>NC_139644.1:13272291-13449791 GCF_964638095.1 Poromitra crassiceps
CACTGGCTGAGGTGGATATCTTGTACATTTGCTGACAAGAACTGTGCCACCAACAGTTTAAAATCTGACAGAGTGTTGTCAATGATTGAACATTTACTTTGACGTTAAATAACCCTGTTTTCAAAAGCCACTTTTCCATAGCAGGGGCAAAGCAGGGACGACCAGGGCCAGGGCCACATCATGTCTAGGGCTGGGAAAAACTCCTTGGACTGGAACCCATTGAGTCAGCTAAGATTCTGCTTGGCTGGTTCGGTTTCACAAACAATTCTCAAGATTTCTCTAATATGAACCTCAGCCAAGACAATAATGCAAGTCAGAATGCATTCGATTCATGGTGGCTCAGTTAGCAGCACTGTCGCCTCACAGCAAGAAGGTTGTGAGTTTGAATCTCCACACCGGTCCTTTCGATGGAGTTTGCATCTTCTCCCCATGTTTGCGTGGGCTTCCTCCCACAGTCCCAAAGCCATGCTCTGTATTGTAACGTAATCTAGTAAAAAGGTCTAGTATGTGTATCATGGATGTAACCTATGTTGTGTGCAGATAGATGGTGCTATGTAAAGCCCTTTGAGGCATGCTTGTGATAAGGGGCTATAAACATTCTGAACTGAACAGATAAGATAGAGAAAAGCTCTGTGCAAAGTCTGTTTTCTGTTTTCAATTGGGGAAAAGATTACTTCTTCACCATTGTGCATGTATTCAATTTCATGCTACAGTACAGCAGCCACATATTTACTCATCATTTTCCTGAAATGTGATCACACATGAAATTATATAAATGTGTTTTTGTGGAGATTCATAAATCAACAGCCTATTATCTCAAGTACAGCAGCTTTGATGGGGAGGTGCTTGGCCTGTTCCTCGCCGGCCCGTCCGACACTTCAGGTTCCTGTTGGAGGGCCGTCGGTTCACAGCGTTTGTGGACCACAAGCCGCTGTCATTCATTGTGTCTAAGGGCAGCGAGCTGTGGTCTGGATGCCAGCAGCGTCAGCTCTCTGCCATCTCTGATTTTACCACGGACATCCTGCACATCGCCGGCAAGGACAACTTTGTCGCCGACTGCCTCTACCCGGGCAGCGGTGTGCACCTGGGACTTGACTATGCTGGCATGGCTGCGAGGTTGGTGTCCACCAAGTTCATCTGGCTCAGGTTGAAGAAGGACGTGAGGTGCTGGGCTAGGACTTGTGTGGTGTGCCAGCGCTCCAAGGTGCACCGCCCTTATGGTTCGACCACGTCAACGTGGACCCGGTGGGCCCCGCTCCCCCCTCCCAGGGATTCAACCACCTCCTAACCATGGTGGACAGGACCACCAGGTGGCCGGAGGCAGTCCCATTGTCAAAAATTATGTCAGCAGAGGCGGCCCGGGTTGTTCATCGGATCCTGGGTGGCCCGGTTTGGCACTCCAGCTGACCCTCTGCTTGGACCGGGGCTCACAGTTCACATCTGAACTCTGGAACACCTTCGCTGAGGGGGCCTGGGGGTCAAGCTCCACTGCACCACGTCGTACCACCACCCGCAGGGCAACGAGATGTGTGAGCGTTTCCATCGCTCGATGAAACACGCTGTGCAGGCCAGCCTCGCAGACAGCACCATGGGTTGACTGTCTCCCATGGGTCATGCTTGAGCTCCGGGCCGCACAAGGCTTAAAGCACTGTTTTATTTTGTTGCTTTCTTCTCCTAATATCACCCCTTTGAGCACCTCTTGTCATTTGAGAAGAGTGACGCACATCATGGCAAAGCACAAAAAGTCAGATGAATCTAGACTTCGGGCCTAACATTTATTTTGCAAATAAATATGCTTCATGAAGGAATAACTCCAGGACAGCACTCCAATAAGTTTGATATTTAAATTGTATTGTCTGCACAAACGTTTCGGGCCAGATGCCCTCCTTCAGTGTGCTTCAGTATGACGCTTATCAGTAATCAGGCTGACATAGCAGCTCACACAAAAAACCTACATGACATCAACAACCAACACTTCAACAATATGTAGGCTATATATTTTACACTGCAAATTAGCTTATCTTCTTCTTATATATATATATATATATATATATATATATATATATATATATATATATATATATATATATATATAGCAGTAGAAAGGAAACTATATATATATATATATATATATATATATATATATATATATATATATATATATATATATATATATATATATATATATATATATAGTTTATTTTATCCAGGACTAAGCCCAGAAAACAGGTATAGGACATATAGGGACACATTTAATCCAGAACAATCTCAAGAAAGTTACAAAAAGCAAGATAAACATAACCCCACAACGGGTATTCAACTATTCTGCTAAAATATGTGCACAGTGTACATTCAGCAGCATTCATATAGTCCAGATTTAACGATTTTTGCTACATAAAAAAAAAAAAAAAATAGCACATACAGGATTTGGACCTGCTGGACCACAGGCATGATAGCACTCTAACTTATCCACTGTGCTAGCAAATTGTTGATGTTTCAATGTGCACTTTGAACATATAACGTCTAGACGGCCACTGTTTAGCAAGCAAGTGTCATGATTCCAACAACAATGAGACAGGTAACGTTATCTATTTTATATCATGTAGGATAATGTAACAGACTATTATATGTTGACATGACATGTGCTTGCTCCGCGCGCACCGGTCACCAAGCCAGCGCTGTTCTCTCCCCCCCCCCCCCTCTCTCTGTGCATACCTGCTCATCTCTTTTCTCTTGGAGAGAAAAGTGGCAGTGCTTGTAAATAGGGGGTGAAAATAGCAGCTGCAGCTACGGCTATTCGTACCGGGTACGAATAGACACATACTTTATTATATAGCACGGACATACAAACACCTCAGTGGAACAGAAGAGGGGGTTATATTTTGAGTGGAGATGATGCAGCCCTCTCAGGATTCATCTCACACAAATCTACAATGGTCTCATTTCAGGATGAGTCGAATGCTCCTGTCTCCAAGAAGAAGTCTGGAAAACAAAACAGGAAAATTATTGTATAGGTTTATCTTGTTCAAACGGTCAGTTATACGTGTATCTATGATATCCATACAATAGAGTATCAAAACAGGATCATCTCAAGTTTCCGTTTGAAAAGTTTATGCAGCACCTACCGAACCAGTGCAGCAGCTATTATTCCCCCTGTGATGGGTCCTGCCCAGTAGACCCAGTGATAGGTCCAGTAATTGCTCACTATGGCTGGGCCAAAGGCTCTGGCTGGGTTCAGACAGGTACCAGACACATCTCCACTGAGAACAGACAAAGATACTTTACATTAACTTCAGTGAGAAATTCAGTTTACACCAGATGAGTTACTCATAATTATGTGAGCAGGAATCCTCAAACAAAGCCATTTACCTGTCATTACTATTGTGATGAATATCTCTATCTATCCTATCATGTGAGATATAAATAGATGCACATGAGATTTGAGATCCTCAAACCTTATCTCTTGAGTAAAGCTATAGGAAGATATCATCTAACCCACTGACAACTGCTCTTAAATCCCAAAAGTGATTTGTAAATGACCACCTCATCTCCAGACCCCCCATTCTTCTTCTCACTAATTTGTCAGTGACTCACCCAGCCAGGACGCAGATGATGACGGTGCAGCCCACCATGAATGGCACCAAGGGGCTCCTGGTCTTTGGGTTGACGGCCCCCAGCAGCACCACCATGGTGACCAGGCATGTCATGAAGACCTCTCCGAACAGAGCGCCCCCTAGCTGACTGTCAGACTGCAGCAGATCAAATGCAGCTCCCTGGGCCTTGGCATAGTTCTCTCTGGAGGTCATTGCCTGTACGCATTGTGATGAGCACATTTTCAATATAACCCAGCATGACATAATTGCTATCTGTGGAACCCATGGATTGTGACTAGAATTTAGAATAAAGTTGTGGGTGTTTGAATACAGCTTGCAACATGCGTTTAATGATGGACATTGGCACACAAATTTGAAGAATGCGATAGATGACACAATGTAATTCTCTCTCTCTCTCTGTTTCTGTGTCTCATTCTCTCCACATTTTAGATTAATACACCATTATTCACCTTTGCCATAGCAGCTCCAACCACTCCTCCAACCAATTGGCACGCAAGGTATGGGGCCACCATTTTCATCTCCATGCCCCCACACAGGTAGATGGCCAGGGTGAACGGGGGGTTGAAATGGGAGCCACTGGGGAGAGAGGAGACATGTACAAAAAAGTTCAGTTCCTGGGTTACATTTAAATTGCTGTTTGAGTTTTTGTCCTCACCTTTGTATCGGTCATGAGTGTTCACTTTAAAGTCAAGTCAAGTCAAGTCAAGTTTATTTATATAGCACATTTACACAACCAAGGTTGACCAAAGTGCTGAACAGGCAAATATCAAATAGACACACACAGACAGTTGATAAAGTAGAAATAAAAGAAGAAAACACATAACAATATACGTAATAGGCCCAATCTGAACCCGAATTGAAGGCTAATTTGAATAGATGAGTCTTAAGCAATGACTTAAAAATTCCAAGGCTTTGCACAGTTCTTATATGGATGGGTAGGTAGGCTGTTCCACAATTTGGGGGAAAGTGCACCATCTAAATAGGATTGGATCGTCTTAAAGATAAGTTCACCCAACAATAGAAATTCTTTCATTATCTACTCACCCCCATGCCGGTGGAAGGTCGGGTCAAATTGTCTAGTCCACAAAACATTCATGGATTTTTCCATTTAACAGTTACAGTATTCTCCTAAACAATTGAAGTGCATTGCATTGTGAGCAATGGCGACCAACTCTCAATTGGAGGTGAGCAGATCATGACTGAATGTTCATTTTTTGGGCTTAATGTTCATAGTTTGGCCTAATAACAGGGTCATACAGTATCTATTCATTTGATGGCTGTTTTATAAATGCCATATCCATCAAAATGCCAAATGTGGTGTTATGTGCTGTCTGCTGTGTTATACGAGGGATCAGCCGAGCAGCATTTTGGTAAACAAACCGCGTCACTGGGTGGCAACGGCAATGGAACCCTATGGAGCCCAAGTGGCGCGAGGCTTGTGGGTCTGACTCTAGCCGGCTAAGTCTATTTACATTTTAAAAACTGCGACAGTTCACACAACTTTAACACGACAGGCATATATTATACATCAAATTCTGCTCTCACTCAGAATGTTAAAATATAAGCGATGTGATGTATAGTTTTTGAGATATTAATGTTTGTTTGGCACAACTCCTACTATTAACTGCCGCGGGGTTCCGCATTTCTGGGTGGCAAGTGACGTCACGCTGATTCGTCCTATACAGGAGCATGTGGAATATGAATTATTTCACAACTATAGTAATGTTACCTGGAGGATTTTGCAACCTCTTGTCTTATTACTTGTGTAAACAAGGAAAACTTTAGCTCAACATGCACCTCAAATAAATGGTAATGGAGGAAAGTATTTAGAAATACTGCTTCTGAAAAATATATGATGTCTGCACTGTGCATAATTTCTTTTCTTTTGTTGTTTGATTTTTTCAAAGAAAATGGAGAACTGTTTCAGTTTCTGTATTATGTCACTCACTACTTCTCTCCTTCAATAAACAAATTCATAAAAAAATTAAAAATAGTTCTCAATGGAAACAACCAAAGAGCCTAGAAGATGAGAGAGTTGATGCACCTGATATTGATACCAACCATACTGACAAACGGACTGCAAAGCCAGGACAGTCGGATGGATGATGATACAACTTGGATTGTTTGAAAAGCACGTGGAGCTAAGGCATAACTTAATGAATCATAATCATAATAACAAGTGTGATGCCATAAGCCTTTTTTTTCTTCCCATAACAACATTATGCTCACCTGATCTCAGCCATGGAAGCCACCATGATGGCCACAGCCAGACCGTGCACCAGAGCGGGCTGTAGCCTGCCTGCAGCCTCCACATTCTCTATGACCGAGACGCAGCCGATGAACACAAAGAACGTAGTCCCCACCAGCTCTGCCAGGCACGGCTGGACCAAACGCTCAAACTTGTTGGGAGGTCTGGCAGGCATAACTTCACCCATCTCCATCTTCACCTCGGCCATGCTGGAGAGTCTTCTCTCCATCTTCTCATTGGCCATGGTGGAGAGTCTTCTCTCCATCTTCTCATCGGCCATGGTGGAGAGTCTTCTAATAGTTGTCATACTGTCTCAAAGTTTACACAAGTTGGTTCAACTGTGAACCTCCTAAAAAGAGAGGTCTGGTTGTAAGAGCTGAAGATCCAACACTGACAATGCTGTGCCACAGCGTGCATCCAAATATCTCCATGCCTGTGTCAACTAATCAATTGAACTTTGGTAGGTTCATGAGGACAGACCCTGAAAGCAGGGCATCAGGTATAGGATCCAATCCAAGATTTATCATCACATGCTGTCTCATCACATGTCCCAACTGTCAGGTCAATATCTTGTGCATTTGCCGACAATGAAGTGTGGGCATTTACAGCTTGGTCAGACGTTCCTACAGACACAATTGGCCGTGTCTGCGGGTGGGAAGCGGGATTAAGCGTATGTGTCCTGGTCGCTGCACTAGCTTATTCAGGGGGAGGGGAACTGGGGCGATAGCGTGATCCTCTCACACGCTACGTCCTGTTGGTGAAACTCCTCGCTGTCGGGTAAGAAGAAGCGGCTGGCGACTGCACATTGGAGGAAGCATGTGCTAGTCTACAACTCTCCCCAGATCGGCAGAGGGAGTAGTAGAGCAATGACCGGGACATCAGGAATTGAAGTACAATTGGGGAGAAAATGAGAGAAAGAAAAAAGATTATGAACTCTGCCATGATGAATAGTTTAAAAATCTGCCAGTTTGTTGTCAATAATTGAAAGTTTACTTTGACGTTAAATAACCCTGTTTTCAAAAGCCACTTTTCCATAAGAGGGGGAAACCAGGGCAAACCAGGGCCAGGGCCACATTATATCTAAGGCTGGAAAACTCCTTGGACTGGAACCCATTGAGTCAGCTAAGATTCTGCTTGGCTGGTTTCTCAAACAATCCCCAAAGATTTCTCTAAGATAGTCAGCCCAGACAGTAATGCAAGCCAGAATGCATTAGATAAGATATGAGAACACCTCCTATTTATCCCTTTACAAAGTCTGTTTTCTGTTTTCATTTGGGGGAAAGGAGGACTCTTCTACCATTGTCCATGTACATACATGTCATGCTACTGTACAGCAGCCACATATTCACAAATCATTTACTGAAGTGGGATCACACATTAAAGAAAAGAAAGTGCTTTTCTGGAGATTCGTTAATCAACATTGTAGTCATGAACGTGAGGACTAGGGAGTTTGCAGCACATTTGCTCCAGGTTGTATGTACTCTGAAGCCCTATCACAAACAATTGAAACTTATTATTTTAAAAGGTGTTTTGCAACCGGCCCCAGATGTTTGTAGCTCCAATGGGAAAAAGCTGATCAGCCCAATTCAGAGCACCTACGTTGCACAACACAGTTGCCTCTGGTGGCTCTTGTTTGTCTGATGTTGTCTGAACACAGTGAAACATTCTTTCAGAGGAGGAGGAGCAAGATTATGGATAATTGTGTACATTAAACAGGTGTTTGCATAATTGACAAAATTGTCAAAAGTCAGAAATTCATACTTACTAGATACCTAGCTGGCTTTTTGTCCAGGACTTTCCCACCTGGGACCAAGTAGTGATACAGTATGACAAGTGTGGAAAAATCATAGAGTGCATGTATAACTTGGCAGCATCTGTTGATAATTGGTTCTTGCCTGCGTGAATTTAAAATGTCTCATGTTCAGTTTGGCTACAGTACTAATGATCTTTTTCCCTTGTTTTGCAAAGGTCTACTGATCACGTCAGAATAGATTTGAGAATGAGATACATATCATATTGAGTGACAGCAGAAGCTGCAAAACAGAGTTCAGGTTGCTTTCACCCTCCACCAGTGGGTGGAGATATGGAGCAGAAAATCATCAGGATCTCCATACTCAATTTGTTTTTGTTTTTTAACCATCCCAGTTTGTGGTGAGGGATATGTTTCGTGTAGGTACAAAATTAATGACCAAGGTACAAATACTACTATAGGCTATATCAGCAGAGACAAGTGCTCGCTAAAATGTAAAATAGTAAATAGTAAATTCTAGCCTAAAAATATTAAAGGTGAATACAACTTGCACATATGACAATAGACATAAAGAATACACAAGAAATAATTTGACCCATATTGACAGCAGGCCTAAAACAAAAAACTGATTTCCGACTCCACGAATTGTGGAATATGATTTCTTTATTTCTTCGTATTAAAGCAGAAATGTTGACCAGAATGCTAAATTACATATTTATTAGAGTATCAGCCCAATCTAAGTGGGGATTTGCTCTTATTAACACTATGAAACATGAAAATAAATCTTGAAACATGACAGGAAATCATGCCCAATAGTACAAAATGCAAATTATGCATAAATAAATAGATTCATTAACATGTAAGAATATAAGTGTACAATATTCAATCGTGAACACCGCAATAATGAACATCAGTTGAAGGTTGTGTCATCTGAATAGAACACGGATATTCCTGTCGCCCACCAGCAGCCTGCAAATGGACAGATGAAAATAACACGTCATTAGCAGACCCAAAGAAATGCGTAAAAGACATTTTTAGGGAGCGAGCTCCGGCAAAGAAAAATGATGGCCTCTCTCAGAAGGGGCCTGTTTTGTCCCTCACATGAAATCGGACATATATGTTTATAGACGGACTCAAATATTGTAGCAAGGCATCGTAAAGATAAAAAAAGGCGTTAAAACAGAGGTTAACGAGCCAACTACAATAGGGGGCACTTGATTAGTATGTTCCCATCATGTTTCCAGACACACTCAAGTTAATGTGTGCGAAGATGGATCCTTATTGGGTGTCCTCTTTACTGTCCACATCCATAAATCTTATCACCTATATGCACAGGAATATGACGAAATCTATGCTAATTTTCAGCCAGATAATGATAAGGCCAGTATTCAGACCAGGACAGCCATCTAATGTCAGAATATTTCAATTTGAAAAGGACATTAAGATGAATTGTAATTAATGAATTGTTTAATTGTATTGCTAATTGATCGTTTTCAAATAATCATCAACCTAATTTCCATCCAGAGGCGTTGACCTGGTGAATAGGACAGTGTTCTGTACCGTATAATGCTCCCAGTGATCATGGCCCCTGACATGGGACCGACCCAGTAGATCCAGTGGTAGCTCCAATAGTCCGCCATCACAGCGGGGCCGAATGCCCGAGCAGGGTTCATACATGCCCCAGATATCGCTCCCCTAGGATATATCACACAAGACAGATGAGACTGTTATTTGACAACCTTTCAATAAGGCAACACAGTATCTCTCTCTTTGACTGTTCTAATGCCCCCCCGCAGATAACATATTTCTTAGTATATTTTCGAACTGCATCTTAACCATCCCACACTAGTGTTCCGTATGGCTACAATGTCCGTGTGTCTTTTCAATAGACTGCTATTATGTGTGTATCACTAGAATGGACACTCACCCAGCCAGGATGTCAGCAGTCACAGTGAGTCCAATGCAGAGAGGTGCAAGCAGGCTGGAGGTGCGTTTGTTTACTGCTCCCATACACACCACCATGGTGAGGAACAGGGTCATTGCCATCTCTGCCACAGTGGCTGGGCCAATCTGGGCATCCCCCTTCACTGTGGTAAAGGCCGCCCCCGTGGAGTTATTATAGTTCCCCTCTGGAGAGATGACCTGGAGGGAAAGGGAACAAACAGAAAAGGTTTAACAAACCTTCTTGGCATCATCGGCTCTTGCATGACATCCTTGACTTGCTGGGGAAGCTAAACTGGGCTGACTCTGGTTAGTGGTTGGATGGGAGACCATGATGCATGCTGGAAGTGGTGTTGGAGGGAGGACCAGTAGGAGGTGTTCTTCCCTCTGGTCTCATGAATAATATCCCCATCCCCAATGCCCCAGGGCAGAGACAGCTGGACTCTGTCCTGTGAGTGAGGACCAATGACGGCGTCCTTCAGGTTAAACCAAGGTCCTCACTCTCTGTGGTCATTAAATATCCCATTGGCATTTATCACAAGAGTAGGGGTGTAACCTAAATTCCCACACGGGCCTTCTTTCCATCATGGCCACCTAACCATCCCTCGTTATCTAAAATAGACCCTTTTCACAGCCGCCATTTTGTGTCTACAAGGCAGGATAAAGACAGGTGCAATCAACTCACTAATTAATGCCCCAGCACTGGAACACCTAAATGGACTGGAAGTTGGAAACCCTAATTTAGACCAAATCACCGGGATGTTTACATTTACTTCCGGGTACCCCTGGGTCCACACATTATAATGGCGGTGAACGGCACAAACTGACGTTTTGAAGACAAAAACAGACAAAGAAGACAAAAATGGTTCGTCCGTGTTGTGTTGTTGTTTAATATCATTCATAACAACACTTTCACTAACGTTAGTGGAGACCAGACTAGCTAATTTACCTGTTGGACCAGACTAGAGTAGACTTGAAGCTAAATTAAATTGACGTGGCGTCAGTATCTCTGTCTGTACCAGGCTCGCCGAGAAGAGCCTAGTGACGCGAGGTTACTCTGTAACGTTAACGACTGCAAAAAAACAGCGAGTTTGACAGACAAACAAACGCTATTAGCTAGCTAACACTACATAAAACAAACACAGAAGAAAGGCTAGATACGTCGGACAAGCATGTTTACCAACCGTTTAACCATTTAAATTGAAAGTAGTCGGCTGAAAACAACGAGAGGGTTTGACAGCATTTATTTGACAACACGCACATTTAAACCTGCCGCCTTCCCCAAGTGGTACCCGGAAGTAAATTTGTTTACATGGTGACGTCACGGTGATTTGGTCTATAGGCACTAGTCTGGGCACCTTCCACCCCGCTTTTTGTCATGGGGGCGTAAACCCCGGACCCAGAATTAACACCGGATGGCAATGCACCTAACAACGTCTTTGTTGCCGTTAGCTTGACGCGGTGATGTTACCTAAACTAGAGTCTGATCAAAACAAAGCTAGCGTTACATAAAACAAAACGTTATGCAATATGGCATCTCCGCCACCACCGCCTGACACACCGGTCAAAACGGTGAAAGAGGATTCTGATACTTGGGTCAAATTGTCAAGTTAACGTGAAAGTTGACGAGCTAGAAACGCTGCCGTCCGGTCTAGGGCGGGCTCTAGGCGGGAACCAGTAGGGTGACAAAATCAATTGTGGGCGGGAGCCAGGCTCTTTCTCGCCGAGAAGAGCCTGGTGACGCGAGGTTAATAGGCACATTCAGTCCACTATAGTTGATGTGTGCTGAGCGATCTGACGCAAACCGGCTGCCATGCATCGCTCAGGTGGGTGCTACTCATCGGTGGTGGATGAGTTGAGTATCCTCTCCTCCCCCGATATCTATGTGAAGCGCTTTGAGTGCTTTCAAAAGCCTTATATTAATCGAATCAATTATAATGATTAAACCTGAATGGTTGGAATGACGTAGACAGCATCATGTCATTCCTTGGTGATGTATGCCTTTACTTTTTAATGACATGAAAAGGAACTGCAATGACATATTTGGGCTTCACACAACAAAAGTAAATGATATTCAATACTTCCTAATACAGTATATTGCTTTACATTAAAGGACTGACTATTACCTGAATACAATCATGATATTTGCATACTTGTAAAAATGAAAATAGTTAACTATCTAAAGCTCAGTCACCTGGTAATAAGTTACCAATGAATGAATGTGTGTCTGCCTTCAACCTGCTACTCTGCATCATGGGGATATCAACCTCTATAAATAAATATGTGTATCAGCCAGCAGATTGTGGTGAAGGTTACAGCGGCAGCATTAGAAGTGAGTAAACAAGTGGAACTTCACTGAGGAAACATATAAGTGTGGAAAATGTTTATCTGAACACTTGACTTCTATCTGGCTTTACGTCTGTGAGTTTTACTCTGCAGTAATAATCCACCTTGGCCAGGCCTGCTCCGATCATCCCGCCACAGAGCTGAGCCAGGATGTAGAGGAGCAGCTGGAAGACATTCAGACCCCCGATCAGGAACACAGACACAGAAACAGCAGGGTTGAAGTGACCCCCACTACAAAGAGAGAGAAAACAGTTTGCAAAACCATGACAAATAATGACATAATTTGATATCGCATAAACAGCTCCAGAACTGCAGCTATAGCATTGGATACTTGATGCATTTACATTTAGTGAGATCACAGTAATGTAATAGTTTTGCAGCATTACGAAGGTTATAAAGTGGAAAAAAACACATCTCTGAACTATGGCTTTAACCAAATCACACATACATTTAGGATATTCTATGAGATCTCCTTTTAATAACTACAGTGCACACTTAGTGATCACTGTGGGACGGGTCAAATTGATCACTATAAGTGGATGATCATTATAAGAGATTTTTTCTTTTTCTTTATTTCTCATGCAGATTAGCATCTAATTAGCATCTAATTGCATGAATACAGTACAGTTCTTGTTGAACCAGCTATCATCCCTCAACAAGCTGGATTCCGACCTGGCAAATCCACAACAAGCCAACTTCTGAATCTCACTCAGCACATTGAGGATGGGTTCCAGAAAGGACTGATAACAGGAGCCGTCTTTGTCGACCTGTCTGCCGCATATGACACTGTGAACCACCGCCTCCTCCTGAAAAAGATCTTGGAGCTGACAAAAGACCTGGCACTCACGGACCTCATCGGAGCCCTCCTGAAAGACAGGTCCTTCTTTGTGGTCTTGAACAACAAGCAAAGTCGATGGCGACGACAACGGAATGGCTTACCTCAAGGTAGTGTGCTGGCCCCACTATTATACAACATCTACACCAATGACCAACCAATGGACCAGAACACTGAGCGGTTCATCTACGCCGATGACCTCTGTGTAACATCCCAAGAGAGTACGTTTGAAGCAGTAGAAGCAAATCTCACCTCAGCCCTAGATGAGCTACTCCTCTACTATGAGCGCAACCACCTACACGCCAACCCTGCAAAGACTCAAGTCTGCTCATTCCACCTCAGGAACCGCCAAGCCAACCGACCTCTCAACATCAAATGGTCTGGAACACCACTCAAGCACTATGCCCACCCTATCTACCTTGGAGTAACTCTGGACCGCACCCTTTCCTTTAAGGAGCACGTCAACAACACCAAATCGAAAGTTGGTTCCCGAAACAACATCCTACGGAAACTGACTAACTCTAAATGGGGGGCCACGGCACCCACACTTAGATCCACTGCTCTGGCTCTGTGCTATTCCTCTGCAGAGTATGCATGCCCTGTCTGGGAGAGATCAACCCATGCCAATAAACTTGACCCAGCATTGAACAACACCTGCCGTTTGATCACTGGTTGCTTGAAACCCACCAATACAAACCACCTGCACCTCCTCGCTGGCATTGCCCCCGCTGACACCAGACGGGAAGTTACCAGCAGAGTTGAGATGACAAAAGCCACTAGTGATGAACGCCACCTCCTCTACGGACGTCAAGCCCCGGCCCAACGACTGAAGTCAAGAAGAAGCTTTCTCAGCCATGTCCAGCCACTAATAACATCCCGAGAAGAAACCAGACTCCAGCTCTGGACAGAAAAGCTAGAGAATAACCCCCCTCCAACTGACATGGGAATCCCCCCCACTGAAAACCTCCCCCCTGGCTCAGAAGCACCTTGGTCTCAGTGGAAGACACTCAACCGCCTAAGAACAAGAACGGGACGATCTAAAGCTGCTCTGGCCAGATGGGGCTACATGACTGGCCCAACCACCTGTGAATGTGGAGAAGCAGACCACACTATGGAGCACTGCCTTGTCTGCCCTCTGCTGCCCAACCCTTGCAGCTCAGAAGACCTTGCAGAGTTTAATAAACACGCAAAGAACTGTGTAAAGAAATGGGAAACTGTCATATAACACCATGCTTCAAAGAAACGAAAAGAAGAAGAAGTACAAATAAAGTAATGAAATGGACAGCTTTGCTATGTACTGAATGTTATTGACTTGAAAAAAATCCATACGGCAAGTTAGCCTATAGGCCTGCAGCTGTTTCAAACACAGCGGTCTCTCATAGACAGAGACGCCGCCATTATCTCCACAGACATGGATCCCGCAATCTCTCCATATACAGACAGACATGCACCAAGTATCGCTGCTTTATCTTGTTGTTCATTTTAGGCAGTTTGTAAGTTAAGAAAAATAATAAAATTACTAAATTAAATTAGTAACTAAAAAAAAACTAAATTATTAAAATAGTTTTAAACATTTTTCCATTGTTCTCAGGTGTGACAAAATGACCAAAATGATCACTGTATTGATCACTATAAGCAAATTATTCAAACAGCATGTGTATAGGAATGATTTAAGACCAAGCTTTTTGATCCATATAAGCGGTTGATCACTATAACCATGAACCCTTATAAGCGGATTCCACTGTAATGTAATATTTTTTGACGTCCATTCACTGAGCCTCCCCTGAAACTGCTTTGAGCCCCCCTGGGGACGCCCGCCTCCCACTTTGAAAACCTCTGACTTAGGCTATTAGTCATTAGGCCTTTAAAAAAGTAACACAATTACTTTGCTTATTAAAAATGTTTAGGAAGGAGCGCTTCCTGGACTCAAAAAGTGTGTTTGTTTGAGGTGCTCTTTGGATAGGGTTACAAATAGAGTTGAAAAAAACAAAAAACTCCAAGGCACTCTTCTTTAAAAAAGTTAAAATGCCTTTATTTACATGGCAAAGTCATTTTAGACTTTACAAATAATTTTTTTGATCATTTTGATTTGTAAAGTCTAAAATGACTTTGCCATGTAAATAAAGGCATTTTAACTTTTTTAAAGAAGAGTGCCTTGGAGTACTTTGCTTATTACTTGGTATCAAAAGTAATGTGGTTACGTTAATCGTTACTTTACTATTTTACTTTACAACCTGTTTAGCCATCTCCTTTTAGAACTGAATCCACTTCATTGGAACAATAATTAACCTCACAGGAGGACTCAACAATCAGCCAAACGGCATCATACTTTCTATTTATTTTGCCTACCTAGGGTAAAGAAAATAATAATCGCATTCTGGCAACGCAGTAGTCACTTATAGCTGTAATATAATTACGTTTTTAGTCATTGTAATCCCTTACATGACTAGTTCCTGGGGAAAGTGATAAAATTACAATAAGTTACTGTAACTAAGTTACTGCCCAACACTGATGCTTGATGAGTATTTAATAATGATTCACTACTGTTACAGGGTCAATATCGGCAACCTCTCTCTCTCTCTCTCTGCCTCAAGTTCAATCTCCGAGATAGTCTGGCAAGTGAGACTAGACTACCAGTTCCCATACCTGATCTCTCCGAGTACAGCAATCACAATGCCAAGTGCCAAGCCATGTGCCAGGGCGGGCTGCAGCCTCCCGGTGCCCTCTGTGTTCTCTATGACAGACAGGCACCCCACAAAAATGAACAGAGTGGAACCCAGCAGCTCCGCCAGACACGGCTGGACGTGACGCTCGAACCCATCTCTCCACTTGCTGTGAACGGCTTTGTCGGTCTCCCCTTTCTCTGCATGGCTGGAGCTTGTGATCACACTGATGTTCCCCGTGGACATGTTGGTGTCGCACAGCTCCGTCTTCAGCTCAGATCCCATATCTGGAAAGCTGCTGGAGAGCTGAAAAGAGAGTGAAGGTTGTGAATGCTCTGATGTTGTGTGTGTGAATGGTGATAAGGAGGTGAGAGCAGAGATAAGAAGGAGATGAAGGAGGAGGTGGAGGAGCAGGGGGTAGGACTGCAGGGCAATACAGAAGAACCAGAGTCCATATAGTTTATTATGTTTTTCTCTGTCCCCCCCCCCTCCGCCCTGGTCAGTGATGGTTCAAATCTCATCTTAAGATGTTGCAGTGTGCACATTCATATTTAAAAACAGTAAAGGTTGTGTGGTTTCAGTGGATATGCAATATTCATATAGGCTTGGGGCGGACTGGGATCATAATTCAGGCCGGGCATTAGATACCAAGCAGGCCAGGCCGATATGGGCCAACGCGCGGTCGCCGGCGATTGGGTCATTTGAAGCCAGATTTGGGCCGTTTGAAGCCCAATTTGGGTCATTTGAAGCCAGATTTGGGCCGTTTGAAGCCCAATTTGGGCCGTTTGAAGCCCAATTTGGGTCGTTTGAAGCCCAATTTGGGCCGAGTCCAATTTTACAATGAGATGCACCCACTTTAACCCTGAATAAAGTAATAAAACCACTAGTAAACCAGTAGGCGGTGCCTGGCCTGCTGTTCAGTGAGTGGCCTGACTGTGGGCACAATTTTTTTTTGCAGGCCAGGCCAGGCCAGGCCACCGGGCATTTGCCCGACGTGCCCGATTATGCAGTCTGTGCCTGCATGAACATCGGTAGCTCAAATAACAATCACCTGAAACCTTATCATTCTCCCAGAAGTTGAGAAAGAGTTAAGAATGTTCCCTTTTTTTATCTGTTTATAATCACTATTTCATGATCTTTATTATGCAAAACAAATAAATGATTGATGAAAATACACAGAGTGTGGCATGATGGTGATCTGAAAATAGACAGAAACACATATGATGTGACGATGATATCAAGGAATTGTCACGGTCACCACATACTTGTACAGATGACATTTAGTTACCTGGTGGTAAACATCTTTAGTGACAGCTGTGTCGAGTAAAGCTTGATTCCTAGAGGTGGATGTGATATCAGATATGTGATATCATCAGAGTGAGCAAAGTTATTGTCACAGTTTTAGAGACTTTGATGCGTAGACCATAAAGATAAAGCTGACTGACCGAAGACAGGACTGGAGGCCAAGGAATTATGAACTTTTAAATGATCTCTTTACATAACTATTTTTATGCCTCCGCCCCGTGATAGCCGTAGCCAGAGTCGTATTATGTTTTCGAGTTGTTCGTCCGTCCGATTCTCATTAACACAATATCTCAGGAATGCCTTGATGGAATTGCTTAAAATTTGGCTCAAACATCCACTTGGACTCAAGGATGAACTGGTTAGATTTTGGTGGTCAAAGTTCAAGGTCACTGTGACCTCACGAATGCCATTTTCATGCTCGTTAATGCAATATATCTCAGGAACACCTTGACGGAATTGCTTCAAATTCTTGTATCTTGTCAAAGGATTACTCTTAGCCTGTTACCCTCTACTTAGCCACAGCTCTGGTTCATCTCAAGCTCTTGCTGCCCAGCTGCCAGAGGATTGAAACCGTGTTCTGCTCTCCTCTCATAGACTTTCAGGGATGGCACGGTGGCTCCAGGAAGTAAGGTCCAGGATTAAGTAGCACTGTCGAGTTGCAGCAAAAAAGACTAGAAAAGACTAGACTAAAGTTTTTTTTTTAAATCAAATTGTACATTATCAGCTTTATTTTAGCATTCAAAAGTAGCGCGAGACCCCTTCCTGGCTGTTCATTGGCTAATGAGTCACGCATTTTGGTCCTCCGCTGAGGCCACTCTCTCTCTAAATTGCTCTGATATCAACAAATGCAAGGTCAAAGTGAACGTTTAAAAAGTCCTCCACACCTCCCTCCAATTGAGACAAGTGTCACATAATGGTTAGATTAAGGTCACTCGCTACCTCTTCAGACCTGTGACAAACGGCCACCACTGACCTAAACCCATGACAAACATGGTTCCAAGTCCTTCAAACAAACATTTCTGCACTAGCCTGCACAGACAGGTTGCTGGCTACTCCTGACCTGCCTTAGCAATGTAGATGCATAATCAACCCCCATAATGTAGATAAGATAGAGGTGAGGACATGTGCCTCTCTAATAAAACAGGCCTGTCTGAAACAGCGTGTTGGCTCAGTTGCTGCCACACCGACTGAAGTGTCATGAACTCTGACAAGGTATAGGCTCAATCACCATGACAAAAGCATGGGGCAAAGCAAGAAGCCAATCAGTTTGCAGAAAGCAACTTAAAATAATACAAACTAATATTGAGAAACACAAAGCAGCACAAGCATAAGCTGTACAGACCAGTGGCGTGCCGTCCATTAGGCGAACTAGGCAAATGCTAAGGGCGCTTGAGCCGTTAGGGGCGCCAGAGAGGGTAAAAAATAAAATAAAAATTAGAAATACTTTTTCATGATAATAGGCCTACTATTATTTTACAATAGTAGACAAAAAATATGCACAACAACATCTTAAGTCTTTAAATAATAGTGAAATCATTTTTCTAATTCTGGCTTTCTGGCTGCCTGGGCTGCAGCACTTTCACCATGGTCCCTAATCCATACCACCCCACCCCCTGCGCGGCCGCGTCCCCTTTTACCTGCTCGGAGCTTTTTCCCAGAGTGGGGGGGGAGCAAGGGAGATGGAAGGTGGGTGCTGAGGGTGCTGCAGCACCCCCTGGTGGCAAGAAATGGGATTTTCGAAATTGTTGGATTTGGCTGTCTTGTGTTTATACCACCAACAAAATGCATTAAAAAACAGTTTGTGCTTCCCAGCTCTGATCTTATTTAATATGCTCTCTCTTCAAAAGTGTTTGATTTTCATCATAATCTGGTTTTCCATAATAATAATAATAAGTTCAGTGTTTATGCCTGTGTTGCTGTCTGTTGTAGTGTAAAACGACTAAAGGGAGAGCAGGTGCTTATATGAAAGTGAGTGAGAAAAGGAGAAGATACTGAATAATGACATCACAACAGTATAATCCTAATGTTAATTTAAAATTAAATATTCTTCTAAATATGGATTAAAGTCCAAAAAACATCAAATTTTCTTTGATTGAGTCCTGATTGAGTCCCTTCCTTACAGCACCCCTTCCTAAAAGTACTTCCAGCGCCACTGGGGAAGGGCGATTCTGAGCCTGCACTGCAGTGGTGGAATTCGCTGCGATATAATTTTTATTATATTTTCTTTGGGGGAGGGGGGGCACCAGCACAAATCTTGCCTAGGGCACCAACTTGGTCAGGCACACCACTGGGACAGACGCATAGCACAGCAAGGCCTTTAGACCCAAACGGCAACAAGGACAGCACTAAAAGCAATTAAAAACGTGGATTGAAACAAGTAGGCTACAGCTACATGTACCGATATAGAATACAAATAAACTCAAAGAGAGTCTTATGTGAAGCACACTGCAGCCAAGGGAAATTTAAGTTTGCAACGCTTCCTGTAGAGCAGAAAAGCATACAAACTAATTGCTGATGCTCCCACAGAGCCAGAAGCCAAAGTGAAAAAGGCAAAGGACTGACTCCATCACAGAACATAGCCTATCTACAGCCAAGCTTTGCCTGCTACCTGTTCCAGAGGACCTTGAGGTGGTACCATGGGTCCTTGAGAGGGTTCCAGGGGTCCTTTAAGGGGTTCCAATGGTCATTGAGGGGGTTCCAATGGTCGTTGAAGGGGTTCTGGGGGTCCTTGAACAGGTCCCAGAGCTCCTTGAAGGGGTTCCAGAACCCAGAGCTGGAAGCCCACCAAAAATGTAAAAAAGTAAAAAAGAAAAAATTGATCTGTGTCTTCGTAAAAAAATAATAATACCTTTGTTGTAATTGGCAATTTTTATGATCCAGATTCCTGATGAAGGCCAACAAGGAGTCTGATTCTCTGGTTGCATGTCATGACAGAGCAGCAGCCACAAGATAGCAGCAGACCGCTTTGAATAACAGCAAGTAGATTTCCAGTCATTCTAGGATCACATCTAGATGTCATTTTGTCATTAGGCTGTCTCTCCAAATTTGGCATCATCAACCTTTCATTCAAAAATGGCTCAGTCAGCAGAGCAGCACATAGGTCTGCAGACTTTAAAAGACAAGTAGGCCTAGGATGACTCTTAATTAATAATTGATATGATTAATAATCAGATTTTATATAGACCTAGTATTTTGATGATTCTTTATTCATCGAATTGACATAACGTGAATGACTTTGACATGACCATGATACTGATAGGCAGTTGATTTTTTTTTTTTTACACAGAGGTATCACATGTCACCACTGGGCCATGCAGCATACAGTAGGGAAGTAAAAGCACTTCCTTCTTCCTACACTGACTCAACACTGGTTGTTGCACTTAAAGCAGTTGTAATAGAACATCTGCTAGTGGCAATTGGGGAGTCAGGAGGAGAAAAGAGATTGTTTCAAATGATTCGATAGTCTGTATCGGTTTGAAAGCGTTTCAGAGCGGTAGGTGTCATTGGGTTCAGTTAGGAAAACCTTTGTATTGTAGGTTGTAGTGCGAAAAAAAGTCGGTTCGCAGCCCGTTTTTGCCCTGCAATGGCTGCGACGTAGCGCAACTTTTCGAGCTGCCCGGTGGAGGAACGACAGCGCTCGGAGTCGGAGGGCCTAGTTTTCTAACTTTTACGGACTAGTTGGACAAAAGCAAGGAGGCAAAACAATGAAGAAACAATTCAACCGCGTGAGACAACTCGCCAACCAAACTGTTGGAAGGTGGGTCTTTGTTTTATTCACGACATACATTGTTGCAAGTTAATATCATGTTGCTATTTTGGTACCACGTCATTTTACACAACACAGTAGCCTGAAATGTCAGTTGTCACAGTTTGGTTGCAGTCACTTTTCCATACCATCATCTGCAAATCTGCTATCTATTTATTGTGGGCGGTATCTGAAGGGTTGGGCCACGTTTTCTCAATTACCTGGAAACTTTAATTAGGGTGTAAATGGGGGGTCACATTAGGCTATGCTATGAGGAGTCTATGATCGAGTTCAGTTATGTTAATAATGACACATGTTGTGTTACAATGTATTGTCATCAACATGTTGGTAAAAGTAGCCTATACAGTGTACTGTAGCCTACTATGTAGTCCCAACGAAGACATACCTGTTAAAAATCACATACTTTCTAAGAGTTAATGGTATTTTTTGTATTTCTTCTGATGTCACAATATGCCAATAACAAGAGAGACTTCAAATGACAATCTGATAGAGTATCATATTGTAGGGTTTTACAGCTGTTTCTATAGCTGCACAGTTCATAAGGATTTAAACCTCACACACTTGGAGAAATGTTTTCTGTTGCATAGTGATACTGGGCGGCCATTTATAGTTTACATCAGCCAAAAAAGAAAGGACCATCACATAGCTACTATCCCCCTCCCCTTCACCTCCACAGGGGGCTTTCCCTCAGGCTCTCAACACCAGCGCTGTCTCAGTTATGATCACCTTCATCCAGTCTGCAGCTGATGGCTTCATGTTTATTCACGTCACTCTGCCCTCTTTCTAACCAATAGGCCTGAAGGAACGGCCTCGGATTCCTCACTCCTTTCCTCATATATTGTGTAAGAGGCGAGCAGTGAAACTGAACTGAGCGGACTGACAGCTCACTCACTCACAGACAGACACGCATCTGTGTGCATGTAAGCACACACACCCTCAACAAGCCAAAACGCCCCCGGACCTGCCTGTGGCACTGCAGACCTCCTAAAGAGGGTGTCACAAAAGAGTTGGCTGGCCTAAGCGATGCAGTATAGTAAAGAAATCATCATCACAACCACCAGTATATATAAAAACAGTTTGTGTCAATTCACGCTGCTTTTCCTATCAGACCCTATCTTATAAACCCTATCATATCATTTACATCTGGCTGATGGCACACAGACTAAACTACAGATTTGCATTAACGATTTGTGTCAGCCTGTTATGCACCAATACAAAGGTGAAGTGAGTGAACGGAGTTTAGGTGGCTTTACCCTCCAAGCCGAGAGGATCCTCTCTCATCTAAACAAATGTCTTTGTTTGTTTTTGAAAATATGTCTACTCCTATTATTCTCAATATATCAGCAATATCTGCACAGCCAGTGCAACTGAAGCAGTAGCGCTGGGAAAAATGGCAAAACCATAGGGCTACGTCACATGTTTAAAAATGATAATGCATTTGTTTTCCCCGTACAATAACACTTGAAGAAAAGTACATGACTGTAGTATACCAACAAGTGTTCACATGTGTTGATGCTTTAGACTGTACCTAATGTATTTATTTTATTTTTTTATTGTGTACCCTTATTGCATTAAAGACACAAAATGTCTACTAGGGGTGGGACAAAATATCGATATATATCATCATACTTCCTCTTGCGATACATTATTGATACACTGGTACCATATCGTGATAATAACCATATCGTGATACACTGGCTACACTGTCACCCAATATCAATATTTTTGTCAAATGCACCAGCAGCCCTGAAGAGAAGCCTGAAGCATTTCATACCCTGCTAATACACTTCCAGAAACACAGAGCTGCAACCAAATGCCTTCACGGTGACACATTGTGGTCGGAGGAGGATGGCTTCTATCTGACTCATAACGCAAACCAAAGCAAAGCTCTCAGTTGGACGTGTGTCTCTCTCTCCCCCCATGGCCCGTATGTATGTGATGATGCGCTGCTCTGTTTGGCTCTGGAAAGGCCTGGCAGGGAGAGTTTTGTGGACTAAGCATTTCCATGGTTGTTGACGACGGGCTCACACAGCGGTGGTGCTGGGGACGCCACAGAGCCTCAGCGGTACAGTTCAAAAGGAGGGAGATGAACTGTGGTGGTGTGTGTAATGTCCTAAACAGCTCAACACACTCACAGTGCGGTGTGTTTATGATGAATGCCTACACATACTGTCTGTACTTGTAGCACCAGAACAGCTTGTTCTCACCCAGAGTCTTGGAGTTGGTATGAAAATACAGACTGTACTTTAGGATCACCGCCTGTCATATTTTGATGTGTACAGTTCTCAGTTCTCACACTGTGTTTCTTGGATGATTATTACCTCCACCAAGGAGGTTATGTTTTCTGTCTGTCTGTCTGTCTGTCTGTCTGTCTGTCTGTCTGTCTCTCTGTCTGTCTGTCTGTCTGTCTGTCTGTCTGTCTGTCTGTGTCTCTGTCTGTCTGTCGGATTACAGAAAAACTACTGGGCCGATTTTCACGAAACTTTGTGGTAGGGTGTATGTAGCATGGCCCAAGGAAGAACCCATTACATTTAGTTTGTGAAGTTTGCATACCATAGCAGACTAGACTATTGGACTTGGCGGAGGTCTTCTGCGCTCTCTGTGTGCACTTCTAGTTTTCAGTTTGGTTCCTTGATAGGCCCATATGTGTACATAGTCTGTGCTTGCATCGCTACCGTTAGAACTCAGTACAAGCTTTCAGTGTTATTCTCCTCCAAGTAAAGTTCTCTCTCAGAGTCTAGCATTGGAGGAAGCCTATTCTTAGAACAATAGCTGCTGGCCAGGCAGGGCCAAGCTCCGCTCTGCTCAATGCTAATTCAATATTGATAGGAATCTAAAAAGTGCCTGTGTGGCGTTTACCTCCAGAGACGAGCTAGCATAAAGCTAGCATAGCTCCTTTCCTCTCTAATCAGATGTGATGTGGATCTGTGTGTGTGTGTGTGTGTGTGTGTGTGTGTGTGTGTGTGTGTGTGTGTGTGTGTGTGTGTGTGTGTGTGTGTGTGTGTGTGTGTGTGTGTGTGTGTGTGTGTGTGTGTGTGTGTGGAGGTATTCTGGCTGCAGATGCTGTCTCATGCCATCACACACTTTGTCAAATTGTTCAAGTAATAATCTGAATCTGTTTCAATAAATGTCTGTCTGCTGCTTTGCTCCTCTGTGTCACCACTGTTGCCATGCAATGCAATAGTGACTTTTAAACCGTATCGAGTTTGTGATGCCTTTTTCTTTTGCCGTTCTAAACGCCCGATTCCTCTTTCCCAGGAAAAATCCTTTGCTACACAGGAAGTGATGCATTTTATACGTTAGATAGAAGACGCTGCAGTCTACATTGAGCTATTATTACAGTATGTTGGGCCAGTGGGCCAGAGCCTGAGTGTAAAACACCAACGCGTTGACCGCGTATCTCCAAAGATGTCGCCAAAATCAAGAAACACAAGAATCTCGCGGATTATCACTTTGAATATAGTCTCTCTTGCCAGCCTCCCCTCCCTTCTGTGAGAAGAGTGTGGCTGCACGGAAACAGGCTGCTGGCCTAAGCCCTCCCCTGCTCTTACAGCTGCTCTCCCATTGGAGCGACTGTTCCGGTGGCAGCCGGGTGTCCGCTCACCGCTTATTACAAGCTATGTCATTGGCTCCGACCATGTCAATCAGAGCGGCTCCCGCTCCCTCCTCCCTGTGTGTCGCTGTAAATAGCCCCCTGCCGCCGCAGTGAAAACAACAACGCTAACTAGCTAGCAAGCTAACGGCAGAAACCTACACGCTAGCTCATTGCTACACGCTGAAAATGGCAAGTTGGATTGTTGGAACCTATATTCGAAGGGCACTGCCGCTAAGCGCCGCCCATCGCAATTCCAGAATGGAGACCACCCCTGCCAGACTCCTCACGGAAGGGAGGCGAGGCCGGCCAGCGAGACTACTTTTAATATTACAACCTTGTGTTAACTGATTCCTTTGCCGTTTCTAGGTTTGTTTTCTACCCTTGCCTGCCCGTAAAATATTGATATAATCTTTGCTGGTCCACCTGGAATAATTTCACCCAACTAAACTAAAATCTCTGCACGTAGGCTATAGGCAGCACAGTCCAGCCTTAGGTCTTTTCTTGTAAGGGTGAGCTAAGCGTGGTATGCGTGTGTGTAGGCCTGTAGGGCGTAACTGATGAACATCTCATTCTCAGACTTACAGCAGCATTAGGTCATCATCACTCTTGTGTGGGAGAGGGTTAATTGATCCCTGTGAGATTTGGGCCTGGCCTATATTGTTGGCATGCTCTGTTGAAGGCAGGGGGAAGCTCTGTAGTGAGCGTGTGTTCATGATGCTCTGCTGAAGACAGGGGGAAGCTCTGTAGTGAGCGTGTGTTCATGATGCTCTGCTGAAGACAGGGGGAAGCTCTGTAGTGAGGAGCGTGTGTTCATGATGCTCTGCTGAAGACAGGGGGAAGCTCTGTAGTGAGGAGCGTGTGTTCATGATGCTCTGCTGAAGACAGGGGGAAGCTCTGTAGTGAGCGTGTGTTCATGATGCTCTGTTGAAGGCAGGGGGAAGCTCTGTAGGGAGCGTGTGTTCATGATGCTCTGTTGAAGACAGGGGGAAGCTCTGTAGTGAGGAGCGTGTGTTCATGATGCTCTGCTGAAGACAGGGGGAAGCTCTGTAGGGAGCGTGTGTTCATGATGCTCTGTTGAAGGCAGGGGGAAGCTCTGTAGGGAGCGTGTGTTCATGATGCTCTGTTGAAGGCAGGGGGGAGCTCTGTAGGGAGTGTGTGTTCATGATGCTCTGTTGAAGGCAGGGAGAAGCTCTGTAGGGAGCGTGTGTTCATGATGCTCTGTTGAAGGCAGGGGGAAGCTCTGTAGGGAGCGTGTGTTCATGATGCTCTGTTGAAGGCAGGGGGAAGCTCTGTAGGGAGCGTGTGTTCATGATGCTCTGTTGAAGGCAGGGAGAAGCTCTGTAGGGAGCGTGTGTTCATGATGCTCTGCTGAAGACAGGGGGAAGCTCTGTAGGGAGCGTGTGTTCATGATGCTCTGCTGAAGGCAGGAGGAAGCTCTGTAGGGAGCGTGTGTTCATGATGCTCTGTTGAAGGCAGGGGGAAGCTCTGTAGGGAGCGTGTGTTCATGATGCTCTGTTGAAGGCAGGGGGAAGCTCTGTAGTGAGGAGCGTGTGTTCATGATGCTCTGCTGAAGGCAGGGGGAAGCTCTGTAGGGAGCGTGTGTTCATGATGCTCTGTTGAAGGCAGGGGGAAGCTCTGTAGGGAGCGTGTGTTCATGATGCTCTGTTGAAGGCAGGGGGAAGCTCTGTAGGGAGCGTGTGTTCATGATGCTCTGCTGAAGGCAGGGGGAAGCTCTGTAGGGAGCGTGTGTTCATGATGCTCTGTTGAAGACAGGGGGAAGCTCTGTAGGGAGCGTGTGTTCATGATGCTCTGTTGAAGGCAGGGGGAAGCTCTGTAGGGAGCGTGTGTTCATGATGCTCTGTTGAAGGCAGGGGGAAGCTCTGTAGGGAGCGTGTGTTCATGATGCTCTGCTGAAGGCAGGGGGAAGCTCTGTAGGGAGGAGCGTGTGTTCATGATGCTCTGCTGAAGGCAGGGGGAAGCTCTGTAGGGAGCGTGTGTTCATGATGCTCTGTTGAAGACAGGGGGAAGCTCTGTAGGGAGGAGCGTGTGTTCATGATGCTCTGCTGAAGGCAGGGGGAAGCTCTGTAGGGAGCGTGTGTTCATGATGCTCTGCTGAAGGCAGGGGGAAGCTCTGTAGTGTGTTCATGATGCTCTGCTGAAGGCAGGGGGAAGCTCTGTAGGGAGCGTGTGTTCATGATGCTCTGTTGAAGGCAGGGGGAAGCTCTGTAGGGAGCGTGTGTTCATGATGCTCTGTTGAAGGCAGGGGGAAGCTCTGTAGGGAGCGTGTGTTCATGATGCTCTGTTGAAGACAGGGGGAAGCTCTGTAGGGAGCGTGTGTTCATGATGCTCTGCTGAAGGCAGGGGGAAGCTCTGTAGGGAGCGTGTGTTCATGATGCTCTGCTGAAGACAGGGGGAAGCTCTGTAGGCAGCGTGTGTTCATGATGCTCTGCTGAAGACAGGGGGAAGCTCTGTAGGCAGCGTGTGTTCATGATGCTCTGTTGAAGGCAGGGGGAAGCTCTGTAGGGAGCGTGTGTTCATGATGCTCTGCTGAAGACAGGGGGAAGCTCTGTAGGGAGCGTGTGTTCATGATGCTCTGTTGAAGGCAGGAGGAAGCTCTGTAGTGAGCGTGTGTTCATGATGCTCTGCTGAAGACAGGGGGAAGCTCTGTAGTGAGGAGCGTGTGTTCATGATGCTCTGTTGAAGGCAGGGGGAAGCTCTGTAGGGAGCGTGTGTTCATGATGCTCTGCTGAAGACAGGGGGAAGCTCTGTAGGGAGCGTGTGTTCATGCATGTCTCTGTTTACATATTGAAAGGGTGAGTGATGACCTTATTTAATGCTTTCACTAGCTCAGCACTATTCAAACCAATGATTTGTACGCGTCTCCGCACAAGTCTTCTATTACTAGAAATAGTGAGACGAAATACACTTTTCACCTTTGTCTTTAAGCCTCGAGTGTGAAGTCCCGTTATCTATAGAGAGAGAGAGATATATATATAGGGATGCACCGCTATCACTACGGGCATCGGTGCCGATTCCAGACTAAAATGGAATATCGGTATTTGAGATTTTACTCGAGACTAAAATCCGACACCCAAAGCCATGAGTAACATGTGAGAAACTAGAAGGGCACTCGGAGAGCTCAGACCTCCAGTCCAGTCTTAAGGCCATGGCACACCAATCAAACATTCTCAAACAAACACCAACAAACACCAACAGACAATTGTCTGTGAATGTTGGCAGATGTTGGAGATTGTTTGAAAGCATGGCACACCGACCAAACATATTCAGCACAACAGTCCCAAACATGTAAAAAAGAAACACCAGAAAAATAGAAACTGCACTGTGTTACAGCACATAGAAGATGGCTCAGACTGACAAAGTTAGTTATACATCTGTTGAGTAATACAATGATACACCCAGTTTATTTCTTTTGTAGCGACAGATGGCCTTAAACGCCACACTCACGTGACGCTTCTTGAGAGAGAGGTGAGGGAACGTGCATATTTCTGCAGACTTTATCGAGGGACCATGAAGGCGTCATGTGACAGGCAACGCTAGTTGAAGCCTGGAGGTCCTGCTGATGGCAGCTGCAACAGTGTTTTCTCTGGTATCAACCTGGTTAATCTCGCTATATTCTTCATCACAGCGGGTCAATACCCACTGTGCACTTAATCGTGCACTAGTTCTGCATAAGCACCTGCAGCTCTCTCCTTATTTTACTGACGTTCTCAGTGATCACACGGCTGTTTACATGTGTTTCTGAACGGCTAGCTAGTTATTAGCATAGCTCGCTGTTAGCCGTCATGGATGTTCTCTCTCTCCCTCATTATGTAACCTTGCTGCGCATAACATTACTTATTTGCGGGAGTGCATGGGAGAAGTCTCCCGCTAGTGTTGTTGATGCCCAGTGTGATGGCACATGGTTGGCAGAGAAACGTATGTTTGCTGCGTCGCGCGTGTAACGTTAGTTTAGAGGAGGCTCTGCCTCTGACCAAACTGACCAGACAACCGCATGCATTAGGCGCGCATGCGTGAGCTCCGTTTCCATGGATACGCGACTGAAAACATGGGAAGTTACCAGACAACAGCGAACAGCGAACAACGCCGGATTGAACAAGTCGAATCCTGGCAAACATGACAGAACATCGCCGAACATCGCCAAACACGAACAGACAAGGACAGACAGCTATGGCACACCAAACGAACATTTGTCTTTGTTCGTGTTTGTTCGTGTTTGTTTGTGTTTGTTTGAGAATGTTCGTTTGGTGTGCCATGGGCTTTAGTCCAGTCTTCTATGATAGAAGACCTGCTCCAAAATGTAATGGCTTCTCCCTTGGCTCATGCTATATACACCCTCATACCAAGTTTCATGCAAATCAGGCCAGTAGTTTCTCCATAAGCATGCTGACAAACAGATAAACAGTTTTAGAACTATGTAAAAAAAAAAAGCTTAATCAATAAAAAAATCTGTTCAAAGAGAGTAGGTCAACCACTCGAGAAACTTTCTGAATCAGCCTACCATAATAACATACTAAGGCTGGCCAACAACAGCACCTCTGACCCCAACCACGTCCTGAACAGTGAATAGAACCTGTTACCTTCAAACCAAACATCTGGGTTCCATGATTTAATAAGGTTAGATGAAGCAGACCAAATGTACAGTACAGGAGATGTTGTCTTCTGAGATTGTAATGTCATGTGGAATCTAGGGATTCACGATACTAGAATTTCTACTTCAATACCGGTACCCAGGAAAATATCGATACTCGATACCATTTTCGATACCACGTGAAGGGGGGGATGACGACACATCAAGAGGCATAAATAAAGTTAGACGGATGGACGGACAGACGCACACTTCTCCATAACCTAGGACTGATAAAACTTTGAACTTAGACAGCAGATTAGCCCTGCTCTAGCCATCAGAACATGTTTAGCTTGTTGAAGCAACAGATACCCGCCAATGATAGGGAGGGAAAAATCAGTGATTTTTCATTAAAAGAAAGCACTGATGGTATCAGAACTGTTGCAAATGAGCATTGTATCCATTTCAAATTTTTAGTATTGATACTATCGATACCTGTTGCAAATGAGTATTGTATCCGATTCAAATGTTCAGTATTGATACTTTTCGATACTATCGATACTCTTGACAACCCTAGTGGAATCTATGTGTAAAGTAAGTGAAAGGAGATGTTGTCTCCTGTGATTGTAATGTCATGTTGAATCTATGTATCGTTGTGTCCTGTTTTAAAGTTTCTCTTTTCTGTGATGTTGTAAATGGAGCTGCAATGCTGTGATGCAGGAAGAATGTCAGACTTGTCTCACAGTAAAGTACTATCGTATCGTATTGGAAGTCCCTTCTAGACGGCGTTCCCATGTACAGAGTGCGCACACACACACACACACAACACACACACACCGCCACCCCCTGAAGTGTGTGTTGTGACAGGGTGGAGCAAACTGACAGGTCCAGCATGGAAAACCGCCACAGGCACAAGTGGTGGTGGACTTCTGTGTTTGTGTACACATGAGACTGTTATGTTTTGTGGATGTGTGTGAGAGAGAGAGAGAGAGAGAGAGAGAGAGAGAGAGAGAGAGAGAGAGAGAGAGAGAGAGAGAGAGAGAGAGAGAGAGAGAGAGAGAGAGAGAGAGAGAGAGAGAGAGAGAGAGAGAGAGAGAGAGAGCTCTTCTCTTAGCTTCATAACTTGTATGGAACCCGGTTATGTTTCCTGAAGCATTCATAGGCATAAATGTAACAATATATAACATCATGTGTGAAGGCAGTTGGTTGTGTGGGTGTAATAAGCATATTGTGCTGTGCTGGTGTGTATCTTGCTCAGTGTGTAACAGTGGTTGTGTGGGTATAATAAGCATATTGTGCTGTGCTGGTGTGTATCTTGCTCAGTGTGTAACAGTGGTTGTGTGGGTATAATAAGCATATTGTGCTGTGCTGGTGTGTATCTTGCTCAGTGTGTAACAGTGGTTGTGTGGGTATAATAAGCATATTGTGCTGTGCTGGTGTGTATCTTGCTCAGTGTGTAACAGTGGTTGTGTGGGTGTAATAAGCATATTGTGCTGTGCTGGTGTGTATCTTGCTCAGTGTGTAACAGTGGTTGTGTGGGTGTAATAAGCATATTGTGCTGTGCTGGTGTGTATCTTGCTCAGTGTGTAACAGTGGTTGTGTGGGTGTAATAAGCATATTGTGCTGTGCTGGTGTGTATCTTGCTCAGTGTGTAACAGTGGTTGTGTGGTGGTAATAAGCATATTGTGCTGTGCTGGTGTGTATCTTGCTCAGTGTGTAACAGTGCACACTCCAGACAGGTTGGGCTGGATAGACATGATGGCCAGCCTGCTGCTTGCTGCAATCCTCAGCATGGCACACTGTCAGCTGGATGTTTCTTTTTACTGCAACCTCAAGTGACTTCTTGCTACTTCTTTGTCCCAGGGAATTAAGCCCACAGTACATTGTGGAACTGTATTTATTCAAATGACATGACATGACATGACATACAGTAGTCTCATCATAAGCATGCATTTTAAATGCTTAAATGCAAGTCTCCGGGTTAACAAGTCAGTTTACTTTCCATAACAGGTGCTCCATCTAAGTCTGTTACAATTACTTATTTGTTGATGCCGTGTTTTTCACTGTTGGGTGAAAGGGAAAATTTGTATATTCTTCAAATGTCAACTCTTCAGGAACAACAGAACAAGCGCAAACCTTTGTGGCCATTCAGATTCATGGGACCACGCCCACAGCCCCCTAGCCACTCCCCCTACCCACCCCTTAAAACCCAACTCTCCACCACCTTCCTATCCCTAGCTCCGCCCCCTTAAAAAAAAAGGTCCTGGTATTTTGTATTTTCTCTGATCCATGTGTTGCCATTCTTTGAACTTTGACCTCTGATTTGTGTTCCCCCCAACAGGGCAGAGAAAACAGAGGTGCTGAGTGATGACCTCCTACAGGTGAATATGACTTTCTCCTTCATGTCCGTCCGTTCGGTTGCATCACCTGTTAGGATGCGTTCACACAGAATGGTATCTGGTGTCACAACACTGCTGGCAATAATCTGTGCTTAAATGCTTTCTGATAATAACACATTTTCACTATAGCTGCTTCAGCTGCGCCTGCAAGGGTTAGCACAAAATGTTCTCAAGTTCCTCCGCTCGTACGATCCAGTGTCTGTCACCTATGGGTGATGTGTGCTGTGCACTATGCAACACTGCTGAGCGAAAGTTATTTTTAACTATCTCAAAATACTATCTCAAAAGGCGGTGTACCAGTGCTGCTGGTACACCGCGTTTCCCGCAAGAGTGTATTATAGAAGTCGTCACAGGACCCACTCACAGTAGTTCAACAAGTTCCCCGAACGTCTGTTAAAGACATCATGCTAGCTGTAGCCCCATGTGGACGCCAACTCTCTCTGCAGGCCTGGAGTACAACTGTTACCATTCAAACATTTCTTTCATTCACTAATGCCTTGCCAGCTCCTGGGTCTGCCTCTGTGTGCCCTGCCAGCTCCTGGGTCTGCCTCTGTGTGCCCTGCCAGCTCCTGGGTCTGCCTCTGTGTGCCCTGCCAGCTCCTGGGTCTGCCTCTGTGGGAAAGTCCATGGTTTTCCCATCCAGGCAAAGCCCGACAATGTGCTGTGATCTTGAAAGCACACTGGAGCTGTTCTGTGTGTTTGCGTTTGTGTGTGTGTGTGTGTGTGTGTGTGTGTGTGTGTGTGTGCGCATGTGTGCGACTGCGTGTGCATGCTTGTGTGTGTGTGTGTTCTTGTACTACAGTGGTTCTCAAATGTTTTTGGCTTCAGTACCCCCTCTCCCTGATTTCTGAATCCAACTACCGGTACCCCCCTTTACCCGACGAGAACATTTTGCTCAGAAAACTGCTAGAGAAAAATATAGCACCACCTTGTGAAGAATGTAACATTACAAAATAAGAAATAGAGTGAAAGAGTTGCATTTAGTACCTCCTCCTGAGCAGATTGATTTGAACCATTCATTCATTTATTTATTTATTTACAGTTTTCCATTTGCCCGTTTCTCTCAAGTACCCCCTGTAGTACCTCCATGTACCCCAGTTTGGGAACCACTGTTGTACTACAACTATTGGACCAATTAGAGTTTTAAACCTGGGAAGTGAGGAGATTTTAGGACAGTGAGGAGATTTGGGCCAGTCCTCACGTTCTCATACACCTTCAAGTGGCTGTTTTAAAGGTGAAGACTTGGTTTCGAGGGTTAGGTTAGAATTGGGTTGGGCTTAGGCATTTAGTTGTGATGGTTAGGGGCTAGGGAATGCATTATGTCAATGAATGTCCTCACTGAGATAGCTATACAAACGTGTGTGTGTGTGTGTGTGTGTGTGTGTGTGTGTGTGTGTGTGTGTGTGTGTGTGTGTGTGTGTGTGTGTGGGTGGGTGGGTGGGTTGGGTGGTTGGGTGGGTTGGGTGGTTGGGTGCAGTAGGGGTGTCCTGGTTAGCAAATGTGTGAGATCACAGCTAGGAAAAGAGTGTGATTAAGTGTGATGATAAGCCTCTTCTAAACATAAACTGTGGATCATAACCGCGTAGAATCAGGTCTGACTCTCCCCTGCAGGTACCCTGCTAGACATGCCTCAATAAACCACTTCATCACTTTCTAAACATGAGGGAGAAGCTCCGGCGCGTGCCGCACGGCCGAGCAGAGGGGGCGGGGGGAGGCGGGGGTGCGGTGGGGTGGGGCATGACGTATAAAGCCCCAAACGCACCGTCAGCATCTGACGCTCGCGTTTTGAAGTCCACCCGTTGTTTTAAATGGTCAAACGCACACCAAGAGCGTTCTGACGCGCGTCAAACTGCCTCGACTCCGAACCTGTTTCGATTTTGGAGCGTCGAATGAGGTTCCAGCAGCGACCAAAGTGCTCTGAGCTCCCCCCCCCCATCTCTCTCCCTCTCTGCCCACCTTCATCCCCGCCTGTCTCGTATATGCTCCCCAAGCAAATCTCACAGTTTAAAATATAGCAATCATGTAAAATATAACGCTACACTAAAATATAACGCTACACTATAGCAAGACTGTCTGAACAAAGTGAGAATGTTCTTCTAAACGCATCGGCTAGCAAAATATTATGGAATTATTTACCTATCTAAATGCAAGAGGTCGTTCTAGCAATTTGAGAGCATGATTTATCAATTTCACGTTCAGATTTTGGATCCTTAAGCCCCAAACGCACAGACGCTAGCGTTTGGAAGCCCACCCATTGTTTTAAACTGCCGAACACGCACCAAGAGCGTTCTGACGCACGTCAAACTGCCTTGACGCTCGTACTCCCAACCTGTTTCGATTTTGGAGCGTCAAACGAGGTTCCAGCAGCAACCAAAGTGCTCTGAGCTCCCCCCCTCCCTCTCTGCCCACTTCCATCCCCGTCTCTGTCTCGCTGCTCCTCAAACAAATCTCACGGCAGTTTAAATACAGCAAGCATGTCAATACGCTACTATAGCGAGACGAAGTGAGAATAATATGTTCTAAACGCATCGGCTAGCAAAATATAGCCTATCCCTGGATGTCATGATGAGATTAGATTGGTGAAAGTTTGGACAGAATGATTGCATAATTTTTTGTCTGCTTGGACAGATTTCCTGCCCTAAAAAATCCCCTGCTCACACTTACGTTTCCTCTGTTCGCGCTCAAACTCGGTGCCTGCATGCAAATGTCTCCCCTCCCCCTTCAAACTGCTTCTGTGCGCTCTTGAAACTTCTGCTCTTGGATCTCTTCTCTTCTCTCAGATTTGTTGTGCAACAATCCTGTCAGAAATCCACACCCAATAGAATGCCAGGATAGTGTCACATGATTGCTGGGTCGGGGATCATGTGACACTATCCTGGCATTCTATTGGTTGTGGGTTTCTGATAGGGTTGTGGTTTTGAGCGCGAGGGTAAAGTTTTGAGCGCGAGTGTATAGTTTAAGGACAAGCAGAGTAAATCTGAGCACACGCGGGGGCTTTTTGAGTCCAAGGGTCCAAAATCTGAACGTGAAATTGATAAATCATGATCTCAAATTTCTTGAACAACCTCTTTCATTATGACAGGTAAATAATTCGAGAGGCTACAGGTACCTCTTTTTACATAAAGTGTTTTGCTAAATGAAGGTATAGGCTACAGGTACGTCTTTCTACAGAAAGAGTGTTGCTAAATGAACGTATAGGCTACAGGTACCTCTTTCTACAGAAAGAGTGTTGCTAAATGAACGTATAGGCTACAGGTACCTCTTTCTACAGAAAGAGTGTTGCTAAATGAACGTATAGGCTACAGTTACCTCTTTCTACAGAAAGAGTGTTGCTAAATGAACGTATAGGCTACAGTTACCTCTTTCTACAGAAAGAGTGTTGCTAAATGAACGTATAGGCTACAGTTACCTCTTTCTACAGAAAGAGTGTTGCTAAATGAACGTATAGGCTACAGTTACCTCTTTCTACAGAAAGAGTGTTGCTAAATGAACGTATAGGCTACAGTTACCTCTTTCTACAGAAAGAGTGTTGCTAAATGAACGTATAGGCTACAGTTACCTCTTTCTACAGAAAGAGTGTTGCTAAATGAACGTATAGGCTACAGTTACCTCTTTCTACAGAAAGAGTGTTGCTAAATGAACGTATAGGCTACAGTTACCTCTTTCTACAGAAAGAATGTTGCTAAATGAACGTATAGGCTACAGTTACCTCTTTCTACAGAAAGAGTGTTGCTAAATGAACGTATAGGCTACAGGTACCTCTTTCTACAGAAAGAGTGTTGCTAAATGAACGTATAGGCTACAGGTACGTCTTTCTACAGAAAGAGTGTTGGTAAATGAACGTATAGGCTACAGTTACCTCTTTCTACAGAAAGAATGTTGGTAAATGAACGTATAGGCTACAGGTACGTCTTTCTACAGAAAGAGTGTTGGTAAATGAACGTATAGGCTACAGTTACCTCTTTCTACAGAAAGAGTGTTGCTAAATGAACGTATAGGCTACAGGTAACTCTTTCTACAGAAAGAGTGTTGCTAAATGAACGTATAGGCTACAGTTACCTCTTTCTACAGAAAGAGTGTTGCTAAATGAACGTATAGGCTACAGTTACCTCTTTCTACAGAAAGAGTGTTGCTAAATGAACGTATAGGCTACAGTTACCTCTTTCTACAGAAAGAGTGTTGCTAAATGAACATATAGGCTACAGGTAACTCTTTCTACAGAAAGAGTGTTGCTAAATGAACGTATAGGCTACAGGTAACTCTTTCTACAGAAAGAGTGTTGCTAAATGAACGTATAGGCTACAGTTACCTCTTTCTACAGAAAGAGTGTTGCTAAATGAACGTATAGGCTACAGGTACCTCTTTCTACAGAAAGAGTGTTGCTAAATGAACGTATAGGCTACAGGTACCTCTTTCTACAGGCCCTCATGTAATCACTTGTCTCACTTTTATGACACGCAGCACTGAACTATGAACCCCTTGTGGCTCGAGCACACACACACACACACAGCAGAAATACTCATGGTCAGCAAAGTGATTTCTTTTTATTACATGCATTGAATATTTACAAAATAAATAAAGACAAAAATAAAAATAGAAATCTGTGCTGAAATCAAACCCGAAAAAACAGCCACTGTTTTATTCTTAGTTCCCCTCACAGAACCTGGTAGTAGTTTAATTCTGAGTTCTTTACCTGTGTGTCCCAAAAGTACAGAGCATAAGCTGACCCAACCCTTCTCGAGAATGTAGAGTATATTCCCCTCCTCTCTGCCTCTCCCACTCCCTCTCTCTCTCTTTCCCCCCCTTTTTCTCTCTCTCCCTCTCTCTCCCTCCCTCCCTCTCTCTCCCTCCCTCTCTCCCTCTCTCTCTCTCTCTCTCTCTCTCTCTCCCTCCCTCTCTCTCCCTCCCTCCCTCTCTCTCCCTCCCTCCCTCTCTCTCCCTCCCTCTCTCCCTCCCGTTCTCTCTCTCTCTGGTCCTTGTCGTGAAAGACAGAGCTTTGTGCTGCGTTAGACATTCCTCCAGCACCAGCTCTCGGTGAGGAATGTGATTGTCAGGCGATCAGTATAGTGGAAGTGGCTTGCATGTATGCAGGCATAACAACATGTGGACTTCCAGACATTATATAATTGAGTAGGAGGTGTGCTGTACAGAGTTTGGCCACGTTATGATGATGTATTATCCATAATGTTAAGCTGTAACAGTCTGACAGGTAATCCTTCCTTTATAGATTATGCTAGTACCTACTCCATCAACTCCCTATAATAATAATAATAATAATAATAATAATAATAATAATAATAATAATAATAATAATAATAATAATAAAAAAAAAAGTATAGCCCAGACTTGAGTCAAAGCCTGTGTGGATGAAGGCTTTCTGATTGGAAAGAATGAAATAAATGAATTCAGAGGAAAAGTGTTTCACTCTTTCCAAATTTGAGCAGTAAAAAGAATAGTTTTTCCTCTCTCCCCCCCCCCCCCAACACACACACACCCTTCTCTGTGCTGTCCAACTCGTTGACATTTGACACTTGGATTTCCTCGCTGCAGTCATATTCTCGTCATTTTTCCAGTCTTCAGCACTGGCTGGCTAAGGGCCCTGCTCCACTATAGTCATCAGACGTCAGGTATTATTGCCATCCAGTGTTTCTCTATGCGTTCAGCAGTGACACACCCTCGCTGCGGAAACTGCGGAAATATGGTTGCCACTGCTTTTAACTTTTTTTTTTTTTTATCGTAAATGGACTGCATTTATATAGCGCTTTTCTAGTCTATCGACCACTCAAAGTGTTTTCCAATAATGCCTCCATTCACCCATTCACACTCACATTTAATTAACCTTCATTTATAATAGGAGTTCATGGTCTTGCTCAAGAATACTTCGACACCCCTGTCAGTGTCAGGAGGAGCGAGCCTCGAACCGGGAACCTTCCGATTTCCAGACGACAGCTCTGCCTCCTGGGCTACTGCCGCCCCCCACCTTCCCCTTTTGTTTTTTTGTAACACATCAGGTTTTTATTAATTCATAATTGTCAGAATTAATCTTCATCTGCACATGAAATCAGGTCCATAAATATTTGGACATTGACACGTTTCATCATTTTGGCTCTGTACAATCAATATGTGCTTTAAAATTTAAATGCAGACTTTCAGCTTTAATTTGAGGGTATTTACATCCAAATCAGGTGAACGGTGTAGGAATCTACAACATAATTTAAAAGGGCCACACCTTTTTAAAGGACCAACAGTAATTGGAGAAACAACAATCATAAATCAAATTGTCACCTTTAATACATGGTTGTAAATCTTTTGTAGTCAATTGTTGTCAGTCTGGAACGGGTGGAACCCATTACATACATCACCAGATGCTGTGTTTCATCCCTGGTGATGCTCTGGCAGGCCTCCACTGCAACTGTCTTCAGTTCCTGCTTGTTCTTGGGGCGTTTTCCCTTCAGTTTGGTCTTCAACAAGTGGAATGCAATTGGATTCCGGTCAGGTGATGATTGACTCGGCCCTTGCAGAACCTCCCACTTCTTTGCCTATAAAATATGTTAGGCTGTGAAGATGTTTCCCACAGGTAGCTGAATCACTCCAGGATCTACATGGCACTGTAATGTTGGTACAAAGTGCAAATCCAAAACATACTTTTGTAGTCTCTTAGCGTTGGAATTGTTATGCACATTTAGCAGTGAATTCTATTTACAAAATCAACACATACGATTGGAAGTATTTCGCTAACCCCCTGTCAAATCATATGACAATCCAGGCTACTAAATCCACCCATTTGAGAGAAGCGGCATTATCGATTAATAACTGTCCTACAACCATTTACTCAGTCTCTCCGTCTCTCCATGTCCATCAAGTGTGGACATCTCAGATGCACAATCCACTCTTCCGGTTTCTTTGCCTGATGAGAGAGCAAACCAGAGCTAAACATTTTAATTCAGCACCTACTCCAGTCAGTCTCTGCATAACAGCATGAAGATGTGAACGATCAAGATCAGGATGATGAAGAAGGCATCCAGGAATCCCAGGAGGCCAAAGAACTCCTCGGGGAGGAAGTGGATCGGCGAGGCCAGATAGGCGAGCCCACCCACCAGGCAGAGAATAATCCAGATTCTGGACATCCAGAACAGGCCGTCAATTGAGAACATCTCCTTGAAGGCGTGATGGAGCACGGTGGGCACGTCCCGCAGCCGGCCCACCAGAGATCTTGGCTGTCCTGAGAACCTGAGGTTGTAATCGTTGATGTCTCTCAGGATCAGCTGGGGCTGGACGTGCTCATGGAAGAGAGGGAACAGCAACGTCACCATTTGTGTGCAGATGGGGCAGTTAACAGCCGCCAGCCAAGTGCCATACCTCCAATAAGTTATTATGCAGGAACGACAGAAGAGGTGTCCACAGTTAGTCTGTACAGGCAGAACAGCCTGCTGTAAACACACAGGACAAGACATGTCTGTGTAATACTGCTTCCTGGCCCCGGACTGACCATTTCCATCCTGCTCCGTCCGGAGCTGCTGGCGTGCGGCTCGGACATGCTCCTGATGCTCTGGGTGAATGTTCTGCTCATCTCTGCAGAGCAGCATCAGTAGGCCTCCCAGGCAGGTGATGCTGAGCACAACGACAAATGCCAACTGGTTGCTGACCCCCTCGATGAGCGTGTCCTCATCTTGGATCAGGTAGTCCAATTCCCCAAAGTGACTGTCCTGCATCACACACACACCTACAAACAGCCTACACGTATGGACTTGCAAACCATCTTGGGAGTTTGCCTTTGTACTTGCAGTACTGCAATATCGAAAGATTTTGCTCGAGTGAGAATCACTGATAACATCATTAGCGATTTACATCACAATCGCTCAAGTGACATCACTTAACTCATTCATGGCCAGTTTAGGACTGCCAATATTTAGCACAGGCCAAAGATTTTCATAATTGTTGGTCATCTTTCAAGACCCACAGTAAATTATCTATTAGCACCAAAGTGATTTGCAATACCTCAAAATGAAGATGTACGTCTCTGGGTTCACCAGAAGAAGAAAAAAAGTGAGCTTTTAGCATGTTCTGTACTCTACTTATAGCCATTTATATACACCCTGTTTTCACCAAAAAGGTCTCTCTGAGAAGAGAAATTGCAGAAAATTGCATTTTGTAAAGGACACTATCTCAGGCAGAACTCGCTCTCAATTCTTTTATTTTGAACTGTATTGACATCAGACATGTAAATATTATTTGTTATGACACAAATGACAAAAAAAAAATATATATATATATATGAAGTGCTTTTTTTACATTCAACAATACAGTTTACTCAGTGTGAGTGAGTGTGAATGTGTGTGTGTGTGTGCGCGGGGCCCATGTGTGTCTCTTTACATTACATTACATTTCGTCATTTAGCGAAGCAGACCTAAATGACCGTCCTGACCGTCCTGACCTCATTCTGAGATGTGGGCTCACAATCGGCTCCTCATCTGAAATAAAAGCAACATATTCTCAGTAAACTATATAATCACATTTAGTACAGAGACAGTGTAGTGTACTAGTGTCTCAGTAAACTATACGATCATAGAATGCAGAGATCAGTGTAGTCTCTCTCTCACACACACACACACACACACACACACACACACACACACACACACACACACACTCCTTACCGCGAGATCATCCGGGTCCTGTCGCATTGGAGTCCAGTCTTCCTCGCCCTCACATGGAAAGTGGCCGTGCTGCTTGGCTCTGTGTGAAAGCAATTTCTGTGGCGAGGCTGCTGTTCTCCTCCTCACAAAGTTGTGACTCCGTCTCGTCTCTTTCGGGCTGGGACACAGGAACGGGGTCCAGGGACCAGGATCGATCATGTTGGTCACGGGTTTGACTACCGCGAACAACTGATCCATGTCCGCTGCCCTGCAGCAAGGCGACCAGCTCGTGCAGCGCGCCGAGGGGCGTTTCAATGGCGTTTCTCCTCTCTGCACAAGGAAGCGTTTCTCCGTTTTCTGTTCTTTCCTCCTGCTCAATTTCAAAACAACAGCTGCGTTATGTGTTTGTTCACGTGTTGTCGGCTTGTCTTTGAGGCCAGGGACCTGATACCATGTCACAGGCTGGGGAAGTCTTTGAACTACGCGCTGCACTAATAAAAACAAAAACACGTCAAACACGTCTTTGGCGTGGAGGGCTATTCCTGATAACACGTTAAAGACGTCTTTGGCGATGAATGAGTTAATGACATCACAATTGCTCAAGTGTGAACGTATTATGACGTCATCTGTGATTTAGAAACTAACTAGTGGACCCCTAGAGCCCCCCTGGTCTGGAACACGAGTGATTTCCACAGCAAGCTCAAGCAGGCCAAAAATGAGGAAAGAATGAGCTTCTTGGATACTTGTAGCAAGTTTAATCATGAAGTAAAGTACATGTGACATCATATCTTTAGGCAATCATTAGGTAATTAGAGCAATTAATTGTCCCTAATGGCCTAATTACAGAATCTGGCTCCATTAGGTCACCCACAGGGCTGCTCTGTACACTTCCTGAAAGATTCAGTCCGATCGCACGTAAAATAGCATAGCTGTGGCCGAACACAATTCTGCTCACACACAGACACTTCTAGCCTGGCGACCCAGCCAGTCAAGTGAACTCACATTTCATTTAGAAAAGATGGGCAGTTGTACTTGCCTTGACAGACAACTCCTTCAGCCAATCAGTCAAATCCAAATCCACACGGGAGAATGGCAAAAACATATTTTCCGCTGAGAAACGCCGCTGGCTTGGGTTCAGCAGGATAATCTTCATGAACGTTAATCACCGTTATGCCTTTTGAAGCGCTTAAAAAAACATGTTAAAATGCATTTACGTTCCAAAAGTCATAAAAGTTATTCACGTTTGTGAAGATTATCCTGCTGAACCCAAATTCGCGTTCCCATAAACTTTTGTTAACCACAGACCTTTTATGCATTTAAGTGAAATCCCCATTCTAAAACCCCATTCACTTTTCCCCTTACGAACCCGGAAGTATACTTCCGGACACTCATTCCTGTGGTTCTCTATAGCCAAATACAATTTTATTGACTGTATCTACTACTAGGCAGTAAGTAGCCTGATTTTTCAATTCAATTCATAAACTGTGGAGTGGGCGTGACTTCGAAGGTCTGGAGCCAGGCTAACTAGGCAGGGTAAGCCGGGGGGCGGGGGGGGGGGGGGGGAGAGGACCGTCTACAAATCTATCCTAAGGGGGGAACACTGCCATCAGTCGTCAGCCATCGAAGGAATGATTCTTTCAGCAGTGCTGAATGATGCACCACTGCTCGCGTTTCCTTGCTTCCGATGGCTGCGTCCCAGCTACAAAATCACCCAGACGCATGCGTTCTCCCTTGTTGAAATCTAGTTGAATTGATTGTTTTCTGAGGTATCCATTCAAAGGTCACTCAACGTACTCTGTGGAGCAGGGAGAACGTCTCGGCGGTACGTGAGACATCTCTCTTGTTTGGACATGCTTTGCTTCAGGTGGGGAGCTGAGCGGAGCTGTCGGACTGGAGCTCCCTCTCATCTCAGTACTAACACACACCACTAAGGAAGCCTGTTGTTGTGGATACTGACACATAGCAGATACACTGTATCAGAGCTGTGTATATAAAAGAGTCGCGACATCTCCATTCACTCCAATGGACCAGTTTTGGATTAAGCAGCACTGTTGAGTTGCAGCAAAATGGACAGTTTGTGTTGTACTTTGAAGGGTTTTTAGGTAAAAAAAAATAATCAAATTGTACATTATCAGCTTTATTTTAGCATTCAAAAGTAGCGCGAGACCCCTTCCTGGCTGTTCATTGGCTAATACTAATGAGTCACACATTTTGGTCCTCCGCTGACGCCACTCTCTCTCTAAATTGCTCTGCTCATAGTGCAAGTGAATGGAGATGTCGTGACTCTTCTATACGCACGGCTCTGGTGCAAGTTAATCGGTCAGCTAACCAGTTGGTGCGCCAAACAGAAAAACTCCAGTCTGAGAATCAAGCAAACATGACTATTTGGAATATAAGTGCATTTGAAAGTATTGTAGTAGTTTTTCTGCGCTGTCATCAGCTAACCAGTCAGCCAGCATGCCAATGAGGTCAGCCAGCTAGTAATGTGTCAGCCAGCCAGCTAGTCGGCCAGCCAGCTGCCCAGCCAGCCCCGAGTAGCACTAAGCCAGAGGACAAAACGCTCTCCGCCCACTTCCTCTGTGACTCACTGTGTTCCACATTTTCTGTTGCGGGAGGTCAGAGGTCGTGTGCTGGCTCTGTGCGCTGTTTTCATTGGTTACTGGGCTGTCTGGAAAAAGATGGCAGTAACAGGCCTGTAAACCTTTGGACAGCTCACTAACTGGAGAGGCAGGCACACGGGGTTGCCTCTGTTCTGTTAATCGACTGTGTGTGTGTGTGTGTGTGTGAGCGCGCGCGCGCGCGCGCGCGTGTTGTGTGCGTGCGCGCGCGCACATCGTACCTTATCTGGATGTTTTCTTGCTTTTGCATGCATGCGTCTGTTTCCTCAATTGAGTTTGCCCCAGGGTAAATGTCCTGCGAGCGAGCACAGTAAAGTATCTAAGGTGGAGCGCTTCTCAGACTGGCTAACTGCCAGAGAGTGACTTCAAACCCCTCTGCTGGCATGCTCTGCTGCCCCCCAGTGCCCACCGGCTCTACAATCTCTACTTCCTCTTCCGCTTCTCGTGTTGCTCAATGACTGCTTGAGACAACACGGACCACACAGCTGTCCAATAATGCTGTCCAAATCTCATTACAAACTATTAAGGATGCTCCGAGTTCGACCAGGATTTTTAGGGCCGACCACCGATCGCTGGAAGGGCGAAGAGGTGAAAATTGTCATTCGCACCGTGGAAATTTGCGTCACTTGCTTCATTCGCACGTTTGCATTGACTCTGCATGTAATCTCACCGTGCGAGTTTGCGAAAATCGCCCAGTTAGACGCAACTTAAGCCATAGCAGCCTACACTTGGTTATTGGGAGCAGCTTAGAGGCTTAACAAATATAGCTTTCCTGTGGAATAAAATAAATAATATTTTTTATAAAAAAAAAAAAAAAAAAGCTAAACCCGGCACCACACATCAAGTTGGAACAATAAATTATATATTGTGAGGCAGCAAACATAAATTTCGAGAAACACAGGTATTATCAATTTGCTGCAGTCCAAGTTTAGAGACTATAAAAACGGCAACAGTCAGTCAGCCCTCGATTTGTCTCTTAACGCACCATATGCAATAAAGTGCACAGCAAGAAAGAAGAAATCCAACTTACACCTCTGTGTCTATAGACGGTTTTAACTTGACAACAATAACAACCATCACAACCCAGCTGGATATCCGGTTTACTTCCTGTATACATAGCTGAGCGCAGGCTGATATTCGGCTCATATTAAATGTTAACGTTAGGCCGTGTCTCCGACAGACACATTAACAAGTTAGCTTATTTCAGTCTTTATGTATTGTAGTTAGTAGTTGTTGTTGTTGTTGATGATAGTTGCCATAACAACCACCCCTGTCTGAAAGACGTGCACACGCTGGGTAGTAGGAAGCGTTGTTGTCCGGTCTGGAGCTAACCTGAGAGGCTAATAAAAACTACATGTTACAGAGTAAGCTGACTAACAGTACGTTATTGCACGCATAGGCCTATCTTTACATAGAAAAAATAAAAAATAGAAATAGAATTAGGCTATGTCAGTGTTTTCCCCTGAACAGCTGAGAAAGTGGACACTGTCAGTAGTTAACACTATGAAGCTGATACAATTCAGGTTGCGGTAATGCAACATTTAAGGATGCCAACCGCCATAAAACACAGAAGAAGAAGCTGAGAAAAAGGAAATGCTGTGGGGTTGCAGCTGGTGAAAACCGTCTATACCGTTATCCCACTTCTCAGTGCAGGCCTAACAAGCCAGGCCCATTACAAGCTGTGGTTTTGCCACTTGTCTTATTGTGTTGTGTCTAATCTATGTTCACATCTCTGATGTGAAGACAAGCACACAGACAGACGCTGTAATAACAACACAACCACAGCTGCACCATCATGACTGCTTTGCATCATGAGACAATGGCTGTGTTTAATACACCCATCATTATCTGATTTGTGGAGTTACCACATTATTCAAGTGGTCATGTAAACGACATGGAATGAAGGCCATTGTCAGATGATGAGACATCTGTTTAGTTTTACTCAGGGCATGGCCCAATCTCAATGTCACACACTCACGGACTCACAGAGTTTGAGGCGCGTTCCCGCCTCTTACTACAGTGCATGCATGTAAACGCGTCGGTCAGATTATTGCATTACCTGATTATTCCCAGTTATTATTGTGTGCATGTAAACGCACGCGATAGAAGTCTGGGGTAGCCGCTTTTTGTTCTGGGAAGCTGAGGCAGTTTTAGAGAGAGAGAGAGAGAGAGAGAGAGATTGTGCAAAAGGTTCTGCAACTCAATATCAGTAAGATCATTTTTATTTTGTATTTATTTATTCTCTCTCTCTCTCTCTATCTCTCTCTCTCTCCCTCTCTCTCTCTCTCTCTCGGTCTGCTTGGCATCACGCGTCACTCGGGAGGTCTGGATCCCATCCAGCCGTCATCAGATAGAGCTAGACTTCCATGCATTAATCAAAGCTAGCGATCAGCTGGATGCTGAGCGGAATCTATTGGATCCAAGAGAGGAAGCCAAGTCCAGCTGTGGTCTGGCATGGCGCAACAGCTGCAGAGGAGGGGGAGGTGTGTGTGTGTGTGTGTGTGTGTGTGTGTTTGTTTGTGTGTGTGTGTGTGTGTGTGTGTGTGTGTGTGTGTGTGTGTGTGTGTGTGTGTGTGTGTGTGTGTGTTTGTTTGTGTGCGCGTGTGTGTGTGTGTGTGTGTGTGTGTGTGTGTGTGTTTGTTTGTGTGCGCGTGTGTGTGTGTGTGTGTGCGCATGGGAGAGGGGCGGTCCCGTGAGAGAAGGCCGGAGCGTAGAGGAGACGGTGAATTAGAGAGGATAAAAGTAAGGGGAGAAGAGTGGGAGCGAGATGGGGGTCTGACGGCGATGGCAGAGACACAGCTGGATGTTTACAACGAAACAGGAAGAGGAAGTGAATACTTAGACATCAAAATCTGTGTGTGTGTGTGTGTGCACGCGCGTGTGTGTGTGTGTGCGTGTGTGTCTCGTATCCCTACAACCACAGCCATATTCACTTTAGCGCAGAATTTAGTTTAGAATAATGAACTAGACAGTATGTCATACATTTTATGTCAGAAATGTGACACCTTAAATACAATGTCTTTGATGGTGGTAGTATTTGTAAGTACTATAGGTCATTTCCTTCTAAAAGGATATTGTACAGTATAGTCCCAGACTGTAGATCAGGATGTTTGAAAGCCCAGACAGTCTGATTTATCTGCTTCCCATGGTAGTATCTCTGCAGGATGTCGTCAGATCCCTCCGCTCCCTGTAAAGACCACTGCGGGAGCCAAGACATGTGGTGTGGGGAATATTGATGTGTGTGTGGAGGATATATACTCCACTACTATGTTATTGTTATTTAGCCATATATTTATTGTTCAGAAGAATTTGCCTTGTTTCACACTGTCGCTGTTAATTTAGGAAGGCTGCTTCGAGGAGAACTATTAGTTTTGTCTGCCATGGTTGGAGCCACACGGTTTTGTTACTGTGGTGTTTGGATCATGAACTAAAAGTTCCTTCTTCTCGTCATCTAAAGGGAGATTCAATGACTTTCACCCAGGTGTAAGAGGCCAAGGCTTAGGCCTTGGCCACACTGATCCGTGGTGTCTGTCCGTGTGCGTTCATTTCTCTGTTCACTTCCATTCCATTTTCAATGACAGCTGTCCGACTGTCCGTGGAGCACTCAGAAGCGTACGTATCCAGAAAATTTGCATACGTTTTGATGGACAGAAAGTTGAAGAGGGATGAACTTTTTCTGGATGGACGTATCGGATGGTCGGATAGTCACTGTCCGTTTAGCCAATCCGAGTCGAGGTCTCGAGAGGAGTGTTCCGAGATTTGTTTAAACTTTTCAAAGAAGATGGCGGCCGAGGCGGTGAAGGAGGCTATAATTAATAACGTACTCGCTTGATTTTACACAGCAGAGCCGAAATTGTAACATAGCAACGTTGGTCCACAAACGTTGCTATTTAAAAAAAAAAATTGGAGATCGGGTTGCAGTCAGACAAAGAGGAGTGCACAGGCACTCCCACAGCCACACAGTCACACACAGACCCTCACGTGACGTTACGTTAGTCTGCCAGTCATACTCATGTCATGACATGTAGCTTTCCGCTCAGACACATCTGTCCGTTAAAACAATGCATCGGACAGACATCTGTCCGTTCAATAATTCTGTCCATTTTCTGACGGATCAGTGTGGCCAAGGCCTTAATGAGCGGGGTGGGGGGGTCGGGATCGGCGGGCGTAGCTACAACAGCAATAGGGGGTTAAAGTCTCTTCGGGGTTCGGCAGGGGCCCTAAGGGATTTCATTCTCCATTCATTTTTCCATTGACGTCTCCTCAAATGCTTCTAAAAAAGAGTTTTACTTTGTCAAACCAAGCCTTCAGCTATATTTAGAATCCGGAGAGACCATAGAATTTGCATGGAGGCGCCTGTGGCTCAGGAGGTAGAGCGGGTCGTCCACTATTCACTTTGGATAAAAGAGGTCTAAGTCCGCATGTCGAAATGTGCTTGGGCAAGATACTGAACCCCAAATTGCTCCCGATGGTGTGCCAGCACCCTGCGTGGTAGCGATTGCCGCCATCGGTGTATGATTGGGTGAATGTACCTACTACTCATTGTAAAGCACTTTTGGTAAAAGCGCTATATAAATGCAGGCCATTTACCATATAACATTTCACTCTGACAAAAAAAAAGATGGATACAGAAAATAACCTTTCTCTCTTTAGCCCCCCCCCCCCCCCCCTTCCACACACACACACGCTCTGTCATTTCCCAATAACAAGCGCAGGGTGGAAAATGGAGAGATGGATGTGCGCTCGCTCGCTCACTGGCTCGCTGCAGCATCTGTGTTTTGATTTGTAGCTCTCACCTGCTTGGTTTCTGTAGAGTAGGAAAATGTGCGTGTACGGGTGAGATGAACCTGCATCAGCTCCAGAGACAAATATCCTTCATCCCACTCTACATTCATTATTTGTGTATCTAGGGCTGCAACTAAGAATTATTATTATTTTCATTGTTGATTATTTTCTCGATTAATCGATTAGTTGTTTGGTCTATACTGCCCTCCAAATCAAAACCGCAGTAACTACAATTTTGGTCAAAATTGAGTTATTATTGAAATTGAACTTTTAGATATCTGTTTTATCATGTGACAAATTTTCTAAGTTCAGTCTCGCTCTATATTTGAGAAAACACAGTATAAAAGTTGCAGTAACTACGAAATCCAACCAAAAACCAGACAAAACTGCAGTAACTACACTTACTGCAGTTTGATTTGCTTTCACAGAGCTTCAGCTGGACTTAAACAGAGATAAACGCAGTAACTACACTTTGAGGTGTAGTTACTGCGGTTCAGACTGGTTTTTGGTTGGATTTTGTAGTTACTGCAATTTTCCCGCTCTTTCCATAACAAAGCCCAACATATCAATCACTCATAATGGCACAATCTGTTTAGTTAATCCAGTCAATTCCTAATATGAGAGTGCACTGACAGCTGTCCAAATTGTTAATGAATGAGTCTTCAGTGTCTTTAAAATCGTAAATGCTGTATTCCTAGCTAATAATCCATAAGAGATCATCCAATAAAGAAGGGAATTGTGTTCTCCACTGGGAAGTGTTAATCTGGCTGTAGATAGTGATAACTGTTTGGTAACACTACCTAGCTCATCAGGACAATCTTTTTAATTGCTGCATAAATTATCAGCATTCAGACTCAGTCTGTAATTCATTTTATTCAAAATAATTGTAATATGCTATGTAATATACTGTATATGTTCTTGTATGAATTATCAATTGTGATTTGTAAAGAAAACCTGTTCTAAATTAAGATAATAAAACAACTGTGCTCATTAATTAATTGTGTCAGAATGATGACCAAAAAGCAACACCAGTGGTGAAGATTACATCAACTGACTTCAGGATTCCCTGAATTTATCTGTTACTCATCCATTTAAATGTTTTAAACATGTAAACAATAAAACAATTAAATACAGATATGATGCGGTATCGAAATCAAAACCGATTACAATTGTCTCATGAAAAACAAGACAGGAGAAGCACATAAGATTGTAGTTACTGCGCTTTTCCCTTGTACTACCTACACATCTGTTTAAGGTTTAACACAGACAGAGTGCAGTATCTGCATTTCTGGGGTCATAGGTCAAGTAATTGATAATTGTTTTGCCCCCAAAAAATACTTTAACGTATACATATTTAATAAGCACATTGCCACTTTTCAACCTATATCTCATTTGGCTGGACAGTCAAAAAACTTTAAAGCCATTTTTCTCAGTTTCAGTGTTGGCGTAGTTACTGCGGTTATGATTTGTAGGGCAGTATAAAGTGTCAGAAAATGCTGAATGGTGGTCGATTCGACATTCACCATGCGCCGAGTGTTTCCCAAAGCCCAAGATGACGTCCTCAAATGTCTTTTTTGCCCACAACCCAAAAACATTCAGTTTATAGACGAGTAAAGAAACCAGAAATTTTAAGCTGGAATCAGAGACATTTTTTCTTTTCTTTTTCTTGAAAAATTACTCAAACACCTTAAAGGATATGGCTTTACCGGTACCCAACCCACTTTGTATCATATAGAATCTTGGTAATGTAAGCACACGGACAGTGTTTTACCTTCTCTCTCTGTTTACCTCACTGAGAAAAATGCTCCTGCTGCTGCCTGCAGAAACTCCGCCCCCACCGGCTACAAGTCATTAAAGGAACACTCCGCCCATTTTCAACCAGCTTTGTATCATTAGAACATCAGTAGTATATCAGAAAACTGTAAACTGTTTTGAAGTCTGTCATTTAATTGGACAGTTATTGAGTGTTAAAGTGTGGACCAGTGACATCACTGGTCCACACTAACTCAAATTAATAACTCATTAACTCAAATCAACTCTCAATAACTGTCAAACTAGATGAATGATGAATAGTTTGACAGTTATTGAGAGTTGATTTGAGTTAATGAGTTATTAATTTGAGTTAGTGTGGACCAGTGATGTCACTGGTCCACACTTTAACACTCAATAACTGTCAAACTAAATGACAGACTTCAAAACCGTTTACAGTTTTCTGATATACTACTGATGTTCTAATGATACAAAGCTGGTTGAAAATGGGCGGAGTGTTCCTTTAAGGCTTGTCAAGGCTCTCCATGTGATTCTCCGTAGATGTGCGCATACTTACAAAATAAAAATAAACAATAACAGCCGCCCTCGGAGCAGATTCTGCCTCTCCAGCAGAACTTCCGCAGCTCCGTTGTGACGAGTTGTGACGTAAAACGCGTCACAACGGAGCGCTTTGCCAGAGGAGGAAATGGGAGATCTCTGTGAGGAAAACAGTTGATTACCGGTAAAGCCATCCTTTAATTGATTATAAAAATAGTAGTACAGTAATAATAGGTGATTAATTTAATAGTTGAGAACTTATCAGCTCTACACGTGTCAAGAGGCAGTCATTACTTTGTGTTTAATATTTATGACATTTGGTGTGTGTGTGTGTGTGTGTGTGTGTGTGTGTGTGTGTGTGTGTGTGTTTGTGTTTACAGATCGAGAGGCGGATGGAGTTGGTACGTTTGGTGTCGCACAACGCACACAAGAGGCTGGTGTCCTGCCTGCAGGGTCAACTGGGCACAGACACAGAGAAGAGACATGTAAGGAGCGCTGCATCTTCTCCTCCTTAAGCCCAATTTATGCTTCGTCTGCAGACACTTTTGAAACGGTCGCCGACACAAATGAGGACTTGAGTCGACACTTTCAAGTGTCGGCGAGCAGTGTCTGCTACCTGGTGAAATGTCTAGTGTCGCTGACTACGTCATAGTATCGCGCAAGTCTGATTGGCTATATAGACGGCATGCGTTTGACTTCCTTGTTTTGGTTTTCACTCGATTGAAATGAATGAACGTGTCTCCGCTATTTTTATCAGCCTGTCCTTGATGTATGACTTAGTGAAAATCACAAAGAACATTGTGCATTTCCCAGAGCAGAGGAGGTGAGTTGTGTGTCGTTTATATGCGGCTGCAGTCAAGTACGTTACATCTTGCCTCCGAGGTGGTTTCACTGTGCGTTCCCTCTCTTCTCTTGGCTGTCTGCTTATAGCGTTCGGGTGTCACGTGACCGTTGAACAGAGGCGAACGTTCACTGAAGTATAAATGCAACACCATGAGCGACACTTTCTTTTTCGTCTGCGACCATGTGCTGAGCGACACTTTCTAATAAGTATAAATTAAGCTTAACTCTCTTTTCATTCAGTCGCTCCGACATCTTCAAGCAAAGCCCCTCGCACTTTGCGCGCAGTATCGAGCCGCTCGGAAACATCTCCGCTTAGCAAATGGCTCCTAGAGAAATTAAATGATAAGGATGGAGAAGTACGCCGTCATCGTTAGTATTACACCCTGCTGCCTTGAGCTGTGACCACCACATAGCATCTCTCTTCTAAAGCCACCTATTTCTGAAGAAAATGGTGAAAACGACATACCCAAACTAAAATGCTTACTGTGGCTGAACCGCTAGGGTTGCAGACAACTGGTAAGACTTTGAAGTTTCTGTTCCAAGTGTCAGAATGACTCTGTGTTACTGACCCTGAGTAACACCAGCTCAAACACAGTGGTTGATTCTCGCCTAGAATAAAAACACTTTTAGAGTGTAAACAGTTACCTGTGGTTGTTGTATTTATGGCTAGAAACCGAATGGAGACATAGCCACAGGCCTTATTACCACATCCCAAATCAAAGAAGATGAAAAAATACCAAAACATGAGTATTTGGCAGTGGTTTTTGTAGGGAGATACCTAGGCAGATTTCCAAAAAGCCATTATAAAAAGCCATTTGAAAAAGCCAAATAATCTGAAATGTTGTCTTTGTCTTTGTACAAAGACAGCTATAACTTATGCTGTGTTGATCTGATCTGAAAAAGGAAGACATGGTTCGATGCGCAAGATTCAGCTGGTTAATTTGGTATGTAGCATGAACAGTATTGTTCAGAATTAACTACCTAATTAATCACATAAATGACAGATGAACAGCAAAAAATCAGAAACGTAACGCCGGGGTTACGGTGCCATGCAAGAGGTTAACCCCTGACGCACACAGCCGATAGTCGGCAGCGACTGGGCTGTCGGCGAGCCAAAGTGAAAGTGAAAGAAATCACTCTGGCTGGTCAGCTGGTTAAGCTAAGCGGCGCGCATAAAACATTCTTATTTTTCAACTTCATCGATCATTCTGAATACACGGATGTTTTCATAACGACGTGGCCCGTCGCTGTATGATGTCACCCATTTAGTGCGGCTCCTCCTTATTTCTCCACCTCCACCTCTTCCTTTTCTCTTCCACAAGCAAAAGAGCAGACACGGCCTGACAACACCACGGCCATTTGCAACTTTTTATCAGACATATTATCGGTTAGAAGTAGCTGTATTATGAAACCGTCTAAGTGGTGAGCAAGAGGGATGTGAAAATGGTAGGTAAACGCTGCTTTGTTTCATATCTGCTTTGTATACCCGCAGTCCTACTGTCAGTCTCACGCAGGCTGGCACACAACCTACGTGCTAGTTGACCTACGTGCTAGTTGACCTACGTGCTAGTTGACCTACGTGCTAGTTGACCGTCGGCTGTAGTCTTTGCGGTGTGTTCAAGTGCAACTTGTTGACCCCGACACAGCCGACGTGAGGCCTTCAGGGCCCCTAGTCCTTTCAAGTTGAGTTGGTGTGTTCCAGCCTTTACATAACACAGAGGATATGGAATATTCATCATTGGCCTCCTGCCAACCTCTCCTCTATCGCTACTTAGCAGACGCACTCCAAACACACACACACACATGCATACGCACACAGACACACACGCACGCACGCACACACGCACAGACACACAATATGAAAGGAATTTTCATATTATTAGTATGTTAAAATATGTCAATGTCAAAATCGTGTTATCCCAAAGGCACAGCTAATACTGAATACATCTCAAACTCAAACTGCAGCCTCCATAACAGTTTGTTCATCATTTGTTTTCTGGGATTGACTTTTCAGACAAAATAGCATTAGCAGCCAACTTGGAAGTCCTGATTGTCACACTTTCCCAACACATGAATGCTGCATAGTAGTGATGATGAGGATGATGATGATGATGATGATAATAATAATAAAAATGATGATGATGATAATAATTAATTTAATTTATTTATGTCTGTGTCTGTGTGTCCGTTTTGAACCTGTAGCCTTATGCTGTTATTTAGCCTTTCTGGTGCTATTGTATGGTTAAATCAGCAAATGTGTTTTAGTTTTTAGTTTTTTAGTTTGGGGGGGGGGTGGGGGGGGGGGGGTTGGTATACGCAGTGGAAGTTGTCCCTGGGAAATTTGGTTTGTGGTACTTGGTCGGAAAAGCTTGGGAACCCCTGATCTAATGAATCTAATCAACTGATCATTGGCTTTAGGGCTATCCCACCACCAAATTCAATCCAAATTTAATCTTGTAACAAACAGACGAACAGGTGAAAACATTACCTGCCGGCCGCCAGCTTCGTTGGCAGAGGTGACAACCGGACCACTTCAATGTCACAGAAAGTATCTCTCTCTCTCTATCTCTCTCTCTATCTCTCTCTCTCAGCAGTCTTTTTGTTGTGAGTCAGGAGAAGTTCAGTTGCCATTATACTTGTGTTTGTCCCGCCACAGAAAAAGCTGCCCCTGACAGCGCTGTCCCAGACCATGGAGGATGGAGGCAGCCAGCTGGGAGAGCTGGGAGAGAGTCTGATCGGGTGAGTTGGGAAACTTCGACACAAGTCTTTATACTGTAAGCCTTCAAGCCCCTCCTCCAGCCAGTTTAACACTAGCCTATAATTCACAGACGTCCCGCCGCAGCTTAGCCTAAAGGGATACCCGCATTACCTTGCTCAAAACGGGTGGGACCACAAAGGGATACCCGCATTACCTTGCTCCAAACGGGTGGGACCACAATGGAAATCAGCGTGACTTGTACGTGGGCTACCCACCCAGTGGCGTTTTGAGGCCCGGCGTACTGCGTAGCTTAATACTAGCCTGGGTAAACCCAGCCTCCACGTGATCTCTATCTATGTGCTATCAGTCACTAGTGAGGCTAGCTTAATACTGCAGCAGGCAGCTAGCTGGCTAGCTGGCTTACCTAACGCAGCTAACAGGACGGCACGGTGGCTCAGTGGTTAACACTGTTGCCTCACAGCAAGAAGGTCCCGGGTTCGAACCCCGGTCCGTCCCAGGTCCTTTCTGTGTGGAGTTTGCATGTTCTCCCCGTGTCCGTGTGGGTTTTCTCCGGGTGCTCCGGTTTCCTCCCACCATCAAAAGAAAGACATGTATGTTAGGGTTAATACTCCTGTCAGTGCTCCTGACCAAGGTACTGGCAAAAGAACTGGAGTTGGTCCCCGGGCGCTGCACTGCGGCTGCCCACTGCTCCTAGTTCTAGGAAGGTTCCTAGTAGAGGATGGGTCAAATGCAGAGGATGAATTTCCCCAAGGGGATAAATAAAGGATAACTTAACAGCTAGCTCATCCTCAGTCAAAATCGAATTGACATGTATGATTATGGTTACACTAATAGTTGTAATGTAATCATCCGATTTTAGCAACTTACATTTTTTTACTTGAGCATAACATGTATTTATTTGTCCCCAAAAAATGGCTAACAGTGTGGCTAATCAACATTGTCACGACATGACTCGGAGAAATAGGAACTATCTTAAAAATTAGAAAATACACTGAAGGGGGGCTTTATGACTGTCAGGTGGCATGCAGCATGACACTCATGGTTTATGCAAATACATGATTCATTGATTGGACAGGACTATCTGTCTGTCCTGTGATTGGACAGGCCTATCTGTCTGTCCTGTAAATACATGATTCATTGATTGGACAGGACTATCTGTCTGTCCTGTAAATACATGATTCATTGATTGGACAGGTCTATCTGTCTGTCCTGTAAATACATGATTCATTGATTGGACAGGACTATCTGTCTGTCCTGTGATTGGACAGGACTATCTGTCTGTCCTGTAAATACATGATTCATTGATTGGACAGGTCTATCTGTCTGTCCTGTAAATACATGATTCATTGATTGGACAGGACTATCTGTCCTGTGATTGGACAGGTCTATCTGTCTGTCCTGTAAATACATTATTCATTGATTGGACAGGACTATCTGTCTGTCCTGTGATTGGACAGGACTATCTGTCTGTCCTGTAAATAGTGTCATAATTAATGACATGAAAAGAGCTTATTGGAGTGAGAGGAATGTGAAAGGTCTAACAAGGGGCCTCTCGTGAGTGTTTGTCTTCTTTGACATGAACATTACTCTCACTGTGAGGAATGCGCTGATAACGGCTTCACACACTCACTCACTCGCTCACACACTCTCCCTTGTGTGTGTGTGTGTGTGTGTGTGTGTGTGTGTGTGTGAGCAGCAAGATGATGGCTGTGTGTGGGGAGGCAGAGGGCAAGCTGGCCAATGAACTGATGCAGCATGAGCTTCAGATTGAGAGGGAAATCCTGGAGCCTCTCAACCAGCTGGCCGAGGTAAAGACACTGAGACGCGACTGTGAGAGGGACCTCTCCTCTAACTGATACATGATGTGCACATTTCAATCAGGAGAAATTCATTGTTAGTTAACAGTGATTTAATAACAATTTAATTACATGAGCATTATGATTAAAAATGTGAAATGTCTTTGGCATTAGACTCGTCATGACATCATCATCATGATGATGAAGGGGGTAGTGCAGCCTGTAATAGAAGAATAGAACATTGGTTCCCAAATCCACGGGGCTCCACCTGGTGGTCCGCCAGAGCATTGCAATTTTGTTGTTCTTTTTTTGTTGTTTTTTTACAGACAACAGTTTTCACATATACACATGACACTGAGGAGTAGACTTGGACAGATTTTTGGAAATATCACAATATCTGGGAAATATCACGATTTTTAAAATCTACTTTCAGAGGCTGTAGCGGGCTCAGTTTTAAAGCCAGGGCGACTTTCGGGTATCATATGAAACTAGAAGACCTAAGGCATTGATTGGTACCAACTATGCAATGCTAGCTTGTGAGCAAGGTAGCTAAATAATGCTCCAAAGTTTAGGCAAAAGTTTGGCGCGGGAAAAAACATTTTCAAAGGGGTCCTCTTTTTCACAGCCTAATGTTGGCTGTGAATAGTGTGTGTTCGTTTTGAACCAGTAGCCATATTGTATGTTGTTATTTAGCCTTTCTGATACTATTGCATGGTTAAATCCAATATTATTTTATCGGGGAGAAAATGCTGGTATATACAGTGGAAGTGGTCCCTGTGAAATTTTGTTTGGTAGTTCGATAGTGGTACTTGGTCTGAAAAGTTTGGGAACCCCTGTGGTGTCTAGACCTGGTGGTGGTGAAGGTGAGGGAACTCTTAGATCTTGATTGATGAGGAGAAGGCTTCTGGAGACCTCCAACAAGTGAAGAACTGGAGGTGAATGGGGTGGAGGAGGGTCGCAGACAGTGAATGCACTGAAAAGACAGCAGACAACACAAGAGTTGAGAACAGCTTTTAAAGGTTGACAGCTAGGTGTGATAGGCTGAATATGGAGAAGCGGCTAACTCTGATTCGTTAAGCAGAATCGTCAGCGCTCCTAATCAGCTGATACAAGTTGGGAGTGGGAAAGAGGGGGAGTGAATGAATGAATGAGAAGCGTAGATAATCTTCCTGTCTAAACTTTCGCATAAGATCCATATACAGGTCGTGCGTGGGTTCTGAGCACTTTAATAGGAACACCTTACTAATACTGTGTAGCTTTCAGCTCAGTGTCACCACTGGTAGTCGCCGGCTACCAAAGTGACATCCGCCTCAGGGTTCGACGTGTTGCATTGCACGAGATGCTTTTCTGCTCCGCACAGTTGTTGTTTTTCACACCATTATGTGTGAACGCAGTTTTAAAAATACTCCAAACAGCCTGTCTGCCACCAACAACCATGCCACATTCAAATACTCAAAACAGTCTGTCTGCCACCAACAACCATGCCACGTTCAAATACTCAAAACAGTCTGTCTGCCACCAACAACCATGCCACGTTCAAATACTCAAAACAGTCTGTCTGCCACCAACAACCATGCCACATTCAAATACTCAAAACAGCCTGTCTGCCACCAACAACCATGCCACATTCAAATACTCCAAACAGCCTGTCTGCCACCACCAACCATGCCACGTTCAAATACTCAAAACAGTCTGTCTGCCACCACCAACCATGCCACGTTCAAATACTCAAAACAGCCTGTCTGCCACCAACAACCATGCCACGTTCAAATACTCAAAACAGTCTGTCTGCCACCAACAACCATGCCACGTTCAAAGTCACTGAGAACACATTTCCCCAATTCTGATGCTTGATGTGAACATGAACTGTATCTGCATGATCTTATACATTGCACAGCTGCCCCATGATTGGCTGAATGGATAATTGCTTGAATAAGCAGGTGTACAGGTGTTCCTATTAAAGGGCTCAGTGTGAGTGCACATCTCTGGTATTAATGTTTGCTACATAATTGTTACAGCATTGCTGTCATGAAACATCATTTTGGTTGTTTATAGCACAATCTGATTTAATGTGATGATTCTGATGAAGTGAAATAATTTTTAGTATATGTATGCAAATCTGTAATTTACCAAAGCTGTAAGGTGCTGGAAAAGCTTGAAAATGTTTGAAAAGTGCTTGAATTTGACGTTGGAAAAGGTGTAGGAACCATAGATTGTGTATGTAATCTGATATCATCATCAGATTATTACTCACTTGTCATTATCACTTGTGCTGTAATTCCATTCTGTATGTTTCAAGTTGATGTACAGTAAATCCAATTTGACCAGCAGAATATTTGACCAGTATTGATTTGACTACAGAGTGCTTGTGTACTCATGTTGGGCTTGTGCTCCTCTCTGTTCCTCTCATAGGTGGATATTCCTAATATACTAAAACAGAGGAAGCAACTGGCCAAGTTGGTTCTGGACTATGACTCGGCCAAGGCCAGGTACACTAACTTATACTCACTAACACATTTTTTTACACACAGCTTTATGTTCACCGTCCACATGCCCAAATATCTAAATCAATTATTGCTCTGCAGGTATGACCAGGCGTTAAAGTCCAATAACCAGGCTATGGCAGCTAAGGCCGATTCTCTCAAAGACGAGATGGACGAGGCTCTCAATAAAGTACAAATATGCAAGGTATAGATACAGCATTTTAAACCACGTTTAAACCTATCTTGTAGCATAGAGCTTTTTTCCCGTTCACTTTGCAAGATCATATTTTTGTTAGTGGTTGCTAGACACATGGACATGCTATCATAACCTTGAGGGTTTAACCCATTGATACCTGATGCAGCATTTGTGTGTGTATCCCTTTAAGACCGGTTCACGGTCTTAAAGGGATACACACACAAATGAGGGATATACACGAAAATGCTGCATCAGGTATCAATGGGTTAAGTATGCCATATGTATATAGTGGAGAGAGAGAGAATAGCTGTACATTCCAGCCAGGGCCTCTTCATCAAGTTAGGATCATATCTGATGAACAGGCCGAACAGAGGAAGCATTGTAACAGTAGCAGGACAGGCCCGAACATGCTGTACAGATGATTAAAACCATGTAATTCAAGGGTCATTGCTTTGTCATCTGGAGTCCATCTCCATAATGAAAAGTGACTTCCTAAAGTGCAGTAGGAGATTCAGTATGTTTGCGATGGCTACAAAGTAACATCTTTTCCCATCCCACAGGACCAGCTCTCTGCAGACATGTATAACTTTGCTTCCAAAGAGGGGGACTATGCCTGCTATTATGTCATGGTGAGTAGTGCCTTCGTTAAAACACCTGGAAGTTAAACCTTAGTTAAATGACCTGGAAGTGAATTAAATGCAAATCTAGTCAATTACTTTATGCCAACGTTATTGGTTGACATGAATGCCTGCTTCACAATTGTGTGTGTGTGTGTGTGTGTGTGTGTGTGTGTGTGTGTGTGTGTGTGTGTGTGTGTGTGTGTGTGTGTGTGTGTGTGTGTGTGTGTGTGTGTGTGTGTGTGTGTGTGTGTGTGCGTGCGTGCGTGCGTGCGTGCGTGCGTGCGTGCGTGCGCTGCCAGTTGTTAAAGGCCCAGGCAGACTACCACAGGAATTCTGTTGCAGCTCTAGAGGCAGCTATACCCACTATCCAGTCACAGCAAGGTAAAAAGGCAATACACACAGCAGAACACATTTTAATTAGATATGCAAACGAGATTAATCATAACCTTGTACTAACTGCTAAGAGGCAGACATACAGTGTGAACTACTAACTGCTAAGAGACAGACATACAGTGTGAATTACTAACTGCTAAGAGGCAGACATACAGTGGATAGATGGTGCAAAGGAGGAGTGCGGTCCATTCATTTGTGAGACTCCAACATGACTTCAGTGACATCTAAATTAATCAAGTGCTTTGCTCCTAACTTTTCTTTCTGTTATGAACCAGACTGAGCAGTTGTTATGAAGCAGACTGAGCAGTTGAGCGTGACGTTTGAAACGACACTTGTAAGCTGCTAAACAGCTGCTGCCGCAGTGGCTTTGATCTGGGTTTATGTTTTGCCTCTCTAGACTCGTGGATGGAGAAGCCGGCGTTCGGCACGCTCCTGGAGGAGCACCTGAAGAGGAGCAACCGTGAGATCGCCCTGCCCCTAGAGGCCTGCGTCATGATGCTGCTGGAGACCGGCATGAAGGAGGAGGTATGGATGGAGCGATGGAGAGACAAAGCTTTGTAAAAAAAGAAATAGGACAGATAGGAGAGTCTACTTGAGCAGAATTCTGATTTACACAATTGTACCATTGATGTTGTTGCTAGGGAACAGTTTGGAACCTAGCTTATGTCCTGTCAATTATTGCACTAGCAAACACTGCAAACAAGAAGTAAGCTAGGGGACATTTAGAATGTTTACGTTGTCGAGTTGAACCCATCTATAAAATATGAAGGTCATGTCAGCTCCCAAAAAGTGAAGCCAAAACATCTCAATCGCCCCTGGTGGCTGGCTGCAGTATAGGTCACAAATCCCGCCCCCTCCATGTTAGTGGATGGGACATGAGCCAAATTAAACAACCAAGTATCAAATACATTTTCACAAGGATGGTTTCTGTCATTTTAGATCATCCTTATCATGCTGATGTCTGTTCAAATGCAAAAAATTTCGGTTAAGTTTGCTTTAAGTAGTTATTTGACGATATAAAAAAGGCTGACTGACAGTTGTGACAGCCACTCTCAAACCTCCGTCAGACGGCGGCACGCCTGAGGGGGTTCAGCCCGACTCTACTGCGCAGACTCCGGTTGCAAATGAGGTCACACAAGCAAGATGGCAGCTCGCTGAAACGAGATGTTTTGCCTTCATTTCTGCATGCCGATTAGGAAGTGTCGTCCATACATTATACAGTCAATGACTTGTACCCGTAAAACTGCCCACTACCACTCTGTTGGAGCTGGAGGGTAATGTGGGCGATGCTGAATAACAGCATGTAGGTCTGCAACCATCTGTGGTCAACGTGTGGTCAGTCAGCCTTGGGCCTGCGGGAATACGAACCGTGCATGTGCATCTGTTAGCCATTAGCATGCTCGCTATAACTCTCTTTAAACGGAACCACATCACTAGACTCCCAAAGGGGCATGCTTCACTGTATGTCTGCTAGCCTACGCAACCTGAAAGACCCACAATCTCTACTGGTAACAAGCAGTTCCTCTCTCGACCTTCTCGCTCATTTGGCGAATGGCGTCCCTTTCTTTTTCATGACTTCTCCTTTCCTTAGACCAAACCAGACGCGTCTCTCTAATATTAGGATGAAAGCAGACACATATCCCCCTTGAAAAAGCAGCCCCTCAGTCATTTCTCTCTGTGCTGTCCTTCCAGGGTCTCTTCAGAATAGCCGCCGGAGCTTCAAAACTCAAGAAGCTCAAGGCAGCGTTGGACTGTCCCACCTCACAGCTAGAGGAGTTCTACTCTGATCCACACGCCGTCGCCGGTACAGCCCCTTTTACAAGTCGGCAAAGAATGAAACGCGATGGTCCTGGTTGTTTTCTCATAGTGTTTCTGTGTGTGTGTGTGTGTGTGTGTGTGTGTGTGTGTGTGTGTGTGTGGTACACAGGAGCCCTGAAGTCCTACCTCAGGGAGCTTCCTGAACCACTCATGACCTTTGGCCTGTATGACGACTGGCTACTAGCTTCCACGTAAGATCACACACACACACACACACACACACACACACACACACACACACACACACACACACACACACACACACACACCTTTTAATGGTCTCGTCCTTTTATAACACACACTTGGTGCTAATAATTGCTAAACACACACTTGAGGCAGTGTTTGCCCAAAAGCTGTTCTAGATATTTTGGCACATTGTGTGTGTATGTGAAGGGTAAATAGTTTGAATGAAAGAGCAAGCTATAATCTCTGTGTGTGTGTGTGTGTGTGTGTGTGTGTGTGTGTGTGTGTGCGCGCGCGCGCGTGTGCGTTTCAGTGTGTCTGACTCTGACAAGAGGCTTCAGGCCTTGTGGGTGACATGTGACAGTTTGCCAAAGACTCACAAGGCCAACCTCAGGTAAGATCAACATCTATTCTATTTGATGAATTATTCAACCATAACAAAATACTACACACAGGGCTGCCAACTCTGCGAGACTCAACGCAATTGACACTGTTCACAAGCTGTCACACCACGAGTCCATTTTCTCACACAGTGAAAAACGAATTCATAATTAGTTAATCGCAGTGCCAAAAGAGGACACTGACCACACGGACCGACAAGCCAGAGCAGCACAGTGCAATAGTAGCAGGGAGTTTTTCAGACCATTCCAAATTAGCCTGCTGGTTAGTAGCTTGCAAGCAAAGCCATTGGCTCTTCTCAAGCTACAGATGAGTGTTTTGGAGCAGAGACTAGGGCTCGAGTCAAGACGGTTTCCTGTGTTGCAGTATCATATCCTCAATCTGCAAACAAATTGGCCTTACTGGACCCTTCATTTTCAGTTTTAGAGCTAACACGCACGCCCACAGCAATCTCTCTCAGACATCTTTCTTTTTCGAGCTCTGTCGTATATTAAGCGATTATTTGCTTAATTCTCCACTGGACCAGCCATGTTTGCATTGAGATTTGTGAAACAAATGCAAAGCCTCTGTTGCAGGTATCTGGTGAAGTTCCTGTCCAAGCTGGCTCAGGACAGCGACGTTAACAAGATGACTCCCAGTAACATCGCCATAGTGCTGGGGCCCAACCTCCTCTGGGCGCCCACTGAGGGGTGAGAACCTCACACTCTTCAACCTCATGAGCCAGTGAGATCCATGACGCTTGTGCGATGTGTGGTTGAGCTTTCCATCCCTGTGTGTGTGTGTGTCTGGGTGTGAACTCTCTTTTCTTCCTTGTGCTCTTAACCCATTGATACCTGATGCGGCATGTGTGTGTGTATCCCTTTAAGACCTTTTTTGGATTGAAAGGGATACACACACAAATGAGGGATATACACGCAAATGCTGCATCAAGTATCAATACTGTTTTATAAATGAATTAGTGGCATATTTAGCTTATTTAAATTACCTATTTATTTGAGGGTTCATGTATAGCTTCTGCTGCTGTAGTGTTTGATGCATTTGTTTCTGTTTCAAAACAGTGTTTATGCTGTTGTATCCTGCCCAGTCCAACCTTAATAACTGAAACTTGAATGTGTTCAGGACGCTGGCAGAGATGGCAGCAGCTACGTCGTTCCATGTGGTCGGCATCATAGAGCCCATCATCCAGCATGCTGACTGGTTCTTCCCTGAAGGTAATACCTCTCTTGCTCTCTGTTCACTTTGCAGTAACACTCTCTGCTTCTCTCCTCATGCAATGTTCTCCTCCTCCTCCTCCTTTAATGATTTATTTTATATGCAAGAAAAGAGATAGTCGTGACTGTGTGTTGATGTTAATACATGGTTAGTTGTGAGTACATCCCTCTAATAGCATAATGATATATATTATTCAGAATAGAATAGAATAGAATAGAATAGAATAAAACATTTATATAGATATGACTACAGGAACTTCAAACACTTTAAAAAAGAAAAATCGTCTGTTTGCCTTGCATTTCTGAACCCATTTTGTTGTTTGGTGGTGCACTTTTCTTACTCCTGTGGTCAAACATAGAGGAAGTGATGTCATGTTCAGACATTAGTGGAGCTGCAATGGACTTTAACAGCAGAAATATCGATGTTGCATTTTGAGTATGGGGGTGCGAGTTGCGACGCTTTCTCCCTCGGGTCGTCTCTTTTTCCATCCACGGTTGGATTTTTCCTATAATCACCATTATTACCATCGTCATTATCATCATTATCATCATCATCCTCTCTGCTCTCCCCTCTGCCTCCCCTTCTTCCCTTCCGTCCCTCCAGAGGTGGACTTCAACGTGTCGGGCATATTCGACATGCCCACCCACCCGGCGACCCCAGACCCTGAGCCCAGCCTAGAGAGGAGACGCCCTGGCAGCCTGGTGGGGCAGGATGGGGACAGTCCCAGCCCCCGTAAAGACAGGTACCTGTCCCGCCCCAACCTCAGCCTCAGCCTGCCTCTCACCCTCTCACCGTCCCGTCACAAGACACCGAGCAGGCAGGAGTCGCGGGGCGCGGCCGTGTCGGCCCACTATGTAGTGGCCGACGAGTCCATCACAGTCACTGAGACGCCCACGGAAGAGCTGCCCTGTCCCAACTTTAAAGCTGTGCAGTAGTCCAATGTAGTAGTCCCCCATGAGCCCAGTTTCTGACGGGCGAAAGGAGTGAAGAATGTTTGTGTGTAATTTCAAGACCACATTATTTGTTATGTCTCGATGATTTCAGCACCAGCTAATCAATTGTGTTTTTCCTAAAGCCCCCACTCCAGTCAGTGTTGCTATCCGTTTGCGGTTGGTGTTCTTTTTCAAACGTTCTCAACGTTCTATGAGCGCCTGCTGTATAATCGCACATCATCTGATTCCGCGATACACTAAGATACACCAAGGAGATAACGCCCGGAAAAACGGCGCAAGCTACGCGGGGAAACTGTATTCCCTGCGTAGGTTAGTTGCAAGGAATCAGAGATGCAGAGATGTCTGCCTTCTCTTGGATACAATGGAACTGGATGGCACTCGGCTTGTGGTGCTCGAAGCACCAAAAACAATACATTTGAAAACTCAACAGCATTGTTTCTTTCCAGAAAGCATGACCCGATGACTCAAAATAATGCACAGACTTTGTTGTGAGCAGTTGCAGTTTCAGTAGGAACTATTTGCTTTTTCAGTCTCATGTAGGAACTAGCTAGCAGCTGTAGTTCGGTCAAAAGAAAATAGTTCCTCCATGAAACTGATCATAACAAGGTCTGTGGATTATCTTGAGTAACGGGGTCATGATTTCTGGAAAGAGACATTGCTGTTGAGTTTTTCAAATGTATTTCTTTGGCACTTTGAGCACCACAAGCGGAGTGCCCTCCAGTTCCATTGTATTGGAGAGAAGGCAGAAACTCTGCGGCCGATATCTCCAAAACTCAGGCAACTAACACAAAACGATATAGATGTATATATAACACTACAGGTGAGAGGGAATGTATTTTGGATTTTAGGGTGAGCTAGTGTTTTGGTCACTCGGTGGTGGTTTGAGCCCGACATATGTTGTTACAGCAGCAGGCAGTGGGCTTAAGGCCCAATTATACCCTATTTTCATATGAAAATATATGCGTCCGGTGTAACCGTCACTGCCCACATACTTCCATTCATCTTTCACATTGTTATGTTAAGCAATACATCCCATAGTGGGCAGTAAAGAGTAAAATGTGTGAGTTTGTGTGTGGTAGTGTTCCGTTTCATCCGTATCCGTAAGCTTTCACAAAACGTGCAGAATTACGCACGAAATGAACGCAGAGTATGGACAGAAAGCTCCGTCCGTATGCATACTGTATCTGTATTTAACGTTGAGCATAATTGGGCCTTTAGCTAACGTTTACCTAACAGCTAGCTAGCTAGTTAACATGCCAATTCCGTACTGTACGTCATCTTCCCATTTTAGCAACTAAGTTAACTTTTTGAGCTTGAGCACAGAATTAAGTTATGTGTCAAAAGATATTTGGCGAAGAGTGTGGCTAATCAACACTGTCAGGAAGTATCTTAAAAATAAGAAAGTATACTGGAGGGGGGCTTTTAAGTTTGGCGATGAACACGATGCATAAGCACTTCGCTTCCAGGTATTTATACTGAAAGGGAAACTATTTTGAACATGTTGCAATATCATTTTGTGTGCAATTTCTCACTTTGGATTTGTTGTACTCTTGTGTTATATCCTACATTTTCCATTAAAGCATAGGTTATACTGTAGGTTACTGGCTTTATGTTTTGTGTGGGTTCCCTCTGTTGCATTTTGGTGTATGCTATGGCATCTGTCTGTTCCGTCCCAGCGATGAAGTTCGAAGTTCTTCTAGTTCAGAGGTCACTGTCACTCGCTACGCTGCTTTTATGTCCTCTTTCGGTCTTTTTTCTCCAGTGTTTTATTATTATTATTTTTTATCTCAGGGAAGTGGCATCTCTTTCTTTCTCCCACCGTCTCTCTGACCATCTCTGTCTTTCTCTCTCACTCTCATTCTGATGTCTTTCTCCCTCTGTCTCTCGCTCTCTCTGATGGTCTGTGGTTGTCTCTCACTCTCTCTGATGGTGTGTGGTTGTCTCTCGCTCTCTCTGATGGTGTGTGGTTTGTCCTGCTGAACTCTCTCCCCTCTCCATAGCACTGTTAACAAACAGCCGGAGCCCGCCCCGCGTAGAGCCAGCACTGTAAATAGAAAGCAGCCGCAGCTAACCTCACCCACCTTCCAGCCCCCACTGCCCCCTCTGGAAGCTTGGGGTACTGCCCAGCCTGAGCCCCAGCCCCAGGCTCTGCCCCTGGCTGCAGAGGCTGAGCAGCCCGGCCTGGGTGGTGCTGGTAGTAGTGGTGGTGGTGGTGGTCTAGGTGGTGGGGTCCAGGTAGCCACAGTGCAACCTCATGTTGTAAGCCAGCTCAGCGCTGAGGAGAGCAGGTAAGGAGGAGCGAGCTGAGACAGCGCCCACTACTCCACCGCCTGCTCACAGCCAATCAGCAATCCGGAGCTCACCCGCCATTTATGTTTGTCTTTACTTTGTCCTGTGTTTGATCGGTGTTTGATTGTACAGTGCAGGCAAACTTGATTTCCCACAATGGAAGTCATTACATTAAACCAGGGGTGCCCAAATTCTTTCCCATGAAGGGCCAAAACTCAATCTGGGTGGAGGGCCGAGGGCCAAAAATACACGTGGAATTACATTAAAATGTATTGTGTTTTATAGAAAATTAACATTCTAAATCTAAAATAACATTTCAATATAATAAACTACTTTTTATCTGTTTGGTAATTGTAATAATTTGCAATTGGTTATATATATTTAAAAAAACATCTGCATTTGTGGGGAGCTTAAACATTTAATCAGTAAACACCCAGTTAAAAACAGTTGTATTTTCCACCTTTGTAATCAAGAGAGAAATTTGACTTAATTCACAACTTGAAAAATCCTCAAGGTACTTTGAAAATCAGTTTCGTAGTGGCGACGTATATTGTACTTTTTCAAAACAGCCACTCTCTGTCTGCAAATGAGACAAACCGCTGTTGAATTTACTTCGGTAAAAAAATACTCGTCTTGCCACTCCGTCCTAAACTTTCTTTTGTCTGTGTGCCACTGCCGTGATGATGATCTGTCCATCTTGCTGAGCTGGTGTAAAGCCAGTGACTGGGGAGGGATCAAATATCAGAGCTCACCCCCCAACCAAGTGATTCAGCCAACCAATCAGGAGCAATCAATCCTCAGATAGCAATGCCTCACACCCATGTGATAGAGTTGGGGAGAGAGAATACCAGCTGCACAAAATTAACGTTAATCGTAGATAGAAGAGTCCCGACATCTCCATTCAGGCGCGGACTGCATAATCGGGCACGTCGGGCAAATGCCCGGTGGCCTGGCCTGCAAAAAAAAAAAAAAAAAAAAAAGATTTCCCCCTCAAATCCGTGGCGGGCCAAAACAGAGCGCAGGCCAAACTTGGCCCGCAGGCCCCAAATTGGTCAGCACTGCATTAAACAATTGATGTTGCCTGTACTGTTCACAGCCTTTGATTGAGAGCTTCATGCTAATGGATTCTATTAAGAATGTAATGCAGAGGAAATTACTTATTGCTTTGTTTACAGGCAACTTTTATCCTCCCCCTCCTTAATGGGGTGATTGTCTAACCTCAGTCTTATTTTGAAAATGTAATTGATTTCCTGCCTGCCTGCCTGCCTGCCTTCCTCCTTGCCTGTCAGTGTGTCTGTCTAGCTCGTCTAGCTGTTGGACCACTGATGTCATCTGATCTTGCATGTAGCACATCAGTGAACCTCTGATCAGCCTCTCAAACAAACCATTTCCTGTTCTGTCTTTGCATCCCGCCGTCTGTCTGACAATCAAATGAGTGAAACACTTGAAAACACTTTTGTCATAAATCATTCGTCATTTGACATGTGATAACCTTCATCCAATGTGATTGCCATGAAATTAGCCTTTGAATGAAAATATGATGTGATTTTTGAATGTTATGCATGAGTTCTTCCCACGTCAGCAGCACTGGCTTGTTGTATGTAAAACACAGGTGACATGTTGATGGATTAACATGTGGATCCGTTGTAATTCACAGCCCAGCACACGAGCTCACCTCCACCCCCCCGCCCCAGAGGAATGGTTCAGTCCATCTAGGAACCCCCCACTCTCAGGGCGGGTCGAGGGGGCCCAGTCCACACATGGTGCGCAGAGGTGAGAGAGTGCATTCAACAATCAACGTTTATGAGGCGTTGCTTTTGAAGCCGTAATATTTATAGGCCCACTCATGAAACCCATTGTGAAGTCTACAGTTGAATGTAGCTTTTTCACTTTTATTGTTTCCTCTACAGGCACCAAGAAGCAGGCCCCGGCCCCCCCCAAACAGGCCAGCCCCTACGCATCCCACCCTGGCAGCCAGACACCCGGCTCCCCGCACCATCCGGCCGTCACCCCGCGACGCACCCCCAGTAAAGAGGGTCTCATCCACGCCCCCAGCCACCCGCCCCCACAGCCTCCTCCAGCCCAGCAGGGGGTGCCGGAGGAGCCAGAGCCCTCTCCCCCCAGCACTCCCACCCCACCTGACACTCCACCTCACGACGGACCCCACTCCAGCCCCCTCCACTCCTACCACACCGGATCTCTCCCTCGGCCCTCTAGGCCGGCCCCCAAGCCGCGCCCCAGACCCAACGTGCCGCCACCCCCGCAGCCGCCCACAATTGACAACAGTAATGACATCTTCAGCTCCGCCTCCAAGATCATAACAGGTACAGTGGATGTTTTCTCTGCCTCAACTGGTTGCCCTCAAAAATCCCCCCCCCCCTCATTTAGGTGACCTGATTAGCGAGACCATCAGGTAAAGTACAGAGTATCATAGTGTTTGAATAACATACATACCACCAATACATGTAGAGATGCACGATAATTTGATTTTTTGTGTGCCAATATCCGATATGCTGATATTTTTCCAACTGTTTTGGCCGAGTGCCGATACAACGCATTTTTTCCGCTTAATTTCAGAGAACATCAAGTCTCTCCTGTAGTGGAATTAACATATTATTATGCCTACTCTTATCATGATGGCCCACTGGCAGATGCAGACATAAATACAATGCTTTTCAAAATGTACACGTTCACTGGGCAAAATAAGAAAACTACTTACTCACACTCATTCCCATTACGCCGGCTGGTGCATAGAGGCAGCAACAAGAAAACTACTTAGGTTATATAAAACATGCAGTATTTTTTATTTATGTAACATTTTCATTCAGACAAACCTGTAAGATTCATCCCAATTTGAGTGTAATTCAAGGGTCATTTTATTGGCTGGTCATATCGGTAGGAATGTTTGTTTGTCTCTGTTGTTGCTTTTATACCGATGGCGTGCCGATATCATCATGCATCCATCTAAATGCAGGTAAATGGACACTGTAAAAACTAGATCTGATCATATGAAAGTACATCCTGCAGGAGGAAGGAAGGATGATAGAAATGCACTGTATATTTATCATGCGTGTCCCCCTTAACATGCAGTAAACATTGACGCAAGAAGCCTTAATCTGTGTGTGTGTGTGTGTGCGTGCACGGCATGCATGTGTACAATAGTTTTTCCTTGTGGAAATTGGAAACTCATCTAGCTTCTACCTAGAGCAGTCTCTTTGGCTTGGCTACTTCAGTAGCGTGGTAGATCTGACTGTCTCAATCTATGCAATCTATGAGTAATTCCAGATGTTATGGAACATCATAAGAGTGCTCCAAAATCAGCAAGAACAAATTCTTCAATGTAGTTTAATATTGTTGACATGATTTATTTTTGCATTGCAATGGTTGAAATCACATGCTGATCCATCGCTTGCTGATACTGTATTTCAGTATTGAGTGATTTCAGTCACTTCCCCCCCCCCCCCCCCCCCGCCTCCTCTAGTGCCTTACACACTAAACATAATTGTGGTGATCTGATGCATGATGGGAAATATGTAAATATTGCAGATGTCTGAGCTGCTGGCCTGCCTGTAAGATGAGAATTGAAAGGCAGGTAATGGTAAGGAACTGATTGGCTGATGGATTGCCCTTGCTTCCCTGTCCACTGTGTGTGTGTGGGCGTGCGTGCGTGCGATATACAGTAGTTTATGTATATGGGTGAATGGATGCATGCATTTCCCAACAGGACTAACATGCATGTGACTCCCAACTCATCCGCGGTGCTGAGGTTGGATGGCTTTTGCTAACACTTACATGTATCTTTGCTAACTAACCTGCTCCAAACTTTACATACCTAACACACAGTGCACTATCAGGGGTTTCCCTACCATTATCAGGCTTATGCACAGCATCCAAGCCATTTTGGGCACCACCTAAGCCAAATGAATGTTGGTCACCAGTGGACTACTTTAGCAAGATTTGTGTTTTAAGCTTTTTGGGTGTTTGTTTATCATCTGCTCTGGCTTTTCCAAATGGTTGCACACAGATATGGTAATAATTGTTGTATTTACTTATTTACTTATTTATTTATTTTTACATAGCATTTTCTAGCCCTAACCCCCCATCTCTCCCAGCCAGCGACACAGCACCTAAGCCCTCCAAAAAGCCAGGGAAAACCCTGCACTATTATTCTGTACATTGTCTAGCTCTCCTTCAGCAGTTCTATGTAGAAAACCGAGGATTTAAAGTTTAACGCACCGAGGATAGGCTTCAAACCACTTTGAAGAAATGCATTCTAATTGGAATCCAAATGTGCAACTCAAATCACTGTAAATGTACATAGATAATTATGGCTCAATTTAATAGAGCAATCCTTTGTGTTTTTTATGGAGAGGTGGTGTGTGTGCTGCTCCCTAGGTTTGGTTTGAGGTGGTGGGGGCCTATGGTTGGGTCTGTTTGATGGCTTGAGGTTAAAGGACTATTCACACTTAACGCGATAACTATAAAATAATCTAAATGAGATGGAACCAAGGTAGTTGTAATGATTTAAATCTTTTTATACATATAATTCACTTTATAGTTATCGTTCGAAGTGTGAATGGGCCATAAATGTGTGACATTTTTCAACCTGATCTGATTCTTGACCCTAATTGCCCTCTATAGATGGAGGCCTGGTCCTAAAGGGGATTGGACGAGCCTTTGTCCCTGAAATCATTGTGGACCAACAAGAGGAGGGCTCTGCTGGTCATGAGCCCGCCCCCACCCCAGCCCCGCCCACAGATCCTGAGATCCAATTAGAGAGCACCGTTCTGTGAAGGAGGAGGGATCACTGTCAGTCACACACCGTCAAAAACTGTTCTCCTTCATTTTAGTGTTCAGACTCAAACATCACACACTGGACCACTCCACCTCTTCACCCACTTTGGGTGCCAGTGCTGTGTGGACCAACCGCCTGCCTTCTCCTCAGTACTGCTGGGACTTGACCCAGTCTTTACATCTAAACCCATTTGCTCAATATACTGTGTATATCCTAGCTGGACATTTTGGGATTGGACTGCACAACCTTGCTAGACATGCAGCTAATGGGACTGGAACATATAACCTGAACCATATAGCCACTAAACTCCAGAGTGCTGGTGATGCTTTCAAGAGATGAATGGTCTTCTACTTTTGTTTTTTCTTTTTTAATCTTGCTATAATACAATAGATTTAATGTTGTTCGTGTTTATGTAAACGGAAATCTGGATATATCAGATTTCAACTCTGAATCTGGTCTATGAAAAATCTCTGCACTAGGTTTTACAACCTAGCCTAGACCTGATGACTGGTATTTTTGTACTCAATTGCGTGGAGATATTTGGGTGTTAACTCGCCTTTTAGAGGAAATTGTAGATCTATTTATCATGAAACTGAATGAGTCGTTTTGCATTTGAGACAATTGTCAGTTTCGTCTGGCTAAATGTGATGTTCAGCTTAGAAGGGCTTTTGAATAATTGCCATACACTTTATGACCATACTGTACCTACTGTATGATCACAGGACCAAAGAAGAAAAAAGATGTTAAACTTAAAGCAGTTGAGTTTGAGTGTTTTTACTATGGTTGCTAATGACCAAATATTTTGACAAGAGTGCAATAAAAACATCATCTCATAATGTTCCCTCTCTATAGCATATAACCGTTTATTTGAATTACGGTAATCATTTAGGGTGGAACTTGAATCCGTTTTCCATCTGCATTTGATTTAATTACAACCAACCTGATTTACAAAGCTCAAAATGGCTGTGACGCTCGAATAATAGCTTTTATTAATAAAAGGGATTTTCTTTTTCAAACAAACCAATTGTGATGAAAGAGGATGACTATTTTCAATACATATCTTAAAAGATTATTCCTGCTCAGGCTTAGTTACAACCAAACATGCCCAAATAATTCAATTCCTATGTCTATTATAATTATTATAGCAGTGACATTGACAATCTTTACTTTGTTGGGGTATTTTCCATCACTTTGATTTTTGCTTATTTCTTGACTGCACTTTTATCTTGGTTTTCCTGCACATACTTTAGACATAATTTTTTTTTTTAATATCAAGTGCAAAACTTGTTCATATCAAAGCAAAATGTTTTGGCATCATTACTCTTGATAGTAAAGATTAAACAGATTGTGGAACATTTTGTGCTTATTTCTTTCAGTTGTCTATATCTTCTTGCCATTCCTTTGTCAAATTAATACACAAAACTCAAAAATGGTTTCACAAGTTGCAATCAATTACTTTCTGGGTATGTCAAGTGTGACACATTGCAAGTCAAAAAGCCTTTTTCAATTTTGATTTCTGATCTTCTACCTGTCAAAAGTGTTCTAGTTGAATGACGTAATTGTATGCATTATGGATATTGTAGAAGACCATTAATGCTATCTGAATGGAATTTGTCAAACCATTCTCCACCACCACTTCACAAAAACAGTTTACAGTGTGATTCCATGATAATAAATTATGTCCGTGCATGGGCACATCTCATTTTACAGTGTCACCTTTAAGACGTCCACAGTGCAAACAAATAATTCAAATCTACACATGTAGCTTTCACATGTACCATAGGTGTCCATAAGAGTTTCAAACCCTGCCTATCGCTCAACTAGCTGCAGCGAGTCACTTGTCAAGCCCAGTAGCCGATGATGAAGACCGCTACGGAGATGCAGATTATGAGGTTGGCGTTCACAACATGTCGCAGACGCCTATCTTCTTCCAGGGAACGGATGGCCGCCTCCGGTGAAGAAGGAGGAGGCGCAGGTTGGTTGCCTCCCTCCTTCCGCCTCTCCATCCCACACAGCCAGTAGAGGGCAGACACCAGCCGGGACTGCATCTGGACACTGGACACTGAGGATGTGGATGTGGAGTCTGCAGGGTGGAGGAGGGAGAGAGACAGAAGTGTACCCTTACCATCAATATTTGCAGCAAGTATGTCATCTCAACATTATCATGTGGACTCGAATGATCAGACGATTCTGGATATGGATAAGGGGCATCTGGGTATTGTACAGGTAAAAGTACTCGCCTACCACCGCGGAGACGCAGGTTCAATTCCCGACAGCGATACTTCCGGCTTATCAGATGTTCCTACAGACACGATTGCCCGTGTCTGCGGGTGGGAAGCCGGTGGGGTATGAGTCGTAGTCGTTGCACTAGCGCCTCCTCTGGTCGGTTGGGGCGTCTGTGAAACTCCTCACTGTCAGGTGAAAAGAAGCGGCTGGCGTGTGCACGGGGGGGGGGGGGGGTAAATAAAATAAATAAAACAGATGTGGCCATACAAAATTATATTTAAGATACGAAATTTCAGTTAGGATATCCACTCTCAATAACCTTCTCCACACAATGGCTGTGGAGTTATGACAAGCAGAGCAGAAACCTACCTTTCCTCTGATGACAAGCTTTTCCATTGGTTCTTTCCATAAGTGTTGTCTCATTGGTGTCTGTGGTTGTCCTCTCGAAGGTCTCCCTCTCCACTGTGAAGACCTGCTCTGGCTGCTCTCTGGGCTTCTCCACTGGGTCAAACCTTGTGAACCAGGTGAGGCGACTGATCTGTTCCAACAAAAACAATTCATCAATTTATTTTGTCTACATTCACAATTGTATTATTTAGAAAAATTAATAGTCAAATAGTCACAATAGACAGTCTGGAAAACAAATATTTTTCTTTTTCCATACATTTCCAGACCTGGAAAATACAATGGGAGGATGACGCTATTCCCCCCAGTTCCCCCCACCGACCAGAGGAGGGGCTAGTACCAGGACACATACCCATATTCCGGCTTCCCACCTGCAAACATGGCCAATTGTGCTTGTATGGTCGCTGACCAAGTCGGACTTAACACAGGGGCTCGAACCTGCAACCGTGGTAGGCAGGGAATCTACTGCTGCACTACCCGGATGCCCCAGTGGCCCAAGTAAAGCTCTTTCCCTACCCTGTCACTGCTGATGTGAGAATAAATCAAGTTAACAAACAACACAGAATACAACCCTACAGCTTTATAGACCACATGCTCTGGTCTACTGGTTTTACCTGTTCAGGTCTGGGCTTCTCTGTGGCCAGGCTGACTGCTACCACCAGCAGCAGGGTGAGGAAGGACAGCATGGTGGAGAAATAGAGGTAGTGCACGTGCTTCACCACCTCAGGCCTGTCGTCCTCTTCGTAGCACAGGGGGCTGGGGTAGATGAAATCCAGCAGCATTCTGATGCAGCCCACCACCAGGCCGAGAGTCAGACCCCAGAATGCACCCTGTGGGAGGGAGGGAGGCAGGGAGAGGGAGATAAGCAGGCGGACAGAGTGTCAAAGACATACATACACAGATACATAAGATACAGTTACTTTGTTGTTTGGAAATTTTCATAATCTAATCACATAGGAACACAATAAGTGACCCGTCTGGACACACAAACATTCGATTTCTCTCCCATTGCTATAGTGGCAGTGACCTTGAATTGGTGGTCCCAACCGGATCCCAGCCGGCTGCCATACCAAAGACATGGACTTTGTTACACCATGGGACATTGCTTTAGTTTAGAGTCTAAAGCAGAGACATCTATGTGGTTTATTAAGAGGTTGAATTGGTTTAAGTTATATTATGTTAAGTAAATGTATCATAAAGAAGATAGCATACAAAATAAAAATGAATAAATAAAAAGAACACGGTTCGAGACTACACCAGTTTACCTTCTCGTTGGTCCTCTTCCAAAAGCAGCCCAGGAGGAAGACAATGGACACGGGGGGCTGGAGGTAGGTGCTGATGGACTGGATGTAGATAAAGAGCTGGCCGCCCTGACTGGCCTGGACCACCGGGATCCACAGCACTGACACCACCACCAGCACCAGCACAAACACCCTGCAGGCAGCACACACACAACACGTTACAGAGATGTGGGAGAATGTCCATGTTGTGAATGAAAAACGATAGGACAGCTCGGTCAAATCTTCCTCTTGGTCAACAAGAAAACTACTGAGGATGGAAAACTACAAACGCTGGGGTGTATAGGCTGCCTATATATCATCTCGACAGCATGGAACAAAATTGTGGCCAGGCTCTGTGTGTGTGCGGAAAAGCTGGAAAAGAAAACCTGGAAAAGTCATCACTTAGGAGTAAGGGGGGAAAGTGAGGTTGGGGTCAGCATGACGCAAATATGTAATAATTTAATATGCAATTTGGTGGATGATCTTATCCAAAGGGCCTTGCAGTTCCATATGTGCTTATATTCTTAGGGTGGCAATGTTTGTTACTCTGGATAAGTAAGAGGGTCAGCTAAATGCTGAAAATGTAAACGTTGTTCCATGCTTGAGCCATTCTGTTTGGTATACTATCCACTGTATCTGCTGCAAGTGCAACCAAGTCTATATGTAAATGTGTGTGCTTCTTTGTCCAACATCTGTGCAGGTACCTGCCCACGATCATAAGCTCCCACTCGGTGGCGCGGGGCCGGAGGCTCCTCCACATGTCCATGGTGAAGATGGTGCTGGAGCTGTTGAAGATGGACGTCAGGGAGGACATGAGGGCAGCAATCATCACTGCCATCATCAAACCCCGCAGACCTGGGGGAAAAATACACACACAAGTCAAGACGGAGTGTCCCGGTAGGTATGTAGAGTGTATATGTGACAGGGACTGGTGTTTTGGCACGCACGCACGCACGCGCACACACACACAGACACACACACACACACACACACACGTATATCTTGATTTTTGCGATTTCACGGTTGCCTACTTGATACCCCTTTCACCAGACCATGTCACTATGTAAAAGAGACAGAACACGGAGGGAAAAGACAGAGAGAGACCAAAGACAGGATAGGAGATGTAACACAGGAGAGACAGAGCGAGACCAAAGACAGGACAGAGGTGTAACACAGGAGAGACAGAGAGAGACCAAAGACAGGACAGAGGTGTAACACAGGAGAGACAGAGAGAGACCAAAGACAGGACAGAGGTGTAACACATGAGAGACAGAGAGAGACCAAAGACAGGGCAGGGGGTGTAACACAGGAGAGACAGAGAGAGACCAAAGACAGGACAGAGGTGTAACACAGGAGAGACAGAGAGAGACCAAAGACAGGACAGAGGTGTAACACATGAGAGACAGAGAGAGACCAAAGACAGGACAGAGGTGTAACACAGGAGAGACAGAGAGAGACCAAAGACAGGACAGAGGTGTAACACATGAGAGACAGAGAGAGACCAAAGACAGGGCAGGGGGTGTAACACAGGAGAGACAGAGAGAGACCAAAGACAGGACAGAGGAGTAACACAGGAGAGACAGAGAGAGACCAAAGACAGGATAGAGGTGTAACACAGGAGAGACAGAGAGAGACCAAAGACAGGACAGAGGTGTAACACAGAAGAGACAGAGAGAGACCAAAGACAGGATAGAGGTGTAACACAGGAGAGACAGAGAGAGACCAAAGACAGGATAGAGGTGTAACACAGGAGAGACAGAGAGAGACCAAAGACAGGACAGAGGAGTAACACAGGAGAGACAGAGAGAGACCAAAGACAGGACAGAGGTGTAACACAGAAGAGACAGAGAGAGACCAAAGACAGGACAGGGGGTGTAACACAGGAGAGACAGAGAGAGACCAAAGACAGGACAGAGGTGTAACACAGGAGAGATAGAGAGAGACCAAAGACAGAACAGGGGGTGTAACACAGGAGAGACAGAGAGAGACCAAAGACAGGACAGAGGTGTAACACAGGAGAGACAGAGAGAGACCAAAGACAGGACAGAGGTGTAACACAGGAGAGACAGAGAGAGACCAAAGACAGGACAGAGGTGTAACACAGGAGAGACAGAGAGAGACCAAAGACAGGATAGAGGTGTAACACAGGAGAGACAGAGAGAGACCAAATACAGGACAGAGGTGTAACACAGGAGAGACAGAGAGAGACCAAAGACAGGACAGAGGTGTAACACAGGAGAGACAGAGAGAGACCAGAGACAGGACAGAGGTGTAACACAGGAGAGACAGAGAGAGACCAAAGACATGACAGAGGTGTAACACAGGAGAGACAGAGAGAGACCAAAGACAGGACAGAGGTGTAACACAGGAGAGACAGAGAGAGACAAAAGACAGGACAGAGGTGTAACACAGGAGAGACAGAGAGAGACCAAAGACATGACAGAGGTGTAATACAGGAGAGACAGAGAGAGACCAAAGACATGACAGAGGTGTAACACAGGAGAGACAGAGAGAGACCAAAGACAGGACAGAGGTGTAACACAGGAGAGACAGAGAGAGACAAAAGACAGGACAGAGGTGTAACACAGGAGACAGAGAGAGACCAAAGACAGGACAGAGGTGTAACACAGGAGAGACAGAGAGAGACCAAAGACAGGACAGAGGTGTAACACAGGAGAGACAGAGAGAGACCAAAGACAGGACAGAGGTGTAACACAGGAGACTCTCTCACCTGAGGGCAGCAGCTCCATCACCAGTTTAGCATAGGCGATATCTGAACAGCCCACTGGGTTGCCACAGATCTCTGTACACACGTCCGGGTCCCCACACGCTACTTCATCTACAGATTCACATTAAAACACACACATACACCTCAAACTCTCAACATTACTGTAAGTGCACCCTCAATCTGCCCAGTAAGCAAATAAACCGAGCTGTTTACATGGATAATTATCACTTATCAGACACCTTTAGTGACAGATTATATGTTGCTGCTGGCATTGTGTGTATTTGAAGTACAGCTCTTGTCCAGCTGCTGACTTCTCAATAAAGAAATGCATGTGTCGGCCTACCTGGGTAGAGGATCCTGCTGATCATGCCAGGTAACAGCATGATGAAGAAGGGCAGAATCTTCAGGTAGGCCGCCAGCAGGGAGCCGCCTTTAGCATGGCTCAGGTTCTTGGCAGCCAGGGAGCGCTGCACAATCACCTGCAGAGAATCATGACCACAACCTACTCTCAGTTGGGTAGCAATCAGTAATTCAACAATAAATGCAAGGGTGAGTCTGGGAAATACCCCCGACCTGATTTAACGGGCAGATTTCATGTTTGGAAATGGCTATAGAGAGAACATGCAAACTCCACAGAGAAAGGGTAGAGATTCGATCCCACGGCTGGAGACAGTACAAACCGCTGAGCCTTTTGGGCACGAGACACATTCTCAGAAAATCGTCATCTTGAGAATGTGGCCGATGTTGCACCTCAAAAGGGTTAAAAAAAAACATTTGTTTTGTGTAACATAACCCAAAAAGCCAACTCTGAGACAAAAAGAAGAGGAAGTCCTGGATAAATCTAATGTGCATTTTTGCAAAGTCTACTCTTCCTGTTTCATACTTGGCCACATGCTTTCCTTTCCAGACATGAGTGCCATTCAACCACCAGCCAGCTCACGCCATGTTCTGGAAATGAGCCAGGAGCTGCTAAACTAGACCCGCTCTGCCAGCGACGTGGACATTGCACTTGGGGCTTGGGTGGTGTTAGTGGGAGCGCGCTCATACCGGACAATTGTAAGACTGAGTAATATATATATATGAATGAATGAATGCATTTATTTGGTGATAAAATAAAGTAACACAACAGTACATATAGTAATGAAAGAACAGACAATATATCAATCACCGAGGATAAAAACACAAAAAAGCCCGAAGGCTTATTTCATTGTGGTCCTCACATAAAACATATAGTGAGATGAGGCATAAAAACATAAAAGACTTAAAACAATAAAAAAAAACATGAAACAACGGAAAGCGGTTACATTAAAGGAACTCAAGATAAAACAAATAGCAGCAGATCAAGCAAATTGCAGCAGGGCAATGTATCACTTATAAAAAGAATAAAAGAAAGAAAGTGCATTGCCATGGAGCCAGTAATTTAAAGTGCATTTCTATGGAGCCAGTACTTTAGGGCTCTTTTAAAACTGGTCACAGTAGTGCTTGCTTTTATTTCTCTTGGCAGATTGTTCCAGTGAACTGCTGCACTGTACCTGAAACTATTTTTCCCATCAGACCTTTAAATCGACAGGGTATAAAATCTGTCGACCTACCTCGAGTAGCGTGCTGATGTGTTTCTCGTAATAGTAAGAAGTAGTTTAGTAGGTACTTCGGGGACCTCGTGTAAAGTGATTTTAAAAGTGAGCAGCATTTTGATATATAAAATGCGCTTTTCAACCGATAACCATCGGAGACTTTCAAAGTGCTTGGTGTCAAGGTGAGTACGGGGGTGCACCTTCAGTATTACTCTGATTATTATTAGTATTATTATTATTATTATTATTATTTTTATATATATATATATATATATATATATATATATATATATATAGTTAGATATACTATGAGTTTCAGTACCTGATCAGAGCACCAGTACCACATGGACGGGATGGACATGCCAATGATGACCCCAGGCCAAGGCAGGTCAGAGTTGACTGGGTCTCTGAACAGGTGGAAGGCATCGTCTCGTGGGATGCCGCAGGTGGAGTTGGGGACACGTACCGAGGGGATGGCGGTGGAGTAACCCTCCAGCAGAGCATTCCAGCCCCCCACCTCCACAAAACCTCAGCAGGAGACAGACCAGACAGTCAGACAGACAGACACACTGGAACATAATGTACTGGGCATCAGGCATGAGACCAGTCAGTCAGACACACTGGAACATAATGTACTGGGCATCAGGCATGAGACAGTCAGACACACAGGAACATAACGTACTGGGCATCAGGCATGAGACAGTCAGTCAGACACACTGGAACATAACATACTGGGCATCGAGCATGAGACAGTCAGACACACAGGAACATAACATACTGGGCATCAGGCATGAGACCAGTCAGTCAGACACACAGGAACATAACATACTGGGCATCGAGCATGAGACAGTCAGACACACAGGAACATAACATACTGGGCATCAGGCATGAGACCAGTCAGTCAGACACACAGGAACATAACATACTGGGCATCAGACATGAGACAGTCAGACACACTGGAACATAACATACTGGGCATCAGACATGAGACAGTCAGACACACAGGAACATAACATACTGGGCATCAGACATGAGACAGTCAGTCAGACACACTGGAACATAACATACTGGGCATCAGACATGAGACAGTCAGACACACAGGAACATAACGTACTGGGCATCAGGCATGAGACAGTCAGTCAGACACACTGGAACATAACATACTGGGCATCGAGCATGAGACAGTCAGACACACAGGAACATAACATACTGGGCATCGAGCATGAGACAGTCAGACACACAGGAACATAACGTACTGGGCATCAGACATGAGACAGTCAGACACACTGGAACATAACATACTGGGCATCAGACATGAGACAATCAGACACACTGGAACATAACATACTGGGCATCAGACATGAGACAATCAGACACACTGGAACATAACATACTGGGCATCAGACATGAGACAGTCAGACACACTGGAACACGTACTGGGCATCGGGCATGAGTGTGTGTCATGTGTAGCGAAGGTTGACTTACTGAAGCCCATGAGGGTGAGGGCTCCTGCCAGCATTATGACAGTTTGCACAGCATCTGTGTAGATGACTGCAGCCAGGCCACCTGCAATACAACATAAAATACATACAAATACATACATGCTGTACGCACATGCGCGCACACACACATGCACACAGTCCATGGTGGCCACGAAATTTGTCTTCTGCCTTTTCACCCAATCAAGGCTGCTGGTCAGGTGATGTGTTCTTGCATGTTTTTAGTGGGGGTTCCTATCTGGAGGAAACACCAGGTGAGCATGCAAACTCCACACAGAAAGGCCCTTTTCACAAGATAACCCACCTGGGCAATAGGCACTTTAGGCAGGGGGAAGCATATACCAACAGCGACCCAGGCAGGACTCGAAGCCAAGGGATGGAAAGAAGGATCCGCACATGGACCGTAGCGGTCTTGGGGAGGAGCTGAGCGGTCTTGGGGAGGAGCTGAGCGGTCTTGGGGAGGAGCTGAGTGGTCTTGGGGAGGAGCTGGGCGGTCTTGGGGAGTTGGGGAGGAGCTGGGCGGTCTTGGGGAGGAGCTGAGCAGTCTTGGGGAGGAGCTGAGCGGTCTTGGGGAGGAGCTGAGCGGTCTTGGGGAGGAGCTGAGTGGTCTTGGGGAGGAGCTGAGTGGTCTTGGGGAGGAGCTGAGTGGTCTTGGGGAGGAGCTGAGCGGTCTTGGGGAGGAGCTGAGCGGTCTTGGGGAGGAGCTGAGCGGTCTTGGGGAGGAGCTGAGCGGTCTTGGGGAGGAGCTGAGCGGTCTTGGGGAGGAGCTGAGCGGTCTTGGGGAGGAGCTGAGCGGTCTTGGGGAGATGCTCAGCGGCCTTGGGGAGAAGCTGGTGCTTGAAATGTCACGCATAGAGAAGTTCAAATGGGAGCTCTTTTGGTGTGCAGATCCTTCTTTCCATCTCTTAAGCCAAAGGATCCAAATACCAAAAGAGATATATACCTCAAAGCAACTACGAGCAAGATTTTCAATTGTTATTAAACAGTCTAAATTTAATATCGATGCCTCACATCTTACCTCTAATAGTAGATGAGACCAACGCCTCTCGCGAACATCTCTCGTTATATTCTAACAGTTTGAAAGTAATTTTGTAATTTTGTGATTATGGCCGAAGTGGCTGCCGTAAACCGTTTCACTTCCTGATCTGCCCGGCCCGCACACAGACTATAATCATCAAGACAGCACTCGCCGATTCACTCGGCGTTGGTCTCATCTACTATTAGAGGTAAGATGTGAGGCATCGATATTAAATTTAGACTTTAACAATCGAAAATCTTGCTCGTAGTTGCTTTAAGACTTATACTATATAATACACATACATGTGTATTCAACCCCCATTTTCTCCCCAATTGTACTTGGCCAATTTTCCCCCTGCTGCCCCGGTTACACCACCCCCTCTGCCAATCTGGGGAGAGACGTAGACTAGCACCATGCTTCCTCCGACATGCGCAGGTGCCAGCCACCTCTTTTCACCTGGCAGCGGGGAGCTTCACCGGCAGGATGTAGCAAGTGGGAGGATCACGCTATTCCCACCAGTTCCCTTCCACCCAGAACAGGCGGCCCGACTGACCAGAGGAGGCGTTAGTGCAGCGACCAGGACACATACCCTTAATCCGGCTTCCCACCCGCAGACACAGCCAATCGTGCCTGTCTGGATGCCCGACCAAGTCGGTGGTAACACGGGGGCGCGAACGTGCAACCCTCGTGTTGGTAGGCAGTTAAGGTATATATTTTTCATCCAGCACCCAGCCCAGTGGGCAATGTGATGTGCATGGCTTTACTATTTTTTGGGAATCAAACCCAAGACCATCTTGCTGTGAGGTAACTGTAGCTACCTGCTACAGTGTAGAGAGCTGTGATGAACAGGAGCAGCACAACAGCAACGTAGATATTCCATTGTAAGGCCTGCTGAATGAACACTGCCCCGGCATACATGTCGACCTGGCCCCAGCCCCAGACACACACACACACACACACACACACACACACACACACACACACACACACACACACACACACACACACACACACACACACACACACACACAATATGGGAATGTGATGGTAAAAGGTAATGTGATGTAATATGGTGGATAAATATGCAGACTTGTCAGATGTGAACTATATCACTATAGATGTAACTATATATATGTCGATATGCAACAAGTAGGCAGAAAGCAAAACAAAATACAGTAGCTGCATGATGGACACAAACACACATAGGCTAATGATCTTTCAAAATACGAGGCACTGGTGAATCATTTTGAATTTGCATGATATGGAAGAAATCTACTTACCGATATCTTTGTGAAGATGTAAATAAATAAGTACAAGACAGCTATGAATAATTGTATTCTCTTCCCACCAAATCGTTTCTGCATGTATTCTGGCATGGTTGTCACCTGGAGACCAAGGACATCAGGGATTAATATCAGAGAATAAGCAGGCAGTAAGTGCACGTGTGTGTGTGTGTGTGTGTGTGTGTGTGTGTGTGTGTGTGTGTGTGTGTGTGTGTGTGTGTGTGTGTGTGTGTGTGTGATGATGATGTCGTATATGGAGACACCTCACCCCAGAGGCGATATAGATCGGCAGGAAGAGCCATCCCAGCAGCAGGACCATCAGCATACCCTGTCAATCAAATATTAAGTGAAGCACTCTGGGAGATGCGGTCTATGAACAGTGAGCAACTACACAGTACACACACACACACACACAAAAAACTCAAAACTGACAACATTTCGCCTCCCAACATGTATTAATAACATGGCATCTGAGATAATATGAAATGTATTACATTCCATTCATACGCGACAGCCGCAATGCCCGCTGCAGCTCCAGAACCAGCCAGGCCGATGAAATGTCCACTGCCAACATTACTGGCAAACAGAGAGGCGCCCACCTGAAGATAGGCAAGGGAATGAGAATCAGTACTCACACCTATCCATTCCACTCTCCACTCTCTCACTTTGAGTTGTCCTTGTCCTCAGTTGAGGGTCCCAGGCTGGAGAGTGTCGCTTTCACAATGTGAGTGTTGTGAGGCGCGTTGAGACTCTAACAATACTAAGCATGATTGACTGTGTGTGAGTGGATGTTTTTCAGAAGAATCTCTATGGGCTTCGACTCACTGGCCACCAGCTCATGCTCTTCCCTGCCAGGAAGTATCCGTCCACCGTGCTGCGCTTGGTCTTCCACATGGACTGGCACAAACATGGGGAATGTTAAGAGAACACTTCTTAAGGAATTATGATGCTTGTGTTGACTCACAGATTTCGTTTGTTTTGCTCAGCATGTAAACGGAATTATTTTCACTATTCAAAACAAAAGGCAGCCTACCCATGAAAGCAGCATCGATCCGCACAAAGTATAATTGAGTCAATGCAAGAGTCTTTTCTATTGCATTGTTTTCTGTGTACATGATTGTAATAAACTGCAATAGACTGGAGCTTAAATGCGTAAATGTATACTTGTTGATCTAAATATGTCAGCAATAGATGATCTAGGATTGCTTTTACCTAACAAACTTGCTCAGGGAATAATGATGTCCTCAAGACAACTGAAAGATGCTAGTTTAATTAAAAGTATTGCGGCTGTATGAACAGTACTTACCCAGAGGCCCACACCCAGCACTAGCAGGAAGTAGACTACCAGTACCACTATATCCACAGTAGCCAGGGTAGTTTGGACCCCTGGAGATGGGGATGGAGAAGGAGGCATACTGGTCCCTTGGCTGCGTGCCATAAGGTCAAGGGTCATCTGACTTCCAGGTAATGAACAAATTGTCTCCTGCTGTGGTAAAACGCATACAATAATAGACCGTAATCTTCAACCTGGAAACCATCCATACTATTAAAATAAGTGATGTAAAATAAAGTAAAGTAAAGGTTCTTGAGTCAGAGGTTTGACTTCCTTATGATTTAAGGTCTCATGAGAGATGCACCAAGCATCAAAGCTGCATGGATACACTTCTTCCAAGAGCAAGAGATTGTAACAGTAGGCTCGTTTGAGTTGATTTGCCGCCTCACCTGGAAAGCAGACGAGAGCAGCTGAGCGCAGTCAGGCATCAACAAGTCAAACACCCCCGACTGCACACTCGCTGCTGCTTTTCTTCTTCTACAGTTTTGTTTAACAGTGATTTGTAAACAAATTAAAATGTGTATTAGCGCCACCCACACTCACTGCCCAAATGACCCAGGCCTTATTTATTTTAATTGTAATGTAGGCATTACAGGTGGTATTTATCTAAAATATGGAGTGACAGCTGGGAATAGATATAAAATTGAAGTTTCTACACTTCACTGTGGGTTTGTGATGCACCTGTGTTGGACCAATGGGCGATCAGATCGATGCGTTTCTTGTCATCCTCTGAGCTGTGCAGTCGGGCGCAGTTGGTGGGGAGCAACTGCGGCGCCTCGCTCTCACGAGAGTCGCGTGGCTCACGCAGTCGGGCAGGCAGAGCAAGTCGGACAACTTTTCTAACCATCATGCAACGGGGGCAAGCAAGGCGCTGGTCGAATCTGCGCAGAACTTGCTCATCTCAAACAAGCCTAGTCTTTTATATGGTGCAAATGACGCACAGACAGCTGACATCACAACAGATAAATTAGTAAAGGTAAAGTCCCACTGATTGTCACACAATGTGTGAAATTTGTTCTCCGCATTTGACCCATCCCCTGGGGGAGCGGTGAGCGGCAGCGTGCGCCGCGCTTGGGAATCACATGGTGATTTAACCCCCCAATTCCAACCCTTTGATGCTGAGTGCCAAGCAGGGAGGCAAATGGGTCCCATTTTTATAGTCTTTGGTACGACTCGGTCGGGGATCGAACTCACGACCTCACAGTCTCAGGGCGGACACTCAGACCACAAGGCCACTGAGCTGGTTTCTACACTTCACTGTGGGTTTGTGATGCACCTGTGTTGGACCAATGGCCGATCAGCCATACCATAGCACTGGTACAGAGGCACTGTACAGTACAAGTTGTGGCACAGAGTATATGAGATGAACATCCAGAGCATTCATTAGAAACAGCACTAGATTGGACAAGAGTAACAGGTGCTGAGTTAGTTCACTTACATTTTCACAATAAGTGGATGTGTAGTTGCAGGTGATTGATGTGATAAAATCTTCAAGTCTAGTATCACATTCAACACCCGTAGATGTGCTGACTTTTAAAGTGCAGTAGCTTTTATACAGCATCTAGACTGGAGTCTGCCATGTAAACAGTTACATTCCTGGCACCATCATCAAAGGGGATATAGCCAGGAGAGACAGATTGTATCATATTCTACAAACACAACACATACCAATCGTATGATTAGTTCACATAAAAAGCCCCAGACCCTTTACTTACATGAAAATTAAGCCAACACAAAAATTCAACATGGCTCCATAGGATCCTATTGGTTGGTTTTGGTTTGATGAGTGCAGGGGGTCGGAGTAATGACCAATCAGGCAATTAGGGTGTATCTGACCTCACCTAGACCCCGTGTTCCCATTCATAACCTCTCGCTCAGAGCACTCAAAACCCTGCAATTTTTGCTAATGGGGATAACTTTCACATACGCTTACATTATAATTTGAAACTTTGGCTACAGGAGCATCCAATATTGTAACGGTATATATGACATAAGTCATCAAATGTGAAAAAGCATAATAGGTCCCTTATCGATATTTGGCGGCAGTGTGTCGATAACGTATCGCAAGACGATATAACACCACAATATATTCCGGTATCCATATTTTGTGCCACCCCTAGAAGCCAGGCATACAGACTTTGTGCATAGCGAATTCTTGCTATCAGAAACAAAGACAGACGGCACTCAAACATTTGCAGCTACAGCAAATTCACATAGCAAATTACAATCCTGGGTTCAGTTTCACACTGTCTCAGATGTGTGTGTAATGGATAGTAATAAATACACTCACTCACCCAACAGCACGCAGTCAAACTGTGTCTTTCTCGTTGAGTCGATTCACATGGCCCAGCAAGCACTATAGTATGTCACTGATTTATTTCCACAATACCACTCAAGTGTTTTGCTGTTGGTCTGGAAGGCTCTTGTTTTCCCCAGGGGATCAAACTCCACTCTCACCGCACGTAATACGACAAGGTGTGGTTAAAATGTAAGAGATATATTGCTCTTCCTGGAGTGCTGTGTGTGTGTGCGTGAAGCTGGACAGTCGCTCCCCTGGCAAAACTGACCTGAATGACTTATGTGGCTGGTGTGAAGTTGCCCTGGAGTGGGTGGGGCCTAACTCAGAGGCAGTGAATGTCTCTGAAGAGGTTATATCTGACCCCAGTATCTCTGTGAGAGCAACCGTGAATATCTGTGGAGTAGATCATCAACTCCCTCTAACTAATGCCCGAGGTCACCTCATGAGGGCACTACAACAAAGACAACGTCAACACTGGACTGAGTTAAAACTCCAAGGGAAACTTGCATGTCTCCCTGCAGCAGATCACTCTGTTTCTCATGCAGTGTTTAAAAGTGTCGCTCTGGATGAGAGCATTGTCATCTTCACTCTAAAAGCAAGACTGCAAGTTTTACCAACCAAGCTCAATCTTTCCATCTGGCTTCCTGACAGTCATGCTCCTCACTGTATACATCATGGTCATGAACAGATAACTGAAACCATGGCTCACATCCTAAATGGTTGCCATGCATACAAAGGGCTTTACATATGTAGGCATGACAGATTAGTGGATCTGATACCAAAAGATATCTCTTCTATTTTCGGGTCTTCAATATCGCTTTTTAAACATTCTATTGTGAAGCCGAGCATGTTCACTCTGTGTAGTGACGATTCAGATGTGTTCTTGAATATTCCAGCTAACACTCCTGATGTTGTTGTTGTCAATGAAAATCGTAGCGAGGTGTTTGTTGTAGAGGTTGGCTGTACCTTTGACCACAGCCTAGAGGAGGCCTTTCTAACCAAGATGATGAAATACCAACAGCTAGAACAGACCCATTTCACAGCTGGGCTACAGGTGTAAACTTCTAGTTTTCATATTTGGTAGCCTAGGTCATGTCCATAAGCTGGTTGTGAGAGGCCTTCAGATGGCTGGTCTCCCAAAGAGAAGGGCCAAGCAGTTAGCGAGATACTGTTCAATATCTACTATTATCGGCAGCCGCTCAATATGGAGGAGGATAACTGTATATATCAACCTGCCATGTTATCATCCTGTGTGTTTCTTATGTGTATGCATTATTATGGTTGCCGTCTGGGCACTCATGTAACTGACTGACTCCCAGCATTTGACTGCACTATTACTGTTTATGTCCTTTGCATACTTGTATTTATGTGGACATAAATCAATATTTCAAATGTGTGTGTGTGTGTGTGTGTGTGTGTGTGTGTGTGCATGTGTGCATGTGAGAGAGAGAAAGAGAGAGATAGAATAAAAACAACATGCATATTATACAACATACATAGTAGGATCCAGGCGGTATAAAAATATTACCTTAGCTATAGTATAAGCAAGAGTAGACTCAGTTCTCAGTCTCTATCCCTGTAGGTGGCGCTGTTGGCGCCGCTCACCAAACGTCTGGGAGCCGAGACTAAAGCAAGAGAGGAAACTACATAAATATGACTGTTGTCAAAGCATTCTGTCTTTTTTCTCTGTATTATTTGCCTAGCAATCATTTCCACATTCCATTTCTACAGTAAGTACATGTAAGCATGTCAGCGACCACGACAGATTCTTCCTTAAAAACACACTCATTCAGACGGTAGTTGATTTCATACCACTCTTTATATTTGTCATTTAGCATTGTTACAAAATACAGACTTAACTCTTTATAGGCCTTTAACGGACAGCAATGATTTAGAGGTCTTACTCCTGTAATCAATCACTATCAAAAGAGCAGAAAAAAACTAAAGCATTTACTAAGCACCTTATCACTTAAAAGATCACTTAAAATTAATAATAAGCCTGACGTTTCCCCAATGCACTGATATATCTGAGAAGCTGGTATGTTGTATTATTAGTTATTTGAAGATGTCAAATACACCTGCCAAGTTGAACTTAAAGACATTCCTGTCCTCATAACCTCCAATCCTGGTAAATCCATATGAAATGATAAAAAAAAAAAAAAAAAAAATACACGAAAGTCCTTAAAGGTCCTTAAAAGTGTTTAGACTTTCTGTACAAGAAGGTGCTTTGATGTAACTAGACATTTCTTTATAGTCACTCTCTTTCTGTACAAACACAAGATATCTCTGTTACAGTGTGTGACCATAATATCTAAGTGTGGAACACAGCTTAACATTCATATATTACACAATGAAAAGAACATTGCACAGTGCCCGTTTTAAGCTCCAGTCCGACTGTGCGTCTCATATAATAGTGTTAATGACTTGAGCTTAAAATGAAGGGATCCTTGGTACAGTAGAATTCTCTTTCAATGTTTGCCAAAAAGTTTAAATACTCGCCAAATACCGACATTGCTTCATATATATGTACAAGTTAGGAGCATTAGGAGGTAAAGCGTAATACAAGTGTAATACAATTTAGAAAATTCCACGTAACTACCTCTGACAAGGTAGCCTACTGTAAGCATTAAGAAAACCTGTCTGGGATCGAAATGGTGGCATACCCACATTTCAGCATGAAACAATTCATCTTTACAAAGTACCATCAGGATTGTAGCTGTTCCATGATTATTAACTGAAAATACACTTTGTTCTTCAGTTAAGAACTTATATTACATTCAGTGTGGAGCGTGGATTACAAAAATACAGAACATGTAAACTATTAGGAAAATGGTCATCTGTGGTTTCTTTCAAACCACTAACTGTATCTTTGCTTATTCAAATTAAATATCTATTTCAGGATAATAATATATTTCATAAAGCTATGCCTTATTCAGTAATATAAGATAGATTTTATTGTACAGTTGTCATACCACACCACATTCACTGACTTAAACTCAGGCTTAGAAAACAAAAACCTAAACTATAATCTGTTACTGAGTAACATTCATTCAAACAGTAGAGATACCTTGTTAGTCAAACAAGGTTATCTTCTATTTACTGGCCTTAGCCATTAAGATGTTACGACTTCAACCAAAGCTCTATTACAACACACCATACATCACACCATTGGTATAAAGCATATATATCCAACTTTGATCCCTGTGAATTTTACAGTTTAAACTCGTTCCAAAAGTCACTGATTTCTGCCCCATTCCAAAGCTTTTCCAGCCCCTTAACATTAATAAAAAATACATTAATACCATAAAAACATATTTTTCGTTTGTTTGTTTACAACTGTGCACTGTGTGTGTGTGTGTGTGTGTGTGTGTGTGTGTGTGTGTGTGTGTGTGTGTGTGTGTGTGTGTGTGTGTGTGTTACCAGGCCAGTGGAGAGGCCATCCGTGGACTCCTGGGGCTCTTCGGATTTTCTGCAGCCTGCTGTTCACTAAGAGCCCTCTGTGGTAAATGTATTATAAATAAATAAATAAATAAATAAATAAATAAATAAATAAATAAATAAATAAATAAATAAATAAATAAATAAATAAATAAAATACTACTTGAAACTATTAAAAAACTTTAATAGTAACAAATAGTAACACATTTATGTAACTTCTAATTGCGAAACAAACTAAAATGACTTAATTCAGCTACAAGGAACTTACTTAAAGTAGCTAGGCGGAACTTTCGTTTTGTGTTGATTTTAGCGGCCCCTGTGGACAAAAGCGGTAGTGTTCTCCCGGAACGAAGACTGCATTTCCTGAACAAGTAGCTGCTGTGACCAGCGGGTCAGCCGAGCTGCGACAGGCCGCGAGGCAGCGAGCTTCCCCCGCTGTTATGTTTACTCCATAAGGTTGATGTTACTGGTTTATTCGCCGGCCGGAACAAAAACTACAACCAGTTTCACACGGACCAGCACACTAAATGTAATGTAGAAATCGCCAATCTCCATGGTCTCATTTGATGATGTTCTAGGTAAGATGTGAGGCATCAGTATTACATTTATGCTCTTTCATAACCAGTTAAAAGTTCATCATAGCTGCTTTGAATATAGCATTGCTTATTCACTAAGGTGCCCTATTTTGGAATCAAAAAGGTGATGTCACCTAAAGGTGACTAGTTTGCATCCCAGTAATAAATAATCAGTTCACAGGCGAGTAGGGGGGGGGGTTTCCCTACCTCGTTAATACGGAAAACTATTTAGTCGTACTAGAACCAAAATCTGCCTTGCAGGGTAAATAAAAAGGATGTTAAGGTACATCCATCCATACATCTATTTAGTTAACTATACTGAGACTGAATTCCTTTACAAATCACACCCTGGATGAATGGATCAATCGATCTTTCCTAATGCTCACCTCAAACTTGCTCATGAACTCAGTGAAGATGCCGAAGAAGGCCTCAGTGCTGGTGGCTTTGCTGTCTTCTCCAAAGTAAGAGGCAGACTTGGTGAATTCCTCCGTCGCTCTCTGTTGGAGAGTCTCCAGAGACTGGAGTGCTGGGTGGCTATTTTCCAGGAAGTTCTACACACACTGGAGTCAAGGGGCACAGACGTATCGTTGTCGAATCTACTAAGTGATGTCTTAATTTCAATAATGAAGACTACCTCAGCCAATGCCCAGTCCAGGTTATATCACCCATTCATTGATATGCATGCCCCTTTCATTCATGTTTCTCTCCTTGTCCTTCAGTGTCCCACACTCCCTCTCTCGCCAATATCCAATCAGCTCAAGTCACCGTTTTTCTGCTGGCCATTCACCTAACCGGAGTAGTAGGCTATATCAGGGTCCATGCTCTTACTGCCGTAACTCACCTATCTGTGCTGTCACCCCTCACCCTCAGTTGCTGATCATCGCCGAAGCAGTTGTTTCGCCCCATCTGCTCCCCTGACCACCACCAACGTCATGACTCCTGAAGAATCCCCTATGGGGGGATTCTCTATCCTATATATTACTGACGTCCTCCTCACGTCTCAGGAGGAGCGTCATCATATCATGAAGTTATACGCCAAATCTAATTTGTTTATTGTATCATTAAAGTTTATTTGTACACTACCTTCTTACTAGTATTGAAATATGTTTTAACTGTATTGTTTCTAAAAGCCTAGGTATTTCTCAGTGCTCTGTATCTCTCTTTGACAAAGTTCTTGTGAAGGATACGCTCATGACAGCAGCGAAACGGTCCTCACCAGTAGCAGGCATCTTCTGACAGGCTGACCTTATCTCCTGTATGGTCGTGTGGAGGTCATTCAGATCTGACGTGATAGTCCTCTGGTTCACTGAAGACAGTGAGGTGTAATGTATTTGTGCATGTGTACATGTGTGAGGCAGATAAACAGAAAGACAGGGGAGAGACAGTAAGTATTTTGATGAACATGACAGTTTACACATAAATCTATCATAATATCATAAAAAGCTATAATGATTTAAGTATATTTTGAGATCAAGAGACAAAGCAATAGAACCAATATGGTACAGAGACAATGGATAGAAATAATAATAATAATAAATATCTAAAATATCTACCTACCTTTGGCTGCAAGAGGAACCATGGTTAGGTCTTTGGAAAAATCCAGCACATCAGGAAAGTGTTGCCATAATGACTTGACCAGAATATGTAGAAATGTGGACTTCCCATCCACTGTTTTAGTAGTGCTCAGCTGCACAGGACACAATGCAGTTATTTACTGCACGCATAACGTGGGATAACACTTTTTTTTATACACATTGTTGGTAATGTATCATAATATACCTCAGTGAGGAAGTTGATCTTGAAGCCTGTAGTTTTGTTGCTTTTAGGCTGGCCATTATTCAAATAGTTCCCCATCGCCAAAACAAACTAATGAAAGACAGGAAGCAAACCTGAAACTCTGAAATCAAGTTAAGTAAATGCACTTCTTGTAAAGTAAATGTACAAGTAAGTAATGTAACTTGTTTGACTAAATTTTGTTAAATTCTCAACTGTGGGACAGTCCAATTTGATTTTTCATCAAATAACAAAGGGAGGTTCAAGGATATTAGTGGACATGTGAAGTCTACTTCCATCTATCTGATCTCCTTTGATGCAGGTCAGAGGTGGGTTGTTGTCCAATTTGTCTGATCAGAATCAGAGTTTTAAAAGTCGTTTTTTTGGTCAACTGAAAATCCCAGTCATGTTTTAATAAACTGTGAAGTGAAGTGTTTACATTTTTTAGTTTTATTTTATTTTAATGTAATGCAATGTAATGTAATTTTAATTGAATGTATTGTTTAATAGGCTACCTCTAGTATCTTAGCCAGCTTCTTGCTGGTCTTCAGTTCCACAGAGGCCTTGTAGATACAGTCGTAGCCTCCCCTCAACTCCTCGGCCTTCTCCGGTAGAGAACACTTGAAGTGGAGGCTCTGCAGACGGGTCTTATACTCTGGCACTGACAACATCTGTGAGAGAACACAAATGTCAGACGACACAAATAAGTGTGCGGAGAGCGGAGACATTTTTTCGGGAATCTTGTGGGTCACGGGATTCCTGTGGGATTCCCGTGGAATGGGAGTCAATTTCGACTGGGACGGGGCAGGAAGAAAAGTCAATGGGAGCAGGCGGGACAGGAATCATAATGACAATAGGCAGGTCAGCTGTATACAGAAATATGCAGTTCTAATATGAATAAACACGTGAACAGGATGGAACAGGAGATTCGGACGGAACGTTTTTTTGTGGGAGTGGTAACAGGAGTGAAAATCCACCCTCTAGTGCAGAGGTTCTCAAATGTTTTTCAGCCAAGGACCCCTTACAAGATAGAAAATATACCCGGGGACCCCCTCATTCTGATTTGTGATTTTGGCCTAAGCTTAATTGTTTCCACGGTAACGTGCTTGACTTTTAAATTGATTAGATTAGAATGTAATCCATGAACAATTTTAGATTTAAAGCATACAATATTTTCGTTGAACTATGAAGCTTTTGCAAACACAAAAAGTTTTTATTTTTATTTTCCTGAAAACTTTTCGCAGACCCCCTGGCAAAGTGCCACGGACCCCTGGGGGCCCCCGGACCCTGGGGGTCCGGGGGCCATGTGAGAACCACTGCTCTATTGTAGCTGCTGTACCTGTAATACAAACTGGTCTGGCTCGCTGAGTTTGCTGGGGTCCTGCCTGTACTCTTCATACCGCTTGACCTCCTCTGCATTGGGGGCGTACAGCAGCAGCTGTTTGATGTGGGTGGGCTCCAGTCTATCAGTAGCCATGGTCATCAGCACCTGACGCAGCTCCCCCGGAGACAGCTTCAGGTGGGCTATCAGGATGGCTGGAGATTAAAGGGTTAATGCTTTAACAATCAAAAACAAATATACTCGTAAAAAATGAAAACTAGTAACTAAAAGAAGGTACCACAAGGTAACCCAATTAGTCTAAGTAGTTATTAAAATTTTAAGATTGATTTTAGCTGGGCTAAACTCCTCAGGCAGGCCATTCCAAAGCCTAGGTCAGGTGCCCTGATGGCAAAAGCCCAATTATGTGTGTCCAGTGTAATGTAATTTTCTGACTTACAGGCATTGTACGCCTTCTTATGGGACAGAATTTCAATCACATCTTTCTTTTTGAAGGTCTCTGGATGAGGGCCCACGTCTGGAACAGACACTGGGATACATATGGGAGCACAATGTTAGGAAACTTAAATGCAAGATACAGTGACATACACTTAGTGTACATTGTATTTTACATTTTTGGGTAGGTTTCTCCACAACTTACAAGGAGTTAAGTAGAGTAACAGCAGAATAAGCTTAAACTGGGGAAACTGTGGAAAACGATAAAATACAAGAGCTAAGGTGATGGTGGGTTGTTGTTTAGATCAGTGATTCTCAAATTTTTTTCACATGAAGGACCCCTAAACTGACAAAGATTAGACCACGGACCCCCATTTGATAGGATTTTGTCCCACGGTCCCCCATATGCTTTTACATGTTTTATTACAGAACGTGTATAAAACCCATGACCAAAATAGTCATTGTGTTAATTATGAATGGAATTATAGCGAAAATAAATTACCCCCCTTTTGGCTGGGGACCCACTGTAACCCCCTCAAGGACCCCCATTTGAGAACCACTGGTTTAGATAAATTGAAGATAATCCAGTGTTGTACTCACCAGGTGTCTTCTGTGTCCCAAAGTGCAGCTCCAGATCCAGATACTTCACCATATCATTTAGTTTGTCATAGTCAGAAGTTGACCCCAACTACCAGAGAAATGCAAAACCAATCATGCATATCAATATTATTTAAATGTTATCAGTTTGAACTTCTGAATGCCAAAATATCAAATCGTATATGTGTTAGCCATAGTCCTCCATGTTCAAATCCCAGCCCAGCTCACCTGTCCCCAGATAGTGCCCTCAGAGTTCTCCACCTGCTCCCAGCGCAACCTCTTCACACTCATGTGGTTGGAGTCCATTCTGGGGAGGTGGGGCCTGGGCAAGGGGGGAGGGGAACAAGGTGGGGGCAGGGGTGGAGGCGGAGGGGGCTCCCGCAGGTGTTCTGAGGGGTCAGACAGAGAGTGGGGGAGGGAAGGGGGCTGACTTTGGCCATGGGGTTGCTTATGGTGGGACTGGGGCTGGGGTTGGTGTTGGGACTGCAGCAGGTGGTGTGAGGGCTGGGACTGTGGACGGGTGACTTGGCTGGAGGGTTGCACCTGGTGCTGGGACTGGTGGTGCTGGGGCAGAGGCTGGAAAGTGGAGAGGGTGGGCTGGTGAGGCTGCAGGGGCTGAAAGGTGGAGAGAAGGGGCTGTGGCCTGAGGGGCTGCTGGGGTGAGTGGATGAGGTGGATCTGGTGCTGGTAGTCCTGTGGAGGGGGCGGTGGGGTCATGTGGTGGATCTGGTGGATCTGAGGTGTGCTGGAGGGGTGGTGGGTCTGCTGCATAGAGTGGGGTCTCTGGGGAGAGGGTTTGGTGGGCTGGGGGTGGTGGGCTTGGTGGAGCTGCTGCTCCTGGTGTCTCCCTTGAGGTGACCCTTGAGCCTGATGATGACCTTTGACACTTCTCCGGCTCTGATGGGATGAGTGGCTTTCCCTGTTGAACTGAGGTGGGAGGGAGGCCGGAGGGCCCTCTTGCAGGGCTTGATTCAGAAGCTCTGCGGAGGAGTGGTGGGGCTTAGCTTGGTGCATCTGATGGGCTTGATGAAGCAGCTCCGTTGAAGAATGGTGGTGATGCATCTGGTGAGCTTGATGGAGTAGCTCGTTTGAGGAATGGTGTATCATTTGGTGCATTTGGTGGGCTTGCTGCAGAAGCTCTGCAGAAGAATGATGGGTCTGGGTTTTGTGAATCTGGTTGAGCATCTCAGCTGAAGCGTGGTGGGCTTGGTGCATCTGATGGAGCATCTCAGCTGAGGCATGGTGGGCTTGTGCTTCGTGCATCTGGTTGAGCATCTCAGCTGAAGCGTGGTGGGCCTGGGGCTTTAGACCCTGGTGGCTTTGGTAGATGCCCTCAGCATAGTGGTCCTGTTGGCTGGGGTGGGCAGTCTGTTGGGGTGAGGGCTGGTGTGGAGATGGGGCTGACCGAGACTGACGACGACGGTGACTCTGTTGCGCCTGTTGTTGTTGGCGAATCTTATAGAGATGGGTGGAGTCTGGATGGTGATGGGTGGAGTCTGGAGAAGGGAGTGGGGGCAGAGACTGGAGAGGGAGTGGCGAGTGGGCTTTCTGCTGCGTGGGCTGGGCAGGCATCGACTGGTGGGTCTGGTAGATCTGTTGCATCTGTTGCTCTTGATACGCTTGTTGCTGCTGGTAGGCTTGACGTCCCTCATAAGCTTGTTGCTCCTGGTATGCTTTCTGCTGTTCATAGGCTTGCCGTTCCTGGTAAGCTTGTTGCTCTTGGTAGATTTGTTGCTCTTGATAGGCCTTCTGCTCCTCGTAGGCCTGCCTCTCTTTGTACACTTGCTCCTGGTAGGCTTGCTGTTCCTGCAGCTGCTCTTGGTACATCTGTTGTTCTTCGTAGGCTTTCCGCTCCTCATATGCCTGCCTCTCTTTATATGCTTGTTGCTCCTCGTAGTCTTGTCTTTCTTGGTAGGCTTGTTGTTCTTGGAAGGCCTTTAGCTCTTGGATGGTAGACTGGGATAGGTCCTCTCTGGTGGGCAGCACTTTATGAAGCGACTGCCGCTTGTTCGATGCACTGCTGCGGGGAGGAGGCGGAGGAGGGGGGCCAGACTTCCGGCGGATGGGGACATGCGGTCTGGGCGAGTGTTCGGGGGTGTAGCTAAGCTGCTGCAGCGGCTGCTGCTGCTGTGCGGGTGGAGGAGGGGGAGGTGCCGCGTCATGGAACTGCACGGGTGGGGGTGGAGGAGGGGTCATGGGGGGTGGGGGGATGTGATCAGAGGAGGAGGAGTAGGTGAGCGAGGAGGCGTTCTCTTCTCCGCTGCTGCTTTGGACGTCACTCGGGCTGCTGAGCTCTGGCGCCACAAATCCCCCATTTTCTTCCTCTTCCACCACCATCTCTTCCTCATCCTCCTCATCCTCCTCCTCATCGGGAAAGCTCATCTGGACAACATCCTGACATTACCACCAATTATACTTCATTAACGGTCTGTCTCAAACTCCATTGTTCCATTGCCATAGGTGCTCTATGGCAGTGGTTCTCAAACTGGGGTCCGGGGACCCCCAGGGGTCCTTGAAGGGGTTCCACGGGGTCCCCAGCAAAAAGGGGAATAATTTATTTTCACTATAATTCATCCATAAGTAACACAAAGACATGTATGCCTATTTTGGACAAGGGTTTCATACACTTTCTAAAGGCAAAAAAACCTTATCAGATGGTGGACCCTGGGACAAAATCTTATCAAATGGGGGTCCATAGTCTAATTTGTGTCAGTTTAGGGGTCCTTGACGTGAAAAAGTTTGAGAACCACTGCTCTATGGCATCAGTTTGCTAGAATAGTGCTATTTGACTTAGTAGCAATAAAATAATCAGCGTAGTACATGAGCACTTGGCAAGAATCCCGATTTTTGCAATAACACATGATCACTGAACAAAACATTGTGGTTATCTGTGATCTGTAAACAAACAAAATTTTAGTTATGTTATTAGCTAATGCATTATGACTTCAAGATTAGGCTTAGCTATTTCATCAAAGACAAATATTCCTGATCAAATTCTTCATAGGTGTCACAGTAGCATCTCATCCTACCTCCTCGTAGTCATTGTCAGGGGTCAGGAAGTCATCAACAATGGCCACCCTCTGTCCCAGCTGCTCGCTCAGCGCGTCCAGAAAGCGATCTGTGTCTTCCGAACGGGGCGGTTTGGAGAAGGTGTACCGCCGCTTGCTGCTGCTGCGGTGGGCTGGGGGACTAGGTGAGAAGTCAGGGGGCTCTGAAGGCGAGGCAAGGGGGCTGTCCAGGCTGATGTAGGGGTTGGACTCCCCACTAGTCTGGCTTGTCAGCCCTGAGGGGTAGAACTGGGAGGCAGGGGGGCTGGGGAGGGGCTCTGACCAGGACGTAGGGGGTGGGGGGCCCTTACGGCTACCTGAGGCAAGGAAAGGACATAGGACATAATAATATAATAATAATAATTCATTTTATTTATAAAGCGCTTTTCAATGACCCAAAGATGCTGACACAGTAGGAGTACATCGAAAACAAGATCACAACAGGCAACAGATACAAGTAACAATTAAGACATCGATCAGGGGAAAAAGAAAAGGGGAGAAAGAAGGAAAATAATTAAATCTGTGGAACATTTTGTTAGGTGCTATGCCTGGTAGAGATACTTCTAATGATTTCCAGTGGTCTGTGAATGAAGGGAATTAGAATGTTCTGTGTCCATCAGTCAAGATGGAAGCTTGGTCAGGTCCTGCAACCCTGCGCACACTTAACTTTACTGATATTTTCTATTTCAACCGCCACCACATCTTCCTTCAGAGCTCTACTGTATGAGGGCCAGAATGAAAGAAGATTTGAGAGCAAAGGGTTGTTTCAAAACTCTGCTCTGCTCTGTATTAATATACAGCATGGACTCACAAAGCATTTTTTAAATTTAGATTTTGTTATGCCACCTTTCTTTTACACTAGCACACTGCAAACACGCAGACATATACACACCTAACCATAACCACATGCACACAGATGATGAGATGGCTAAACTCATCTTTCACACAATTTTCATTTCATTTCAGAGTTTAGTATAAATTGCTAATTTTGGCTACCTGTGTGCATTATAGGGGACGGTGTGCGCGAGGGAGGTTCCATGTCCAGCAAACTGTCCTGGTGAGGAATAGGGCGACTCTTCAGAGACTTGGACCTCTTGCCTGAGTACATATTCTCCAGTTCAGCATACACAGCTGACAGCTTGTACGGTGGAAAAGGTGTAGAGATGAGAGTTAAGACTTCTTGTACTCATTTCACATGTGTATTATGAAGGCAATTAATCTCTAGTTTACTATTTATCTATTATTTCCATGATGACTTGGTACGTACACTGGCGAGGTTGTTGGGAGTCTCGGGAAGGGAGGTACCATCTCCTGACTGTCTCTCTCCTGGAGCCAGCCTCATCCCCATCTCCGGCACCGGCTCTGCACGGATGCCTAAGAGATACACCCCATTAGCATAAGTTAGATAATAACACACAACTTTTACTCAATACATAAAACATTATAGAAGAGTATTCAATATAATACTTAAGCACTACGTCAATACATATTAAGATGCTTTAAAAAGCCTTTTCATACTGATCGCAGCCCCTTTTGTTAACCCATTTATAACTAAACACTATAGTAGCCCCACACATTTATAGTAGCTCTGTAGTAGCCCCCAAGACATGTAGCTACACATGACAAAATCAATCACATATTTATCATGCCTTAATTGGTAGACAGTTGGAGAGAGAACAAATCACCAAAACCTCTTCCATTCATTTGATTTAAGAAAAACTTGTGCTGTGGCCTCATACTTAACTTTGGCCGATTTGAAAAATGTCAATGGATTTGTGCTTAGCACGTAATCATACAATTCCACAAGCCTGTGGACATTAATGGTTTGGATTCTAAAAACTACCCAAAAGAAATCTGAACAGGGACTAAATGGGACTGTGTTTACCATTACAATGACGATGATGTTGATGGCAATGAGTCAATGACAATGGAATGGTAATGCCAACAAAAAAGATATCTGTGCAAAATGATGATGATGATGAGGATGATGAAGTCAGGTACTGTACCCATCCCCAAGTGTGTGCCTATGACCAGGTCATCAGAGCTGCGGCCCCTCACACTGCTCCTGTACGTGGTGCCTGTCACCCTCATGGAGCTGCTACGGCGATGGGGCTCCGGGACGATCTCAGGGTCCGGAGGGGGGGGAGGCGGTGGCGGTGGAACTGGAGAATACATAACACACATCGGATTACGTAGAAGATCACACATGAAGGGCTGCAGTACCCGACCTGACCACACTCCCCTGAACCAAAGATGGGATATCCCCCATGTTGCCGTAAAACATTCTGATGCAATTCTCTTTATTCGCCGTCTGTACGTATATGCACGCACGTGCACGCGCACGCGCACACGCACACACACACACACACTCGAGAGGTCCTTGCCAATACCCAAACCTACACAGGTGCATGCCCCTGCAACACACACAGACATGCACACACTCATACTGAACCTACACATGTGCATGCCCCTGCAACACACACAGACATGCGCACACACACACACACACACACACACACACACACACACACACACACACACACACACACACACACACACACTCATACTGAACTAACTGTTGAAACACAGTACATGTATCTCACTTTTCATACTGTACACACCTTGAGATGCTTTGTATCCAAGGAAGCGTGAGATCTTGCTCTGGCAGTGTTCCTGCTCTTCGTACGTCAGCAGCTGGTAAACAAACTGCCAGATCACCTGTTTGGCTGGAGTGTCCAGCACCGGGAACACATCCACTATCAGAGTGTCAACATTCCTGTTGCCATGGAAACAGAGACAGGGCGACAGGTGTCACCGGGCTATCTCATTGGAGGTCATGGGAATTAGGGGAGAACGGGGCAAGTTGAGCATGTGAGTCAAGATGAGCCATCCATTGTACCTACTAGGCAACCAGACACAAAATTAATCGTGTGATCATAGAGTTAGGAAGAGTAATTTATTTGCCTGAATTCATGAGAGACAAAAAAAGGATTTGTGTAACATTTTCTCCCCATAAGACACAATAGGACAGCAATACCCCTACCCTGCAATAAGTAGTGCCACTTGACCAACATTTGTAAATGTGTCACACTTCTAAGGGGATTTATTTATTTATTTTTCAGCACTATATTGGCTATCAACAAAAATATGAATGCTCAGAGCACTTCAAAAGCGCATAGACACACAGCAAACACACAGTTAGTCGCCAACGTTAGCTAGATAGCATAACAAGGTAAATAGCAAGCTAACATCAACCCAACAAGATAATAGTGAGAATTCACAATTCTCACTCGGGCTGAACCCCCCCCCCAAAAAGCAGAGATATCTCCCACCTCTTCCTTGATTTTGATTGGTCGGTCGGAAAAAAGTGACATTGATGAGCAGCACTCTCAGTTTTCTACTCGAGGCGCCCAGAGCGCTGTGCCAAAAACCACTCGCCGCTGAGCACATCTTTACCATCAAGAAATAATTGCAGAAAAGCGCTGGCAGCTCAACAAAATCTTCTCTGTGGACAAGACCCTAAACTGTGTTAGCTACAGAAAATCTTTTAATTTCCCTGAATGGCAAAGCCATTGCTGTTTGCAATAAAGGGACATTTAAAAAGTGGCCAATTATTTTACCATGTTTTCCCTTATTTACCGCTCAGTGAAGAAAGAGTATGCTGGAGATAAGTAAAGTCTGTCAGTCTGTCAAACTCCCTACCTAGCCTCCTCTGCCTTGCCACCCCTGCCCCCCCCCCCCCTCCCTCTCCTCCTTCCTCCTTTTCTCCTCTTTTGCTTACCTGTGCTGGAAGAAGTTCTCTAGGGCCTTACAGATGGTGTACCTCTCCTGGATGGTCAGCAGGTGTTCCAGCTGCTGTCCGAAGGTGCGTCCGTGCACCCGGATACTGGGGGGCAGAATCTCTGCCACCCACTGCAGGGAGCTGAGCACGGGGGAGCGGGGAGGCCCCTCTGCAGGGATGCCGCCCCCTGATAGTTCCTGCTCTGCCAGAGTGAATGTAGGCGGGCCTTCCTCTACTACCAGGGTGGGCATGGCACCGCTGCCCTGGAGCATGGACACCACCTTCTCATGGGAGCAGGTCCTAAAGGGAGACACATACAGTACATGCACATACATGCATACAGTAGGTGGAGACACATACAAACACATTGTATTGGTGCATATGAAAATAACTGCTTTTTTTAGGGGTGTGCAATAAAATCGATTCGGTAATATATCGTGATATTTCTCCCCGCAACACTGTATCGATAATATTTCAGAAAAGTATCGTGATATATTGCCATATACATTTTTTGCACAGCCGTGTGTTCAGTGACACACTCAACACTCAGTAGTTTTGGCTCAATTTGTCCACAAAGTTATCAATATAAAGTGATATACATATTATTACACTACCTGGTACACAGCGAGTTGTATTTTCAGCTCTATTTTTAAATTTTCAGTAAAGCAATATATTATCTGAGTATTGCAATATATCGCAATATGTATGGTGTCGCAATGTATCGCGATACAATCATATCGTGACCCATGTATTGTGATACATCTCGTATCGTGAGGTCCTTGCCAATACCCAGCCAGCCCTAGTTGTTTTGTGGAAAGAAGTCATTGCTTGATAGTTTGCATAAATATTTCTTACAATATGTTTTCTGTGCTCTGCAGAAGACATTTTTACATTCTCTAGGGTGCTTGCCTATCATTCCTTGTCTTTTAACTCAAGCTATTTTGAGGAAATTGTTGTGTTTTTCTATCCAGGCCATCTGAAACAAGATCCTCCTCAAACAACTGCAGTGTTTCCCTAGAAAAATTGTCAGGCCTGGAGGGATTTCGAAACGTACCCCAACCACAACGGTGGGGGCCCTCGCTGGTGACGTTAAACTTCTAGCTAACCTGTTCGCATCTATGTTCGCAATGGCATCCCAAGTATCATCATACTATTATGGGATGCGATGCGAACAGTTGTATTATGGGATGTGTGTTTCCCAAGCAACGAACAGTTGCCTGTTTTGGAACAGCGTCGGACGCTGGCACAATGCTCCTAAAAGCAAAATGTTTTGAATGATTTGGCATCTTCTATTACTGTCAACACCAGTATTGTTGTATTGTAATAATATACCATAAAGGTTTATTGAAATTTTGGGGAGAGCAGGGGGGAAGGAAATATATATATATATATATATATATATATATATATATATATATATATATATATATATATATATATATATATATATATATATATAATTATAATTATTATTATTTTGCAAAAAAAAATCTGGCCTGGCGGGGGCGCCGTTGGCCTGGTGGGCCCACCAGGCCTGTAGAATGGTAGGGGAAACACCGGACTGTGTGAGCTCTCCAAACAACAAAACAAGGGCACTGGTAAAAACAAGACACTTTTTAACACTTCACTATTCTACCAAATGAGTTTGGCTCTACATGACTTTATACAATGTAATAGGTTTTGTGCCTGAGTTTGTAAGATGAATAAGGCTGAGAAGTATTGAGCTCAACCTCATGTCCAGTCCATTGAGAAACAGGATGCGGTCCCCTGGTTTGAGACCCGCCTTGTCTGCTGGGCTTCCTGCAGGATGAGAAAGAGGGGCGTGGAAAAATGAGAGACAGAGAGAGAGAGAGAGAGAGAGAGAGAGAGAGAGAGAGAGAGAGAGAGAGAGAGAGAGAGAGAGAGAGACAGACAGACAGACAGACAGAGAAATGAAGTGAGATGGAGCGATTTAGATTTGGCCATATCCTTATTGAATGCTGATGAGATATTTAATCATATCCTGATTCATAAGGATGTGCAGAGCGAAGATAGACAGACAGACAGATGGATATAGTATATAGGGATAGATAGATAGATACTGTAGATAGATAGATAGATAGATAGATAGTTACATATAGAAAGAACATTAACTTACTTAACAGCTAATTCAGATACCTCTCTACCATCTTGTCCCACAATCACACCGAATTATAATCATATACGATTATAGCACACACATTCACACATTTGGACATACACACATGCACACAAACATGTATGTGCACACACACATTTTGTACTCACCGGGGATGACAGAGTCAATCCACACCGGTGCGTGGCCCCTGAGAGTGAAGCCAAAACTCATGTTACCCTTGCACACTCTCACTGTCCTGAGGAGAGAAACGGGGCTTGTAATTAACTTGCACACTCTCACTGTCCTGAGGAGAGAAACGGGGCTTGTAATTAACTTGCACACTCTCACTGTCCTGAGGAGAGAAACGGGGCTTGTGATTAACTTGCACTCTCTCACTGTCCTGAGGAGTGAAACGGGGCTTGTGATTAACTTGCACACTCTCACTGTCCTGAGGAGTGAAACGGGGCTTGTGATTAACTTGCACTCTCTCACTGTCCTGAGGAGTGAAACGGGGCTTGTGATTAACTTGCACACTCTCACTGTCCTGAGGAGTGAAACGGGGCTTGTGATTAACTTGCACTCTCTCACTGTCCTGAGGAGTGAAACGGGGCTTGTGATTAACTTGCACTCTCTCACTGTCCTGAGGAGAGAAACGGGGCTTGTGATTAACTTGCACACTCTCACTGTCGTGAGGAGAGAAACAGGGCTTGTGATTATTGAGGGATTAGCACAGGGTCTTCGAACTAGGAGTAGTTCTATAAAAAGCACGTACTCTAAAATGGTAAGCTCTACTTTAGATCTCATGCGATTAGTGAAAGTAGTTAAAAACTAATAACTCCTGCGCTCAATATGTTTTATAATATACCTCCATGGAATTGTGTATTGGTTGCCATACAAACCCAGTTGGGCTTAAAGTCGAGCCGCAGGCAGCCAGCTGCCTTCGTGTTGCCGAGCGGAGAGTGCAGCCCGTCGGCCTGGAATCTCCGAGGTGCGCCTTTATCGCTGCTGTAAATACGATATTCCTGGAATGTGCGTTTTAGCGAGCCAGTTACATTTCTTTGCATTCTTAGACATTACCGTTTTTGTTTTTTGTTCATGTTTCATACAATTGGCCAAGTTAGTAGTTAGTTTATGGGATAGGAATTCTGCCAGATGACAGGCACTAGGCGCCATTTTCTCTTTCTTTTGGAAGAGAAAACTATCCTGAAATGAAGATTTGATTGACAGCTGCCATGTTGTGATATGATTGGTTGAAATGGGGTAGAAATTTGATAGTACTAGGTGACGTCAGCAAACTGTAGATTACGGTTATCAATGAAATCTTGAAAAATGAACTTTTGATGTGAAAAAGATCTTTTTTGCATACATTATTAAATAGGTGCACTGCATACCCAGGCATTTGAACTAAAAGACAAGAAAAGTCATTTTTGGGTTCAGCTCGACTTTAAGGAATAATGTGTACTTGAGTTGGACCACCGTCCGTGGGTTCATTAATTAGTTCAGTGGTTCTCAACCTGTGGTATGGGTACCACTAGTGGTACGTGGGTCTCCCTCCCTCTCACACTTTCATATGGTGGTAATTTCTGAGGTGGTGCTTGCTGTAAAAAGGTTGAGAACCACTGAATTAGTTAATTGCACAGTGCACACTGTATTTCGATCATCCAGAAACAATGGGAGTCTAATGTGTGGACCGCCTACAGATTTCCCTATTCAGCAGACTACTTTAAATTCACAGCCTGCATGAAGAACCCTACTTAAATATGGACAGAGTATCCCCAGGGAGCCGTATCCCATCCTCATTATTTACCAAGGTAAGCTGGAAGATGTCAGATCCTCGCGGCACTTTATAACAAACATGGTGAGAGGATGTCTTGTGATTATGTTGTTTATCCTCTTTGAATATTTTGAGTCCGGTTACATTTTTACTATCAGGCAGAAAGCGAAGATTGAAATTAAAGTTCAAACAACTGCCTTGGATTTGTAAAGACACAATAACAACAACAAAGTCATCTTTATTTATGACTGCAGGAGGAGAAAAGAGCAACAGAGCAGCCATGAATGGGTTGAATTTGTGTGGTTTTGGCTTTGGCCATGATGGGTTTATTTTTCACCCAACTCCTAAACATCTTAATTCACAACACTGTGCTTATACAGCAAAGTGGTGGCTGTGCTCTTGCGAGGGTGGTTATCTAATTGATTGGACTGAAGGGGAGAGAATTAGTTATTTAAAGAGAAGGGCTTTCTAGCCAGACGTATTGCACTGCACTGGACATGTGCAGATGTATTTGGACAGTGATCAGTGGTTGAGGTCTTTTCTAGACATTTTGGTGAGGGAGAAGGCTGCCACTAACCTTGTGGAGCTATACAACAAGGAACATTCTGAGTGGTTTCCAGTGATTCCAAGGTGGTCGAACTGATCAACAAAATTCATTTTTTTCCTAGACTGGACCCCCAACCAACCGTGACGTGAATGGCCTTCACGTGTGACTTTGTTATCCCCTGCTTACCTCTGTAGCACCTCTGTTGTTTGTGTTATCCCCTGCTTACCTCTGTAGCACCTCTGTTGTTTTTGCGATCGTTTTGTTTTTGTGCATTTTATTGTTGTTGTTGTTGTTGTTGTTGTTGGCGGCGGCGGCGGCATATTGTTTAATTTTTACACACTTCAGGCGTGTTTGAAGTGTTTGTTTATAACTTTTCGAAAATAAAAAATTACAAATGGAAAAAAAAGAAAAAAAAAGAGAAGGGATTTCTTTGAAGACTAAAAATGAGGCGCAGTATTTAGCTACAGTTGTAATTTATATGCACAACTCCTGCTGATGATAGGCCAAAACACACAGGAAGCAGGAGCAGAAAAAAAAATATATATATATAAACATATAAAGCAAAACACCCAGATACTGTCCAATCAAAACCTCACGTAGGGCCACTTTGCCTATTTTCAACCAGCTTTGGGGGGGGGGGGGGGGGGGGGGGGCATTGAGGGTAAGCCATTCACCGAACCAGCCCAATGTTGGCAGGTATGGCTTTGTATCATTACAAAATCAGTATATGCAAATACACAATGTTTAACTTCGTTATATGTCATTTAGATCAGGAAGTTCTACAAATGAAGGTAGAGAGAGCAATAATGATAGTGCAGGTAGCGATAGCGATAGTGATGACAGTAGTGACATGCCACAACTGATCCAATTATGACATCATTCACCTTTCCTGATCTCTCCTCCCCGACTATTTTAAAGCATGGCACCCATTCTATTCTAAAGCATGGCACCAATTATATTCTAAAGCATGGCATCTCCTCCTTTCCCTGTTCTCTCCTCCCCCACAGTATATCCTATCTGTTCAGTATATCCTCCCCTACCTTTCCCATTCCCTCCCCACCTCTTCCCTTTTTCTGCTCTCTCCTCTCACATTCCCCCTGCTCTCCCTCCCCACCTCTTCCCTTTCCTGATCTCCCCCCCCTCTATTCTAAAGCATGGCACCCATTCTATTCTAAAGCATGGCACTCATTCTATCCTAAAGCATGGCATATCCTGCTTTCCCTGTTCTCTTCTCCCCCACAGTATATCCTATCTGTTCAGTATATCCTCCCCCACATTCCCCATTCCCTCCCCACCTCCTCCCTTTTCCTGCTCTCTCCTCTCTCATATTCCCACTGCTCTCCCTCCCCTGCTCCCTCCCCACCTTCCTGATCTCTCCTCCCCCACTATTCTAAAGCATGTCACCCATTCTCTTTGTCTTTCCCCCCTCCCCTGCTCCTTCCCCACCTCCCCTTCCCTGCTCTCTCCTCCCCCACATGTCCCATTCCCTCCCCACCTCCTCCCTTTCTCTGCTCCCCCCCCCCCCACATCTCCCCGCTCTCCCTCCCTTGCTCCACCCCTCCTCTTCCCTGCTCTCTCCTCTTTCCCCCTTCCCCTCCTCCTCCTGTTGTGTGAGCTAGATTTAGCTAGACATATTTTCTGTGAAGCCCTCTGAGACAGGCTTGTGAATTAGGGCTATACAAATAAACTTGACTTGACTTGAGACCAGGAAGAAGTGAACGGGGAGCTCTCGGTCCAGGCAAGATGGAGGGAAGTTAAATTCATAACTCACATTAAAATAAATAATGATAAAATAAAGATACAACATGTACAAAATATGTGATCAAAAGATCAAAAGCATCTAAAATTTACGTCACAAAAAATATCAAGTGCAAACATTGTGAGACCGAGTGTCTCACATATATGGAATTATGTTATTAGTTCGCCTCTGTGCTTCCACGGCTTGTTTGTGCTTGGCACATTTAGCATGTTTACTAACGTCATTTTCCCCAAGTCAGCCCGACATAACTTGCAAAAGTTAATGCATGGTACATGTATTTGCTAATGTGGCTAGCGGTTAGAAACGGGAAGGTCTCGCACCAAGTGGACTGAAATTTGGTAGCGTATCTCTTCTTCTTGGGACATCTATTTTCGAGAGCTTGAGCGAGTGACCGCAGTAGCGAGGGCAGTGACAAGTCACGCACTGTGCGTCACTCGTCGTCACTGCCCCTGGGTTGGGTTGCCAGGTACCGCGACACGACGCAGGAGGAATTACCAAGCGGGAGAGCAGGAGAAAGGTTAAAAAATTGGGAGACTCCCGCGTAAATCGGGAGTGTTGACAGGTATGCATAAGCTGGTTGAAAATCGGCAAAGTGGTCCTTTAACCAATTAAAAGTGTTGCCACCCGTTACAGACAGAATACCGACACTCAACACTGACCTGCAATTGGTTGTGGTAGCACTGGAGTGCCCGGCTATGAGTGAGGTGGTCTTGCGCACGCCACGGGTGGGGGCCCCGCCTTCGTCTGCGTGGGAGCGGGGTACTGAGCTGGCGCGGGTGGAGACCAGCAGACGTTCGGGGTGATCCTCGCTCCGGCTGCGGCGAAGGCGGTTACGGCTCGGGTCACTGAAGCTCCGCCCCTTGATCCGGCTCATCAGGCTCTGGGAGACCACCTCGTCAAAACGCTCCCGGTGCTTCTTGGGAATGAAGATCCTGGCGGAATCAAACACAATCTCAGATTCTCTAGGGGGGAGAAAAGCAATGGTGGTTTTCAATGGGAAGGCAGGTTAGTCATCTGGCTCAGCTTCTCCTGCGAGCCTTCAATGAAGAGGAAATGGATATTTTACTATTCAGACTAGTGGTGTAGGCCTTTTTTGCGAACACAAACAAATAGCCTCCCAAAAGTGAACATTAAGAGACTGTAGGAAAAATCAAAAAGTGGCGCTGGGAAGAGTGAGGCGCGCGGCCCGGCCCGTAGCAGGATGTGGGCTCCCAGAACTGCAGGAACTGTACCCTGAAGATCATCGAGGACACAAACCACCCTCACAACAGCCTGTTCTCCCTGTTACCCTCAGGGAGGAGATACAGGGTCCCAAAAGCACGCACAAATCGCCTGAGGGACAGTTTCTTCCCGCAGGCCACGAGACTCCTTAACATACACAAATAGTGTAGTAGCCGTACTGTACCGTACTGTAGCTGCTACCATTATGTATGTCTAATGTTTAATTGTATGTTTAATTAGGTATATGCTATTTGCACCTGTGCAAACAGAATGTTAATTATGTTTAAGTATGTTTAAAGTATGTCCATGCCATTTGCACCTATGTGCAGTGAATATGTCACTGTCTTTGACTTGTCTTATCACTTTACTGCCTTATTGCTTGTTGTTTCTCTTGTTTTCCTGCACCCATATGCCCTGTTATTTTGCACTATGTTGTAAACGTAGTCTACAGCACAAGAATTTCACACGTGATACTTGTACTACGGAGTGACAATAAAAATCTTGAATCTTGACAAGGTAGCTCAGCAGGCCAATGTAAACAGTAAATAGAAGAAAGAGGGGGCTTCTTGATGCTTATAGAAGGATTTAATAAAGAAGTAATGTACAGGTATACTTAATCAGTTAATACAAAATACATCTTCAGAGAAGGACAAGGGCACAAGAGACGCAATGCGTTTCAACCTCTGGTCTTCGTCAGGCTGTAGGGCAGAAAAGTTGGTTGCCGCACCTGTATAAGAACAATATGTGGCACAAGGTGAGCTGAAGTGGCATACGGAAGTGATACTGTGACGTGTGAGGTACGTCAAAAACAGAAGTGTATAAAGTAGAGAGAGAGAGAACATCCAGACATAGAAATAGCACACTGGGCTGTACATACAGCATAGGCTATAAGGCATCATGCCTTGGCCTGTACATACAATATAGGCTATTAGAAATGACACATAGGACTGTAAAAGAAACATAGGCTATAATAAATAATACACTGGGATGTGGATACATCAAAGGCTAAACAACACACTACAAAGCAATATAAAGCTGTAACATGTGAACGGGGGGAGCAGATATAGGCACAGATTATAGGAAGGATGATAAATCAAACTCTTCATTGAGGCCGTGGGGAGCGGCTGTGTGGAGCACATGGATTCAGCGCTCCTCGCGCTGGAGGAGTGCTCTATCCAAGTCCCCGCCTCTCGGGTGCTGCTTGATAAGATCAATTATCAAGCGCGCGGCTGGGCGGACAAAGTGGAGTTTTCAAGACTCCCGCTCACTTCCGCGAGCAGAATCCCGCACAGAGTATAAAAGCTCCACACGTTTTCTCGTCAGGATTCCGTGTCTCTCATTTCCGTGCGGCCGGGCCAAACGTCAAGCATATTCCCAGCTTAACGCATTCAGCCCACTCCAAGCGAAGCAAGGGCAGCAAAGCTGAAATTGTGAGAATCGTCATTCTCACTTGTAAAACCTGGGTTGTAGGACAACCCTAACATTTTACTTCAGATTCTCACATAATGCTGATGTACAACCATCCTTGCTGCTAAGGGAGAACCCAGTGCGACCCTGAGACCTACGGATGGCAACATGGGTCCATAGCAACCCGGACCAGCATGCAACGAGTGACCGTAAGGCACTAACGCCTGGTGGCCCACAAGACAGTGTGCGCGAAGGTCATGCTGGCCACATCAAGGCTAAAGTACCTCACACAGGTGTGGTGAGTAGACCATGAGACCGCAGCACACATGTCCTCCACCAAATACAGGATTAGGGGAAGAGATAATCCTTGGTTTACAGAGACCATATCAACTTCACTGAGACAAAGATTGACGGTTGATTAGAACATCTAAATCAGACTTTTATCTGAAAACTGTCACTGAAAAGTTGAATAATCCAACTAAATTTTGGAAAAAAAAATCTTGCCTGCAGAGTTTTCAAATCAAGTAGAATACTGTTTTGTAAGAAATCTGGGGGGGTGAGTCCCCCTTTAAGTAAAAAAACAAAAAATGTAAATTGAAGTTCCAAAGAACTTCAAATTGTATTCTTGCACAAAATATAATACAATATATACATTTCAATGCCCCATGTTTATTTTCAAAGCCTTGACACCCCCCCTCAAATTCAGAAACTTTCAAGGATTTCAAGGACTTGTGAGGAATCCCGACTACAACCATATCTCACTATGGCTATCTTCAAACAGCAATGTCGAACAGTAGGCTCCATTTTAAGTGGGAAACCTTAGCCTAAATTATAACCAAAGGGAGAATGTAGATTAGGGTGACCATATTTTGATTTCCAAAAAGAGGACACTCGGCTCCGCCTCGAGATACTTTATTATATAGCCTATAATACAAAAAAATACTCTTTTCAAGTCTTACTGGAAAAATAAATATAAAAATATGAAATAATGTTATAAATAATACCTCTGTATTAGAAAATATTTTAACAAAATATCTCTTACAATATTGTCAATGTAATAATGTAAATAATAAAACCGTAACAAACTAAAAATTAGGCTACTTCAATATTAATATAGGCTAATACTATCAATATTACTTCAAGGCACTATAGTGCAATCCATGGACCTGTAGCTGTTGTGGTGTTTCACAGTATGAAATGCAAATCCTCCGTTTTCCCGGGTCCGTTAATTTTGTAGACGAACTCTCCCCCCGCACAGCTTTCTTATGTTTGTCTGTGTCCATGTGAGCTTTCAGATCCCCCGCACCTTTATTTGAAAGGGACACATAGCTTTGCACACAGTGCACTCCGCCTCCCATTTGTCCCGACCAGGACGGTAAGTGGGGAATCTTAATTCACACTTACGCTTCGGCATTTTGTAGTAGGAGGCTCGGAGCCAGTGCTGCTGCTCCGATGTCAGCTCTCTGTGTTTGTGAGTGAGTGACACAAGAGCCGCCCACAAGGGAGGCAGCCTCTCAGGGATTACGTCACACACAACAGAGTACAATTTAAAGCGCCAGGCATCGTTATGCCTAATGGTCCTGTGAAAACCCGGACATTTTCAATAATTAATAAACCCCCCCCGGACACCCTGGACAGGACGTGAAAAGAGGACATGTCCGGGCAAAAGAGGACGTATGGTCACCCTAATGTAGATGACAATGATTAACTGCATAGTGCAAAATGTCAACACATGTGCTACTCTGAGGGATCAGATTGCTCTGTACTGCCACCCTGAGGGTAATCTCTGTACAGCAACAGGAGAACTGAGATCATTCCTCGTAGACGGATCAAAGCAACACATAGCAGCACAGAATTCTACACTACAGTCTTTAAAGGGACAGCTCACCCTAAAATCTCAAATACATATCCCTCTCACTTGTAGTGCTATTTATCCATCTATATCATTTTGGGATAGTTGCCTGAGTTTTGGAGATATCGGCCGCAGAGATGTCTGCCTTCTCTCCAATATAAAAACAAAAAACTCAACAGCATTGTCTCTTTCCAGAAATCATGACCCGGTTACTCAAAATAATGCACAGACTTTGTTGTGAGCAGTTCCATGTAGGAACTATTTTCTTTTGCAGTCTCTCATAGGAACTAGCTACCAGCTGGCGGCTGTAGTTCGGTCAAAAGAAAATAGTTCCATTGTAATGGAGAGAAGGCAGAAACTCTGCGGCTGATATCTCCAAAACTCAGGCAACTATCACAAAATGATATAGATGGATAAGCACTTCAGGTGAGAGGGAATATATGTATTTTGGATTTGAGGGTGAGCTGTCCCTTTAAGCTAAACCCAGAGAAAGCCAGGGAAAGAGACTAAGAGAGAGAGGAACTGATAGGCAGACAAGCAGTCAGGAGAGAGACAGACAGAGACAGAGAGACAAAGATGTAAGAAGAAAAGAAGGCAGAGGCAGAGAGACCAGGAAAAAGAGAGAGACCAGGAAAGAGAGAGTGAACTAGAACTCTTTCTAGGCCAGGGTCACGTACCAATTGGGAAGGTAGCTGAGTAATCTGTGTTAAAAGGCTATGTAGGCCGCCACAGAACTTCTTTCCCTGAAGAACACTCATACATCAGCATGCTTGTTCTGACAAAAACTCAAACGAATGAGGCCGTTTATCACATATCACATTTATGCTGACAGTCACAGGACAAAGCTCTATTTCATTCTACAACGAGTGTATCTCCACCATCGCATCATCATCATCATCATGCATCATCTCTCAAGACAGACTTTAATTGACTTCTTTCTTTTTTACCGATGGGTTCCCAGATTGTCATCATCACGACATCTTGTGACAATTTAAGTGAATAAATACATAAATATATAATTTCTCGCCACAACTTGCTCCTCAACCAGAATAAGTGTACGGAAACTTCAAAGTTTTCTCCATTGAATTTGGATGTAGGCCTTGGGATGCCCTCAATTACAAGGAGGGCGAGGGGAGCCTATAATTAGGTCTGAAGGAGGGGTGGATCAAGCACACAACACACTGAGGGATGAATGACAGTGGCAATCAGCTGGGAAACTCGTTGCGGGAAGCATTGATATTATGAGACCTACTTCTGATCAGCCAGACTGACAGCTGGGCTTACAAACATCTGCAACAAGACACAACGCACAATTCGTAGCCATAGAGCCTAAGATCAAGAAAGAATGTGTATTAGATCCAGAAGTTAGTTCGTGTTTCAAATGCTGGTTTGGTAATGAAGTGTGAAGAATTTTGGGTGGGTTGGTGGACTCAACATTGCTTAATGTGTGTGTGTGTGTGTGTGTGTGTGTGTGTGTGTGTGTGTGTGTGTGTGTGTGTGTGTGTGTGTGTGTGTGTGTGTGTGTGTGTGTATGTGCGTGCGTGCGTGTGCATGTATGTATGTATATATATACACACACACAGCGGTATATATATATATATATATATATATTCATCAATACAAAGCTCAATATATATATATAAAAAAACACTTGCACAAAAGCAGTTGCGCACCAATACTATGCACAGCAACTTTCGCTACAGCTCAGCACAAACAATACATAGTGAATACTATCTATAGCGCCGGGATCAAAGGAAAAGTACCATACCGAAAGTGTCTGGAAAGGGTCCTATCCCTTCCCATGGCTCTTCAGAGCTTTGAGGAAGTGCCTGAGCTCAGTTCAGCAATGCAACCTGCCTTCCCTTTACCCTCGGCGAGTCCTCATCTAGCTGGAACAAACAACTCTCCCGGACATCGGGAGAAGGAGAGATTAAAGATGAGAAGTAGGAAAGTGTCCTGGATCGCAAAAAAAGCTGGCTGCCGGCTCGGAAAGCAACCAGAAGAAGGAAGACAGAGAATGAGAGAGGGGAGGAGGAGGAGGAGGAGGAGGGAGGAGGAGGAAAATAAAACTGTGGCTATGGTTCACATCCCTCCACACCTCCAGAACATCCTCAGGCAGCATCAGCTGGCCTCCAACTCCCTTCTTTTGGCAAAGCTCTTCCCTGGTTCCCATCCTCCATCCCCGCTTCTTCCTCGGTTGCCAGAAGCCAGGCAAGGTCACCAACGGGTAGCCACCACCATGGCTACGGCTAAAGAGCAATCCTCATCGTTGAGTCGTCCGCCTTTTCGACAGTAAAAGATAGTCAGTGAGAAATCTTCTCCTCCCTCAGTGGAGGAAGGAAAGAATGAGACGCACAGAGTAGTAAGTGAGGAGGGAGAGAGACGTGGAGAGGAGAGGAGCGCCCCAGTGGAATTGCATAGGCAGGTCAGCACAATGACTGCGTGTGTGCCGGAACCAATAATGGGAATACTGGAACGGAGATGAGATGAGGTGAAATTTATTTTGAACATGGTGAAAAAACAAAACAAAAGACCCTCGTCTGTTCAAACAAAGCAATGAAAAGGAGAGCGAGCATGCAATCAGATGCAGATCAGTGCCACCATGTTCAGCTTCTTTTTCTCGCGATATGAGATTTCATCTCGACGATACATATTGTCACGTTTTGATATCGCGATATATTGTGGGACGATATATTGTGACATCCCTACTAGTTTATAAACCACGTACACAACGGAATTTCTATCGGACAGAAACATTTTGGCACGTCAAACCTAAAGTCCTGGGTTGAGTGTACACAGTACGATTCATTCACAGCTTTCAAGTCTATATCCATTTACAATATTAGACAAAGAAAGGCCTACAGCTCAGTATAATTAGTAGAAATTGTCATAACAGCACAGCACCAAATGAACAAAAGAGCTAATAGCTAGTAGGTGTTCCAATATTGCCTCTAATGAGGCTCCAGAATGATACACACTCCTTTTGCATCACTTTCAAATGTTCCAGCTCTCGCTAACCCGTGGGTTACTGAGCCGTTGGAGAAGCGGCGGCGCCGGCGTGTGCGTCAGAAACCTGAGAGAGAATTTATTCAAAGAAGTAGGCTGCTTAAAAATAGAACACATCCTGTGGGAGGAGCCGGGCAAATCTGCGAGGGGACAGAGGCAGACTGAGCAGCGGGGGACCAAGCTGGTCAGGTTTTACACGGCCTTTACACGAAACCAAAAAAACAAATACAGTACAATACACTTGTCAAACACACCGCACGTCTTCTGACACATTAGTGGCAGAGTGACGGTCACAGCAAGTGACAGTGAGAGAGACTGATAACCCTGTGAGGTGGATGGATTCGCGAGATCGCGCGAGAAATCCATCTCGCCGTGCTCCAAGCTTATTGGTTTAACTCCGTCCCCGGCCCGCAGTGGGCTGGACCAATCAGCGTCCAGAGGCGGGATTTAGGTGTGACGACAGCAAGAAGAGAGCCCGTGATAGACAGATGGTTGATCCAATCACCTGTCAGGTATTTTCTGAACGCGCCTGCTCTTTTCGAAAACAGCCTCCAAAAGACAAAGTCTCCGATGGTTCTATGTAACAAACCATCTGGCAGCATCAGGTTAACATGAGACTGACAGACTGGGAGACAGAAATAGGGGAGGAGACACTGAGTGAAAGAGAGCGAGAACTCGTGTCCGACACACCGAGATTCTCCATAGAGCACACCAATGAAGATCTCTACAATATTGTATGGTCTGTCTGAGGTTTATGACAAGATATTCCATAGCTGCCTGTCAGTGAATTTGAGCCCATTAGCGCAGGTCACAGTCATCAGAGCCAATGATTGGCATTCAATTCAGGTAACATGGCTCATCAAGCAAATGATCAGAAATGACTATCATCAATAACTGGCACATTCGGACCAACTCGCTCTTCTGTATCTCAACAATTAGAGAGCCAAAGTGAAACGTCACTTCCTGCTTCAGCACTGTACCAGAGATTTTTATCCGCCATTTATTTTCCCATAGACATTTCGTAGAAATGCTTATAAAAATAGTTTTACTGGTTCAAACCAAACGGTTCAGATATATTTAGAAACAGGAGAGATCGCATAACATTTCACTCGGACCAAAACGTAACAAAAAGCAGGTTTAAAGAACGTATTCTTTTTTATGTTTTTTTTTTTGTTTTGGTCCGAGTGAAATTTCACTCTGTCAAAATACCAAACAATACACTGCAACATTTGTACAATATTATCTAATTGGCACTAATGAAAGAACCGTTGGCAGAAATCACAGCAGAAGCAGCAGAGATAATTTGACAATAATCAATCAATCAATCAATCAATCAAAGACACAGATGAAAGAAGAACAACTTCTAAAGCCTGTTAAGGTCAGAGTACACCTGAACTAAAATGTGCCAGGGTGGAATTGTGACGAGTCTGATTGGGAGAATGATCTCCTCAGTTCCTTCCTTCTTCGCCCCCTAAAGGTGGGAAAACATCTAAAACCGTTCTCGGTCTCCTATGGACACAGCTACTGCATAATTAATGAGACTCCCATGCAAAGCAAACATTACAATGCATTTTTTACAAGCAGCTTTCTAAGAAAGGCAATGTGATATCAAAGCTGAAAGGAGAGTCGCCAAATCTAAGTCATTAGAAATTGTGAGTGCTAATTGCTTGTTACAAGATTGTTATTACTACTCTACTACTACCTACTCTTAATAACCAATCATAGATGGCTCCAGAAGACAGATAGCAGGAAACAACAGACTTGATGAGCGGTTCCATGCGATAACCGTTAGAAAACATAAAAATCTGTACAATGCACAGTGTCAACAGCAAATTGGTTTAGCCATTGGTTTTGGTCTAGCCAGTACTCACCTTAAGCAGCAACTCATAATTGCTTCCTGCACAGAACTTCAAAGCAAAGAATGCCCGTGTGTGTGTGTGTGTGTGTGTGTGTGTGTGTGTGTGTGTGTGTATGTGTGTCTGAGTGAGTGCATGTGTGCGCATGTTTGTGTGTGTGTGTGTGTGTGTGTGTGTGTCTGAGTGAGTGCATGTGTGCGCCTGTGTGCATGTTTGTGTGTGTGTGTGTGTGTGTGTGTGTGAGAGAGAGACACTGCTATGTGCGGCTGCAGCGCATGCGGTGAAAGCATCGGTGTGTTTTTGTGTGTTCGCGTGTGTGCATCTCTCAGGCACAGCAGCTTAGAGCTGGATGAAGAGGAGGGAAAAAGAGGATTCAATGATGCGATGCACACACAAAAGAATGTGTGTATCAAAGAGAGCTTAGAAAACATACAGAGGACAGAGACAGAGACAGAGAGAAACTCAGAGAGGAAGCGAGAAGAAAAGACAGACCAATGATGAAAAAAAAATGCAAAAGCCTGCAGAAGTCTTGTGTTTTCGGTTTTGTTTTTTCCCCATCACTGCTGAGCGTGAGGAAATGCAATATTGTCCAGTGGATCTCTCACTCTGACCGTACTCTTGTGTACCTGAGAATGGACATACAGAATAGGCAAAGTGACATCCATTCACCCAAGTGCTTCAGCAGCCGTCGCATGACATCTGATCAAAGTTATCCTACTCCAACTGCTCTTCATGTACGCATTTTCCTTTCACGGTGAAACGCTGAGATGGCGGCTTTCTGAAATATTGATTTCCTGGGGCAATTAAGGTGTTCTTGTTCCTCCACTGTGGTCCTATTGTTGTGCAAGTTTATGCAATATACAGTAAACACACAATGGACTAATCTATAAACCAAGAATGTCATGGATATTAATATTGGAACTTTGGACCCGTCTGACTACCTAAGAAACAAAAGGAAAAAGGTAGAAGCTATAGGGGTGTCTAGACTACAGTACTGCATGTGGAAGGATGAATGCAACTCAAAATCCACATGCCTCAATCACGCACGCATGCGTGCACACACGCACACACACACACACGCACGCACACAACCTTGGAGTTTGTATGGGAAAGCCTCCCTACTGAAATATTAATGCACTGTCCACATTACATACATAACAATGTGGTAGTTTGTCAGAGAAGTTACTGAGTCTCCTCTGATGTTTGAGTATGGTAGAAGAGTTTGAATGTGCTGAGATAGAGGATATACATTCATAAGAGTTGTATTAGATTAATTTGTATTCGGCAGGGCTCCTTTGCACACTTATGTGCACATGGGTGAGCTTTGGTCCAACCACCTGTCTGTCATACATGTTTGCAAATGCACGTGTTTGGCCTATGACTCCGTCTGTGAATACATATCTGAGCAAGTGATTGGCTGGCTACCTGACACTGTCAATCAGCTGTTGATGCGCCTCTGTGATCAGGATGTCAGGGAGGGCGTCGGCCAGACTCTCCACGTCCCTCTCAGCAGCGTACTGCTTCAGCAGGTCAAACAGCGTTTCCTTCACGTCCGGCTCCTCTCCGAGCACCTCCTCCACCTGCACGCACAGACACACAATCACAGAGGTCAAGAAATATTGCAAACTTACATTTTCATACGTTTTTCCAATTGAATTTTGGGCCAATTTGTCGATTTTCAACCAGCTTTGTATCATTACAAAATACAGTGGAATCCGCTTATAGTGATCACGGTTATAGTGATCAACCGCTTATATTGATCAAAAAGCTAGGTCCCGAATGTATACACATGCTGTTTAAATAATTTGCTTATAGTCATCATTTTTGGCCTTGTCCCACCTCAGAACAATGTATTTTTTTTAAATCTACTGTAATTAAATTAAATGTTTTACTTACAAACTGCCAAAAATGAGCAAAGGAGATACAGCAGCGATACTCTGTCCATGTCTGTCTGTATATGGAGAGATGGCTGCATCTCTGTCTATGTGAGCCCGCTGTGTTTGAAACAGCTGGAGGCCCAACTTACTATATGGATTTTTAAAGTCAATAACATTCCTTTACTTTATATGTACTGTATTCATGTAATACATACACAAATCAAGTCAATTAGATGGTAATCTGCATGAGAAATAAAGAAAAAGAAAAAGATTTGTTATAACGATCATCCGCTTATAGTGATCAATTTGACCCGTCCCAAGGTGATAGGAGGAGTGCACTGTAGTGCACCCCAATCATTCGCAGAACTTCCTGGTCCAAATGAAGTCATAATGATGTAATTTGGACCAGCAAGATGGAGGGAAGTTATTATTGTTCATTTGCGTATACTACTGATTTTGTAATGACACAAAGCTGGTTGAAAAACATCAAAGTGGCCCTTTAACGGGAGAAACATTCATCTAACACACACACACACACGCACACACACACACACACACACACACACACACGCACACACCTTCTTATTGAACTCCATGGCCTTTTGGGCACGACTGTCCCTGACGCTGTCCCCGCTCTGTGACAGCACCCTCATGCTGCTGCTGAGGCGTTTGGGCCGCCGGGCCATACTGAGCACGCCCAGACGCAGCGGCCGCCCCGCCGCCGCTTTCATCATGGCTGCCGCCGTCTCGTGCTGCTTCACCGGGATGCCGTTCACCTCCATGACGTAGTCTCCGGCCTTGAGGCCGCTGCGACCGGCTGGACCGTTGGGCATGCAGTCCTCCACCATCAGGGGGCAGTCTCCCACGATGGTGAAGCCGAAACGGCCATCTGGGCCGGGGGTGATGTCAATCTGAGGGGGGGAAAGATGCAAGACTCTGACTGGATTTAATTGAACTGCCAGTCAAAAAGGACAGTGTGCAACAGGACAATATGCAATAACACACAAGCAATGTAGCACTCAGCACTTTACAGTCAGATGAATTCGGACACCTAAATCTTAGTGCAATAAAGCATTACATTACATTACATTACATTACGTTACATTACGTCCCCTAGAGCAGGGGTTCCCAAACTTTTCCATCCAAGTATCACTACGTACCAAACCAAATTTCCCAGGGACCACTTTGACTGCATATACAGTACCACCCCACCCCCCTAAAATACAATTTGATGATTTAACCATGCAATAGCAGCAGAAAGGCTAAATGACAATATAAGGCTACTAGCTGGTTCAAAATTGACACACACACACACACACACACACACACACACCTGCCACCATTAGGCTGTGAAAAAGAGGACCCCATTGAACGTTTTCTTTTTCCTCGCCAAACTTTGGAGTGTTATTTAGCTACCTTCCTGACAGACTAGCATGACATGGTTGGTACAAATCGATTCCTTTGGTCTTCTAGTTCCATGATGATACCAGAAACTTCACTCTGGCTTTAAAACTGCTGCAGCCTCTGAAAGTAAATGTTCAAAATTGTGATATTTCCCAAATATCGCCATATTTCCGAAAATCAGGCCCAATCCGGCTACTCCTCAGGGTTAATGTGTATTATGTAAAAACGTTATTATTATTATTATTTTTTTTTTTTTGCAATTCTCTGGTGGACCACCAGGCTGAACCCCGTGGACCACAGTTTGAGAACCAATGCAATAGAGTAATGTGCAATAGCAATATAGCATACAAGCACGACTTAGCACTTTCACTCCTACAGTCACTTGGCTAAGCTGTCATGTTGTCAATATCAAAGGTCTTATGTTTATGTGTTTTGGTTTTTATGTGAGGCAAACCCTAACACTGTGTCAAACACTTCTTATGTTGTGTGAAATGTCTGTGTATGAAATGTGCTATACAAATAAACTTGACTTGACTTGATGTTCTGCAATGTTTTTATGTGAAGCAACTGTGTATTATGCCCAAGACAAATCTCCCCTTGGGGACAATATAGTTTGACCTGAAGCTGATAGTACAGAAACGTCATAGAATATAAATAATACAAAACAACAACACGGAACGTAGATATTATTATGATTTGTGTTGTCTATATTGTTTGTGTTTCTGTTTAAAATCATAATAAATATATATAATCAATCAAAAAAACATGGAACGTAGATAAAATGACTGGGTCTATCTGACCTGTTCGATCCGTGACACCACCCCGATGCTGGGGGGCACCGTCTTGAGGGTCTGAGCCAGAGCGATTAGGGCCGGTGTGCTAAGATTGGTCACATCCTGGCCCTCAATGTCCACCACCTGGTCGCCAGGCTGCAGGCCTGCCAAGTAGGCACTACTGCCCTCCACCACAGACAAGATGTAGCTGGGCCCAACACCGCCCAGCCGGAAGCCAAACTCCTCCGGCCAGTTCTGGTTGGTGGCTGGGAGGCCGAGGTCTGGAGGATTGACAGGATGACGAAATGTGAATAGTGTTGGTAGTACTGATAGAGAGGTTCAAATTAACAATGGATTAACTGTCACTAGGACAACATTAGGCCAGAGGGTAGCCAGGTTGGTATATAGTTTAATGTTTAGATTTGTCTGTCAATAATGTGTTATGGCTTATTTACACATTTAGCCTACTGTAGTAATAATAATAATAATTTATTTATTATAGCGCTTTTCAAGGACCCAAAGATGCTGACAGTGTGAGTACAACAGAAAACAAGATAACGAACAGGCAACAGATATAAATAACAATTAACAGGATAACAACAAGGTAGCATTTAACAGATCAATCAGGGAAATATGGAAACAGAGGGGAGGGAGGGAATGAGTGGGAGGGACAGGGGCCAGATATAAAAGAGGGTGGGTGGGAGGTTGGAGGCGGTGGTTAAGGGTAGGGGAGGTTGTAAGCTTGGGAGAACAGGTAGGTTTTGAGTCAGGATTTTAAAGTGGGGAGTGAAGGTGAGTCTCTGACAGTCTGGGGGAGGGAGTTCCAAAGTCGATCTCCAAAGCTCTTGAGTTTGGATGGTGGGACGGTGAGGGGAACAGTGGATGAGGATCAGAGGGTTCGGGTAGGGCGGTGGGGGAGAAGGAGGTCAGCCAGATAAGGGGGGGCCAGGCTATGGAGGGCTTTGAAGGTGAGGAGGAGGAGTAGTTTGAAGTTAATGCGTTCTTTGATGGGGAGCCAGTGGAGAGAGTGGAGAACAGGAGTGATGTGGTCATGGGACCGGGTGTTTGTGAGCAGGCACGCTGCTGAGTTCTGAACCATCTGGAGTCTATGGAGGAGCGGGAGGTGATGCCAGTGAGGGAGTTGCAATAGTATAGACGGGAGGAGATGAAGGTGTGGATGAGGGATTCAGCAGCAGGGGGGAGTAGAGAGACAGTGTCTGATTTTGGCGATGTTGCGGAGATGGAAGTATGAGGTCTTGATGATGGAGCTGACATGGGGATCAAATGAGGAAGTTGTGGGTCAGCCAGGTTTTTATTCGGGATATGCAGGTTTTGATGTGGGTGAGGGGGTGGGTTCTGAAGGGATTTTGTGCCGATGTAGATCTGGGTATCGTCGGCGTAACAATGGAAGTCCAGGTTGAATTTGCGGATGATGTGACCAAGGGGGAGTATGTAACAGATGAAGAGCAGGGGGCCGAGGACTGAGCCTTGGGGGACCCCCTGCATGACAGAGGAGAAGGTGGAGGTGTGACGGGAAAGGGCGATGGACTGTTGTCTGTCAGTGAGGTAGGAGGTGAGCCAGTCCAGTGTGGTGCCCCCAACACCCAGTTGGTGCAGCCTTTGGAGGAGGATGGAATGACACACTGTATCAAAGGCTGTGCTGAGATCTAGCAGAATCAGGATGTTGAGGGCACCTGAATCAGCAGAGATGAGTACGGTAGATCGTTGGTGACTTTGACCAGGGCAGTTTCAGTGCTTTGAAATGGACGGAAGCCGGACTGAAGGGGTTCGTAGAGGTTATTGGATTGGAGATGGGAGTGGAGTGTTGGTGGACTGTACAGTGGACATGTACACTCTTTCATATACGTATTTAAAACAGACACTTTACACCACACTCAGTAGTTACTGTAAATGTTTGCTAATGTCTAAATGTACCCTTTTGCCCGGCCTGTTTTTAACTTGTGCATACCTTTCTTTCTTTTTCGTATGCGAGTAGGCATGAGAGCAAAGCAGACTGGAGCCCCAATTCCTTGTATGTGTACATACAGTACTTGGCCAATACATCTGATGATGATTCTTATTGTGCTTATGGGATATGCATGTCCCAATAGGGTACAGTAACAAAGCTAATGTGCTGCTTATACAAAATAGTTTGCTTCTTCCGTTCTCACGGGTTGTGTGAGCAGCAAAATGGAGGTCAAATGGTCCACTGGTTTAAATAGGGCACCTGGATGACGGAACAGCTTGGGCATGGCAGCAGTGTGACACAGGCTCAACTTGATCAAAGCAGAAATAGAAAGGGATAGAATTCACACTGTGGATGAAAGAGCATTTTTCACACGCACAGGATCGGTGTTCAAATGATGGTGATTGCACTGTACATGGAGTGAATTAAGGAGGAGATTTCAGACCGCATGCTATATAGCCCACATGTTGAACTGCTGGCCTCCCCCTGGTGGTCACTGGCCTCATTCTCCTGCTGCAGAGAGCTTCTGTTTCCCCAATAGGCTGACTTCATCTACACACACTCATCTCTTACCAAGTACTGCAAACTCACTATCAGAAACTGAAAACGCAGCTCAGCCCCCCCCCCCCCCCACCCCCCTACCTGCAGTTTCTCTTAGCTGCTCTTAGTTTCTTCTTCCAGTGCTAAAATAAATAAGTAAATAAATAAATAAATAAATAATTATTATTAATTTATTATCCAATTTTCTAGCCCTGTCATCTCTTTGGATTTTTTTTTATTACAACAGTTACTTGCAATCATGACTGGATCCAGTATTGTATGTTTCTCTGGATAAGAGCACCAGCTCTAAGATTGTTGATTTGCTTGAAACATTTTTCCCTTTGGTCTAGGAAGCTCTCCCACCGCCTTTAACAGGCAACTGTTTCATTGTATTTTAGTTCAACCGGAAGCTTAGTGGTCATGTACTACAGTAGGATGGAGGCACAAAAGCAGGCAGTACAACTTGAAATTGGGACATGCACTCCAACAGGGGACACTCATTTAAAAAAGACGCATTCTACATCTGCAGGCACACGCGCAGTTGAATGCGGTCATCCATCGACCCAGCACCGAGTCACGCGCAGTTTCTTTTTGTTTTCATCATTGATCATTCAGAAAGGGATAGAGACAGAGAAAGTGCAGGCAGAAAGTGAGAACATAAAAAGTTGGTATAGGAGTTGAGAGATAAATGTCAGATCTGCTTCGGGGGGGGAGGGGGTGGACCAGCAGCTGGGATCTAACAGCAGCATAGGGCTATTTATGCAGGATGAGATGTGGCTGAGTGAATAAAAGATATGACAAATCCAAAGACTCAAAGAGCCAGAGAAATGAGTGTCAGCTTGCTGAACTGAGACAGAACAGAACAGAACATCAAAACATAGTTGATCATTGATAAATAAATAAATAAATAAAGATAAAAAAAAAAAAGATTGGAAAGTCAGACATCTACTTACCAGGACACATGCAGTGCTCAGACAATAGCAGATTGTTAACATTTGTCTTTGTCCTATTCCACACACTTACAAAGCCCCGACCCAGATACACTCACAGCTTTAGCTCTTCTCCTCCTCTTAACTCCAGCAGACGAAACGGTTCTAAGAGCCTCACGTCAAAAAAAGGGGATTCAGAGAAAGTGAGACTTACAGAAGTCTTTGACGGCACTCCTGGTCCCAGACTTGCTCTGGCGCAGGGAGAAGCGGCCCTTTCTGCTCAGGAAACGCCTCATCCTTGCCCGGTTTGCGGCGGGGCACGTTCCAGCCAGCCTCCCTACACCCCCGTCCCGGGGGCTGATGCAGCCAAAGGGTGCCCTCTGACACCCTCCCGCTGCTCCCTCACCTCACGTCCCTATGCTTCACCGCCCCCCCCAAAAGCCCCGACCTAAGCTAAGCCAAGCCCAAGAGGTCACATCTGTAGGTTATGTAGGCCAATGCTTTTCCCCGTTCGGAATCACAGAACCAGCGGTCTGCAGCAGAGGAGAGTGAGGCCGAAAGAGATGGGAGAGCGTCTGAAAGTCAGGCTCCCCATCCTGGGTGAGATGGTCCAGCCTCAGCCTGAGCCTCAGCCTCAGCCCTATCGCTGAGCGCTGATCAGAAAACTGGGACACGCTCACTTGGTCCAGAAATGAGTCTTTTGCAAGAAAAGGTACTGCGAAGCCCCATTTTTCTATAAATACCTTTGCCTCTCTCTCTCTCCCACCCTCGCTCCGTCTCCCTCTGTTGCTCATGTGGATGGGGCCCTCTCAGAGGGCTGAGGAGTGACCCAGAAAGAAACTGTGTGCTGTACTGTACCAGCCAGGGACACTTCTCTGATTAGAGCGTCTCCGTTCACCTCAGCACCAGTTACAGAGATACAGCGCACGGATATGCTCAAGGTTATACTCGGCAAATACAACAGCATGTCAGGTCTCATAATAATCCCGTTCAGTAAGGCCTATGGAAAACAATAAGACGTAAGAAAGTGTGAACAGTGAAGCCATCATGTTTCATTGGCACTTTGTTTACCGGCGGGGGGGCAAGGACTCCTGTTGTATGGTGGTGTTGTGATCAGAGCTGTCCCAGATGGAGATGCTGCAGTGGATGCTGGCTTTCACCTGGGAGGTCTGGGTGCTCTCAAAGCAAGATGGCACCCCCATGATGAGATGATGGATCACATTCACTTTACTCCCAAACACTTCTACAAAAAAACATGAAATCACAGATGTGATCAGGTGGCAGGGCAGAGCAATACAAGAAGAATGGCTAAACCCAAAACCTGTCCGATTCATATTACATGCATGCGTTTTCCACTGAAGATGAACTCTTGCAGGGACTTATGGAGACAAGAGAATGATTAGGAATGAGGAATGGTTAGCTCAAGACAGAATCAGATACATACAGCAAACAGTTGTTTTGTATAGCGGGGAGAGAGACATGACTTTAATTGGAGGTTTTATAATAAATAACTTGGTTTAAAGCTAGCCGAGTTGTTGTGGGTCAAAGATTATTATGCTAATTTCAATGTTGAATAATCACCAATGCTTTGAATCCAAGCACTTTTGTTTGCACACTGCTTAAAGTTGATGAGGTAATGCCCCAATTTCCCCGTCTAAGATGAACCCATCTATTCTCAGAGATAGCGTACCCAGACACGTAGATTTGCATCCCCACTAGTATGTGAGCTCACAAACTGTAGCCTAATTCTCTGGATCGAATCCCTCGCCCAGTGAAAGATGGCCATGGGAAATTTTAAATGCTGGCTGGGTGTATATTCTCATTATCACAGTCAAGGCTGATTATCAGAATTGATTTGATTGCAAAGAGAAAAAAAGGGAAGATTGCTCTCCTATCAAACAATGGTAGGAAACAATACCACCTTCATTCACTCACTGCATTTTTGGAAAAACACAGATTACAATTTGTGTGTTTGGAGCATAAGAGAGAAGTAACAACAGGCAAGGTGTGCCTTGACCTGAATGTGCCAGGCTGATGAATCCATCCACGCGCCATCTGTAATCCACACACAATCCACAGAGAGCATTAGTGTCCCAAGCTATTAGAATCAAGTTCAATCAATTGTAAAGCACCATACTAACACACACAGCGAGAGATCAAAGAAGAGAAAAACAAACTAGAGGAAAAGGGATGGAGCTGTACTAGAAAATAGCATTTATTTCACGATGCAACAGAATCACATCAGGTCTGTGTACTGCTGTCGGCATACTTGGGAGATGTGATTGAGCAGCTCAGAACAGCAACCCTGTAACCCTGGGAATTACCCTGTCCCGGAAGTTTGGATCGGTCAGTCATTAAAGAGCATCACATTTCATACCGTTTGAAACACACATTCCAAAAAGTAATTCTGTAATGTAATCATGCCATTTTAGTTAGTACAGTTGTGGTGCAGAGAGAAAAGAAGGGATTTCCATTTGATGGCGCTGACAGTAACAAAGAGAGCGAGATTAAGCTACAACACATGAGGGAGGCAAATACAAATGGTTGCAAAGTAAAATGTACAGCGTAATTTTTTTTTTTTTTTTTACTTTGTACTGCTTCGAAGAAATGTACCACAGTGCACTTCTTCAAACTGAAGGCCTAACAAATGTACATTATGTACAATTATTTGAAACTATATGCAGAAAAAACCTTAAATGAACCTGAATGCAGTGCTTCATATCAATAAAGCAAACACGCATACCAGAACTAGGCCGCAAACACACGCATTATTTAAATTTCACACAAAAATATTCTCTTTTTAGGTTGTTCTATTTCTGTAACTATAAACCTTATAAATACTTTGGCCTTACATCAATCAAATCCCCACAGAAACTCTACTAGAAATATTGCGTGGCTCGCACGCTCATTTCTACTGTGTGCTCGCCTGTACTGAGCAACTGTGTGCCGCGCTGAGCGCAACATCCAGTCAGAGTCCTGCACCGGTTCAAGTGCAAAAAGCTTGTCTAACAATATATGTGTGTATATATGTGTGTGTGTGTGTATATGTGTGTGTGTGTGTGTGTGTGTGTGTGTATGTATGTGTATATGTGTATGTGTATGTATATATATATACCGTGTATATATACACACACACACACACACACACACACACACACACACACACTGTATATATGTATCTATCTATATATACTATAATATATATATATATATATATATATATATACACTGTATCTATCTATATATCTATATATATATATGCATATATACTGTATCTATCTATATATCTATATATATATATGCATATATATATACACTGTATATATATATATATACACACACACACACACATATCTATATACAGTATATCTATATCTATATACTGTAGGCACGGGTAAAAATGAACTAATTAATGTAACTAATGTATGCATTTTTGTATATGTATATACATGTAAAATCAATAAATATGTTAAAAAAATGCGGGCGGGCAGTGCATGAGAATAACTTAGGAGCCATGTATGCATTTAGTGTTGCGCTCAGACTGAATTCACAGTCTGAGCACCAGTAATCTGATGCATGATGTCGGAGGTGTATCTGTTGATGGCGGAAGTCAGTCTGGTTAGGCAGAGGTGAGAGGAGATGGAGTAGGCTACTCCCCCCCCCCCCGTCAAACAGTTTTACGCTTTGTTTCCATAAGTTTGTTTCAAGTATGCGACGCGTACTGTATTGTTTGATGCTACGGACTACACAACATAAACATTCAAAAACACAGCCGCAGAGCCAACGTGTTTGAACGAGGAGACGCTGTCTGGTTTCCATAACGACAACATGGGGAAAGTGAAAGCCGGTGGAGAAGTTAACGTTAATATGTTGGCCTGTTGTAAAGTGCCAGCGGAACAGCGATCATAAAAGCAGTATGGATTATACCGGACATGTATTGGAAATATTTGCTTGTTGCACAACACTGTATACGTCTGCTAGAAGAGGTAACCAGGTGGTAACTGAGCTAATGTTAGCAGCTGCTAAGTGCTAGCATTACAGGTGAAGAGTCTCAGCCAGAGGACTGCTAGTCACCTCTCCTGTGCAACGCTGGCAGTTTGGTTAGGTTCAAAGTGAGTGACTGTGTTTGCAGCCTGTGTGATTCATCACGGGTAATGGGGTCGGTGCGTGGGTCTTATATTAACAGGTCTCGGCGGTGCCGGCTTTGCAAACATGGACCCGTGCAGGACTCTGCCCCCCAGTCACGTATACTAATGAGATAGGGACTTGATACACAGACAGTCGAGCCAAACTCAGTACAACATTCATATCCCATCCCAACCCATCCAAAACGTCCCATTCAGTTCCCTCATACAACGACCGTCTGAACCTCCAACTCTTCAGAGGAAGTGATGACATATTCCTCGTGCTGGTGCACCACCTGTAGACCCCCCTCCATTTCTTCCTCAGTGGTGGTAACCATAGTCACTGTCCCGTCCGCCAGCTCCACGGTGCCCCCCGTGGCCAATAGGGTGCCGTCGCTGATGGCAGAGGCCAGCGTCATGGCCACCTGCTCCGTCAGGCTCTCGGGCGTGGCGATGGTGATGGTGTCACCGCAGTCAGAGATGGACGCCGCGCCCTCCTCGTCCTCCGCCATATTGCGCACAATGATCTGGTGGCCGCCTGTGCCGCCGCCCCGACCACGTGACTGGCTGACAATCTGCTGCACCACTTTCATGATGTGGTTGCCCATCTGGGAGACAAGAGGTTTAATATATGACAGTTAACAGGCAGTTATTTGACACAATGGGGTGACGTGCAAATATGAGTTGTAGGTAGGATGTGAGAACTCAAATACAAACAGACGCTATGAGTAATCGATGCCGATGGTATCCATTTGTAGCCCGATATCAGACTGAACTGTCAAATCGTTACACTCCATTTCTTTCTTCAGTCTGACATTGCCTCCACTCTAACTGATTTCCATGGGGGAAATCCAAGCGTATTGGATTTGACCTCAACAGAGCCCCAACAACGTATCCGCAATTCCTTTCCATTGAATGGAAGTAGAAAAAACATCTCCACTAGGGCTGGGTATCGGTAAGATTTTCATGAATCGATTCGATTCCGATTCACAAGGTTCCGAATCGATTAATCCCGATTCGAGTCAATTCTGATTTGATTCATTTCAATATCGTTTTGGTTAGTGATACTAAAACATGTTTTTTGAGCTGTAACCTGAATTACATGACTTTCCAGTTATGTAACACATCAATACTGGTATTAATATTGATATTTGACAGCAAATGAATATGAAATATCAGTACTTAATGGCTGGAACTGTTGAAAATGGCAAGGACCAAGACCCCTCCCAGAATGTTGACAGTATTGCATCTTTCAAAAATATGCTGTGGGCAGAAATAGCTTCAAAATGAGTGTTTAGTTACTCTTTAAAATTTAGTTAAAAGTTTAACTTGAGTTAAAAGTTAAAATACAAATTTTGCTTGGATATGAAAAAGATTCTCAGAACAAAAGCTGAAAATTGTACTAGGAACTCTAACCTGGTGCATCATTAAGGTAAAAAAAATATTACATTAAGAATTCACCCCAAAGCAGTTACAAAATACAAATATAACTTAATTTATTTTTGTCGTGACCATTTGGCCCACAATCAAGTGTTACAGAGTAAACTACAGCCGTGAACAACACAATACTGTGCTATGTGCTGCCTGCAAGTTGTGCAGACTCTCCACTCAGCATCAGTGTGACAAGCAGAGTGACTGACACCACCAGTGCTTTCTTTAGTAATGCAGTCAGTCACTACTCAATATCAAAACAAGAGATGAGGCTCCACTCGTCTGTTGTTTATATAGTGAGAGGTAACAGCCATGTACGATTCCATTGCCATGGATGTCCAGGTGTCACAGGTGATGCCGCTGACTCTCTCTGCTGACTGCAGTTTCATTCTGATGCTTTGTTTCACAGATTTATACATGTTTGGGATTATGTCTACAGTCAGATGTTTGCATCGCGCCATATCGTAATTCACGTTCGGGTACCTTCAGGAGCCTTGCATGCATTTCCTTGCATACGAAAGTTGCTATACCCTCGGTTATTTTTAGGGCACGTGGAGAGTTGGCCGGTAATTCTAATGAATCCTTCAGTTGATTTTGTTTCAGTCCGGACGAATTGTCTTCAGATAGCAGGGGATCTGGCTCGCTGGGTGATGTCTCATCAGGTCACAGGTGGCTTCGGATATTTGTTGTATTCCTGCAACACTTCACACACCGACCCGGTCGGCTGATCTTGCAAATCGCTTTGCTTTTGTCAAGCTCGTTTTTTGTCTTTGAATCCGAAATTGTTACAGACATATCTGCCTAGTGTTGCCGGCATCCACCATGTTGCAGGTTTCACTTCACCGAGAGAGATCGCTTTGCGCATGCGCAAAGAACGAGAGGCAGAGCGCTGGTGGTGCGTTCACGGGCGAAAATAAAAAAAAATCCATCTCTGGACATATGAATCGATATCAAAGGATTAAAATAAAAATCGGTTCAAAATCGGAGAATAGATTTTTTTAACGCAGCCCTAATCTCCACTGAGAAATAAATGTCTTCAAAGCAAGAGTGCTGTTCAGATTTTAAAGTAATTGGTACTTTTAATCGATTTAACAATCGTTGTTGGGTCTGGCGCCCTTGCAAAACAGCTTGACAATGCTGTTAGTTCCACCCATTGAGCGGTTTAATGGTGCCGATTGGCTAATTGTTAGTCCCCCTCGCACAATGCCAGACCAGAAGCATTCAACTTGGTGGAGTGGGCGGATTCGAAGGTCTGGACCCAGACAACTCCTTTTGCATATGTTTTTATGCCCACCTCATATTTTAGAACGCAGTGAATTCCGACACACAACAGTAGTGTAAGGCGACATTCACATTCACAATTTGACACGAGTCATCACATTCATGGACAAGATGGCACTGCCGCTACCTAGGCTGCGTTGTTGTGGGCGGGTCTCAAAACCTTTCGAAGCAGTCTGTACAAATTTCATTGGCTGATGATGAAGTCCATTAGTGGTTGACGTTTACCTGCGCTCAGTGAGTTACAATATGTTTGCGCGCGGCAATCTGTCAATCCATGCCATCCGTCAATGCACAGGTCTCATTGAAATACATGGGATATCGTTCTTTTTATTTATGTATTGTAATTAATGCTCATCTGAACACCACCTTGGACACAAGAGTAAGGTTCTCAAACTGCAGCTACAGCACATTGATGCTCTAATTTGTGTTTTTGAGTGTGAGTGTGAGTGTGTGTGTGTGTGTGTGTGTGTGTGTGTGTGTGTGTGTGTGCGCGCGCGCGTACTAACCTGATTCTGGCTGTCTTGGATGAGTGTAACCTCTTCTCCCTGCACTGCCTCCTCTGCTGGAGTCTGGAGGACAGGAGAGAAGAAGTGAACACAAAAATGGAACTGGAAGTATTTAAAAGAGAATTTAGTTATTTTTCAACCTGGACCTTTTTTTTTATGTTTAACTAACTAGTCAGAACAGAATCCTCTTCTGCTGCTGCTTCTCTCAAGTGTGCAGGTATGCATTTGTCACATACCAAGGTGGTACAGCGTACAGTAGGCTAAAATGTTGTTGAGGTCTCTATTCCCGTCTTGGTGAAGTTCAGGCAATTCAGCCTGCTGGTTACTTCACTTCTGTTGTAATGTAGTTTTGCTATGTTGGGGCGGCTGTGGCTCAGGAGGTAGAGCGGGTCGTCCAATAATCAGAAGGTCGGTGGTTTGATCCCCGGCTCCTCTAGTCCGCATGTCGAAGTGTCCTTGGGCACGACACTGAACCCCAAATTGCTCCCGATGGCTGTGCCAGCACCCTGCGTGGCAGCTGGCCGCCTTCGGTGTGTGAATGGGTGAATGTAGGCACATTGTAAAGTGCTTTGGATAAAAGCGCTATGTAAGAGCCATCTACTTGATTTGTGTTATGGGTAATATTATGTCATGCCTCTAGGGGGTGTTATGCTAAAGGGCTAATTTGGCCATAGGTAATTTAAGTTGATGCCAATCAGGGCACAGGTGTTGCTAATCGGAGGAGGCAAACCGTTTTTGGCCGGGTTTCCCAAAAGCTTCTTAGCACCAAGAAGCTTCTTAGACCCCTCCCGTGGAGCCTTAAGAAGGGTCTAAGAAGCTTCTTAGCACTAAGAAGCTTTTGGGAAACCCGGCCGTCGACTCTGCTCAGACCAACATCATATAGAATGGCTGTATTTTGTTTCATCTTTGCATTATAACTTATTGGAAGTGATGGACACTGAAGTGATTTGGATCACTGTTGGTGAGAAGATAAATGCATCATTATAACGTATGGAAACGACTGGACATCACTTTTTACTGAGTACAGTACACGTCTAAACAATGAGGCCTATTAGCAGCCAGTAGCGGCTAAAGTATAGGACTTAGTCTCTACACGCTATATAAATGCAGTCCATTTACCATTTACCATATGTTGGAATTACAGCAGCAGTACTAAGTACTACTACAGAAAGTGCGAAATATTTGGTGAAGTGACCACTCAGTCTTGCTGGTGTCTTTGTGCTAATCAACCACCCTCACAAACTCCTGCCAATATATGATGGGAATTTTGTACTCTGAACAGTACAGATCTTACTTTATGCTGCAGGGCGTACCACACCCCTTCCCTTTCCCCTGCTCACCCCGATGATGTACTCCTGCGTGTCTGCCACCACTGAGGAGAACTCCACCAGGACAGCATGGGGGTCTTCTGAGATGATGGCTGCTGTGGCCAGGCTGTCCGCCGATGCCTGATCCTCTGGTTCCTGCAGCTCACTGGACACGTCCTTCTGGCAGCCTCCTGTAGCAATGAGCACAACAACGGTACGTTATTAAAGCTTGGTTAACCACTGCTGGCACTGATAGCTTTTCTCTTTGAGCTCTTCCTCCCAGGTTTTTATCATCTGCATTGTCCCTGACATATTTTATAGAAATATATAATTGATCTATTTTGATCTGTAATTTAACCTTTATTTACCCAGGGAGTCACATTGAGATTTAAAACCTCTTTAATTACACTTTAATTAATCCGTTTCAAACTGTCCAACCCGCTGACCTTTGGCACGCATATGCCGATTGAGGGTCCCGTGCTCGGCAAAGCCTCGTCCACACTTTGGACACTTGTATGGCTTCTCTCCAGTGTGGTGGCGGATGTGGCGCACCAGAGAGCCTTTCTCCCTGAAGCTTCTCAGGCAGAACTCACACACATAGGGTTTCTCCTCATCGTGGGTTCGCTGATGCACATGCAGGGCGTTCTGAGCACATGGAAGAGATTATGGTTGGTATTCACATGGCCGCATGGAGGTCAAAAGCAATGAACTAAGCAGACAGTTCGATTTAAACAAAATTAGAACATTCGGACAGATGGATACATTCAGCATCTGTATGGTACACCACCCAATCACCTTGGTCTTATACCCCTTGGTGCATCTGGAACACTGGTAGGGCCTTTCATCGGAGTGGGCCCTCATGTGCTCACGTACATGCCCAATGGTCTTGTACAACTTGCCACACTCGCCACACTTGTACCTCCTCTCGCTGACGTGAATGTCCATGTGTTTCTTCAGCAGGTAGCCAGTCAGGAACTCCTTCTGGCACAGAGTGCACTTGAAGGGCTTGTAACCTGCACAAAGAGGATAGGAGAGAATCCAATGTTTGTCTACAGCCCCGGGAAACAGCCGTAGAGTTCTCTGGACCACAATGGAAATAAGTTTGATGACTTTTGATTTTTTTATTTTCATCCCGATGAATTATTTTGTACTGTATGCTTGCGGTATACTGTATTTTTAGATTGATCAAATAAATTCATTCGTTCATTCAGACAGACAACCAGGTTTAATTTTGAGAGTGGTTAATCCCTTCATGTGTATTATTTTGATTCCACCTCCAAATGCATTACACCAATATGTATGTTTTTTTGTGCGTTTTTTTTATATTATTGTTTTGCCTTTACTTATATAGAACAGTAGGCAGACAGGAAAGGTGGGAAGAGAGCGGGGATGACATGCGGCAAAGGACCACGGGTCGGATTCGAACCCGGGTCAGCTGCGTGGTACCAGGTGAGCCACCAGGATGTACAGTAAATACATGTAGTTTGACAAATCAAAAGGAATATCAGAGAGTTGAGAGAGTACAGTGAGGTTACAAGCAATTATTAATGGATATATAGGCTTACCCAAATGGCCTTTGACGTGAAAACGCAAGTAGTTCAATCCCTTGAAGGAGCGGTTACAGTGTGGACACTTGTGTAGCTTTGAGGATATCTGATCATCTTGAAGATCATCTTCTTCATCACCCATTTCCTGAAGCAGAAGAGGAGAGGAATAGGCTAGTGGGAAATGAATCCTAATGTGTGCTGTGCAAATAATCTGCAACACTGGATCGGAGAGACCAGAGACCCAGTTCCACTGAGGATCCAGTTCTGATGTTTCCAGAACCAATCAAATTAATCAATATGTTTGCCTCATCAGTAACCGCCAGAGCATGTGAGCGGAGTGGAACGGTGATAATTACCGCTCCTCGCTCATGGAGCGGCCCTTTCCACCCGCTCCATCGCTCACGGCCGCTCCGCTCCAGACCGCTCCCGGCTCCACTCAAAAAAATAAAAAAGATAAAAAGGCCAGGGCGTTTTAATTTGCGTTTAAACGCCTGGGCAATGGCCATTGCTCACTACAAATAACATGAGCTCAGCAGAGTCGGCTGCGTGTTCGTTGTCGCACGCGGCCGCAGCCCTTAAAGCAATAGCCTAAGGCCGTGTGTCGAGGGAAGTATGGAGCAAAACAGTTTGTAATGGCTGTGGATATCAAACTGTCGAACTAGTGTCTTTTCATCAGCTCCAACGTCTTTTTTCAGTTGTTTCCAATGAGGAGCGAGCGTATGCGGGCGCACACGGACGTCAAGAGAAAGTTTCATGTGGAGAAACTATCACAACCGAGACAGAAAGGCTCAATTGTGGGAGCAGATTGGCGAGACACTTCATATTTCTGGTGAGTGTTGAGCTAAATCACTGTATGTGTGTTGTTAGCTAATGTTAGCTGTCAGCTATCAAGCTAGCTACTGCACTGAGCTCACGTTACTTTCAGACTGGTTCCTTGCATATCGTGCGCTGAGATCAGCGCTCCCCAGCGTACTTCCAGCATTTAACGGTCAGAAAAAGACACTAGATGGACACACGGCCTAATAGCGTATATGTGTCTTTACTCTTTATGTGCACCAAGGGGAAAATGACGAATGCTGGCAGAAAGAAATAGATACTCACAATTCTCTCATGAATTATTGGACTAAATAAAAAAAAGTGATAAAAAAAGTGTGCTGGTGCAACAAAATTCAACTTCAAACAGAGCGGCATCACTCAGCGCGGCTCTCAGTACGCTGCATAATTACGCATGCAGCTAGCAGCCCCGCTGCGGAGATGCAGGAGCGCGAGGCAGAAAAGGAATAAGCATACCGCTTATTACATGTTCAATAATAGCCATGTTTTTATTACATGAATAAACAAACGTTCTGTCTGTCTTCAGTCAGGGTCCATGAGTCTCTTCCTTCTTGTCTCGCAGCAGCTGCCAAGAAAGTAGTGGGCGTGCACATGGCCACGCACCGATGCATTCTGGTTCCAACATGTGAGCGAAACTGGAGCGGGACTGAGCGGGTGATTGGTGCCGCTCCAACTTTCACCCCGGCACCCCTCTGGTCCCGCTCACCGCTCAAGCCAAAATCCCCCGCTCCGCTCACATGCTCTGGTACCCGCTAGGTATCTGTTCTTCTCCTGTACTCAATATCAGACTGTTTTGCTCCATTCTTCCCTGTTCTCCTGTATGTGGAAGCTTGCTAAGCAACCTTGGAGGGAGCAGAGTGTGTACAGTCCTTCACTGCTCAGGAGCACAAGCCATGGAGCATAGAGCTGGGCAATTAACCGAAAATGTATCGAAACCGACATCTAGAACCTCTACCAGGGGTGGCCAAACTTTTTAACCTCTAACCCAGGGGTGGCCAAACCTTTTTGGTTGTGGGCCAAACAACATTAAGCGTTGCATTCATTGTGTACTTTCTGCGGTGACAGATAAGATGTCTCCGAGTATACATAATAATGCATATAAATTATTTCATAGATTGTCAAGAAAACGTTTTAATTTACGAAGTAAAGTACATGTCTACTACAATAGGGAAACAATGTACATCTTCAAATAACAGGGGCACAAAACGCAACGCGTTTCAACCTCTCTGCCTGACGAAGACCAGAGAGGCTGAAACGCGTTGTGTTTTGTGGCCCCTGTTATTTGAAGATGTACATTGTTTACCTATTGTAGTAGACATGTACTTTACTTCGTAAATTAAAACCTGTCTATAAGTATCCAAGAAGCTCCTGCTGAGCTTCCAGTTCCTTGTGGCCACATCTTTGCTTTTTCCATAGATTGTCAAGACGAATTTGAGAGAATTTGAGAGAGAGAGAGAGAGAGAGAGAGAGAGAGAGAGAGAGAGAGAGAGAGAGAGAGAGAGAGAGAGAGAGAGAGAGAGAGAGAGAGAGAGAGACACTAGATAGTGTTTAAAGTGCGATGTAGGCTCCCTGGAAAGTGCTACAAGTGCATTGTCTTAATTGCACAGTTTGTTAATTGAAGGTGTTAAGGCGGCGGACAGCTTCAGGGTATGTGCTGTTCTGCAACCTCAATGTTTTGGTCTTAACACTTCTGAATTTTGTCTGAGTAATAAGAGGGAGTAAATAGGAGAGGGAATAGATGTGTGTGTGATATGACATCACTGTAGAGGTGTGCTTGTTTTATGCACCTTGACAGTTGTAACAACGGGATGTGACTATGTTCTAACAGGCCACATTCCATTGCATTTGTAAAATTCATGGCAGGCCACTTCACAACGGGCGACGGACCGCAGTTGGCCCGCGGGCCGTAGTTCTTGCCACCCCTGCTCTAACCGACTTAATGTAGCTCATGTCAATTAATTCATTAATTAAATTAATTAATGTTAATTCAGTTAATACTTTCCACAATGCATGATACTGGTCACTAGGGGTGTGCCGATTAATCGTTTTTTAGATGCATCGCGATGAGTCACGTGACGATTAAAATCGATTCACAATGTTCGATTATCGATTTGCAAAAAATAGCAATTTTTTTTTTGCAATTTTTTTTGCAATTTTTTTTTTTGCTTTATTTGCAAAAAATACGGTATTTCGCCCGGAAAGCAGTTCCTTAACTGTAAAACGAGACCAAAACCGAAGTACTGGAAACTGGAATCACTGAAGAAAGCATGCAGGGTGGCTGTAACATGTGATGCGTGGACTTCAGTCGCAACTGAAGATAATGGAGGTACATTTGTTTGTTTACTTTAATTAATGGATACTGACAAATATACCTTGCTTAAAAAAAATCCTGTTTGGTGAAAAAGATGCATCGAAAATCGTGATTAATCGTAATAATCGTTTAATAATCGAATCGTAGCACCCTTAATCGTAATCGAATCGAATCGTGAGGTGCCACACCCCTACTGGTCACTCCCATTCCTCCCTCTCTCACCTCTTCTGTCGTCACCTCTACACACTCCTCTTTGACTTGGATCTCAGTCACCGAGCCTCCAGCACCAGGACAGTCGATGATCACTTTACGTATCTCGTCAGTTACGTGATGCGTCTCCTCCACCACCGCTTCCTCTGTCTGCAGGGTGATGCCAGAGTTGATGATGGCCTGGCAGATGAGGTTGTCGTTGACAGCTGCAGCTGCTGCTAGCTCTTCAGCCTGAGACTGCTCTACCACCATCTGGCCACAGAGAGAGAGAGAGAAACAGGTCCAGAAAATTGGGTAATAATTCCCTACACCTTGATGCAGAGTTGCAGTGAAAAGATACAGACAAGACAAATGTGTGCTGTGCTTTACTCTGAAGCACAATGATTACTTTAGGGAAGAAAGGGGGGGGGGGGGGGGACTGATTTAAAAGCCATCACGTTCGCCTCCATGTGAAATGCCGTAGGGCATACAGTAGGCTATGACTTTGGGCATTTTGAGTGGTGGAACTGGGAAACTGGGCATGCTTATCATCATTGAAATAGATCACACGATTGTGATGTTTATTGCAACTTCGGCGATATGCTGCCTTCCCTTGGACACAGACACACCCAGCTCTGCTCTGAGCAGTTCCGCTCCAGTCTCTTTGGCCATGTTCACATTACAGGCAAATCTGATTTGCTGATAAGGTCATTAATCATCATTATCTTGATTGGTTTCCCAAATCTGATTTGGGAGTGTGTCCGCACTGCCACAAATCTGATTCTCAAGTCGGATCTGTGTGTCCAGACCTAAACAGCCTATCTGCATGGGTTGCTATGGTAACGACGTGGGCGTCAGTAAATACGTACGTTGGTGACGTGGTTTTCCTGCGCAGAAGCATTTGATGACGAGTTGCGAGTGACGTTCAAATCAGATTTGGTGGATCTGCGCGTCCGCACTGAAGTCACATCAGTCGAAAGCAGATTGGAAACTACCTCCATATGTGGTGTTTGGGACAAGTGACACAAATCAGACTTGGAGCGTCCAGACTCATAAATCCAAGCTGGATAAAGTCATTAATAGGTCACTAAAGTTCACAAATGAGATTTTGCCTCCTAGTCTGAACATGCGGCATAGCCTTCAGTGTTGATAGGCTATTACTTGTGATGTGTAATCAATTAGATAGTGGTGTGGGCGGGACATAATTGAGCGAGACTACAGAGTGGTGGTGACTGCTGACAGATACGCAGCTGCATTGCAGCCAAAGTAGCACATTTTAAATTAATTTAACCCTAACCTTTTTTCTTTTGCTGATCCAAAAAAATATCCGATCCATGACTCAAAACCATGAGACGATCAGAATTGTGAGTTTTTGTGATCCGTTGCACACTTAGAAAAGAGCTAACGGAAAAATGACACAACACTCATTTCATGACGACATTTTCTTAATCATTATTATTGACCAAAAACACTTCAAGTTAAGATACATCCTTGCATTTCAAGGGATAACAATGACCCATAAAGGGCTTTGAGGTAAATGTCACCTGTTGCTCCTGTGTTGCTCCGTCCACCTCCATAGTGAAGTGGACCTGGTGGATGAGCTCCTGGGAACCAGCCTGCACCACGCTGACGACAGCAGCCTGAGCCTCCACCACCTCCTGCTCCTCTGGCTCTTGCTCCACAATTAGCACCTCTTGCTGGTCAGCCAGTGAAGCAGGAGCATCATCAAGTTCTGGACAAATCATACAGCCTTGTGTTAATGACTCAGTGAATCATCACTCTTCTCAATCATTCTTATTTGGCCACATGAGAAGAAGTCACCAAGTCGCTGTAATGGAGTTTGACAGCTTCATTTACTTTAGTGGACTGGAATGGATGCGCTTATCCAAGACTATCAAACGAGCCGCTTCAGCGCAGACAGACATGCTACGGAAATGACAGCTACTGGCCATTCTCTTACAATAAACATAAACCTGACCTTTCTGTATTCCATCCTTGTTGACCAGGATCTCCTTCCCCGGAACAAACTTAAATTTGATCTTTTCTGTGCAGGGCGTGAGGGATTTGAGGTGTCTGGTGAGGGCGCCTGACTCTCTGAAGGACAGGCCACATAGGTTACACCGATACGGACGCTCATCTGCAAGAGGGCAGCAGACAAGTGTCAGGTCAGCTTTAAACACAATCAAACGCACCCTCATCAAATCAAGATGCATTCTAAAAGTCCAGTAAGTTCACTGTGTACCTGTGTGCCGGCGGGTGTGGCGAATCAGGGAGCCTTTAGTACGGAAGGTAGTTGCACATAGCTCACAGGAGAAGTTCTTCTGCTCGCTGTGAGTGTTCATATGAGTTCTCAAAATGTTGGTCTGGTGAGTGAAAAGACAAAGGAGAATACATTCAAGTGTAAAAATAGCACTGCTTGATGAAAAACATGTTGGTAGCACTCAAAAAGTTTGTCACATTATCATGAATCAGCATGTTATTTTTAACAAATTCCTAATAACGGAACAATCATACACAAATGTATGTATGACTCACAGTTTTGAATGTCTTTTGACAAAGCTGGCAAATGTAGCGCCCCTCTTGGTTGACTTTGCAGACAGTCTCGAAATCGTCTGCACTGTTAGATATGTGTTCTTCAGTCCCGTCCGATTGGTCAGTGGCCTTTGGCGAAGAGATTTTCGTCCTGCGACCTCGACCCAACAGACCCCTCGTCTTATCTGTGTGGAAAACAAAAGATGAAATGACAATTCAATCACCTTGAATGTGTAACATCTGTTATAGCCTACTTCAGGTTGCAACAATGCACACTCACCCTTAGTGTTGGTCTTCACTTGTCCATCCAAATGCTCAAACATCTTCACCACTGAGACAGAGTTTTCATTGGCTGCAGAAACCTGGCAAAAGGAGATTGTTGTCTATATTAGTTGCTGAAGGTATACCCAGATCATATGTTATGGAGAATGCTTCATTGTGCAGTTTTACCTCCTGGTTGTCATCCTGTGTGTCCGCACTCTGTGCCTCAGCAGGACGTTTGCAGCTCTGGTGCAACTTGTGTTGAATAAAAGCTTCCAGCGTGGAAAACTCTGACTGGCAGCGTCCGCACTTGTGTACATCTTCATCTACAAGTAAAGGGAAAACACCTCTCATTTCAAAATAACTTCCTTGTTTTTCCCCCCTTCTCATTATTTAGCTACAAGCTCCTATAATTTGATAACGTTAACTGTTACTGTAGTGTTAACTGATTGTGCTAAAGTAGCGCTAGCACAGACAGTGCAAGCTGTTAATGTTGCTGCTAGTTAGGTGCTAGCTAGCAACACTATGATGGAGGTAGGCCCAAACACAAAAACGTATATTATGTTATAAAATCCAATGCGGCTTTCGTAAGAAAACTAACCTTCATCTCCTAGAGTAGTTTGAATGGTGATGGTGTCGTCGCTCTGCTCCGTTTGCCCACTCTCTGTTTCTGCCGTATTATTTTCTACATTCATGTCGTTTCAGCTCTCCGTCTCTGTCGCAACGCTGCTACTACAACATGGCGGATTTACGACCTCGTAGTCATAACAACAAAAGGGCGTGAGTGAGGTGAGTGTGTTTGAGCAAGACACAGAAATAAGAGAGAGCAGAGCGTGTTCTCTCTCGTTACCAGCCATAACCCATTATGGTAGTTTTTGTTTGTATTTATTTATTTATTTATTTATTTATTTATTTATTTATTATTATTTATTTATTATTTTATTATTTATTAGCCTATTTATTATTTATTTATTGTATTATTTGTAGTTTATGTTCCCGCATGTCGCCAATATTATGCACGGCTTTAGGCGAGTAAATGGCGGCCGGCCACTAGAGGGCGCCACCGCCCCAGTGCTGCAGCCAGAGGATCTGTGCACATGCGCTGTTCACTCTCAAAACAAAGGGATTTGCACCTCAACCTGTCCCTGTGTGTTTACAACCGTGTGTGTGATAAAGCAGGAGAACGCAAGGACCCCCCTGAACTTTCCCCCATCTAAAAACGTCGGCTGTATGGGAATATTTCGGCTATTGTAAAAATACAGATGGCCATAGCCTCAACGCGAGACTCATCCGAATGACTGATGAGTCTCGCGTTGAGCCTAGGATGGCCAGGGCTTAGATCTGCGTGAGCACGACCCGTCGTAATTTGTCAAATTCAAGGTACATTAAAACGTTGTCTTGCTTCAATGGTAACCCTTTATTTTACAGGTACCCTAGTTACATGAACTATTTGTAATTACACATGAACACCAAATGTAATTACACTGTAATTACCAATAGTTATAAATGAAGTTCATATGTAGTTACATTGTAACAGACCTGTAAAATGGAGTGAGTCTATTCAACTGTAGTTCATATGTAGTTACATGGTAACGGACCTGTAAAGTGGAGTGAGTCTATTCAACTGTAGTTCATATGTAGTTACATTGTAACAGACCTGTAAAATGGAGTGAGTCTGTTCAACTGTAGTTCATATGTAGTTACATTGTAACAGACCTGTAAAATAGAGTGAGTCTGTTCAACTGTAGTTCATTATGGAATTACATGGAACGGGACCTGTAAAGTGGAGTGAGTCTATTCAACTGTAGTTCATATGTAGTTACATGGTACCGGACCTGTAAAGTGGAGTGAGTCTATTCAACTGTAGTTCATATGTAGTTACATGGTACCGGACCTGTAAAGTGGAGTGAGTCTATTCAACTGTAGTTCATATGTAGTTACATGGTACCGGACCTGTAAAGTGGAGTTAGTATATTCAACTGTAGTTCATATGTAGTTACATGGTACCGGATCTGTAAAGTGGAGTGAGTCTATTTAACTGTAGTTCATATGTAGCTACATGGTACCGGACCTGTAAAGAAGCTCCGGGCTGGGACAGAGATTGCTAAAACCCAGTGGTGGATTCGAACCACTGAACTTCTGATTGCAAAGCAAGCGGCTTTAACCACTCAGCCACGAGGGCTTTCCAACTTCCTTAGTGGAGTTTGAGAGGATAACTGTATGTCAGTCAGATGTAGTTGCTGTCACTTCATAGCTTTGTTATTATAAACAGAGAAAAACATAGCACGTGGGAGGATCACAATATTCCCACCATTTCCCTTCCGCCCGACCAACCAGAGGAGGCGCTAGTGCAATGACCAGCACACCTACCCTCAATCCGGCTTCCCACGCCGCAGACACAGCCAATTGTGCCTGTATGGACGCCGGACCAACCCAGAGGTAACATGGTGGCGCGAACCTGCGACCCTCGTCTTGAGTAGGCAAGGAATCTACCACTAGGCTACACTAGACTCATCCATCTTGACACACATTTTAGAAACTACCCAGACAGTAGACAAACATAATATAAGTACTCAAAGTTCCAAATCCAATCATCACTAAATCACTAAAACTAAAAAATAACAAATAAATAAACAAATGTTGCTTCTATATGTGCAATTTGCTACGACTTGTTCTTCTGAGTGATGGCTGCTGGAACTATTTTTATACTGCTTTGTTGTGTTAGGATGATGTCATCATTCCTACTGTGATGTCATAGATCACTCTGCCAGAAGACCCTGCGCTTTGGGATTATAAACCTTGGTCCTAGAAGGGAGAAGCCGAAATTCACTGTGTGTGCAGAGGGTGGGAGTCGTCATTTAAAATTGAGCCAGTTATCCACTGTGGCTGCCTGGTGTACAGCGACGCTGCATGGCTTAAGCTGTGACTCACCAATCAGCCTACTAGACAGAAACACTCTGGGTTGGTAAAGACAATCAGAGAGTTTCTGTTCTGTTAGCTTTCCAAACCAAAGAAAAAGATCAAATCTATTCAATCAAAGCACTGTAGATGAAGGTCATCAAAATAGGACAGTTTCCTTGTTGTTACCCAGCTGCAGTTATTTAGGCTATGTCTGATTATAGCTACGGTATATCACAAAGCAAATGTTCCACTCTGCACTCCATACATCACAATATTGTATTTTGTAACGCACTTACATCTGAGTGATACTGATTAGTGTGTACAATATATACCGCGTGTGCGGGCGTGCGCGCACGCACGCACACACACACACACACACACACACACACACACACACACACACACACACACACACACACACACACACACACACACAATCCAAATCTTAATGACTAATCCTACATGGGATTGGTGAGCTAATTGCTCATTCCGAGGGGGAAGACTGGTCCAGATTAGCTCCTCATGCTTTCCAATCAGGGAAAGCACTGTCTGACTGTGTCCTAAGGTGTTGCGTTGTGTACGTGAGAGCACAGGTGTGTGGATGTGAGTGTGTCTGTATATCAGTACACATATCCCACACCTTCTTAAGTCTATTCAATATTTATTTTGAATAATAAAGACAGACCTGTTGCATTTTTTCTGTAAGCATAAATTGTGCAGAATACACTAGTATATCAGATAGCTAGCATACAGACTTGGAATGATATGTTTAATTGATTAATCTTCAATTCAGTTCCATGATTATAATTATAAGCTCTAGCAAACGGAGGATGAAAAAGGCAATTTACATTAATGTGATGTGGAACGACCCTGTGTGTGCAATGTGCAGTTTAAAAGCAGATCAGTGTCATAAATTGTTTTTGACAGTACATCAATTTAGCAATGGCTTTTTGCCATTGTGACAAAAAGCAATCGGAAAATACATGAAAAACAAACAAATCAAATGTAAAATTAAAATGACTTGACTTGCAAATTAGTTAAAATGCATTAGAACAAGGATACCAGACAGTCAATAATTATCCACTATGAGTGCAAAAGTGCATATCAAGGAAAGGAATATTCTAATACAAATCAGATAAGTCATAAAGAAGAAGATTTTTCTCTTAATGCCAGTTAACTGTAATAAATACAAATAGTAGGTAACTGCAGACCAGTTCATAATTTTTTTTTCTGAATATTGCAAACATTGCATTGTGTTACCGTACATCACATTGCAAATGAATGGGATCGCATCTACAACATGGTTACATGGGGATATAATACATAACAGTATCTTCCACATAGCTGGTCTACAGTCTACAGCAGGGATCCTCAATTGCGGCCCTCAAGGCGGCCAAAACCTGTGCTCTGCAGTCTTGCATTGTATCTCCCTGCACTCCATACCCAGATAATTTTCCATCATCCAAACTGCAGATCTCACAGGCAACAGAGGTATGTGTGTCCCATATTCTTAGCTCCAAACCTGGGTCTCAGGGTCTCAGCAGCCCCCATTCCAGAGCCAGCATGGCATGGGGAGGAAGTCTCTCCTTGGGCTTCTTAAGCTTGTCCTTCTCCTTCCGTAGCACCCTCAGCACCTCGATAGGCTCCGTCTTCCCTGTGAACTTCTGTACTCCTGCCTCCCTACAAAGGCAAGCCAGGTGGTGACACAAGGTCATGAAGAAAGAGAGAGACAGAGAGGACATTTTAGCCCATTGATACCTGATGCAGCATTTGTGTGTGTATCCCTTTAAGACCGCGAACCGCGTCATACGCGGTTCGCGTATGACGTTTCGGCCTATGGCCTTCTTCAGATTATCTGAAGAAGGCCATAGGCCGAAACGTAATTTCATTAAAAACTTTTTGCATATGGAGCAGTGAGTGTGCAACACTTTCTTCATCCTCAAGGAGTATTAACCCTAACATACATGTCTTTAATGGTGGGAGGAAACCGGAGCACCCGGAGAAAACCCACAGAAACACGGGGAGAACATGCAAACTCCACACAGAAAGGACCTGGGACGGACCGGGGTTCGAACCCGGGACCCTCTTGCTGTGAGGCAACAGTGCTAACCACTAATTAGTCTCTTAAAACAGACTGTCTCATCTACATCCGGCGAATGCAGCTATACAGTCTGTACGTTACACCCCCAGAACATGCACAAGGAAGTTGGGAAAAAAACCTTCAGACTGGAAGGAAGTTCGACAAAATCTGACCAATCACGACACGTGTGTCCACGAAAAAAAATTCTGATTGGACTAATGAGCGGAAGACCCGCCTTAAAAAAATTCTGATTGGACTAATGAGCGGAAGACCCGCCTTTCTGCTTCCCATTCCGGTTGGTGCATGATTCCCCCCCACGAAGTACAGACGGTATGCCGGAAGTATTTGAAAATTGCGGAAGCCAACTTGTCTGTTCTAAGAGACTAACCACTGAGCCACTGAGCCACTGAGCCACTGTATAAGTCCTGGTCGCTGCAGTAGTGCCTCCTCTGGTCGGCCTGTTGTGTTCCTAGTCTACGGCTCTCCTCAAATCGGCAGAGGGGGTGGAGCAAAACCTTTAACCTTCCTATTACGAATAATCTGTCTTAGATTATTCAAATATGAATTTGAATATGAAAACTATAAATGTTGGTATAATAAACTTTGATTACCAGTCCTTTTCATCAAATTAGTAGCTATAATCGGGAGTGATGGTGTTACAGTAGGCTACTGGTGGAAGTGCACGGTCACAATCTGGCCCTCTGGTAGCGAGGAATTTTTATCTCTATCAACAAAGTTGCCCATCCCTGATCTAAGAACACACTGAATATATCACTGTGTGTACTGTATATCCAGACTTACGAGAGACGCAGGAAAGGGTTGTATTCAAACTCCTCCATTAAGGTGGATGGCACTGTGGGTTTGTCATCGTCATCTCTGGCCTGCAGACACAAGGAGGAAGACCGTCAGGTGAACGTGCAACCTTTCTCCTCATGTGTAGTTGGAATGCAGATTTTGGTATACAGCTCACCCTGGCCCAGCTCAGCATCGCCTTCACCTTCTCATTCTCTGGCTCCACCAGCATGGCAAACTTCAGGTTCTTAATGGTGTACTCGTGTCCACAGAACACCTTCTACAAATGAATGGTTTAAAATGAGGGCCCTGATTTGATTGGTCATGGTGGTCACGTGACCAGCAGACCTCATACCCAGAGTAGTGGAGTGTATGGTCACTCTGGGCCTTAGTGCTAGTTGTTTTCTACTTCTACTCTGAAGGAAGAAAAGGCAGCCTGCTGCACTCAAACCCCTCATTGTATCTGTGTTTACTAAGCACTCACCCACCCACTCACTCACTCACCCAACTCACCCACCCACTCACTCACTCAAACCGGCTCTCACCTGAGGGCATGTTAGCTGCTGTTAACCCTGTGAAGGCTGCTCATTACCCCCACCAAATGTGCCTGTTTGTTTCCACTGACCGTGTCTTGAGGTAGGGAGGCCAGCACCTGGGTCAGGTTGTGGTACATCTGCTCAGCCGTGCCCTCAAAGAACTGCCCACACCCGCCGACAAACAGCGTGTCCCCTAACAACCACAGCAAAGCATGATGGGATGTCAGAGACGGTTGTGGTGGTTGGTCCCTGTCGTCCCACACAACAAATAATGTATGATGAAGTGTTTGTGCTATCTAATGTGGATTCATACCTCTAGCCACTCAAAATGGAATTATTGACCATATTTGCCTTCGGATAAACGATTTGTGAAGTGACCGCGCATTTAGCCTATTCATACATTGTACTGTCCAAAAACAACTTGTGTGGTAAATATTAAGTCAATTAAAGAATTTTCACTTTAACTGGTTCAGCAGCTCTTTATGTTGCGAGACAAAGACCTGTGAACACGGCAGGGGCGTCAGTGCACTCATCCTCCCAAACAAAGTAGCACATGTGACCAGAGGTATGGCAGGGAGTGAACAGGCACCTCACATTGATGGAGTTCAACTGCAAATGGAGGAAACACAATATCAAAAGACAATATGGCCGAGCACAGAAACAGAGCATACAGTATCTGGGATACTCATGTGAACATCATAACCAGGGCACCTGCTGGGCCAGATAATCCATATGGCATCGGGCGAGTGCCCAGGGACACCAGCAATTATACAATTTAACAATTATACCTTTAAAAGTTTTGTCATATTTACTTTATATATTACTCTGCTTGGCATACACGGCCAAAATTAACTTTTGATACTAAAAAAAAAATATATATATAGAGAGAAAGAATCGTCATTGGTGGTGTGTGTTGTCTGTGGTGCTGAAGTTGCAATAGATGGAATGATCCCCCCCCCACCCCGGGTTTTGTTTTATTGTTATTTTTAGTCACACTCTGTAATGGTTAGTCTTCATTCAGGCCGTTGAATTTTATGGTGGAAAAGATTTTGACTATGTCTTTGACGTGAGTTGCATTAAAGATTGTCATACAGTATAGCTCTGTGTGTAAAACCTAAAATGGCATTTATTATGAGGCTCGAGTCAATCTATGGTGTAAAGTAATTTGTTGGTTAGTACATTGTCTTACATTTGTCAGTAGTAGGCTATGCATGTTGTTGAGCCTGTCTTGTTTATGTTAATGCAAATGTATGTTTATTGGATAGTCAATTTCATTTTAAAGTAAGAGGGAGGGGGGGCACTTTAGGTGAGGTCACCCTAGGGCAGTGGTTCTTAAAGGTCCAGGGGTCCTTCAGGGGTTTCCAGGGGGTCCCTAGCAAAAAGAGGGATCATTTATTTTCACTACAATACCATCCATGACAGAATGTATTTTGGTCATGGGTTTCATGCACTTTCTGTAGACATCTAAAAGCAAACAAATTATCCAGGCCTGCAGGGCACTATCCAGGTAAAGAGAGCATGCTGCTATCACATCAGCTCAGTAATATGGGCACCTTGAGTTCCTGAGCATTAGTGACTTTATCAGTCAGCCCCCCGATGCGATCATCTCCGCCGTAGACCCGCAGGCCTGGAACCTCCTTCAGCAGAGCCTCGTTCCCTCGAGCATGGTCCCTGATGATGAGTGGAAACGGGTTTGGTACACTGGCATGGACCCATTTATTTGCCTTGATATTTTGACAATGTTAATAGTAGCTTTTTCATCTGACCTATCTTACCAGTGATGGTGTGTGGTAAGAACAGCCTTAAGGGACAAGCCCTCTCTCTTCACTATTTCTAGCAACTGTCCAAGAAAACAGACATTCCATCAGCTATTTAGGTTTAGGGTATTTTAACATGACACACATACACATCAAATGAATCCTATAGCATCCAAAACCATTTGAAGTCCCTCTCTCACCCGGTGGGGTACAGCAGGATCCACTGCGATGGCCTCCTTACTTTGCTCTTCTATCACCAGGTACATGTAGTTGTCCTCCAGGATGGAGATCACCTTTACCCTCATGGCACCCCTCACACGCATGCGCACTACTGTGCGCGACACTAACCAGCAAGATCTTTAATTGCTAGAGATCACTTTCGTCAATGCTTTAATGCTTCGTTTCTAATTGGCAATAACCCAGCTAGCAATTTCTGTGTATGTATTAGCTTAGCTATGTAATGAAAGCATGCTACCCTAAATTAACGTTACAGTAGCGTTCAAATCAGGCATTACACAGCACTTAAGCTGTAAACTTGTAGGCTACGACTTGGTAACATTAGTCTCAAACTGACATAATCAAACTACACAACTCAACATAAAAGCAGGGTTACCTTGGCTTAATTGTTTCCGAATAGGCTGCTTAGTCCTGCTGTAACAAACTGAAACTGTTTGTTTACAGGCTAGGGAGGTGGGCTGCTAGCGACATCATCAGCTGTCAAACCTCAGGCATTTTAATCGAGTCGGAAACATTCAACAAAAATATGGGATCTGAAATAATGCTAAGAAATTAAATGTCATCACTCAAATTTCACAATTTTCATCTTTACTTCGTAATAAATACTGTCTCTTTCATTTGATTGACATTTTTTCCCCATTTCTGATCCGTCTGGTCTCCTTGTGTAATAATGCATAACTACAACCCTGTAATGCACAATCAACACATTTTCTTTTTCAAGACAACCTGGACTATCACAATGTTTGCTGCAATGATGTCACGTGAAAGTATAAATTGTTATATGACCATAAAAGACAAAAGAAAAAACAAAGCAGAAATTGAATCTCAGAAATGTATTCAAATCACAATAATAATACATGTTTTTGGCTATTGAAATTTGTTCTCCAAGTGAGAACAAATTCTTAGTGATCACAGGGAAAAAATAAACATAACTTGCACACTTCTAAAACTATTTACATTTTCACAAGTCTTTATTTCCCCCAGATCCAATGTTGTTAGTCTGCAAAAAGGGCACTCGCACTAGCCTGATATTCAGACTGAATCGTCAACTCATAAACTCAAAAATCCACAACTGCGTAAGTGAATCTGCCATAGTGTTCCAGAGATATTCAATCTAACAGTCAGAGTAGGCTATATTTCTTCAATCGCCGACCACAGATAGAAATGAAGCTAGCACAACCTGGTTGAACATACCGGATGGGTTTTATTGCTTGCTGTTTCTAAAGAGCATTGTGCAAGATCCCATGCAAAGAGGGAACTTAACAACATACGAAAGAGTAAGGTCTCTTAACATTTCATGCTAAGACACCTACTGTAGAAAGCAGGCAATGCTTTGCTCACTGACAGAATGCTTTTGAAGAAATGACGAACATTCATGCAGAAATACATCAAGGACACACAAACTACAAGCTTCCCAACAATTATGAAAAGTACCTTTAGAGATGGTATGAAGGAACATTCAAAGTTGGGGGAAAAATGTGTTTGTACAGACAATGGACACAACAGCCAAAGGAATCATCTTGTCAATTTACATTGACATATTATATATTAAGACTTTTTTATGTACTCAAGCAGCTCCCTGTCTTGTTAAATTTTAACACTGAGCGAAATAGCATTTTGTACATCATTATAATACAGCATATGTTTTCAAAGTGGGAGACGGGCCTCCCCAGGGGGGCTCCAAACTGTTTCAGGTGAGGCTCAGTGAATGGAAGTGAAAAAATATTACTTTATCAAAAGATCACATAGAATAGCCTAAATGTGTGTGACTTGGTTAAAGAGATAGCATTTTCCTAGAGTCAGAAACAAATAAATGCCTTCAGACAGACCTTTTTTATAGTCTGAAGCTATCTTGTCTCAATTGTTGGGATCACATAATTGTTGGGATAAAATAACAGAATCACTGTCCCATAGGCATCCAGGAATTTAGTGAAACTATGGTAAGCAAGTAAGGTGGCGGGCGGGGGTGCTTCGTCTGAGGGGAGGCCCACAGCCTCAGACATCGAAACCCCTGTAATACAGCATTAATACTGTATTGACTCTAAAGCTGTGCATTTACAAATTAAAGAACTCCTTAACTTAAAGCATTCAATAAACATCCATGTATTCATTAAAACTTAAACTCAACATTGGTCAAACACGATAGTTGACCAATACTACAGCTAAAAAAGAGAAAAGATATAAAATCCCATTTTCCCTTGATGCCATGTTAAGATGTCATTTTGTTTGGATGATAAATGTAGGCCTATATTCAAATTAAGTCTAGATGCAGAGTGAGAAAAAGTGACTGCAGCAGTTATTTCAAGTTTTAGGTTTGAAAATGCATGGACAAAATAGATTTTCTTTAGTGTATCAGTGAGGGCTTGTGGTGCTGTAAGCCACTGTAAAGGGACAGTAAGGTATGGTAGTGCCAGTGCATTCCACATCACTCCTTTGGCACCTTGAAGCCATCCTTCTCTTTCCGCAGTCTTCTCATGGTTTCAATAGCCTCTGTCTGTTTTACATGGTCTTGGACAGACTTCTCTCTAAAGTAAATATTAGAGAGAAAGAGACACACAAACACTTGTTATTACACTGTGACAAATATGCAGAAATTAGAGCACTATTCTTCCCCAAAATTACACAAATATCAAGAATTTGAAACACAATCACAAAGGGACAAACTCAAAAACCAAACTGCTGCATTCTAGCAGCTAAATATCTGGCCCCCTGCCACAACCTCAGGGACATCCAGTGAAACACCACCAGCTCCCCCCCCCCCCCCCCATTGACGGTTGTTGTTGTTGTTTGTTTACTTGTTGAACGATTGTCATATTTAAGTTATAATGCCCCATTTATTAGGGTTTTCAAATGTACATATATTTTTTGTATGTACATGTAATGTATATATATCTTTTAGGAGGGCCATTCAAGCCGCAAGTGGAGACTGCAGTGCCACCAAGTACTGGTACTGCATGGTGTCCACTAAGATACCATCACCTCGGAATGAGATGTTTGGAGCGGGGGAGTCTGGTGCAGCGCACAGGTCGTAGACCTGGTGAGACGAGGGAGGAACCCGGCCGGGTGGCAACCCACAGAGCCCGGTCCCTCTATGTACCAGAGCCCTCTCCCTCCCCCGGTCCCGGCAGAGTAGTTCCGGAGCAGCGGATTGAGTGGCCCTGACCGCATGACCACCTTCGACCCTCCCTATAGGGCTGACCGTGGGTAGCTACTGGGACGTAAGTTGGGGCTTGGCCAGCCCCGGCTGGGTCACCTGGGCGAGGGTGTATGATGTTGCGAGACCCGAAACATCCTATGACCCCAGGGTACATCACTGAGGATACGTCCCAGTTATGCATCCATGCGATGTTTTTTTTTTTTTCTTTCTTTATTTGATTCTACATATTGTACATTTATTATTCCTAGCTCGCCCGTCCTGCAGCTCGCCAAGCTGGCACTGCAGCTTGCATTCGCAGCTCGGCCGTGCCCGCAGCTGTGTGGCCAATGAGACCAGCATCACTGATGATGTCAGATTTATGACATCACTGATGATCTCACAGTGAGATTTATGATATCACTGATGATGTCACAGCGAGATTTCCTCAGTGGGATTTATGACATCACTGACGATGTCACAGTGGGATTTATGACATCACTGGGATTTATGACTTCACTGATGATGTCACAGTGGGATTTATGACATCACAGTGGGACAGAGAAACAAACAGAGCCCTAGCTCCCATTTATATACTGATGATGATGATTATTTCCTTATTCTTGTATTATTGTTAATGTGTGTTTGCTTTGGCAATAAGCACTGTATTTTCATGCCAATAAAGCTCATTAGCTCTAACAATCTACATTCATAACAACATATTCGGCATTAGAAGTGTTTTGAAATGTTATTCAAGCTGCACATACTTGACTCTCATAAAGGGGTTAAAGGTGAATTCATCTGCCAGTGTGGAGGGGATGGTAGCTTCTCCACTGCTGCATTTCTCCTACAGAAACACCGATCAAAACAATGTGTTTTAATATTCATAAGTCAATGACAGATAACTTGCTAAAGCGCTTTGTCAAGCGCTTGCATCATGCATGCGACACGTTGGTCAAATACCTTTGCCCATGCGAGTTTCTTCTGAATGACATCATTGTCTGGTTCCACATGACGTGCAAATTTCAGATTGCTGACAGTGTACTCATGACCACAGTAGACACGCTAAAACACAAACACACCAGTTAGTATGTGAACAAAAGGTGGACATGCTCCATCAAAGTGCAACCTTTACAAAGCTCCAATGTGGAAATTCATTGTAACCTAAATTCCAAAGTCCCAACATATATTCATATTCATTGTTGAATAGTTTGATTTGTAGATGATATTTGGGGAATTTTTGTAAACCTATTTTAACTGGTCTACTTTTGTGCGTATACACATGATCAAAAAGGCAACATTTTCCATGTACGGTAAATTGTTTTAATTGTGAAGCTGTCGTCTACAGTTATAGTTACGGTCTCAAACCCTCTGTCAATTATTCTGCGTATGATTCATGCTTTCAGTTTTGCATTAAGAGTTGTAACAACACTGGTTAAGTTATTGTAGTTATTGTGTATTTACCGTTTCAGGGGGCAGGCGTCCCAGAATTTCGATCAAGGCTCTGTACATCTGCTCTGCTGTACCCTCAAAGAATTTACCACAGCCTGCCACAAACAGCGTGTCACCTGTATATCAAAAATAAAATAGATAAGGCGACTGCTGATTTGTTAAACATCTGCTGATGTTGCATTAACACCAACTACTCAAGCATGAGAGATTAAAGTATTTGACCAGAGTACATTTATTTGTATAAAGTCACAGTTGAGCTAATCTAGAGGCCGGTGTGATTAGAGATACCTGTGAAAACAGCCGGTGGCTCAGTGCTGTTTTCTTTTGTCACATAGTAGCAGATGTGACCAGTCGTGTGACACGGAGTAAACAGGCATTTAACATTGAGCGAGCCAAGCTAGGAAACAAACACACCAGTGAGAGAACATCAGCTTGTACAGTAGCAACTAATACATTTCATATACTATAATTTATAGTATAGTATAGTATAGTATAGTATAGTATAGTATACAATACAATATTATCTTGAATTCTGTAACACAATGAGCAATGTTTAAGGTGATTTAGGGCTTATTTGGATGGTACAGTAGATTATGTTATGATGGTCTTACTTTGAAAGTGTGGGAGTGAGAGACTTTCTTTGTAAGAGCATCAACTCTGTCATCTCCTCCATAGACCTTAAGCGTCGGCATTAGTCTCACCATCTTCTCATTTCCGCCGGCGTGATCCCTGATGACAGAAAGTAGTTGGTGTATTGTCAATTTGTCACACCTCTATGGTTTCTTCTCAGAGTAGAAGGGAACGTTTGAAGCAGCAGGTATACTAATTTATATATTCAGATTTTGTGTGTTTTTAGCTCTGGTGTTTGAAGAATGCTATCTGACATAGTGTTTGCTAATAGACCGTTGGCTGATAACATTCAGTCTCTGACCGGCTGAACAGGCCATTGCAAGAAGCAACAGTGTCCACTATCCCATTCGCCTGTTGTTGAGATCAATAGTGAGTTCTAAAATCACTGTGTAATGGGATAGGCCTAAGCGCAAGTACAGGGTAGTAAAGGCTTTACAACTTTAGCTGCGTTTGGTGTTGTACAATTGTACAAAACCCCGGTTGATAACCCCAATGACACTTGATAACCCTTGTTGATAACCTCACTCACACACTCAACCCTGTAAAGTGCCCCAGATTGGGTGGCTGCTGAATGGTGCTGCCTGTCTGATAGTCCTGTAGATGACGGGACAGCCTCATGTCCTTATTGTTTTGAGATCTGAATTGGGCTTCTGAATGAATCCTGGCCCTGGATTATGGCACCAGCGATTGCAACATCAAAATCCTGTGCATTGGTAAAATAAAAGGATAAGTTAACATTTGGCCTACCAATGGTGATGGGTGGTCAGGACTGTCGTGAGTCTTACGCCATGTTTTCTGACGGCCTCTATAACCTGTTAAGAGTAAAGCTGCCTGTTCACAAAAGCGGGTCCAACTGTAGCACACATCACATCATTAACACGTGTATGACAGTTGTGCACACCTTTACTGGTTCAACAGGGTCAACAACAGCCGCTTCTTTCGAGTCCACATCAATCAGAAGGTACATGTAGTTGTCGCTGAGTGCTGGCAGCAGTTCCACCTTCATGTTGGCTTGCTCCACCAGATAGGATTTCCTTGTCGGGGTGTGAAGAAGAGCAACTGCTTGTGCTTTCACAGGTGCTATATGAAAAAAAAAATACAAGTCAAGTAATGGCCTGTCTTGATAGATACACATATGGTTCCATTGGCTGAAACATTCAATTATGATTGCACGACCTGTGAGCTAAGGGTAATTAAGGACACCAGGGTAACGTTAAAACTATAGATTTGAGAAGCCAGATTTACTTCTTTTCTTGCAATGATATAGTATGAATACAAAAAACGGCAGATTGTTCCAACCAGCTGACGTTATGAGCACTGGCTTGACTGAGTTGCTAGTTGTGCGTTGATTTGACACTGACAGCTCTGGTGAAACTAGCTACTAGCGTTACATCATATGACAAAACAAAGGCAGCTAATGGAGCTGCATCTGTTCGAGAAACGTAGTTATAACGCACGTATAGAAAATCTTGCCGTAGTTAACGTTAGGTAGCGTTAATAATAATTATGGTAAAATGCAACGCTAGTTACGCTGGTAAATGTTAGGCAGAAATATTTAGGTTACGTTAAGTAAACTATGCTAATATGTAGCGTTAGCCAAATAAATGCACACTAAAACGAGGGCATCGTAAGGACGTACCAGATTTATAGGCTGTTGCAGCTCCAATTACACCAAGAGTGCAGGCACTCCCTACTAGAGACCTGAATAACATAACAACACTGAAACAGTATCCTTATATATTAGCATAAACCAGAAAAGTTTAGTTCTGCGTTCAGTTCCGCCTATTTTCAACTTTGACCTCCTGTTCTCCACCAATCACGCCTGGGGGAGTTTGAAGGCCACTAGGTGGTTAAAGCGAACACTACACTTTCGGGCCCTTCACACCTTTTCACAGAAAATGTCAGTAATATTTTACAGTAAGCCCATACACACGAACACATTCTTGTTTAGTTCCACTAAAATATTTTTTACATTTGAACGTGGATTAGGTCAAGTTTGTGGAAATCGTTGCTTACTGTATGTCCCTCTTGGCACGCCGTAGACGTAGCTTGACAAGCTAGGGTTGGTCACGTTGTGGTTCGTGTGGGCATATATCTAGTATGGCAAGAGCACGTCTCTGGTGTGGGCAAAGGTTAAAGGAGGGACTTGGTTTGAACAGGTGCCGACTGCTTCAAAGCGGCTTAAAGTTCTGCATTTCTTTACAATGACTACGCGAAATGTGTCTCGGTTTTGGGAATGGGGGAGGAAGATAATCTGTGTTGGACGGAACTACGCGGACCACGCAAAAGAGCTGAAGAACGCTGTTCCTACAGAGCCCGTTTTGTTCTTGAAGCCCCCATCTGCATACGTGAAAGAGGGCTCCCCTATCTTGGTACCGCTGTACTCCAGCAACCTGCACCACGAAGTGGAGCTGGGGGTGGTCATCGGGAAAGGGGGCACGGCCATCCCGCAGGCTGCTGCCATGGACCACGTTGCGGGCTACGCTCTGTGCCTGGACATGACAGCTCGGGACATCCAGGACGAGTGCAAGTCCAAGGGCTTGCCGTGGACCCTGGCCAAAGCCTTCAACACCTCTTGCCCCGTCAGCGAGTTCATTCCCAAAGAGCGCATCCCCGACCCAGGAAACGTCAAGCTGTGGCTGAAGGTGAACGACCAGCTGCGGCAGAGCGGCTGCACCTCCCAGATGATTTTCTCCGTCCCATACCTCATCAGCTACATCAGCGAGATCATCACCTTGGAAGAGGGGGACCTCATCCTGACCGGGACCCCCAAAGGTGTCTCCGCGGTGCAGGAGCATGATGAACTGGAGGCCGGCATAGAGGACGTTATCACAATGACTTTCAAAGTAGACAGAAAAGACCAGTAGCCCAGAGAGTAATGGGCTTGGGGTCCTTGAGGGGGTTCCAGGGGATCCCTAAACAAAAAAGAGGAATAATTTATTTTCACAATAATTCCATAATTAACACATGATGTATGACTATTTTGGTTATGGATTTAATACTTTCTGATTAAGCCCATCGCAAACCAATCAAACATTCTCTCACGGATTTAGTTAACGAATTAAATGAGTAGTCTACAGTTCAATTGTTTTGTTTTACTTAAGTCAAGTTAATGCAAGTTAATGTTAAGTCACTTTGATTTAACATTTTGATGAATTTCACAGGACCAGAGCTTATGTGTTGTAAGCTACCTAACACTGCAGCACAGGGGTAGAAGAGAAGAGTAGAAAAGATGCTTGTACACCACAAACAAATGAATGTAAATAGTCTTTTTTCATCCACAAGTTTACATCCTCAATTTGGTAGAGCTGTAAACTGAAGTGGAGCTTAATCAATAGAACATATCAGTCCAAGTCTGTACAATATCTGACATAATTCACACAGGCACAGGAAAGATGGCAACAGTTAAACGCTTTTATTACTTAAAATACATATAATTCATATAAATTAATAAGGCAGGAATGATTATATTAAATATGTATCTTTCTGTGTTGTAGTAGTCAGGGATGTGATTGGGTCAGTGTTGGAGTCGAGCCACCAAACCTCCAAGTCTAGTCCCAAGACCTCAATGTTCAAGTCCAAGTCACAAAAGGCCAAAATAAAAATACAAAAATGAAATTATAGAGTAAATCTATTGTATTTTAATAGTGTGTACACTATGGCTTTTTGTAATATCTGAACCTACAGATTTCCTCATATAGATTCATGTGGGAGCCCAGAACAAATGGATATCCCACTCCTAGGTCACATCATATCTATGGTTGTGATGTTTGATACATTTTGTAGCCTATATGTCTACATGTAGGCCTATATTGTAAACCAACCACATCACCAGATACACATTTTGCATTAACGCTTAAACAATTTGTAGCCAATGACTGTTTAAAGGCAAGGGTTCGAGTCCCACGTTCACGTTCAAAGTGCACAAGTCTGAGTCATCAATATTCAAGTCCAAGTTGAGTCACGATTAATCTCTCCAGAAGCCGAGTATCACAACACTGTTTGGTCATGATATATAAAAAAAAAAACGTTCAAATAAATGTTTCAAAAGTCGCTGTTTCCCCCAATGCATAACTATCTAGGACTCTCACTGCCTAGATAGCCAACACAGCAGCACCAAACACAGGCAACATTCATAATGTCAATTTCGACAGTCAATGCTCTTCCCAAAACTACAAACATTAGCTAGTCTAGCTAACTAATAGACCAAGGCTGTGATTTAAATGTACAGCAAACACTAACAAATGAGAGAAACTAACACTTAACGTGACCATAATCAACGTCAAGAAATTTCAAATCTTGCTACGTTTACCCGGACTGAGGTAGAACAAAATAATCTCATCAGTGCATTAACACTCTTCTATGATACTTGAAAGCACAATTAGCAGACACAACAGGAAATGCAATTAGAAAACCATACACAATTTAGTTTGGTTTGTGACTTGTGCTTATCAGCCTGTGAAAAGGGAAGCTAACATAGATCAAACCTTCCTGTCTGACTTTGCCCACACAACCCCCCTCTTCTCCCTGAAGAGAGGCCGAGAGAGTCACTCATTCATTCATATGGACGTTGTTTGTTTATTTTTATCAAGTTTCTTTCAGATTTCCCCCCCATTTTCGCCCCAATTTTACTTGGCCAATTCCCCCTGCTGTCAGTCATTGCTCCACCCCCTCTGCCAATCTGGGGAGAGCTGTAGACTAGCACATGCTTCCTCCGATACATGTGCAGTCGCCAGCTGCTTCTTCACACCTGACAGCGAGGAGTTTCACCGGCAGGACATAGTGCGTGTGGGGGATCACGCTATTCCTCCCAGTTCCCCTCTCCCCTGAACAGGCAACCCGACTCTTACCCCACCGGCTTCCCACCCGCAGACACGGCCAATTGCGCCTGTATGGGCGCCTGACCGAGCCGGAGGTAACACGGGGGCTCGAACCTGCGACCCTCGTGTTGTTGGGCAGGGAATCTACCGCTGCACTATACCCAGACGCCCCAGAAGAACCACTTTCTTAGTTAAACACAGACTGTGGAACCCTGACGGCACAATGCTCTTCCCCATCTTTCTTCACCACTTCATGGTGAGTCCATGAGTCATCTTCTCCACAGTGTGGTACTGTGTGTGCAGCAGCTCTCTGGCTCTCTCCTCCCCTACGCTGTGGAGCCAGGACTGGTAGAGTTCGGCCACGCGCGTGTCGTCCTCTGGCGCTCGGGTGCGCTCTTCCTTGTAGAGCTCCTCAACCTTCTCGATTAGGTCCTTGTTGCTCTGATCAGGTAACGCCTTCAACTGTCCACCTCCGTTCAGACAACCTAATATAAACACAGGAGTTGTGGGGAAACAATGGGTTGACGCCTTCAATTTGCGCGTGTGCATTATCAAACATTTAATTGGTAAAGAGGTGTAGAGTGTGGATTTGCCCATGACTGTACTGTTCAATGTGATACAAACACATAATTCATTGCATGTATTTGAGTTCGACCCCCAGCACTTCTTACATCTTCCCCATAGTGTGTGTGTATGTATAATACAGAGGGAAACGCATTGTTCTCCTCACCTGAGGGACAGGCCATGACCTCTACAAAGTGGTACGGCGACTTGCCCCTCTTGACCTTCTGCACCAGGTTCTGGATGTTGCGGAAGCCGTAGGCCAAAGCAAAGCACAGCAGGACTTCTCCATCTTTCTCCAGGGTCACCTCCTGGAAGTCCTTGTTCCTATGGTGGATGGGGATGAGCAGGTGAGAAAACAGAGGGCCTTCAGTGTACAGCACTTTACATAAGACCTTTTCAAATGTACTGAATGAGCACGGGAACTGTTTCATTTATACTGTACTTATACAGTGGAATCCGCTTATAGTGATCACGGTTATAGTGATCAAGCGCTTATATTGATCAAAAAGCTTCATCCTGAATCATTCCTATATGCTGTTTAAATAATTCGCTTTTAGTGATCAATCAACACTCCGCTTACAGTGATCATTTTGGGCCTTGTCCCACCTGAGAACAATGGAAAAAACATTTAAAACTACAGTCATTTCATTATTCTTTTACTTACAAACTGGCAAAAATGAGCCAACGAGATACAGCAGCGATACTCGGTGCATGTCTGTCTGTATATGGAGAGATCGCTGCATCTCTGTGGCGAGATGGCGGCATCTCTGTCTACGCAAGACCGCTGTGTTTGAAACAGCTGGAGGCCTAACTTACTGTATGGATTTTTAAAGTCAATAACATTAATTTACTCTATATGTGCTGTAGTCATGTAATACAGATACAAATGTCAATTAGATGTTAATCTGCTTGTTACAGTATAATTATCATTCACTTATAGTGATCAATTTTGCCCGTCCCAAGGTGATCTATAAGAAGAGTGCACTGCAGTTGCCTGAGAGCCAGGAAGGATACGGTCCACGCCTGTACTAGAAATTAGTAAAAAGCTTTCAAGCCTCTGAAGCAGCAAAGTTTTACATTAGGGCTGCAACTAACCATTATTTTCATTATTGATTCATCTGCAGATTATTTTGTCGATTAATCGATTAGTTGTTTTGGTCTATAAAATGTCAGAAAATGGTGAAAAATGTAGTTCAGTGTTTCCCAAAGCCCAAGATGACGTCCTCTAATGTCTTGTTTTTTTCCACAACCCAAAGATGTTCCGTTTACTGTCATAGAGGAGTAAAGAAACCAAAAAATATTCACAGTTTAGAAGCTAGAATCAGATCATTTGGATTTTTCTTTTAATTACTCAAAACGATTATCAAAATAGTTGTCGATTAATTTCCTGATGATAGATTAATCATTGCAGCTCTATTTTACATAGTCAAATCAGTCTTTTCTCACGGTCCTTCCTCCAAGTCAGCTAGGCAGTGGAGCCAAACTTACCTGAGGGTCTTGTAGGTGAGCTGCGTCACCTCCTCTCCAAACAGCTGCTTGGCAGCATAGCTGAAGACATGGTGGAGGTAGCCCCCTGACCCGCCCCCCGTGTGGCTCAGTAGCTCATCACCACACACACTGCTGAACCTGCATGGAGAATGAGACATCACTGTTTCTTTACGCTTTGGGGTTCTTTCACTTATGGTTCTTGTGCTAGTTGTGGTGCTAAAGATGTCTTTCTTTGCATCACTAAAAGTATTATTCTACTACTATGCTTCTTTTCAAGATGTACATTATTTTAGTTCATTTTTCCTCTAGGAATGGTGATTGTCTTGCTGTGGTGCCATACCACTGCTCAATAAATACAGAGGAAACACTGTATACACAAACGTTTAGGCCTGATTATGTTGGTACTCGCATGACTGTAGGAATATGTGTATTTTTGCTTTTACTTTGTCTCATTTTTATGTTGTCTGTATCATGTCTCTGCATCTCTCTTTATTTGAATACCACCCACAAAATGTTGTTTGCCTTTTCTCAGACTAACATGGTAAAAACTTGTTCTAGTTGCCTGCTTTATTAGAGGGTAAATTAGGGGTTCCCAACCTTTGTTGGCTTGTGACCCGATTTTTGAGGGACCCTAGACATTCAAATTCCGGTACACCATCGATAATATCATCAGTGGTCAGTGATGTCAGTGATACATAGCCAGTATGCATCTTTTCCCCCTCAGAATTCTGACTTTAATCTGAGAATTCTGACTTTAATCTCAAAATTCTGACTTTATTTTCAGAATTCTGACTTTATTCTTAGAATCCTGATTTAAAGTTATAATCTCAAACATTTTAATCTAAGAAAATAATAATTAAATTCACTATCTGTCTGATAGTGAGCCAATTGACATGGTTGGATCTCACCTGCAATTACCACTCATCGCCATAGGTGTCACCCAAGAGAACAAAACTGAACTCTTAGAGATGATCACTTTCACTTTAAACTCAGAAAGTGACGCTAATCATCCTCGCTAGTTTTAAATTGTGTGTGGTGTAAAAATAAATAAATAAAATCAGGCGACCCTATTTGAATTCCAGGCGACCCCACTTAGGGTCGCGACCCTAAGGTTGGGAACCACTGAGGTAAATGAAAGGGAATGAAATGGCACAGCACTTACATTGCATCTAAGGGAGCAGGCTCCATGTCACTAAGAGACAAATTCTTCTCCTCAAGCATTTTCTGAACCTCACCTGTATCAACACAGAGACACCAAAGTAGAGATGAAACGGTATGAACATTTCATATCACGATTATAGTGAGCAAAATGATCACGGTTCTCAGTATTACCGCGGCGTTGTTAACATGTGCTGAAAACGTTCAAAAAGTACTAATACACTGACGGGGAAATCATTTCACCAAGTTTTATATTGAAAAGTCAGCCGCAAAAAGGACAGATACACTCACTGAAATCACTTCACCAAGGCTGCACGCCTGCGTCTGGGAGACTGTTGTTAACGGTAACATGGTTTTAATGATCATGAAAATTTGAAACCGTACGGCTATCGTTAGAAATTGTATCACGGTTTATCAAACCGGTTATCGTTTCATCTCGAGACCAAAGTATGGATGGCAAGAGAGAGAGAGGACGCCACATAACCCACTCACACAAAGAGCATGTTAGAGCAGAGGTTCTCAAATGTTTTTCAGCCAAGGACCCCTTACAAGATAGAAAATATACCGGGGACCCCCTCATTCTGATTTGTGATTTTGGGCTAAGCTTAATTGTTTCCACGGTAACGTGCTTGACTTTTAATTTGATAGGTTTGTTATTAGAATGTAATCCATGAACCATTTTAGATTTAAAGCATAAACTATTTTCGTTGAACTATGAAGATTTTGCAAAAAAAAAAAAAAAAAATTTTTTTATTACCGTACATTACATTTACATTACGTCATTTAGCAGACACTTTTGTTTTGTCCAAAGCGACTTACAATATCACAATTTGTCAACAGTACAGAAAACCACTATGCAACACAATCAATGACAGCCAAGATATTTTGATAGACTAGCACCATGTAGGAAGTAGTTTGAGAAGGAATAAGTAACATGTAGCATTTTATTTTTTAATTAAAAAAAAAAAAGTTTTTTTTTTTTTTTTTTACTTGCAAACTTTTCGCGGACCCCCTGGCAAAGGGGCCCCCTGGCGGACCCCCATTTGAGAACCACTGCGTTAGAGGACTTACCTGAGGTGATGACACAGTCCACCTCCCTGGTCTCCGCTTTGTCCAGGTAGAAGTCAGACCTGGACGCCTCAAGTTTCTTGTCAAAGCAGGGCATCACTGCCACATGGTAGATCTGCTGAGGACTCACCCCCTGACAACAAGCACAACACACAGCTCACAGTGTTTCCCCTATATGCATTCAGCATTCACCCCGCTGCTGGAATATGACCCCCCGCTGCTGGAATATGACCCCCTGCTGCTGGATTTTTATGAAGAGAAGAGAGGAGAGACTAACGTTCTATTATTTTGTGCTATGGACGCTTCAGGTCAATTCACCTGCCTGTGAGTAGAGTATGAACATTATATAAACATAACTTTGTGCTAACCTGTTAATGTCAGCACAACACATATGTGTAGGAAGCATGGGAAATGGGGGACATGTCCTCTCCAATATTAAAGGTGCGTAAAATGTCCCCCTCAAAAAATAAGGCACAAAATTGTTATTTTGTCGCCGCATTGGACATTTTTCCACTGGACCTATAGGCCTCAAGAGCCCTTCTGGTGCTGGCAGAGATATATAAACCTCCCAGCACGGCTTGCTCTGCAAGCAAATACATTTTTTGTGCAAAACATTTTTTAAATCATTTTTTTGTGTGCGCTTCACCACAGCTGCTACAACTGCCTCCTAGGGGAAAACAGTGGCTCATTATCCACTTATCATCAGCATCATCTTCTTCCTCACACCATGAGAGTCATGAGCTAACAATGAAAAAGCCAAAATAATATTTTGCTTTGGTGGAATAATCCTACCTTGTTAATAACTATATAATACATACAAAGCACATCATTTGTCTCTCCATACCTGTTGGTCAGCGAAATAGCCTTTAACCAAGGAACCCATCATCTGCTGGGGGGAGCGGGTGGTGCTGATGTACGGAAGAATGAACTGCCCATGGGTCTTCTCCGCATAGCAGATCCACCCTACACACACACACACACACACACACACACACACACACAAATTGTCTTTCTGACACTTTCTTCATCCGGGTATTAAAACTAGTTACACGACTATATCAGTTTGCTGATATATTGTGGAAATGTTGCAGTTTCTTAAGTAACAGCTATTATCATGTGGCCCACTGACGATGTGTTACATTACATTCATGACCTATTGTTAGACTAGAACGACCGCAACGCGGACTTATGCCTCCGCCATTAGCTCATTCTTGAGTCCAAGTGGATGTTGGAGCCAAATTGGAAGAAATTGCATCAAGGCGTTTCTTTGCAGAATTGGATATTTGAGCCAAATGTGAAGAAATTTAGTCAAGGTGTTACTGAGATATGGCGTTACCGAGCTTGAAAATGGCATTTGTTAGGTCATTGTGACCTTGACCTTTGACCTTTGATAACCAAAATGGAATCAGTTCATCCTTGAGCCTAAGTGAATGTTTAAGGCGAATCTGATGAAATTCCGTCCAGGCGTTCCTCAGATATCGCGTTAACAAGCTTGAAAATGGCGTTTGAGAGGTCACAGTGACCTTGACCTTTGACCTTTGACCACCAAAATCTAATCAGATCATCCTTGAGCCTAATTGAATGTTTAAGGTGAATGTGATGAAATTCCGTCCAGGCGTTCCTCAGATATCGCGTTAACAAGCTTGAAAATGGCGTTGGAGAGGTCACAGTGACCTTGACCTTTGACCACCAAAATCTAATCAGATCATCCTTGAGCCTAAGTGAATGTTTAAGGCGAATCTGATGAAATTCCGTCCAGGCGTTCCTCAGATATCGCGTGAACAAGCTTGAAAATGGTGTTCGAGAGGTCACAGTGACCTTGACCTTTGACCTTTGACCACCAAAATCTAATCAGATCATCCTTGAGTCTAAGTGAATGTTTAAGGCGAATCTGATGAAATTCCGTCCAGGCGTTCCTCAGATATCGCGTTAACAAGCTTGAAAATGGCGTTCGAGAGGTCACAGTGACCTTGACCTTTGACCTTTGACCACCAAAATGTAATCAGATCATCCTTGAGCCTAAGTGAATGTTTAAGGCGAATCTGATGAAATTCCGTCCAGGCGTTCCTCAGATATCGCGTTAACAAGCTTGAAAATGGCGTTCGAGAGGTCACAGTGACCTTGACCTTTGACCACCAAAATCTAATCAGATCATCCTTGAGCCTAAGTGAATGTTTAAGGCGAATCTGATGAAATTGCGTCCAGGCGTTCCTCAGATATCGCGTTAACAAGCTTGAAAATGGTGTTCGAGAGGTCACAGTGACCTTGACCTTTGACCTTTGACCACCAAAATCTAATCAGATCATGAATCATCATCACCAAAATGTGTAAACAGCAACAACAACAACACTGAATCCATTAATTATTTTTGCATGAAAATGTAAAAACATTTAATATCAGCGCAAAAATAAGAGGCATCTGGGTAGTGTAGCGGTAGATTCCCTGCCTACCAACAGGGGGGGTCGCAGGTTCGCACCCCCATGTTACCTCCGGCTTGGTCGGGCGTCCATACCGGCATGATTGGCTGTGTCTGCGGGTGGTACGCCGGAATAGGGGGGCTGCACTAACGCCTCCTCTGGTTGGTCGGGGCACCTGTTCGGGGCGGAAGGGAACTGGTGGGAATAGTGTGATCCTCCCACGTGCTACATCCTGCTGGTGAAGCTCCCTGCTGTCAGGTGAAAAGAAGCAAATGCCAACTGTGCATGTGTCGGAGGATGCATGGTGCTAGTCTACGGCTCTCCCCAGATCGGCAGAGGGTGGAGCAGTGGCCGGAGCAGCAGGGGGAAAATTGGCCAAGTACAATTGGGGAGAAAATGGGAGGGAAATCAGAAAATAATATATATATATATATATATATATATATATATATATATATATATATATATATATATATATATATATATATATATATCAGCAACATGTTAAGTGTGTTGCCTTATTGTGGAATGTCATCTAAAGAACAAACCAGTGTTTGCAATGAGAAAGACATACAAGAGTTATGGGTTAAAGTGCAGTACCTGGACAGGAGGATGTCAGCATGGGCAGGGCGTTTTTGTCCTGCTCCTTCATCTGGAAACGCTTTACAAACTCCTTCTGGCTCTCCAGCAGGCTGAAGGTCCGACTAAAGCCAGTGTCAAACACGTGGTGAACCCCTGCAACAGCAGCATCCTGTTAGGAAGGCCTAAGGGCTGCACCATTATTTTTTGATCAATATTGAGACCACGATTATTGAACACGATTACTCTTTGACTTTGGGAACCTCATGCATTTAATGAACTAGAAAAAAAAATGAACACTAGATTTCTTTGAACTGTCATCTTCTACCAAGGAAGGTTTAATCTCTTCTCGACTCGAGCTGAAACTACACGCACCATAGCGTGTTTGTGCTTTATCTCGATTTTCTTGTTTTCATGATCACGGGAAGCCAAAATCCTGATCGCGAATCATATTCAATTAATCGTGCAGCCTAATAAGGCCTAGGTATCTCCTTACAACAGTGTGTTCAACATTCTGACTTTCTATAGGCTTAATAGTATACCTCTTAATAACCATCATCCTGAAAAGTAACTGCTAGGCCTGTCACGATAGCTATTTGTTTGTTGGTTGATATAATGTCCCAGAACTAATTAAGATAAACTATATATTATAGTCATTTTAAGACAACTTTTTTCCACAGATATAATTTTAATATAATAGCATAATAATGCAAGTACACCCTTTCAAATAGCAATAAACCTTTCGTTCTTAACCCTCTAGATCCCAGTAGAATTCTAGAATGTTGCGGCAGTTCAATGGGAATTCTCAGATAAATCAGCATTGTCTTGCTCATTCTAACTAACCGTCTAATCTAACTAACTAATCTAGAAAAAAACAAAACAACGGTTCTCAAGTAACACGTCATCTTCACCTGGTTCACTGTGTGTGTGTGTGTGTGTGTGTGTGTGTGTGTGTGTGTGTGTGTGTGTGTGAGCAGACGAGAGGACAGAATCAGCGTGACCAAAAAATGACAGCAAAAGATGTCTGCATAGTTCAATGGGTAATTATTGAGGTCAGAAAAATTATTGAGGTCATGTCCATTACGACAAGTCAATTAATTGATGACTGTGACAGGCCTAGTCACTGCATCTGGCTAAAACAACCTGTCTCATCTTCATTTACCACATGGCTATGAGATGTATGATTTCCATGGGCCTGACAGCAGCTGTTATTTGCACGCACCGAGGCCTTTGAAGAAGTTAGTCAGCCTCCTGGCCGTCTCGCTGCTGCTGAGGCCGTAGCGTGCAGCCAGTGATGCTCTGGACTGAGGCGACACAGACACCACCACCACCACCTGCTGCTGCTCTGTGGCACTGGTCTGCGGAGGGCACACAGACAGTCACAAAACCATTATCCACTCCAGAGACTGCAATTGCAACCGATGGGTTGAGCATGAGCAGAAGTATCAGCACAGTACACACGCGTCCATCGGTGGGGTTTGTACCTTGTTGTTGTGCAGCACCATGAGGAGCTCCTCGTGGCTCTGCTGTGCGATGAGGACGCTCTCCGCTGAGGTGACGCAGCCGCTGCAAGCCAGACAGTCATTCAGCGTGATCTTTGCTTTCTCCAGCTTCTGCTTTGCACCGTCCTACAATTTAAGAAGCAGTCACACTCTAGATGGACTACTTCACGGGGTGAAAACGGTGGTGATTCAATAATAACTTGTGTGAGTACTGAATTACACTTGGATTAAGACTCCAAACCCACCTGGTTGACTTGGACATAACTGCCATCATCTTCTATCTGAATTCTGGCCACAGCTTTACCTTGTTTCTTCTCTAGTTTGACTGGTTTAACACATTCCTATGAAACAGAAACAGATAATACATTTTTACAATTAACTAGCCTACATAATACTAATGCCAGAAAAAATCTGTGCCATTGAGGTAAGAGCAACTTGGCATTAGTTGCACCACTGGATGGATGGATTGATGGATATATGTTATTCACACAAATTACAACATACAGTGCAACAATAACAATATAGACATAATCGATAATACTACCTTCAGCGCCCCCTACTGGTACAAGTGCTCCATGTTAGCGACCATGGTCCGTGGACTGACCGCTGAATTGGCTACTACAAGTTGTAGTCTACAACCCCCTGTGTGGTGTAACGTTATGTATCCCCAGCTTTACATCGGAGAGGAGGAATCAGAAATCAGCTAGTGAAAACCTGCATAACGTTACTCTCTCTCTGCCCTAGCCTGGGTAAACCCAGCCTCCACGTGACCTCTATGTGCTATCAGGCACGCGCAGTGTTATTTACACCGGCTGCGTTAGCAAGCTAACGCTAGCTAACTTCAGTAGAATTGCGATTATGGTGACTTTTAGAGGTGGCAAGTAGTGAATAAATGACGTTAAATGAAATCGGACATGGTGATGAATGATTAAATAGTAAATCATATTAATTTCCAGTACCTGAGAAGGCGTGATAAAGTCATCAAGATCTGTCAACTGCAACACACTGCTGAACTGAGACGCCATATTTACTGCCAAAGATCTCTGATTAAGATCATTCACGCCCCATCGTTTATGTTTAACTAGCGAAGATCTTCGCCATCTTCTGTCTGATCGACGTCAGCAGTACCGCATATAATGGTATTGTATTGGTATAGTATAGTATAGTATAGTAGTATAGTATAATATTGGTGTAATATACTGCTCTCTCCCAAACTCGTAGGAGTCTCAGCAGCCGAGAAGGGTCCAGCTCCCGGGGCCAGTACAGAGCACGCCCCCTAACCTACAGAGCACGCCCATAGTCGAGAAATTGAGAATTAAAATAATAAACAACAATGTACATTTAAATGTGTCAATCGTAACGTTCACCTTTTTAAAACTTAATCGTAACGTACATTTTTCTTAAACATGTAGCGTGCGAGGGATCAGCCGAGCAGCATTTTGGTAAACAAACCGCGTCACTGTTTCTGATGTTGCCGCTGGTCTGATTGGAAATGCTACCTGGGTCCCCGGCTAGCACATGGGCTAGCAGGGTAAAATAATCCGTATTCGAGGACCATTATGTTCTCAGTAGGAAAATCCAGCAAACTGAGCATATCTCAACCATGTTCAGCGGTTTGGCTCGTTTGTGCTTTTGTACTGCAACTACAACTGTGGACAATAGAGGGCAGTAGAGAACAATTTATTACAGAGCAGGAAGAAGAGGTCATGATTTGAGTTAAGATCACCTTTCTTATCCTGAGAGGAGAATTCAGTTGGCATCAGGAGCATCCATCACCTCACATACAACTGTGTTAAACTTTCACCACAGACCTTCCTTCACAAAGTGTTCCGCTAAGCTGTTAGCCCAACATGCTGAACCAGAGGGATGGAGAAGGGAGAGATGACCCAGCAGAACATTATGGAATGCAAGGGAGGTAGGTGTGTGTGTGTGTGTGTGTGTGTGTGTGTGTGTGTGTGTGTGTGTGTGTGTGTGTGTGTGTGTGTGTGTGTGTGTGTGTGTGTGTGCGTGCGTGCGTGCGTGCGTGCGTGTGCGTGTGTGTGTGTGTGTGTGTGTGTGTGTGTGTGTGCATGCGTGCGTGCACTAGAATTTGCCTGGAAAATATCCATCGCTGTTTACAGTTCTCTTCCCATTCTAAGTACCCTATGCATTGATATAAAACAGGCGGTCCCAGAAATGACACCAACATGACCAGTTGGAATTCTCTGGTGCACAACAGCGATTAGTCATGTCTGTAATTGATCATGAACAGGTAGGGAGTGTGCAGACAGGAAGCAGTCTTGATGCCAGGGCCAGTAAGCTGTCTCCGTAGTCCATACCACCACCATTTTCCTATTTACATGAGGTTGTCCATGCACTCATCATTTGTATTCCCGCATGGAGGCCTGCCTGGCTCCACAAAAATGTCAAAATACTGCACCTGCATGGGCACAGAGCATTAGATAAAGTGTAGCATCAACTCTCACTGGATTTTCATGGTCAAGAAGAGAGAGAAGGAAAATAATGAAGAATTTAAAGATATTTCAAAAAATATTTTCTGATAAATCCTGTACCATGTTACTCTATATAATATAGAATTGTTCCTGATGCCATCATCAACAGTGTGTAGCAGCAGGGTGTGTGTGCATAGTGTACATAGTGTGTGAGTGCAAATCCATACCCTGATGGAGGCCTGTGTGAGCTGCGACATGTAGAAGTGAGTCCAAGTGCCTCGGTAGCCTACCTTGAAAATTCTGTACAGTTTTCACTGGCTGATGAAATTCATTTGTGAATGGCATTTACCTGTCCTGTCCTGGGGCAGTGAGTGGTGGCCCAACGGTTAGAGAAGCAAGCTTGTGACCGGAAGGTCGTCGGTTAGGATAAATCTGGCTGGGGAAAATGAAAAGGCAGCGCTTGCCCCTCCCTCATCACCACCACCGAGGTGCCCTTGAGCAAGGCCCTTAACCTCAACTGCTCCAGTGGAGATGATCAGTGGCCAGCAGATCAGACTGTGGTTGTACTGGTCAGCTTTCAGGTATGAATGTGTGTGTGATGTGAACAGGGCGCTCCTGAAAAAGAGAGCGTTGTTCTCAGTGAGATTCAACCTCGTTAAAAAAAAAAAAAAGTGCAACTAGTTTGATTTTTTTCTCCCCCACATACTGGGTTGCAGTATTTTTACACAAAGCATACCATCAATAATCAACAATCAATTATATCTATCCCGGAATAGGTCTAATTGAAATACATTTATTTTTTTTATTTTTTGGACAGTTCACAATGCTCAGCGGGTCCTTACACCTAAGACACACATGGGCAAAATGCGGCCCCAGGGCCGAACCCGGCCCCTAGACCATCTTAATCCGGCCCCCGACGTTCTCAGAAAAACAAAACAACTGCCAAAAACTCAAAAGGCAGAATTATGTTAGTAAATCCCATCTGCTTCAGCCATTGGATTTGTATCACTATTATATAGGGAGATTAACAGGAAATTACCAATCACAATGGGAGAGAGGGTTAAAAATAGGGAGACTCCTGCGAAAATCAGGAGTGTTGGCACGTATGATCTCCAATCTGTGGCCCTTCGCTTACTTGATGTAAGTCAGTATGGCCCTCTGGAAAAAAATGTGCCCACCCGTGCCCTAAGAAGTGCTCCGTGTACATTTATCGAAATAAGCAAAGTTAGTCATAGATGTTACTCATTTCCTTTGGTCGCATTACTGCTGGGTTACAATGGTGCCGCTGCAGCAATAAAAAAAATGGGGGCTTTTGTTTGTTTGTTTGTTTGTTCTTTACAAAATCCCCACTCACTGCCGCCATTAACGCTGCGCAAAGTAAATGTGTCAACAACTGTCGCTTCCGCCATCCACGATTTAGTTCACAATACAATTAGATTTAAGAGAAGAGAAGCAGGATATAATGAACAGTGCCAGTCAGCGGGTCAGAACAGTGACTCCTCAGAGGCAAACCCTTATCGTTTCCTTACAGTCCAGGTGACTCAGCGTCTGAGCGCTCCTGTTCACCTGCCTCCCGTCACAGGTCCAGCTGGCTAGACCTCTCCATGACCCTGGTCAGCGGTGACAACCACACCCAGTCCCTGTGGAACAGCCAAAGAGCCCAGAGCTTCTGTTGGCCAAACAACGGCCCCTTCAAGACGCGGTCCCACCAGACAAACAGATAGACGCACAGAGCAGGTCCTGACTCAGCTCCAGCCACCCAGGTGTGACCAAAGCCCCGCTCACCCCCAGTACAAAAGCCCCTCTATTTACCACTTGTTTACCTCACTTTACCTCATTTCCCAAACCTCCGGCTCTATATTTGTAACTAAGCGGTGAATTAACGCTGAGTGGTCGGGGGATTTTTCCTGTTGACGGGTCAACTCTGGATCATCAGGATATCCAGCAAAACACATGATAGTCTTTGTGGTCACCTTGAACACGTTAATGTGAGAATGAATAGACACTTCAAATAACAACTTCCACAATACAGAGGAAAGGTGAGACGTGCAAATAAACACAGCTTCAACAAAAAAAACTGTCGATCCGCAGGGTCCAGCACACCTGTGCTTGTGTGTGTGTGTGTGTGTGTGTGTGTGTGTGTGTGTGTGTGGGGGGGTGTGTGTGTGAGAGAGAGAGAGAGAGAGAGAGTGTGTGTGTGTTCCATGTCCGCTTCCTCTGGAAGTCACCCTTACTGTTGATTCTTATCTTGTTAAAACATCGTATTGTCCTCCTGCCTTATGCCTGAAACCATGACAATATACTGATGTTATTTATCATCACTCCTGAAGTATACTAATCAAACACACAGAGAGATACACATGAGCACATACACACTCAAATGACTTGACTCAATTGTAGTATTGTTCACATGCTCTAGGTGCTGTATGTCCTCAACGCTCTTTTGAAGCTCACAAACAACTGTGTAGTGTGTATAGACGGTTTTAACTTGACAACAAAAACATTCTAAATTGAACCCGCGCTCACTTCCTGTTGCAGTGTTTGCTATGGACATAAAAGAAAAAAAAAACATTCAAGTGCAGGACTGACCATTCCGTGAAAACCGTCTATACAGCTGAGCAGCGAAAACAAAAGTAACGATGTCGAGTGAATATTTCTGCAGTTTGCCGAATGCTGAGAAAAAGGAAGTGCTGTGGGGTTGAGCTCTGGTGAAAACCGTCTATACATACTTACAGTATATAAGGAGACAAGCCAGAAGAAGTGCAGGTGTGTATAGTGAATTTAAAATAAATTAAATGTGACCTGTATCCGGATAAGTTATCTGGATGTTATCTGGATAAGGAAAAACATGTTAAGGTGTAAACGCATCGTGCACAATGTGATCCGATCTTCCTGACCACATCTGGAGGTAGTCTGGCTCACATTGTGTTCAGATCTCTTTCACCTCATTTACACCTGTTTTCTAAATGCAATCATTATCCATATAACGTATCCGGTCTCATTTAAAAAGCAGGTGTGAATTAACTGGACAGGCAGCTAAACTGGGGAAATAAGGAAAGAGAGAATGTGCAGGGATTCAAGTGATCAGAATCAGAAATACTTTATTGATCCCCGAGGTAGAAGGTTCACATCAGGGTTACATTAGTTTATAGATCTCACAGATCAGCTCAGTTATGAAATCGAGTTTCTTCCATCTTATAGGGACATCTCCAAAATAAGTCCTTCTCAGACCTAGAAGGAGTAATTCATGCATTATCCCAACCGGACGATTGAAACTCTCTATACTCTCTGTAATCAGGTTTCTATCTCCTGTTTACACTTGAAGAGACCACATCACACAATCCTGGCTTTGCGACTCTAGGTCCCTGTCCCCTCTAGAACGTCTGACCCCCCGCAGCACTGTTAGAGCCCTTGGTCCACTCTGGCACATGGTCTGCTAAACATCCCCTCAGTCTCGGCTAAAGACATCTGGGTAAAGGGCCTTCTCCATAGCAGCACCTACGGTGTGGAAAAGTCTACCTGAAAACCTTAGACCAGCTGATTTGGTTGGGTCTTTTAAAGTCCACTTTTACTTGGAGCGTTTTGTTTTGATCGATCAGGTGTCAGTCGGAGGCATTTCCAATGCGTCAAATTCTGTCGCTTTGTCAAGTGTCGCGCCGCGCTATACCTGCGTGAAACGTACCCTTTTTCCTACGTTTTTGGACGTGACGGGATTGCGACATTCAAGTAAGCGTCGCAATGTGACGCTTACATGTTGTTATAGTCGTGTGTGTGTGTGTGTGTGTGTGTGTGTGTGTGTGTGTGTGTGTGTCTGCTTATTTTATTTTCCAGCTCTCATGTGTTTTTTGTTCTTTATGCATTTTTATTCTTGTCTTGTTTTATTGCTTGTGTTGTATAAAGCTCAGATGTACATCGCTTTGGATAAAACCGTCTACTAAGTGAAATTGTAACATTGTAATCTTTTATTCCTGGCTTTTATAACCAATTTCTGTAAAGCACCTTGGTACTACACACTTCTTCTTCTATAAATAAACATGAACTTGAACTTGATGGTGAGTTTGCAGCAGCAGCAGCAGCAGCAGCAGCACAAAAGCTACTAAATGGGAGCTTGAATGGCAGTTCCCTCCTTTGCTTCCAAATCCAAACTAAACTTCCATAGAGGTGCTGGAGGCAGGATGTCATAAGATAAACAGTCTGCATTATTAATCAGCTGAGATGAACCGTGAACCCTCTTCCTCCTCCAGCCCATTGACTCCCTCAGTCATGTGATGGATTGCTTACTTGCTTATTTTGGACAAAACGGCGCCCCCTTTGGCAACACCCCTGTTTCCCTTTCATGCTTTCTTCCTTATTTGTCTGCTTTCTTGTCATCTCTCCCTTCACTCTTTTCTCATACGCGTTGTCTCCTCCACTCTTCTTTAGCACAGCCCCCTCTCTGCTCCTCATCTCTGAGCACATTCTTCCCAGTTAGTGTGTGTGTGTGTGTGTGTGTGTGTGTGTGTGTGTGTGTGTGTGTGTGTGTGTGTGTGTGTGTGTGTGTGTGTGTGTGTGTGCATGTGTGTGTGTGTGTGTGTGTCTGTGTGTGTGTGTGTGTGTGTGTGTGTGTGTGCACGCACGCACGCACGCACGCATGTGTGTGTGCGTAGGCGCATGGAGTTTGTCAGTATTCTCGCAGCGGGTAAACACTTGCCTCTGGCCAAGAAAAGCTGTGGTGGTAGTGATGTTGTACATGGTAATTGGAGGGAAGACAGCCTCTGCCCAATGTAAAGCGGTTGGATTAGCGAGAGTGTTTAAATTCAAGCTAGCCAAGTGGACTGGCAGCCTCTCAGGGGACCCGCTGGGATCCCTTCTAAAGAAATAGTGTAGCGGATGTTGATGTGAGAGCCCGGCATGAATGGAATGATGCTACCAGACTGAGGGGGTCCGTGTGATTTAGGAATGATACCACCACAGACTGATGAGGTCCATGTGATTTAGGAATGATGCCACCACAGACTGAGGAGGTCCGTGTGATTTAGGAATGATACCACCACAGACTGAGGAGGTCCGTGTGATTTAGGAATGATGCCACCACAGACTGAGGAGGTCCGTGTGATTTAGGAATGATACCACCACAGACTGAGGAGGTCCGTGTGATTTAGGAATGATACCACCACAGACTGAGGAGGTCCGTGTGATTTAGGAATGATGCCACAGACTGAGGAGGTCCGTGTGATTTAGGAATGATACTACAGACTGAGGGGTCTGTGTGATTTAGGAATGATACTACAGACTGAGGGGGTCTGTGTGATTTAGGAATGATACCACCACAGACTGAGGAGGTCCGTGTGATTTAGGAATGATACCACCACAGACTGAGGAGGTCCGTGTGATTTAGAATGATACCACCACAGACTGAGGAGGTCCGTGTGATTTAGGAATGATGCCACCACAGACTGAGGAGGTCCGTGTGATTTAGGAATGATACCACCACAGACTGAGGAGGTCCGTGTGATTTAGGAATGATACCACCACAGACTGAGGAGGTCCGTGTGATTTAGGAATGATGCCACAGACTGAGGAGGTCCGTGTGATTTAGGAATGATACTACAGACTGAGGGGTCTGTGTGATTTAGGAATGATACTACAGACTGAGGGGGTCTGTGTGATTTAGGAATGATACCACCACAGACTGAGGAGGTCCGTGTGATTTAGGAATGATACCACCACAGACTGAGGAGGTCCGTGTGATTTAGGAATGATACTACAGACTGAGGAGGTCTGTGTGATTTAGGAATGATACCACAGACTGAGGGGGTCTGTGTGATTTAGGAATGATACCACAGACTGAGGAGGTCCGTGTGATTTAGGAATGATACCACCACAGACTGAGGAGGTCTGTGTGATTTAGGAATGATACTACAGACTGAGGGGTCTGTGTGATTTAGGAATGATACCACCACAGACTGAGGGGGTCCGTGTGATTTAGGAATGATACCACCACAGACTGAGGAGGTCCGTGTGATTTAGGAATGATACCACAGACTGAGGAGGTCTGTGTGATTTAGGAATGATACTACAGACTGAGGGGGTCTGTGTGATTTAGGAATGATACCACAGACTGAGGAGGTCTGTGTGATTTAGGAATGATACCACAGACTGAGGAGGTCTGTGTGATTTAGGAATGATACTACAGACTGAGGAGGTCTGTGTGATTTAGGAATGATACTACAGACTGAGGAGGTCTGTGTGATTTAGGAATGATACTACAGACTGAGGAGGTCTGTGTGATTTAGGAATGATACTACAGACTGAGGGGGTCTGTGTGATTTAGGAATGATACTACAGACTGAGGAGGTCTGTGTGATTTAGGAATGATACTACAGACTGAGGAGGTCTGTGTGATTTAGGAATGATACCACAGACTGAGGGGGTCTGTGTGATTTAGGAATGATACTACAGACTGAGGAGGTCTGTGTGATTTAGGAATGATACCACAGACTGAGGGGGTCTGTGTGATTTAGGAATGATACCACAGACTGAGGAGGTCTGTGTGATTTAGGAATGATACCACAGACTGAGGGGGTCTGTGTGATTTAGGAATGATACTACAGACTGAGGAGGTCTGTGTGATTTAGGAATGATACCACAGACTGAGGGGGTCTGTGTGATTTAGGAATGATACTACAGACTGAGGTCTGTGTGATTTAGGAATGATACCACAGACTGAGGGGGTCTGTGTGATTTAGGAATGATACCACAGACTGAGGGGGTCTGTGTGATTTAGGAATGATACTACAGACTGAGGGGTCTGTGTGATTTAGGAATGATACTACAGACTGAGGGGTCTGTGTGATTTAGGAATGATACCACCACAGACTGAGGGGGTCTGTGTGATTTAGGAATGATACTACAGACTGAGGTCTGTGTGATTTAGGAATGATACTACAGACTGAGGGGTCTGTGTGATTTAGGAATGATACCACCACAGACTGAGGGGGTCTGTGTGATTTAGGAATGATACTACAGACTGAGGTCTGTGTGATTTAGAAATTATACCACAGACTGAGGGGGTCTGTGTTATTTAGGAATGATGCTACCACAGACTGAGGGGGTCTGTGTTATTTAGGAATGATGCTACCACAGACTGAGGGGTCTGTGTTATTTAGGAATGATACTACAGACTGAGGTCTGTGTGATTTAGAAATTATACCACAGACTGAGGGGGTCTGTGTGATTTAGGAATGATGCTACCACAGACTGAGGGGTCTGGATTATGGGGGAGGATCAGAACATTTCCTCCTGTTAGAGGAACGAGGCGAGTTACCTGGTAACCAAGCACAGCCAAGCACACGCTCAGAAAGAGAGAGAGAACAGAAAACACTGAAAAAAGATGAGGAGAACCCCTCTACGTGTGCGTGTGTGTGCGCGTGTGTCTGTGTGTGTGTGTCTGTGTGTCCATGCGTGTGCGTGCGTGTGTGTGTGTGTGTCTGTGTGTGCATGTGTCTGTGCATGCGTGTGCGTGCGTGTGTGTGTCTGTGTGTGCATGCGTGTGCGTGCGTGCGTGTGTGTGTCTGTGTGTGCGTGCGTGTGCGTGCGTGTGTGTGTCTGTGTGTGCGTGCGTGCGTGCGTGTGTGTGAGCAATTGGTTGGTGTTTAGGAAGTGTGAATATTTTACAGCTATGGAGGTTTTATGTTTTATGGAGGTTTTTCTGGCGCACTATTTTAGGATTTTTTCAATGAACATCAAAAGTCATCTTTCTTTCTCTCTCTCTCTCTCTCTCCCTTTCTTTCTTTCCCCTCCCTTTCTCTCTCTCTCTCCCGTGTCTTGGAGACCATATAAGGCCAGGATGTGGTGTGATGGATGGCAGTAGACAGCAGAGCTTCTTACTGAGCAGCGGTGC
>NC_139644.1:13455617-13458117 GCF_964638095.1 Poromitra crassiceps
GGGGGGGGGGGGGGGGGGGGAAGGTGCACTGGAAAACTAAACAGGAGGTATGGCAGGAGTGTGTGTGTGTGTGTGTGTGTGTGTGTGTGTGTGTGTGTGTGTGATCTGAATCCTCAACAGTCGTCACCGCACCCACATAGAGATCCCTCCCAAATCTCACCGCTCGACCTCCCCCGAAAACGCCCACGGGTCAGTATCAATATTTGCTGTCCCGGTGCAGGCCTCCTCGCTCCCCGGCCTGTTGTTGTGTGGGTGAGAGGCTCTGCTATCTTTAAACCCTGGAGGATATGGGCTAGCATGAGGCAGGAGGAGACGGCCAGGGGAACAGATCCCACACAGGAATATATACTGACCTGCAGCGTGTCAAGCTGTCTGGCAGGCAGGGAGGAGGACACTCGCATATTTGTTTGACTTCTTTTCTCCTTTTTACCACGCTGATGGTTTCCAAGAGCATTCTGATGGGGAACCCAAACATTGTGTCATGCAAGAGGATGGGGGGGGGGGGGGGGGTGCTGTCTCATTCCAATATAGCAAAACAGGATTTTAGCCCTTTCATTGTATAGTTTGTGCATGCTATTTCAACCATATTTAATATTATTATTTATATGATTACGCCAACTCCTTTCCCCTCCATCTTATTGGCCCGGTCTTGAAGCTAACATCCAAGGGGCAACAAACTGTGCCTTAAATCTGCATTCTTTCTGATGGCCAGCAGGGGGGCGACTCCACTGGCTGCAAATAAGTCCGGTTGATGGAAAAATGGCCAGGCCAGCCAGCTTACCAACAAGCCTCTCACCCAGGCCAGCCAGGGCCACGCCTCTCACCCAGGCCAGCCAGGGCCACACCTCTCACACCCAGGCCAGCCAGGGCCACACCTCTCACCCAGGCCAGCCAGGGCCACGCCTCTCACCCAGGCCAGCCAGGGCCATGGGCTGCGGACAGGTGTGTGTTCAGGTGGGATGCACCTGAGTCATAAAGCTTTGCTCTGTAACTACTAGCCCTTCAGCTGATCACCCAGTAGGTCTATAGCTGACCATACTGCATTGCCTTAGGGCTCAGAAATAACAGGGCTAGCATGGAGCAATTATAGAAGAGAGGGGGAGAGAGAGAGGGAGAGAGGGAGGGAGAGAGGGAGGGAGACAGAGAGAGGGAGACAGAGAGAGGGAGGGAGGGAGGAGGGAGGAGGGTAGACGCAGCAGGACAGGCATCACGATGGGGGTAATCATGCCCAATTTGCCCCTTTTTTTTTTTCTTCCCCCTTTTTGGTCCAGAAGGTCGAGTTTCAAAAGGAATGTGTGGGCCAGCGATAGTGTGCTATAAAAACAGGAGAGTGTTGCAGCTCTTGTAAGTCCAACATGATAATTTGCCTGTGAAACAGATAACATCTGAATGGAAGTCTTGAAAAGCTGCCCAGCTTGCTCTCCTATAGAGGGGCTTCAACCTAAACGCCAAGACCAGATGAGCCTGGTGGCCCCGTGCCAACATCCCAAGCCTATTGAAGTTGATTCAAGCTCTGATTCAACCCTGCCAGCAAATATTTCTTTGAGAGAAAACTCACAGACGTTAGAAGGGAGGGCTGGCAATGGAGAGGCACTATGTACACACAAGCGTATCGCAGCCAATAAGGGCAAAAGCATCGAAATGCCTCCGCACTGGATGGCTCCCAAGAGGAAAATGTACACAGATATCATGTTTCTCTTGTAGTTTGTTACACAAGTGCCTGAAGTTGTCTTTCGCTTTTTTCTTCTCCCTCCTCCTCTGTAGGAAAGGTATCAAGGTTCAAAGAGGTCACAGATGGAACAGATGGAAATGTGTGCTACCTTTTATACATTTCTCCATACCATTTCCATTTTTGAAATCTGTAAATGCTTGTAGAAGATAATGCTTCATTGAATGTGTGTGTGCTCAACAGTCAGAGAAAATCACCCTGACAGTTGGTGAACAAGCTTGGTTTGCCCTGAACAAGCTTAGTCTGCTAACAAATTATATTAATTATATTAAGCATTTGGTGATCCTAAAACTGCTCTTTGCTATATTTAATGTGTTCTTCAACATAACATAAACGTGTGTAATATGAAGATAGTGGACCCCCCCCCCCCCCCCCCCAAAAAAAAGACAAGAATAAAATCTTGATTTGTGCGATCTCACATTTGTCTTGTCATTTCTTATGTCAGTCAACCTTTCCGTTTGTTAGCATGGAAAAGGTTTGCAGCCTCAAGCAGATGTAGGTTTGAAGAAAGCCAGTGCAGCGATGAGCTGAACTGGTCATTGAGGCACCGGTTTTGCTTTGAAGAAAGCCAGTGCAGCGATGAGCTGAACTGCTCATTGAGGCACCGGTTTTGCTTTGAAGAAAGCCAGTGCAGCGATGAGCTGAACTGCTCATTGAGGCACCGGTTTTGCTTTGAAGAAAGCCAGTGCAGCGATGAGCTGAACTGGTCATTGAGGCACCGGTTTTGCTTTGAAGAAAGCCAGTGCAGCGATGAGCTGAACTGCTCATTGA
>NC_139644.1:13465617-13478117 GCF_964638095.1 Poromitra crassiceps
ATCTGATGCATGTGCCTGGCAAAGGGGAGGCCAGGCTTCACTGTGCAATATGCCCTAACCCGACATATTGCCGACATATTACATCAGTGTATTGTTGGCATGAACAGACCAAATATATGGTGGTAACAGGACATTTCCTGTTGGATCACTCTGCAAAGCGGTGGTTCTTCAGGGCACCCAGTTCAGATGTCGTGTGGGACTTGAACTTTTGAACTTGAAGAGCCCCAGAGTGATAGATTCTCTACCTGCAAATAAGCCTTACCTGGCTGGAAAGCCTTGCGTGGATTGCTCCGCTCATTTAACAGCTAGACAAACAGAGCGCCTCACAAGCCAGGCCCACTCTTTGATATGTGCAGCCAAGACTTCAAAGGGGGCAGACACTTAGCAGTCATCTGTGTTATATACTTCCAAGACAAACATGAAGACAAAGTGTGAGCGGTTATATTACGTGTGCTATACAGGAAATGATGGGCTAAGCTAACACAGTGGTAGCGTGATATCGATGAATCTTATCCGGCAAAGTTCACGCTCGAGGAGCGGGATTTAGCATCCTATGGGACTTTGTCTCCGGAGTGAAAAATGGCAGCTGCCTAAACTTATCTCGCGTCTTCCGCGTTCAGCACACGAACCGAGGGATTTCATCCGCCATTCATTTTTCCATCTGCATTTCGTAAAATGCTTATAAAAAATACTTTTACTTGGTCAAACCAAGTGATTAAGTTATATTTAGAACCAGGAGACACCATATAACATTTCACTCTGACCAAAACTACAAAATAAAACGGATAAAAAAAACATGTTTTGATTTTTTATTCTTGGCCCTTGGTTTGTCTGCTGAATGCGGAAGAGGGCGTGACTTTGGCACTCTGTTGCAGCCAGTGTGTGCATGCATGTGTACAAGTGAGGGATGCTACAAGGCATGTGTGTCGGAGGCCTGGGGATTTGAACATACGTACTTTACTGTACACACAAAGCGAGCCCACACGCAGGCTCACACACTCGAACCGGGCTGGACTGGAGAGATAGCACCCTAGGGCCCTATTTCACGGTCATTGCTGATGTGCGCGTACAGTACATGCACACACAAGTGAGCTGAGGGGGAAATCCCCCACACTGCAGGTAAATCAGCATCTCTTTGGAAAATATAGGAAGTGTAATCATCGAAGGGATCACATATCTTAGAGCTCAACTCGTTCTCTGGGGAAACGCGTCTTATTTCAACTTTAATTACTTTGGTACTTTGGTAGGCCCCGGGCTAATCCAATCCAGCCTGGCTCAGAGAGGGGGCAAATAACCTCCTCTAGCCATGCATGTAAAGAAGAGGCAGATAGCAGAGATCCCCCCAAAAGACGACATCATAATGCGTCGACCATCTTCTTTAACAACCGCATGACGAATGGCCGACCGCTTCAAAGCAATCGGAAACTCTGGCCCCAGCCTGCGCGGCCTGCCAGGATATCCCACCTGGGAACCTTTCAGAGATGGTGGAAATACAACTCATCCCTCGAAACACGGGCGTATTCTTCACATCCCCGCTTTACATCTGTCATCCTCGATTAAATAGCGTGAAGAGAATGGGGGGGAAATGTTTTGGCTGCGACGCCCATGTGAGGGGCCTGACCACCCAGTCGGCACCCAGGCTCCGCGGATTATTCTCCCCCCAGAAAGACGTGCCAAATTCCAGTCGGCTGTTACTGCTGACCTCGACCTGGAGTCTTTTTTTATTATCAGCGATCATCCCATAGGTGGGGAGGGTTGACTTCAAGTGAGCGCTCCCTCCCTCGCCCGTTCTCACCGCTCGATTCCCTCCATCCACATCTGTACGCAGAGGGGCCCAACGCACGACTGTGACTCCTGTTTTCATTGCGCGCTATTCCGGGCTGAGGTTACCCAGGACACCGTGTGGCCACACCCAAATTTAGCCGGCCGCAGTGTGCCCGAGTTAAATCATCTCTGTTTGTCATGCAAATAATAAATATTCATTAATGGTTCTTCCACAATTCCTCGGATTCTTAGTCATTATTTTGTGTCAGCTCTGTAATCTCTAAAGGGATTTTTTATCCTCCCGGAGTTCCAGAAATAATCCTGAGCTAATATTGACGCGGGCTAAAGGAGTGCGCCTGCGGTGGTCGAGTTTGGACCAGAGGGCTGTGAAGAGGGGTCCTGGAGCCAAGGCCAAACCGCGGGGCTGCACAGAGAACAGAGGGTGGCCAGCGGGACAACGGCGCATCAAAGACACCCGAGCTGAACCGCCAGCCTTGTCTCAAGCATCGCACACTCACAGCCTATTTTCAGACAGAGCAACACCTTGGCAAACTGCAAAGCTGCCATTATTGTTGTTATCATTTCCAAACAGCCGTTTTCCAGGCCAAAGCAAATTGGGCTTCTTCTAAGTGTTGCGCATGTGTTGTGTGTGTTTGTCTTGTGTGCGTGTGCATGTGCGTGTGTGTGTGTGTGTGTGTGTGTGTGTGTGTGCATGTGTGTGTATGTGTGTGTTCGTGCGTGCGTGTGTGTGCATGTGTGCGTGTGTGTGTGTGTGTGTGTGTTACTCGAAGGTGTGTAGATGGGTGCAGATGGGTATACGACGTGTATGCATGGACACGCACAGGCATTTGTTTGCATGTGTACAACTCGGTCCTGTCAAGCGCAACCAAGCAGCACACACCTTTTCATAGCATTCCATATATTTACCCACGCTGGTTTAGCTTTAGGGAGGCTCAGATTCTGTCATTTTAACTGCAGCCAGCGGGCTCCTCCAGAGCCCCCTCGCTGCTCGGCCCAGTTTTGGCCCAGCGGAGCTGTGGCCCAGGTTTGGCTCACCAGAGCAGGACTTGGCGAGGCAGGGCCGGTCTGGGCGCCGGTCCCATCCCCACATTGAGGTGATGAAGGAGAACTCTGTCACCCCCGTGGCCACAGAGGTGAAGAGGCACCCAGGGGACATGCTGGCTGGCGTCTGAGGCCACAGCTGACAAGAGCAGGCTTGGCTGGGCCAGGGTGTTGGTGCCAGCGTGTCCTGCCCGCTGCTGCCCACGGCCTCCCCTGCTCAGCTGTCAAGTGTTCCACAGGCCACTACAGTCAGGTCAGCAGTTCTCTGTATTATCTAATCATCATGTACAGTGCACCCCGCTTATAGTGATCACCTTGGCACGGGTCAATCAATCACTATAAGCGGATGATCATTATAACAAATTATTTTTCTTTTTCTTTATTTCTCATGCAGATTACCATCTAATTGACATTTGTATCTGTATTACATGACTACAGTAGATATAAAGTAAATGAATGTTATTGACTTTAAAAAGCCATACAGTAAGTTAGGCCATCTAATTGACATTTGTATCTGTATTACATGACTACAGTAGATATAAAGTAAATGAATGTTATTGACTTTAAAAAGCCATACAGTAAGTTAGGCCATCTAATTGACATTTGTATCTGTATTACATGACTACAGTAGATATAAAGTAAATGAATGTTATTGACTTACAGTAAGTTAGGCCTCCAGATGTTTCAAACACAGCGGCCTCACGGTTCCATGTCGCTGTTCCGACCTCCCGCTGTTCCGACCTCCCCTCTCCCAGCCCCCATGCCTAAACCTAACCTCCCCCAGACCCTAACCCAAAACCTAACCTCTCCCACCCCCACGCCTAAACCTAACCTCCCCCAGACCCTAACCCAAAACCTAACCTCTCCCACCCCCCACGCCTAAACCTAAGGTCGGCATTGCGGGTGGTCGGCATAGCGGGTGGACACCGGTCTCACGTAGACAGAGATGCAGTGATCTCTCCATATACAGACAGACATGCACCGATACTCGGAGATGTCCGTTGATCTCAGGTGGGACAAGGCCCAAAATGATCACTGTAAGCAGAGTATTGATCACTATAAGTGAATTATTTAAACAGCATATAGGAATGATTTGGGACCAAGCTTTTTGATCAGTATAAGCGGTTGATCACTACTGTATAACCGTGATCACTATAAGCGGATTCCACTGTAATAATAATCGAGGGAGTGTACGTTTCTGCAGATCTGGGCCCAGGCACTGGCAACATGCACTGCCAATGCCAACCAGTGGCATTGCTGTCGAAAAATAACGAGATAAATAAAGATGAGATGACATGATACATTATTATGTGGTATAGATTTTTTTTAAGGGAAAGGAAGAACAGTTGAATTACTTCTCCTTGATTTTGTAATGTGATCATTCTATTCAATTGGTCCTCGTGATTTGCACGATTGCACATCCATAGAGTATTGCACAAGTGGCCTCTTCTGTTGCAACTTGCGAAATGTTGTAGTTATCTCCATCTGAACGTGAGAGAGAAAGAGAGAGAGAGGAGGCACCTCCGTTCACCTTACTGCTCTCTTAAGCGCAGTCTCTCAACTCCCTCTCAAGTCCCTTGAGGTGCGATGCTCTGAATGGGCTCAGACGTTTCTGTTTTGATAAGACAGCAGTACGGTTTCTCTGTGCCAGGATGCCCAGGTGCTGCTGAATGGAGAGAGCCGTGACAAAGGGCCATCAACTGAACAGAGCATCAAAGCCAGCGCTGATGATTTGATGATGGGTGAGGGTCCCTAGATAAGGGTAGGGGCCTCCTGCTTCAGACAGCCAGTTGTGAGGGAGACGCATCATCATACAGCTTTGATTGGAGGCTTTCGCTGAGTGCAATAGTGGTGCCGACGTCAGCTGCAATGCACTGATCATTGGCCAACTGGGACAAAGGTATGGGTTAACCGGGTATATTGTCCTGATCTGAATGGCAAACACAGGCAAGAGCTGACTGGTGAGTTTGGTTGAAATTTTACTGAAGAACAGAAGAGCAGGAGACAAAAAGAAAATTCAGCTTTTTTTTGTTGTTGTTGCTTTCAGTCAATGCGCTAGACACTCAGCACAGGCTCATGACTGGCGTAGCTCCTTGGCCACCTGTTCTGTGTGAAAGAAATGTTCAGGACGAGAGTTCTCAAATCCAGGGTGGAGGAGAAGAAACACAAGAGAGAAAAAGAAATGGGAAAGAATGGGAAAAGCATTTACTCTGAGCATGCCGGATGCATTCCGAAGCCTCGGAGATTCCAAAGACAAGCCGGTGGAAGGGAGCCAAGGCGCTTCACACGGAAGGGGAGGAGATATATGAGGGAGAGGAGAGGAGAAGATGTAGGAAGAGAGGACAAGTTGTGGGGGGGGGGGGGGGGGGTGTTTGGGGGTGGGGGGTATATCTCTTTAATCAGAAATGTGCAGGACGCTGATGGACAGTGAGTGATGGAGGGATAGGATGAGAAGGGAGGGATGGAACAACAGAGATAAAGGGGGATAGCTTGCAGGGTGCAGCAGCTGGAGTACCTCAACAGCCCCCACCCAACAACACCCCCATCACACCCAGTGTTGGGGTAACTCATTACAAAAGTAACATATTACATGTAATATATTACTTTTAGCAGTAACTCAGTAATATAACTTATTACCAATAGGATTTCAGTAATATTATACTAGTTACTTTGTCAAGTAACAAAAGTTACAAATTTAGTTACTTTTTTTTCTCTCAAAGCATATATTTAAATAAAGATACAACCATTTCCTAATCAAATTGTGTGTTTTTATGCAAATAACCACTATAGATGACAATAACAAAGGAAAAAGGATAACATTTAGAAATGTTGACAGTTGTCAATTATTGAAATTATTCTTCGGGATGTTCCAGGGCGGTGATGTCATTGTGCTAGTACTGCCGTCATTTTGGTGAAAGTAATGCAAAAGTAGTGTAATAAGTAACGAGTACACAGACAGTAATATTGTAAAGTAACTTATTACTTTCAAATGAGAGTAACTAGTAATATCTAGTATATTACATTTTGAAAGTAACTTGACCAACACTGAACCCCACTGCCCTCCCATCTGCCCCTACCCCCCCCCCACACACACACAAAAAAAAGAGAGAGAGAAATGTCATTGTCTCTTTACCGACGAGCGAAAAAGATGAATGCATAGAGAGCCAAAGTGGAACGTCACTTCCTGCTTCAGCACTGTACCAGAGATTTTCATCCGCCATTTATTTTCCCATCGACATTTCGTAAAATGCTTATAAAAAGAGTTTTACTGATTCAAACCAAACGCTACAGATATATTTAGAAACAGGAGAGATCGCATAACATTTCACTCGGGCCAAAACGTTAAAAAAAAAAAAAAAACGGGTTTGAAGAAAATATTTTTTCGATGTTGTCTTTTTTTAAGTTTTGGTCCGAGTGAAATGTTCTATGGTCTCTCCCGATTATAGCGTTAGCTGACCATTTGGTTTGAACCAGTAAAACTCTTTTTATAAGCATTTTACGAAATGTCAATGGGAAAATAAATGGCGGATGAAAATCCCTGGTACAGTGCTGAAGCAGGAAGTAGGCGGTCACTTTGCCTCTCTATAGGGGCAGGGAGTGAGGGATGTCCCGTGAAATGTTGCCTGTTCTCTGACCCCGGTGCTCCACTGACAGACACAGAGAGGCTCCACTGACAGACACAGAGAGGCTCGGAGACGGGACACCGGCCAGGCAGCGCCTCTCGTGGGGGGGGGGGGGGGGGGGATTAATGATTCAGAGAGATGCAAAGAGACAACCGCACCACAAGTGGTTTTGTCGTCTTCTCTCTAGTGCAACTGTGCGGAGTTTTAACACCCGGCGCTCTCCCACCACCCATCTCTATCCCACACAACACGGTGGCGACTGCGGGGCCCCAGACTCACTGTTTCATCTGCATGTGTGTAGAGGACAAGTGAACCTCTTTGTTCACCGGTGCTGCCATCCTTCACTCCGGAGGGAACTCACTGACAGGCCGTGCGGTCCCTTGAAGAGAGATGGATGAAGACACTTTGTAGCTTAAAGAGGGGGAGGGGGGAATGGACTGATGTGACACAAAGATAGTAGATGGCAGAGGAGACGCTCCAGTCAGTGCGAAAGAACAGAGAGAATGGACAGAGCAAAACAGAGGTGAACAGGACACATCAGAGGAGAAGAGAGCAGAAAAGAAAAGACAACGAATATACAGGACACTAACGGAACTGTGTCCTGAGGCGGATACCGTGGCCCTGAGTCGGACGCAAACATCCGGTCTGATGCGTTTTCCGGCCTTTTTGTGGGGCTTTTAATTTCAGCGAACGCCAGCTGGTGTTGTGGAATTACTTTAGACATGTCTAACAATCTACATGTCAATTTCCATATGAATATACGGCCATTTAAATGTCCAAATAGTTTAGGAACGTGATTTTGATAAGAGAAAGCCGTGGGACGGGCTTGGGTGATGTTCGACAATCGATTGCTAATGCCTGAACTGTTAGCGTGGATCCAGGGTTTCAGACTCAGGGCCAGCCTAGTGTGATGCTAAATGACCGGCGATAGCGTCCGTTTTCTGACTCTGGTAAAGAAAAACAAATCTAAAGTGAATGATTAAGATGATATATCACTAGGAAGGTAAGAAGTTATACTTGACTTTTACACCGTTAAACTGGTTGTAAACATGACATGGTCATAACGGCTAACTGTAGCTATCCGACTTGGGATAAAAATGTCCATCACACCGTCACGACACATTTTACGATTGGCAATGGGTCCCTCCGGTCCAGAGCAATACGAGCTCGGTCCTCCTCAGACATTGTGGCATGATGGGCCAGATTACTGTCTCCACTGTCTCTCAGCTGGACCTCTCCAGCAACCAATCGCCATCCGGGAAGGCTTGTAACCCAGGCCAAGCCAGGGTGGGGCACTGGGGCAGGGTCAGGGGTCCGGGGCTACAGGGCTGACAGACAAGAGAGATTGATGCCGGTTGACAAAACTTGAGCCCCACTCTGTCCCAGCAGCAGCCCTCCCTGCTCCCCAGGGGCTTGAGGGGGGGGGGGGGGGGGATCAGAGGTACACCCACCGCACACACACACACACACACACACACACACACACACACACACACACACACTACCCCCTACTCACACCCACCCAAATGCTGCCTCACTTTCCTGTTGCGTCTTGTTCGCTCCCATCCTAAGCTGTAAGGGGAGCAAAGGGCCTCAGTAAACGGAGAGCCCTGACATATATTTTGTTACATCCAGCCGTGAATTCCTGCGGGGGAGCATGCAGCCACCGTGCCTACTGTATGTACGTCCTGCAGCCTGCAGGGGGAGCATGCAGCCACCGTGCCTACTGTATGTACGTCCTGCAGCCTGCAGGGGGCGCATGCAGCCACCGTGCCTACTGTATGTACATCCTGCAGCCTGCAGGGGGCGCATGCAGCCACCGTGCCTACTGTATGTGTGTCCTGCAGCCTGCAGGGGGCGCATGCAGCCCCCGTGCCTACTGTATGTGTGTCCTGCAGCCTGCAGGGGGCGCATGCAGCCACCGTGCCTACTGTATGTGTGTCCTGCAGCCTGCAGGGGGCGCATGCAGCCACCGTGCCTACTGTATGTGTGTCCTGCAGCCTGCAGGGGGCGCATGCAGCCACCGTGCCTACTGTATGTACATCCTGCAGCCTGCAGGGGGCGCATGCAGCCACCGTGCCTACTGTATGTACATCCTGCAGCCTGCAGGGGGAGCATGCAGCCACCGTGCCTACTGTATGTGTGTCCTGCAGCCTGCAGGGGGCGTATGCAGCCACCGTGCCTACTGTATGTACGTCCAGCAGCCTGCAGGGGGCGCATGCAGCCACCGTGCCTACTGTATGTACGTCCAGCAGCCTGCAGGGGGCGCATGCAGCCACCGTGCCTACTGTATGTGTGTCCTGCAGCCTGCAGGGGGCGCATGCAGCCACCGTGCCTACTGTATGTACATCCTGCAGCCTGCAGGGGGCGCATGCAGCCACCGTGCCTACTGTATGTACATCCTGCAGCCTGCAGGGGGAGCATGCAGCCACCGTGCCTACTGTATGTGTGTCCTGCAGCCTGCAGGGGGCGCATGCAGCCACCGTGCCTACTGTATGTACGTCCAGCAGCCTGCGGGGGAGCATGCAGCCACCGTGCCTACTGTATGTGCGTCCAGCAGCCTGCAGGGGGCGCATGCAGCCACCGTGCCTACTGTATGTACGTCCAGCAGCCTGCAGGGGGCGCATGCAGCCACCGTGCCTACTGTATGTACGTCCAGCAGCCTGCAGGGGGCGTATGCAGCCACCGTGCCTACTGTATGTACATCCTGCAGCCTGCAGGGGGCGCATGCAGCCACCGTGCCTACTGTATGTACGTCCTGCAGCCTGCAGGGGGCGCATGCAGCCCCCGTGCCTACTGTATGTACGTCCTGCAGCCTGCAGGGGGCGCATGCAGCCACTGTGCCTACTGTATGTACGTCCTGCAGCCTGCAGGGGGAGCATGCAGCCACCGTGCCTACTGTATGTACGTCCTGCAGCCTGCAGGGGGCGCATGCAGCCACTGTGCCTACTGTATGTACGTCCTGCAGCCTGCAGGGGGCGCATGCAGCCACTGTGCCTACTGTATGTACGTCCTGCAGCCTGCAGGGGGCGCATGCAGCCACTGTGCCTACTGTATGTACGTCCTGTAGCCTGCAGGGGGCGTATGCAGCCACCGTGCCTACTGTATGTACGTCCTGCAGCCTGCAGGGGGCGCATGCAGCCACTGTGCCTACTGTATGTACGTCCTGCAGCCTGCAGGGGGCGTATGCAGCCACCGTGCCTACTGTATGTACGTCCTGCAGCCTGCAGGGGGCGCATGCAGCCACCGTGCCTACTGTATGTACGTCCTGCAGCCTGCAGGGGGCGCATGCAGCCACCGTGCCTACTGTATGTGTGTCCTGCAGCCTGCAGGGGGAGCATGCAGCCACCGTGCCTACTGTATGTACGTCCTGCAGCCTGCAGGGGGCGCATGCAGCCACCGTGCCTACTGTATGTACATCCTGCAGCCTGCAGGGGGCGCATGCAGCCACTGTGCCTACTGTATGTACGTCCTGCAGCCTGCAGGGGGAGCATGCAGCCACCGTGCCTACTGTATGTACGTCCTGCAGCCTGCAGGGGGCGCATGCAGCCACCGTGCCTACTGTATGTACGTCCTGCAGCCTGCAGGGGGCGCATGCAGCCACCGTGCCTACTGTATGTACGTCCTGCAGCCTGCAGGGGGAGCATGCAGCCACCGTGCCTACTGTATGTGCGTCCAGCAGCCTGCAGGGGGCGCATGCAGCCACCGTGCCTACTGTATGTGCGTCCAGCAGCCTGCAGGGGGCGTATGCAGCCACCGTGCCTACTGTATGTGCGTCCAGCAGCCTGCAGGGGGAGCATGCAGCCACCGTGCCTACTGTATGTGCGTCCAGCAGCCTGCAGGGGGCGCATGCAGCCACCGTGCCTACTGTATGTGTGTCCTGCAGCCTGCAGGGGGCGCATGCAGCCACCGTGCCTACTGTATGTGCGTCCAGCAGCCTGCAGGGGGAGCATGCAGCCACCGTGCCTACTGTATGTGCGTCCAGCAGCCTGCAGGGGGCGCATGCAGCCACCGTGCCTACTGTATGTGTGTCCTGCAGCCTGCAGGGGGAGCATGCAGCCACCGTGCCTACTGTATGTACGTCCTGCAGCCTGCAGGGGGCGCATGCAGCCACCGTGCCTACTGTATGTACATCCTGCAGCCTGCAGGGGGCGCATGCAGCCACTGTGCCTACTGTATGTACGTCCTGCAGCCTGCAGGGGGCGCATGCAGCCACCGTGCCTACTGTATGTACATCCTGCAGCCTGCAGGGGGCGCATGCAGCCACTGTGCCTACTGTATGTACGTCCTGCAGCCTGCAGGGGGCGCATGCAGCCACCGTGCCTACTGTATGTACATCCTGCAGCCTGCAGGGGGCGTATGCAGCCACCGTGCCTACTGTATGTACGTCCTGCAGCCTGCAGGGGGCGCATGCAGCCCCCGTGCCTACTGTATGTACGTCCTGCAGCCTGCAGGGGGCGTATGCAGCCACCGTGCCTACTGTATGTACGTCCTGCAGCCTGCAGGGGGCGCATGCAGCCACCGTGCCTACTGTATGTACGTCCTGCAGCCTGCAGGGGGCGTATGCAGCCACCGTGCCTACTGTATGTACGTCCTGCAGCCTGCAGGGGGCGTATGCAGCCACCGTGCCTACTGTATGTACATCCTGCCGCCTGCAGGGGGCGTATGCAGCCACCGTGCCTACTGTATGTACGTCCTGCAGCCTGCAGGGGGCGCATGCAGCCACCGTGCCTACTGTATGTACGTCCTGCCGCCTGCAGGGGGAGCATGCAGCCACCGTGCCTACTGTATGTACGTCCTGCAGCCTGCAGGGGGAGCATGCAGCCACCGTGCCTACTGTATGTACATCCTGCAGCCTGCAGGGGGAGCATGCAGCCACCGTGCCTACTGTATGTACGTCCTGCAGCCTGCAGGGGGAGCATGCAGCCACCGTGCCTACTGTATGTACATCCTGCAGCCTGCAGGGGGAGCACACTGCTGTCGGGGGCGAGGTAAGATGGAGAGAGTTGGGAGGGTGGAGGTAAGAGGTGGAGTAATGTAGCATGAACTGTCACAGCTAGGGTTACATAGGGGACCGATCTCACAAATGGCTTTTCAAAGATATTGTTACACAGAACCAACTGTCTCAGGGAGGGAAGAGGATGGAGGAAAAAGAAAAGAGAACTTTATACTTTAGTGTTTGTTTTGACTTTGGATTGCCACTGCACTTCATCCTACATGTATGGAGGAGAGTCACCGAGAGAGAGCGGGACATGGTACATGGAACCTGGCGTGGTCTCTCTCTCCCTCTCCTCTCTCTCTCTCCTCTCTCTCCTCTCTCTCCTCTCTCTCCTCTCTCTCCTCTCTCTCCTCTCTCTCTCTTGCTCTCTCTCCTCTCTTGTTACATGAAGTCATCCATGTGGAACGTGAGAGGATTCACCAGGCCTGCTCTTCTATGGAGGGAATGTGGGAACCTGGCTAATCTATGCAGATATGTAGAAACTTGTTAAAATTCGTCTGAGGTGCAGGAGCTGCCAAACAAGCAGTGCTTCTGTTTGTCCTGCCCTTATTTCACACCGTGTCAGCGCACGTGTCCCCTCATGAAGTCCCAAGGCACCCTCCACAGGTGTGTGTGTGTGTGCATGTGTGTGTGTGCGTGCGTGTGCGTGCGTGCGCGTGCGCGTGCGTGCATGCAGAGGTGAGGAATAGCATGGAAGCCATCGAGGAGACTTCAGGTCTAGCTATGCAGTCATGAAGGCAACTGGTATTATGTAACACATGTACTGTATACATACACACAAACCAAGCAGCCACTGGAAGCATCAGTCTGTACCAGACATGCCTATAGCTAAAAACCAAGAGCGTTTGCCTGAACTTCTTCATTTCCTCCCAGGAACGGGGGCAGCCTGGTTAAAACCATCCAGATCTGTGAACTCATTCTGTTTCGTTTCATGAATCTGTCTGGACTCCACACTGTGCACAGTCATGGAAGTAACGAGTCCTTCAGCCAATCAGCTTCAGATCCAGTCAAATCCAAATCCACTCAAAAGAACGGCGAAACCATATTTTCTG
>NC_139644.1:13485617-13493117 GCF_964638095.1 Poromitra crassiceps
GGAGCGCTAGCTCACAAAGCTCCATTCACAGCAGCACACATCCAACCATTAGGTAACACTTCAGTCCTGCAGCCCCGGCCGCGATCCTCAGCCCTCTCAGTCAGAAGAACACTACCTGTATACAGTTATAATGCTGCAGTCCACTGCACCACCACCACTGGCTCCACTGCACCACACCACCTTCTTGGCTCTCTCCAAGAAGTGTGCGTGTTCATCTGTGCACCGTAACTGTACGTGTTTATGTGTTCATGCACGTGAGTTTACATGGGTACATATGTGTGTCGGGGGGTGGGTGGGGGGCGCAGGGCCGCGGGGGTCCTGAGACATGAGAGCCGGACGTGGTTGGGGAGGGGAGGAGGGGGGGGGGGGGTGTCTCTGACCACGGTGATGTTTTTTCCACTGGGGGGCAGGGGGGCGAGTGTGACAGGTTACATGGGCTGTGATTAATACTTGGCCTCTTGATGTCCTATTTAGAAAATAAACCCACCCAACCCCGTGATTATTACGCCGAACTCCCTCAAGAATACTGTACACAATGCACCTTTCAGCTTCTCTTTTAAAACTGATTTTTTTTTTTTTTTTTTTTAGCCAAGGGTGTGTTGTCAGGTTTTTTTTTCCTTAATGTTCCACTGCAGCACTTGTGAAAAGGGGAAAACCCAACCTGGTTTTGCATTACACTAGCCTTCACTGTACGTACATGTAGCTTTGTACTGCCTTTTTTTCCCTCCTCCTTCTTCTTCTTCTTCTTCTTCTTCTTCTGCTTTTGACTGGAAAAGTCAACGAAGGGGGGATCAGTTAGGTGTTGCGGCCGGGCGGGCAGCAATACTGTGCTTGTCGGGGCACAGGGCTTAAAATGGCTGCTAGGGTTTTTCTTGTCCTCTTGTTTAATTGTCTAATGACGAGGATCCGTGACAGCTCACCTAAATGTGATGAGAAGGTGGAGAGGCTTGGTCACCTTGAAGCAGCTATTTGATCTTCTTCTGAATTCAGGCACCGTGCCAAAGACACATTCCAGCGTAGTGCCCCTCTTTGGCCGCCGGGGGGGGGGGAGGAGGGGGCTTTTGCCCGCCTATTCTACCAAGCCTGGTTTCAATGAGTGCAGAGTCCCCAGGGCGCAGGGGGAACTCAACCTTCTGTAATTCAAGGCCCACTTCTGATTGTTCAAACATTTCCGGACCACCTTCCCAAATAAACGCTATCATTGTGGTATCTTGATGTGAGAGAGGTCCTCTGGCGCTCTGAGGCCCAGTGGTTGAGAAGAAGCACTGCCCCCAGGGTATCTATTGTCCCTCAGATCGCCCCGTACAAACCATATGGGCCTCTCATGCATGGTGCGTATCTGCAACAACTACTGTATGAGGTCGGCCATTCTCTAACCATAAAACCAATGTTCTAAAGAACTTTGATGGCTATCCCATCATTGCTGCCCACACACACACACACACACACACATACACACACAGACACACACGTATCCATGTGATCAGCTCCACAAATGTGACAGTGGCTCTATTCTGCACCGCTCGATCGGTACTGTCCCTCGCATGCAAACCCCTGCTGCTGCTGACTGGAGGGAATCTCGGCCCAAGTGGGGGTTTGACGGGTGAACCTGGCAACCCTCCAATGGCTCAAAATCAGCACTCCCCCCCCCTCATCCCCCAGGCCCTCTCCTCGGAGTACACACACCTGTGCCTGGGCCTCTCTGGGCTGCCGGTCTACTGTAAGCCCCAGGAGGCACTGAGCTGCTGGATTACACAGAGCTGCTCTCTGCTGTTTGATCCACCAAAACCTGCGTCTCTCTCTCTCTCTCTCTCTCTCTCTCTCTGTCTCTCTCTCTCTCTGTCTCTCTCTCTCTCTCCCTCTCTCTCTCCCTCTCTCTCTCTCTCTCTCCCTCCCCCTCTCTCTCTCTCTCTCAGGTGCTGCTGGTTGCTCTGTGGCTCTGATGAGAGACTGAGAGGTTTGGACACGACACATTGACACACAAGCTTGAAGCTCACCTCACATTTGCAGATGGTAGTCTCACGTGGTCAGACCCAATGTCTTACGCCAGCAAGCTTCCAGCGACGGAGCGTCTGAATCACAAATCAGCATTTCCGCGTTTTGCCTTTAGAAATCCTGTGGCGAAATCTGATTGGCGGGGCTGTTACGGAAGTCCGGCCCGCCGTCCGCGGTTGGTCAATTCATATAGCTGTCACGCATTTTGTTTTGGTCTTAGGGGGGCGGTCCTTAACCACTTTTCAAGAGTTGTGCAGCAGACGTATAGATATCTCTCTACGGCTGGCTACTGCAAGACTGTTGCATTGGTGTTAAAACGCAAACACATTTCCTTGCATACATATATTGTGCATTTGCATTGTGAACTGCATGTTTCTGCATGAAACATGAGTTTCGCATTTGACTTCAGACTCAATTTGGAATTTGGACTTTACTGTAGATTCTGTAAAAGACTGGCATTATAAAAAGGTTGAATTGTTTATTTTTAGGTTGCATGACATTCAAATGTCACTTGATGTGCAGACAACATAACAGCATGGCATCAGCTGCACCGGCATAGTAGTATAATGTATTAAATGATTATATAGGCTGCACTTCTATCTTTAGTTTCTATCTATAGGTTCATTTAGGTTAGATCATAACCAGTGTATTATTGTATGATCTCCAAATATATAAGACATAATATAAGCAGCTGGCTGTAAGTTGTAAGTCGGTATCTCTGACTCATAGACACACACACACACACACACACACACACACACACACACACACACACACACACACACGCACATGTGAACACATACACGTTGCAGACATAAACACATTCTGTGCCCTCTGCACAGGCAGCCCCCATTTTTCACTCCTCCTTTGAGCTAATCGGGAGTGGGCAGGGTAGCAGGGTAGGTTGAGAGGCGCGGGGCTGAACTGGGTGGTCTTATCTCGCCCCTGAACCCCCCCCCCCCCCCCCCCCTTCTTTACTGTAGAACCAGCCTCACCTTCCCACCGGCCCAACTCAACCCGGTTGGCAGGGCTGAAATTACAGCAGTTCAGGCTCCAAATCTCCCTCCATTCTCCACACATGCCAGACAGAGGGGAGGAAAGAATAACAGGCCTTACGCCCCTGGCCTGTCTCTCTCTCTCTGGCCTGTCTCTCTCCCTGGCCCTGGCCTGTCTCTCTCCCTGGCCCTGGCCTGTCTCTCTCCCTGGCCTGTCTCTCTCCCTGGCCCTGGCCTGTCTCTCTCTCTCTGACCTGTCTCTCTCCTTGGCCCTGGTCTGTCTCTCTCCCTGCCAGGGAGCACTGCCCAGCCCCACCAACAGATAACCATTACAGCTCAGAAAGACATGGCGGGCAGGAGGGAGGGATGGGGATGTAGAGGGAGGAAGGGAGGGAGAGAGACAAAGAGAAAAGGTGGAGAGAGAGAGAGAGGATAGTGCACTGGATTGAAGGTGGGAGGACAGAAATAAAGGCTTAGGGTCAGATAGACAGGAAGAGGGATGCAGCAAGAAGTTTTTAGTCTGGTAGAGGGGGAAAAAACCCTGATGCTGCTAGATGGTTTGTCTTCACATAACCACCTGGGAACGAGTCACTCGGGAAAACGTTTAAAATAGGCAGGCACTTTCAAAAAATACCTGGCATGTGATTGGATGAACCATGTGTCTATCTATCTCGCTGTCGCTGGGCGTCACACCAAAGCCCGTCTGTAGCTGCCTCTGGACGCTGATTGGTGTGAACCACTGGTGGTCCGGATTCAAACCAATAGATTGGAGCGTGGTGAGATGGATTTGTCATGTGATCGTGATCTCATGATCTCACACAAATCCAGAGGTTAGGAAAACATGGTTGAGAGAGAAATTGGGGCGTAAAAAGAATGCCAGCGCTATGATGTACTGTAGGGCTGGGGGAACACTGCGCAGTAGACTCGTACGACCCACAGGAGAGGAAGAAAGAAAATAAGACTCACAACGCAAACCAGTCGTGACCAGAGCGAACCAGAGAGAAGGAGAGGAGGAACAGAGGGAAGGATAAAAGCACGAAGAGACGAGAGACTGCCTGGCAGTAGGCTCGCAGCTGACATATAACATAACATAACATATTCAAAGACGAAGAAAAAATGACAAGAGAAGACAAACCTGGATCATCTCCAGATGAAGAAAGGAGAGGATGAGGGGGAAAAAAGAATGGGCAATGGCACGATCTCTGTCTGAAATAAGTGAAAAGTTCCCCCGTCCCTCCCACCACGCACGCACACACACACACACACACACACACACACACACACACACACACACACACACACACACACACACACACACACACACACACACACACACACGCACGCACACACACATGCACACACTTGAACTGCATGCCTATCCCACACACCTAGGCCCACTCTCCTTTGTCGGTCTCTTTTATCTGCTGCTATGTAGCGATGGCCGACGCGTATGAAAATAGTGCGGGCAATAAAGCAGTGTGGAGGGGTAGTCCCTCCGTCATCCTGCAGGGACCACAGGCAGCGTGCAGACAGGCAGATATAGAGCCTGCATGGTGCAGAGGGGTAGTCCCCCTGTCATCCTGCAGGGACCACAGGCAGCGTGCAGACAGGCAGGTATAGAGTCTGCATGGTGCAGAGGGGTAGTCCCCCTGTCATCCTGCAGGGACCACAGGCAGCGTGCAGACAGGCAGGCAGGTATAGAGCCTGCATGGTGCAGAGGGGTAGTTCCCCTGTCATCCTGCAGGGACCACAGGCAGCGTGCAGACAGGCAGGTATAGAGCCTGCATGGTGCAGAGGGGTAGTCCCCCTGTCATCCTGCAGGGACCACAGGCAGCGTGCAGACAGGCAAGATATAGAGTCTGCATGGTGCAGAGGGGTAGTTCCCCTGTCATCCTGCAGGGCCCACAGGCAGCGTGCAGGCAGACAGATATAGAGTCTGCATGGTGCAGAGGGGTAGTCCCCCTGTCATCCTGCAGGGCCCACAGGCAGCGTGCAGGCAGGCAGATATAGAGCCTGCTTGGTGCAGAGGGGTAGTCCCTCTGTCATCCTGCAGGGCCCACAGGCATCGTGCAGACAGACAGATATAGAGTCTGCATGGTGCAGAGGGGTAGTTCCCCTGTCATCCTGCAGGGCCCACAGGCAGCGTGCAGGCAGACAGATATAGAGTCTGCATGGTGCAGAGGGGTAGTCCCCCTGTCATCCTGCAGGGCCCACAGGCAGCGTGCAGGCAGGCAGATATAGAGCCTGCTTGGTGCAGAGGGGTAGTCCCTCTGTCATCCTGCAGGGCCCACAGGCATCGTGCAGACAGACAGATATAGAGTCTGCAATGGTGCAGAGGGGTAGTCCCTCTGTCATCCTGCAGGGCCCACAGGCAGCGTGCAGGCAGACAGATATAGAGTCTGCATGGTGCAGAGCGGTAGTTCCCCTGTCATCCTGCAGGGCCCACAGGCAGCGTGCAGGCAGACAGATATAGAGCCTGCATGGTGCAGAGGGGTAGTCCCTCTGTCATCCTGCAGGGCCCACAGGCAGCGTGCAGGCAGACAGATATAGAGTCTGCATGGTGCAGAGGGGTAGTCCCTCCGTCATCCTGCAGGGCCCACAGGCAGCGTGCAGACAGGCAGGTATAGAGCCTGCATGCGGGGAGGGAAGATGTCATGTCAGGGTGGAAGAGAGAGTGGAGGATAAAAGGAACCTGAATAAAAGAAGAAAAGTGATGCAGAGGGCCTCTGGCATATTGAGAACATATTGAGGTTAGGGAAGCATCGGGTTTTATTGAAGATTGATGAGCATGTCAGTCTGCCTCGATATAGACAATAACAAACGCTACACACTTTGAGGGAGAAAAATGACAGTGTCAATGAAGCTTCCACTGTAAAACTCATATAAACCCCCCAACTAAAGCCTCTTGACCTTATGCGCCATTTGAATGAATTCCTGTGTCCACACCTTTTTTCTGCCGTTTTGATGGCTTTTAATCATGTTGAAGTTTCCCCAACTCTAGTTCACGCTGTCCAGAATGATACATAAGAAGGCTATGAAATACTAATACGTCAGCGTTGCCCTCAGCAGACCATGCAACCGCTAAACGTATTTATTCGTCTTTGCACTATGATGCAGTACTTACAGTCATCCATAACAGGCTTATGTCATGTCTAAGGAAGCTCCTTTGTGCTTGTGCGATGAGAGAGAGAGAGAGAGAGAGAGAGAGAGAGTAACCAGTAGTAGCAGAGAGGTGGCTGCGTCACTGTCAGGACCTTAGCGTGAGTCCAGAGATGTGTTTTGCTGATGCTATCTGCGCCGCCGTAAACAAACCTGACTCAGAAGAACACACTGGTCCAGACGCTGCGACACACTGATTCCAAACTACAAACACGTTACATCCCTAACAGTACCTGGCATACCGCCCGCTCTCTCTATCTCCCTCTAACCTCTCACACACGCAACATTGACTTACTTTTGTTTTTGCCATTTCTCCGTTTCCCTCTTTCATCTGCCCCCTATCTTCTCACTCTCTCTCCATCTATCCTTCGCCATTGTGTTCTTCCTCCTCCTCTCTTATCCCAAGTTTGTTATGCAATTGTGGAGGGTCTCTGCTACAGTACCTGGACGTGTTATCACGACATCGCATTCCCTCTTTCTGCCTTGTGTTTCTGTGCTGATCGTTAGCTCACTGGGACACCATGACACGCACGCACCCCCCATCATACCTCTGCCACCCCCCTCTCTCCCCACCCCATTCTCCACCCGTCCTCTTGGCAAAAGAGACTGGCCTCTGGCTGATCTCATCCCTGCCCAAAGCATCCTGTCAGCTGCACACTGCATCCTCATTCACTATGTACAGTAAATAGCAATCCTATAATTCTTGGTTTCAGCAGCGAGCGTCTGCCTAAGCAGGTTTGTGTTTGTTCTGTGGCTCTGTTTATTATGATTGCAGGGCTAGTAGGTACATAATGCCATTGCAAACTGTCAAAACCTTGTCATATATACATCCACAATGGTTTCACGGCTGGGTACGTCCTGAACGGGAATGCAACACCGAGACTCTGCCAAGCCGATCCATCAAAGCACATGCCAAAGCTGGGCTGTGTGAGACTTGTGTTTCTTGGAGGCCCTCTCCGTTCTCCAACAGCCAATATTGAAAGTGAGTCAGGACTGTCGCAAAACTCAGTTCTCTGCTTATTATGTGTTGAATGTCATCAGGGAGGTCTTTGGCGGTGATGATGCTCCAAACATACATAAACACCTTTCTTCTGCTAAGTAAGCCCCCGTCGCTCCTTGGCATGCAATTCACCATGTTTGTGTCTGCGTGAAGGGACCTTAACCAGCTGTTTGTGTCTGCGTGAAGGAGCCTTAACCAGCTGTTTGTGTCTGCGTGAAGGGACCTTAACCAGCTGTTTGTGTCTGCGTGAAGGGACCTTAACCAGCTGTTTGTGTCTGCGTGAAGGAGCCTTAACCAGCTGTTTGTGTCTGTGTGAAGGGACCTTAACCAGCTGTTTGTGTCTGTGTGAAG
>NC_139644.1:13498117-13513117 GCF_964638095.1 Poromitra crassiceps
AGCCCCCTTCCCAACAAGCTAGCTTGACATTGGTACCAATGGACGCCATCTTGGATGGATGCCCGCCAGGGCCGTAGCCAGGGTTCCGAAATAGAGTTTTTTTTCCCCCCTTTTTAAGCCATATTTAGAGTAATATATCATTTTAAATCAACATTAGGATTATACTGTTGTGATGTCATTATTCAGTATATTCTCTTTCATGTCACCACCTGCTCAGCTCTCCTGTCAACATAATTGTAACTAACAAACACAAACTGTTTTAGCCAAATTCATATCAAAATGACACCTACAAACACAGGTACACAACCCAAGCCGTACACAACACACAAAGTTACTTAGACAGACTAGACACTTACTTTCTTGGTTGTTGCTAAAAAATCTGTCAGTGTGTGTCACTCACTGTCTGTCGTTCACTCGCTCACTGTCTCGCAGCTCGCTCACCTTCAATTATCTCGCCAGGCAGACAGACAGTCATCACTCACCACCATGCTGCTGCTCTCTCAGAATCAAGTTACCGCGGACGCGGCGTCAGATGACTTCCTGCCTGACCTGCCTTTCGTTTCAAAATAAAAGCGATCCCGTGTTTTTCATGCTTTTCCTGTTTTCCATGCAGATTGTTTTATTTTTTTATAATCTTCGTTCTCAGTACACTCTACAATTTTCTGTTCCCAAAGTCCGAACTGAATTGGGGAAGAAAGCTTTTAGGTTCTCTGCACCCACCGCATGGAACAGTCTGCAGTCTGATCTTAAACTTAATAGCTTAGTAACCTTAAATGGTTTTAAGGCTATGGTAAAATCTCTTGAGAACAGGCTGTCTGTATGCAAATGTTTTATTTGATCATTTTAATGTTTTTCAATTGTATGTGTTTATGTGTTTGTTTGTTGTAACTTTGTGTTGCTGCTGTTTCTTGGCCAGGTCTCTCTTGTAAAAGAGATCTTTGATCTCAATGGGACAAACCTGGTTAAATAAAGGCTAAAAAAAAAAAAAAAAAAAAAAATCTCTGAAATATTAAAAAAATCTCTGAAATATTAGGGGAGGTCCGGACCTCCCCGTCCTCATAGCTAGCTACGGCCCTGATGCCCGCTACAGCTTCTGGAAGACAGCAGCATGTTGGCCATGTACGCACCTGCCACCCGCTAGAAACGTGCCTGTCAATAATTTACACTGTTTCCTTCTCAGTTGTGTTCCGTTACATTACGTTTTGATTCGTCGTTATCAGTTGCAGGAATCATCTTGTCGCCCTCACAGCTTTTATGACGGCATCAACGTCTTAATCTTGCCCACTTCGCTGCACACACAATGACCAAGAAGTGTCTTTTGTGCTTCTCCTCACAAGCACTACGACATCTTGACACTTTCCACAAGCCAGGCGGCGCTAATCTTTCTGCCGAGTGTGAGATCTGCTCATCTGGGAGCGGATAATATCTCTGAGACCTCTGCCTGACACCTCTGTGATATGGTTGCTGTGTGTTCCTCGCCTTGACGATGCCTCTGTTGTGCTCATGTTTAGGAGATGAATCAGGTAGTGTCTTGTTTGTATGGTCTATGAGATAGGTGCTGATAGATGGAGAGAGTGTTCACGGTTATGGTTGGGCTGTCCTGTTGTGTTATTATTTAGGTCACATTACAGTGTGCGCATGCAGCCGTTACGTCGCTACATACTTTCTGCCAGCACAGTCGCCAGAATAAAATGTCGGGATTATATGTTTCTAGAAGCAACGGAAACGTCAAATACGAACATTTCTGAATGAAAATACATACAGATTCAGGTTTCGAGATACGTGAATATTAACGTTATACACTTGAGTCTAATAACGTGTATAACGTTAATATTCATCACTGTCACATATTGAAGGACTTTTAACCCCAACCCAAACCATAGCCCTAACCTTAACCAAGTTGCTTGCCTAAACCTAACCATACGCTGCATAGCCTACTTATACTAAGTCAAACTCCTCTTATGTAATCTGATTACCTACTGTGGCAATAAAAGTGATTCTCTCATTCTCTAAACATAACCAAATCTGTTTTACTGACCTACAGTCAACATAAAGTCGTTTTATTTGCGTTTAACGTTGCGTTCAAATGAACTGCACGTTTTGTTCCGAAATTTACGTGGAGATTGTAGATGAGTACATCAAGTGAAGGAGGAGAGGAGAGGAGAAAAATGGCACGTTTCTGCCGTGCGATATGCAACGTACTTTGGTTCAAAAATGTTCAAAAACATTTTTACAGTTCTGTGGATTCCAAAAACATGCAATACCGACATTTTATTCCGGCGATTGGGTTGCGTCTGCACGCTTCAGGACATCAGGAAAGGTTTTCAGTTGCTGTTCGACTGCGGCTTGCCAGCAACATGCACACCACAGGCCTGAACAGAGAGGTATATACCTCAGCTTTACCTCTCTGCTAACCTCAATTCCACACTTTCCAACCTCCTTTTCCCACTTTCCGTGTAACCTTCTCACCCCTCAGTCTGTTTTCACATGCCTGCCCCCCCTCCCCCCCCCCTCTTCAAACACAGGAAACCTATGTTGGAAACCCGGCTTGTGTGTCCATCCACTTTAAAGAGTGAGAGTATCAAGAAGGAAAATAAATACGGGACGCAGAAAGCAGCAGCAGAACAAAGTGAAACAAAATTGGCGTGGCTGCATAGCCGGGCCCCCTGGCCGATGTCCATGTTGATATGAGAGGCTTAAGGGCCTAGGCTGGGAGGACGCTAGCATTTCAAAAAAAGCCGCCTCTGATGCTATCGCCGCGCTATTAAGACTTGCCAGGGTTACGATTGTTGCTTTGAGTGCGGCGGGCAGGGTGTAAGGCAGCCCGCCTGTGTTTCCTATCCCTCACTGGGTGTTATAGAGATCAGTGTGTGTATTTCCTATCCCTCACTGGGTGTTACAGAGATCAGTGTGTGTGTCGTCCACCAAAAGCGTCGGCTTTGTTTTCGTTAGTTTCACCGTCCACTGCACTCTCACGGTCGCACGCTGTTCTTTCATCCCCTCCTCTTCTTCTCCGTTCTTTTTTCCAATATTTGATTTTCAGTTTTCAAAACATCATTACAAGAATAAACTCCCGCACACTGTCTCCACATGCAATCAAAAGTTGAATAAGAAAAAGAATAACGTTTCGGTCATGAGACCTTCATCAGATTCTCTTACAGAAGAGGAGGAGGAGGGACCCAGTTATATAGGCTGGCAAACCTACGTGGACCACTCGGGTTGCACTGCACCCTGACATCATAATTGAACACAATTACCCAGATAGAAAATGGCAGGTATGGGTCAGAGGACCCATTTCCTTCAAGTTTTCAAAACATAAAAAAACAGACAAACTCAGACACAGGGAAAGAAAGAGAGAAAGAGAGAGGGGGAAGTGGCGCAGTCGGTAGCGCTGTCGCCTCACAGTCAGAAGGTCCTGAGTTTGATTCTCACCTGGGACACTGTGGGCGCTGTGGTTGTGTTCCCCCCCATATCTTCAGTGCCTACTGCCCAGGTGGGGTATCTCGTCGTAAGGGCCTTTCTCTCTGTGTGGAGTTTGCATGTTCTCCCCGTGCTCCCCCCAGGGGGTTCCTCCGTATATAACCCCCCCACTAAAAACATGCAGAAGATCAGATCGTCATCGTCATCCGACCAGTGACGACAACATCCGAAGTTGGTCCCCGGGCGCTGTACGAGAAAGTGACCACTGCTCCTGGCCTGCCCCCCGGAGAAAAAGGACATGCCTGGATGGGTTAAATGCAGAGGACACTTTTCACCGGCCACCGTCAGCATGAGTGTGTTGTGGCCGCATGCATGTATTGTGGTGTTCGTGTGACAATAAAAGACGGGCTTGTCCGTTACGAGAGTAAAAAAAAATATATATATACAGTATATATATATATTCGACATTTCAATGTGACAACATGGTGCTACCAGCTGCTAGAGGTGTCCATGTGCTTCCAAGAGATGTCATACGTGGGATCCCACGCAAGGGGTTCATGAAAAACCAGCCGGGCGAGTCTCAGCGGTCGCCCCCTAACCTCATCAAGGTGTAGGCCAAAAACAGGTCCCAGATAACCGAAAACTTTCCTAGTGAGTTGGTCCGCAGGAACCTGAGTCTCTCCATTCGTATAACGAAGATCATGTGCCACCACGGCTCAAAATAAGGAGGAGAGGGGGACTTCCATTCCTGCAGAATGAGTTTCTTGGCGACAATAGTCCCCTGTGTCAGACACAGCACAGCTGTAGGAAGGTTCAGAGAGGACCCTGAGCAACCAAAGATGGCGATTTCTGCCTCCAGCTGAAGGGCTATTTTGTAGGCTTTAGAATACCAGTCAAGTATCTTGGCCCAGAAACCCAGAAGGCATGAGACATGAGTGCCCTCTGACACCTGTCACCTGTCACACAGTGGTGATACAGATGGATAAATCCTGTGCACTCTTCTCCATTCTTCAGACTCTTTTCCCCCGCCTGCACCCATCCCAGGCAGCTCCACGCTGCTGCATGGTCACTGATCTCCCACTTGGCAGCACATTTTAAATTATATTTAGATATTGCACCAAAATGAAAAGAAGAGAGGAGCAGGAATCACCGGTGAAAACAAACATGAAACGCGATGAGTCGGAGCAGTTGGAGCTTGAAGGAGTTGGGATGCCATCACGATCGCCCCCTCTGATCGACCAATCAGAATTGCGCGACTCGGCGCAGACCGCCAAGTTGAGATTCTTGGGCAGGTGCACAACACCTACGCGAAGACCCTTCTCAACCGCCAAATATGTCTCAAATAGTGTCAGTTTACTGTACGTGCAGAGAAGCTATTTTCATTAAAGTATAAAATGTGCTTCACCCTGGATAGCCGGGGGAATCATGTGTCAGACGGAGACACGTTCATCCCAGAGAGCTCTGTAACTTCATTTGCCAACCTGGAAGGAAAGGAGGGCACCCGAGTGAAGTGATGATCAAAAAGCAGGGATGAGATAATAACAATGTTTTGAAATTATGATCCCCTCTCACAAGTGGTGCATTGTGGGCCGGCGCAGGCTGTCAAGTGCGAGAGCTGATTACATAAAGGTGTACATCACTCCTTTAATCACACATCAAAGACTCATCATTGCTATAGAGACAGACTGACCCGCCCCATCTTGTACACTTCAAAGAGGTGGAAAAAGCACCGCGTGCACAAACGCACGCTCTTCGCAAAATATACGTACTCTTTGTCTCTGGGCGCAAAACCGACACACACACACACACACACACACACACACACACACACACACACACACACACACACACACACACACAGGCAATTTAAGTGGCTCGTATCAACAGCGCACACAGAAAAATCTCCCAGTGTGTAAACTGATATCAGTAGGTAGGGACTTAAAACGCCACTCATAGGTGGGCGAGTGCCGAGATGAAAGCGCGAGATTCCCCGACAAGTCTTAACGCCTTTGTTCTAGAAAAGTTCCTGAATGGTGATTTATCTGTCGGAATGTGGGGGGAAATGGCAGGCTGCATATTAAAGAGCTTGGCGTGGGGGAAAACACGATACAGAGGACAGATATGTTTAGGTGAGGGAGCACTAAACATTCCTGTAAAGTTGCTGTGGGGACAGGCAGGGCTGTGTTCCACGGGCCGCGTCCACATGTTGACAGCTTTACGCCTGTGGTCCTGTACTTTAACTGCTGCCTTGGATAAACCCAAAGCCATCTACTCTGGCCGCTCGCTATATAAACGTAGACCTAGGGAGAAATCTGGCCCGCGCCGATGCTTGGAGCTCAAATATGAACTTCAGGAAAAAAGGCTGAATCGTGTTATTAGACAGTTTAACAGTTGAAGTACAGTCACCCTCAACAGGTGCTCTGTCCAAAACCCAAACAAAACCCTCTGAGAGCAAACCTCGCGCTCACGCTGGGTTAAGTTCACGGACCCCTGGACCCTCTCTGGCTCCTCTAACCCCTGTTAAAAAGCACACGGCTTCTCTTTCCTCACTCGGCCTTTCAGGTCTTAATCACAGAGGAGGAGCTGGATACATCTCGTGTGTTTATAGGGTCAAGTCCCCTCCATGGGTCAACTGACCCCCGACGCTGCCGGCCGATGGTTTTAGGAGCACTCTTTTGTCATGGCTACTACAGATCTTATCACGCTCGTGTGATAGGGACAGTGGTGGTACCTGAAAGCCACATTTAGAGTAAAAGTACAGATATCTGACCAGAAAATGACTTTGGTAGAAGTTAAGTCACCTATTACTTGACTAAAAGCCTTAAAGTATCTGAAATTTACTGTAAGTATCAAAACCAATTTCTGACATTAAATGTACTTAAGTATTGAAAATGCTGTAAAAAGGCAAGCAAAAGACATGCCTGGGCTGGAGTGGAAATCTTCTTCTTGAGTTTTACAATAAACAACGTTATGGTGCATTACCACCACCAACTGGAATGGAGTGTGGATCGTGATTAACGTGACTTGCAAGATAGCAGCGTTGATTCGCCAAACCTGCTTACTTGCAGGCTACCAAATTTCTTCATATTTTATTTTATTATAATAACGAGTAACTAAGACGCTTTGAGGAGCTGTAGTGGAGTAAAAGTATACAACATGAGATCTGACCCTCTCCTTTCATCTCATCTCTACAACATTTGATTTTGGAAATGTAGTGGTGCAAGTTGACAAAAAATATAAATATTCAAGTACAGAATGTAAAGTGTTTTTACTTTGTTACATTACATGATTGGATTGGGCCTGTTGATGAGGTGTTGGCCGTTTATTATGGTATACTGTGTATAAATCCAATGTGGAGAGGCAAGCTCAGGCAACTATCAAAATAGATGATTACTAACAGTAGGCTACAGTAGCTCTTTTTAGCAGGGCTATTTCTCAACGTCATTACTGCTAGAGTGGAGCAGTAGGTACACAGTCCGTCCTCAACCAACCTCTCCATAGCACTCCCTGCTATGTCCATTCAGCGTCCCAGGGGAGATGGACATAGTGACAACATCCAACCCCCAGCTCCATGCTTTGATGACAGAATCAAGTGTTTCTAAGTATAGCCCTCATAAGTATAGCCGCCCGTTTGCCTTGATCGTGCTGATGTATAGCATAGTGGGCTCTTTCTGCAACCCACAGGTGTTAATTTTACACGTGTGAAGTAGTCTCTTTTAAAGCTGAATGCGGCCGTGAAGCGTGGATTGAAAAGTAAGCGTGCGCCAACCAAAGACAAATACACAAGTGCAAAGAGGGAGTGTTTTCCCAAGGGCCAGCTGATAAACTAATAGACAGTCTCTTTCTATGGGGGCTGAGGAGAGAAAACGTTCCCTCGGGCCCTCCGGTGATATAGATGATAGTAGTCAATGAGCCCACAACCCTGTCGTTTCTGACAAGGCTAAACTGCGCGCTCCATGTGAGATGTGCCTGGATTCACTGAAATGAGGCAAACAATTTGTCTTTCAGACGGACCCCCGTTTTCTTCCTCCTCCTCCTCCTCCTCCTCCTCCTCCTCCTCCTCCTCCTCCTCCTCTTTTCACTGGAGCTTCTCAAAGCAGGAGCGCTCGGCGACAGTGAGTGCATTTCAAAAGCGGCAGTCATGATGGGGGCTCTTCCTCTTCACACAGAAAAGACATAGCACCAGTGTTCCCTTCGCGTGTTTTTCTCCCTCTCGCTCATTGAGCACTTCACAGAAGGGCCTCCCCTTGACTTCCCTCTCCACTTTGAGATAATGGTACGTTCTGTCCTCCCTGCGAAGAAGTGGCTCATTCCTGCTTCTGTATAGGATGAATGGGAGTGACATCTTGTGAATATGCCACCGGATCTCTCCTTTCTTATTCGCCCATAACTAATGGGATTAAAACAGCAAAGTTGTCGGAACTGACAATGAAGGGGATTTAGTACGCATTTATTATGGCACAGTGTGCCTGAGAAAGTTACATTTATCTGAATAAACCTTGCTTGCATGACTATAGATTTACATTTGTACAGTATTATTAATGTATCATTTGCCAATAATACATTTTCACATCATTCCACAAGTGAGCGTATACCTCTCTGCAACAATGTAACCGTTTGACACACCGTGCATTCGGTTAACATGTCTATGTATGTTTGTGTGTTTGTGTGTTTGTGTGTTTGTGTGTTTGTGTGTTTGTTTGTTTGTTTGTTTGTTTTCAGGGAGAAGAATGCCCTGCATGGTTGCATGCTGCAGTGGTATGAGTTCAGGGCTCGGATATTTCAGTCTAAATAGCGTGAAAAGCGATGTTGTGCCAGACAGGAATGTCCTCCTCAAGGGCATCTGCCCAGCATGCCATGATGGCTGCTAACATTTGCTGGAGAGCCGCCAAAAGCAGGAGGAAGGGGAGGGGGTCGTGGGGGGCGGGGGGTGTTGGAGGGGGGGGGGGGGGGGGGGCCTGGAGAGACATACAGAGAGAAATTCCTCCAAGGAGACTCTTGTTTGACTTTGTTCATGTCATTCATTAGAGACATGAAGCTGAGAGAGAGAGAGAAAAGAGAGACCGAGAGAGGAAGGAGAGATGAAAAGGTTGACAGCACGAGACAATAGGTTGAGATAATGTCAATCAAAAGAGATGGTGGGGGGGGGGGGGGGGGGGGGGAGCCATGAGAAAGAGAGGAGAGGAGGACATGATTGTGAGGATGTGAAGGCGGGAACAAGAGAAGAGCATCTGATTGGCTGGAGCCTGGGAGGCAGAAGGGGACAGGAGAGGTGAGAGAAACAGAAGATGGAGAAGCTATTTCACACTTCTTGTTAGCGTGACACCCTGCAACCTTCGCTGCCATCCACCGGCTTTCTGTGAAATACACTGGTGAGCACTGTTACCTCACAGCAAGAAGGCCCCGGGTTCGATACCGGTACCCGGGTTGAGATTGCATGTTCTCCCCGTGTTTGTGTGGGTTTCCGTGCGGGTGCTCCGGTTTCCTCCCACCATCACAGACATGCATGTTAGGGTTTATACTCCTGTCAGTGCACCTGACCAAGGCACTGGCAATCGAACTGGAATTGGTCCCCGGGCGCTGCACTGCAGCTGCTAGGAACTAGGAACCTTCCTAGAACTAGGAGCAGTGGCTCCTAGTTCTAGGAAGGTTCCTACAGTAGAAGAGGGTGGGTCAAATGAATGAATGAATTTCCCCATGAATGAATTTCCCCATGGGAACAATAAAGGCTAACTTCACTGTAAACGGAGGACTTACGGTACATGACAGTACGCAGAAAGCCACTTCCCACTCTGTCATTACCTCATACAGTATGTTCCTCTTTCTGTTTAACTCTCTCTCTCACACACTATATTTCTCTCTCTCTCTCTCTCTCTCTCTCTCTCTCTCTCTCACTATCTCTCTTTCTCTCTCCCACTATCTCTCTCTCTCTCTCTCTCTCTCTCTCTCTCACACACTATATCTCTCTCTCTCTCTCTCTCTCTCTCTCACTATCTCTCTCACTATCTCTCTCTCTCACTCTCTCTCACTATCTCCCACTATCTCTCTCTCTCTCTCTCTCACTATCTCTCTCTCTCACTCTCTCTCATTCTCTCTCTCTCACTATCTCTCTCTCTCTCTCCGCCAGACTGCAGAGAGATAGCTTTGTTTTTACACGATGAAATGTAAAGGCAACTGGCGGCTATTCTGAGCGGCCATCACCTGGATATCAAAGACATAAAAACACGCCGCTGGGGAATGGAATCCGAGCAAATGACCTTATGAAAAAAAACATGCCGGGAGAGCTTTCAACAGCTCCTTCTCACTTCTGGAGAAGAAGCAGCAGCCATGGCACGGCCCAGCGCGGAGCGATGAAGCAGGTATGTCAGGTGTTGTGGAGCCACGGTGTGTCTGAGGCCTGTGCGTCCACACGGCTGTGGCTCCAGGCCGGCGTGTATTTGCGTACGGACTCGCCGCGGCGGTCCTGTTGCCTTGTTTGTAGCGACAGGAGCTGCTGTCAGTCGCGCAGGGCGACCCTGCTATTTCCCCAGGGTTCGGAGGTCAGAGGTCAATGAGGTGACACTGGGATTGTCGGGAGGATGGCGCGAACCAGCCCGACCCCGTCAACAGCCCTGACACTAAGACAATAGGCGGTGACCCCCACACCACCCCCCCCCCCCCAATGGGAAGGTTTGGGGTGCAAGTAAAGTTGCTGATTTGGAGATTAAAAAATCAAGCTGTTGGGGACTGAGAGGAACCACTGAAGACATACGGTCATTTCTGCCTCCTCGGTGGAAAGGACGTTGAGGAACTAACTGACCACAGAGGAGAGTCATCGGAGCATTCCAGGGTGACGGGATGTGAATCACAATGCTGACACTGAGGAGACACCCTGTGTGTGCTGGCTATGCTGACACTGAGGAGACACCCTGTGTGTGCTGGCTATGGCCTTTACAATGCAGGCAGGAGGAAGTTAGATGTGAGTAATGGGGGTAATCTGGAGATATTGTGATTGTGTATATACACAACAACACTGCTCTCTCCATCTCTTTCCCAAACACACCCAGCAGACACTATAGAGGGGTCAGTAGCAGGGTTGTGGGGTGCGTGTGTGTGTGTGTGTGTGTGTGTGTAGCGGGGGGCTCAGGCTTGTCACAGTGAGATTTGTTTCATATGGCATCACAAAGGCAGCAGTGCGGGCTGCACACGGGCCCCCCGCCACAGAACAGAACCATGCACTCGCACAATGGCACCTCTGTGACTCCAGCGAGGCTGCAGAGAACTTTGCTTTTTTATCTCTTCGAAGTCACGGTCCAGAATAGAAAGATAAAAAACCGTGCCTCTTCCCTCTGCCTATCTGACATCTGCTTCCTGTGGTTTGTCGTCGTCGTCATTGTTGTTGTTGTTGTTGTTGTTAGGGGCTATTCTCAGCAGGGATGCTTTGATTTTGTTGAATGCACTGAATGCACCTCTTGATCGGAAGGCAATGAAGAGAAGGAGTGAATGGAGAATGGGGAGGAGAGGAGAGAGGGGGAGGGATTTTACATGAAGAATCGATTGATTACTTTTTTTTAAAACTTTATTTCTATCTATGTTTGAATCAATGCTTTAGCAACATGTGCACATGTACGTCATGCCAATAAAGCTAATTGAATTGAATTTAATCTTGAGAGAGAGACACAGACAGACAGAGAGAGAAAGAGACAGAGAGCGACAGAGAGACAGACAGACAGACAGAGAGAGACAGAGAGGGACACAGAGAGAGAGAGACAGAAAGAGAGGGACAGAGAGAGAGAGAGAGAGAGAGAGAGACAGACAGACAGACAGACAGACAGAGAGAGAGAGACAGAGAAAGAGAGAGAGACACAGAAAGAGAGGGACAGAGAGAGAGAGAGAGAGAGAGAGAGAGAGAGACACAGAGAGACAGACAGACAGGCAGACAGACAGACAGACAGACAGACAGACAGACAGACAGACAGACAGACAGACAGAGAGAGACAGAGAGGGACACAGAGAGAGAGAGACACAGAGAGAGAGGGACAGAGAGAGAGAGAGAGAGAGAGAGAGAGACAGACAGAGAGAGAGAGACAGAGAAAGAGAGAGAGAGAGACAGAGAGAGACACACAGAGAGAGAAAGAGACAGAGAGACAGACAGAGAGAGACAGAGAGAGACACAGAGAGAGAGACACACACAGAGAGACACACACAGAGAGACTGAGTTGTGCCCTCCATTCTATTATTGAAAAAGCAGGTCAGAGAGGCCGTATTTTACAAGCTGGCATTCACCAAGCGACACTGTGACCTGCAACACAAACAGGTGTTCCTCACCATTACCTCACTCTCATCCCTTCTCCGCTCTGCACATTGTTGACCTAGTCTCTGTCAAGCCCCCCCATCTGTTACCTCCTTCATCCTCCAGGCTCTGTCCACCATGAAGCTTCTCCCTCTTTAGATGCACATGACTCTCCATCAGGCCACAAACCACATGCTAGATCCTATCTAATGAAGTCTGGTAAGTCACCAACGTACTAGCCTGGTGAACCATCCGGTCACGTGAACTCACATTTGTGTTACGTTGTGTGAGACCGTCTGGCCTCTGCCCTGGGGCGGGCTACTTCAGATTCCACAATGTATGGAGGGGCCAATCAGGGACCTGCGTCGTAATTGATTTGACATCGTAACCGGCCAATCAGGAACGCGGCTGGCAAAACGGTAATGGCTGCCTCCATGGCTCTCCGGCTGGAGCAGTAACGTCAACGTTCGACAAGTTAAACAGCCATAAGTGCAGTTATTGCAGAAATAGACTCAACAAAGAACAGGAGTATGCAACAGCGGAGTTTCTCGGCGGAAAAGACGTTTTCGCCGTTCTTCCCGAGTGGATTTGGATTTGACTGGATCCGACGCTGATTGGCTGAAGTACTGGCTACTTCCACCCACTGAAATGACTGTGCACAGCTCGGATTCACACAGAACTCAACAGAATGTGAGTTCACAGATCCGGACGGTTTTAACCAGGCTACAACCTTACCGCACTGTCACACAGAGGCCCAGATACCAGGCTGCAGTGGTGCGAGCCCAATGTTTAGATGCTTTGAGGTGAACTGGAGGACTTTACGTGACTTCTCCATCCATTAGACCACGCGATGCCACCTTGTAGTACCCACCGCAGCATAACACAGCTGTTCCCAGAGAGCATGCCACCCATACTTACGCCCGGCACCCACAACCAGACGGCCCTCTGCCACGCTAACAGCCTGATGAGGCCGCTTGTTCTCAGCCCTGGGAACGAGGGATGAAAAGGACGAATAAAAAAGAGGGGGGAGGGGGGGGAGAGAGAGAGAGAGAGAACAGAATGTTGCTTTCGCTGGCAGTAATTCAAGGATTTGATTCCGCATCTTTGTGTATTATCGCCGCGTGGCGATCGACATAGGGAGAGAGAGAGAGAGAGAGAGAGAGAGAGAGAGAGAGAGAGAGAGAGAGAGAGAGAGCAGTGTGGGCATGCCTTGCTGGTCTATCTCCACTCTCCATCGACTCTCCAGCAGCAGCTCTCACTCACCCAACGAGAGCAGGACGGCTCTCCAGTCAACCAAGACCGCAGCTGAATCTTCAAACACACACACACTCACACACACACACACACACACACACACACACACACACACACACACACACACACACACACACACACACACACACACACACACACACTCACACACACTCACACACACACACACACACACACACACACACACACACACACACACACACTCACACACACACACACACACACACACACACACACACACACACACACACACACACACACACACTCACACACCACACACACTCACACACACACACACACACACACACACACACACACACACACACACATGCACATACATTCGCGAGGATCACTTTCCCTCCCGCCCACGCTCTCATTAGCATGATGCTTACCATAAACCCCAGGTAAAATCCAACGCTCAGTCTTCACACGCCAGCGCTGCACAAGCGTCCTTATTGTCTGCTGCCGTGTCACGGCCACTCTGCCTCCATTACGACGCCTCATTCCAAAACAAAAGCTCTTATTAAAGGACATTCCTGCAGAGCACCCTAGCCTGTATCTCTGATCTCACCGTCCCCCCCTCCTCACCCTCCTCACCTCCTGCAGAGCACCATAGCCTGTATCTCTGATCTCACCGTCCCCCCCTCCTCACCCTCCTCACCTCCTGCAGAGCACCATAGCCTGTATCTCTGAACTCACCATCTCCCCCTCCTCACCCTCCTCACCTCCTGCAGAGCACCATAGCCTGTATCTCTGATCTCACCATCTCCCCTCCTCACCCTCCTCACCTCCTGCAGAGCACCATAGCCTGTATCTCTGATCTCCCCTCCTCACCCTCCTCACCTCCTGCAGAGCACCATAGCCTGTATCTCTGATCTCCCCTCCTCACCCTCCTCACCTCCTGCAGAGCACCATAGCCTGTATCTCTGATCTCCCCATCCCCCCTCCTCACCCTCCTCGCCCTCACCCTCTCCTCCTCTTTATCAGACCTTTTCACCGTTATCACAGGACTTAGCTGAACCTTCTGCTCTTGTCAGTCTGTCTTCTCCACTTTCCCTCTCTCACGCTCTCTCACTTAACCCCCCTATCTCATCCAGCCCTGCTCTCCTCTTACATACAGTATCGCGACACATTTACATAGGGGGGGCACGGTGCCAGAGCGCTGTCGTTCTCTCTAAGAATCGCCCATTGTCCTAATTTGCTCTGAGAAAAAGGCGTCTCTCACAAGACTCAAATTATTATATTATCAAATTATCCAACAAGGCTTGACATTTTCCTGTGGCTGTATCGATTTTCCTCCTGTGCAAACATTGCCCTCTCTGTGTGTGTGCGTCTCTTTGACTCTCATACGCTACCACAGTCTCGCAGCACATTATGCGACGCATACGCCCGACGCGCCCTTCAGCGTTCGAGGTCTCGAATGAACGCGGAGCTGAAATGAACACTTGCGCCACTGGCATAGGAGCAACAAAGGTCTAACACAGGCCCTGTTGTCCCGGGACAGTAAGGTAGTTATCTGTGCCACAGTGGGAACATAAAGCAGTCAATGGATGAATGCTATCTTTATATCTGCTGCAGCACCAGAGGTGATTTGAAACACTGCCACTGGACGTCATCGAGAGCCGCTCTTTGAAGCACTGACAGCGCCGACAGAATCAGGCCAGTGCACTTTGATACGGACGGTGGTGGGGGGGAGGAAGGAAAACTCAAGCGTTAAAAAAGGGGGCATTATTTAGTTACGGCTCCATTAAAAGTGTTGAACTTTCAGAATGATATGGGGAAATAAAACAAATCTGAGAGAACCACAACGGTTTTATACGTTGACAGGAAGATCGTTTTCACCCGCCTTGGAACGATGCATTTTTGGGGCCTTCACTAAAAGTGAAAAGGACACGACTTTCAGTCAGTCAGTCAGTCAGTCAGTCAGTCAGTCAGTAAACACTGCACAGTAGGTATGTCACTAGGTGCTGCTGTCAGATTCCCAACTGAAAAATTCCCCTTTTACATGTTCAGCTCATATAGGTTCCTTCTGTTAA
>NC_139644.1:13524092-13544092 GCF_964638095.1 Poromitra crassiceps
ACTGTTTGTCTCTCTTTCTCTTTCTCTCTCTCTCCCTCTCTCTCTCTCTCTCTCTCTCTCTCTCTCTGGCCGGGAGCATCCCTCTTGAGTCTACCCTTCAACAGATGTCGTGGCTATGGCTGCCAACAATCCTCTCTCTCCTCTCTCTCTCTCTCCTCTCTCCCTCGGCCCTGGCACAGCCACCTTGGCCTCTCGCCTAGCATGCGATATATTGATGAAGAGAGAGATGGGGGGGGTGTAATGGAAGGAGGAGAAGGGGAGGGCGGAGGGTGAAGAGGAGGTGCGGAGGAAGCAGGGATGTGAAGGAAGACAGTTTGACCCAGCCCCTCCCCACGCAGTCAGTCAAGCTGTCTCCTGCGTACCTGATTTATGCCATGTTCCATATTGCACTAGGAACATGTCATTTCAAAGTGCACGCGCCCCCCCCCCTGTGACGTCATCACAACTGGGATTTCCTACTTCCAAAGTCGGGGGAACCTCACCAACCCCGACCTCAAAATCCAAGATGGCAGCTCCCGCATCAACAGTAGTGAGAGCTGTAGTAATACACTGTTTATTAGCACTTCTCTCTTATTTGTGTCTCATTAAATCCGTTTTACACACAGTACTGTCTAACTTCTAAATACCACGAAATGCGTTGTTATCAATTGCTAGTGCTAACAATGGCGAGCCTGGCTAGAGATACCCCATGGCCGCTTCTCCGAACGCGGTCAACTTGGGTGTGACATCATTCCCCCACTTCCCAGCTGGGACTTCCAAGTTCCTGAGGCAAATGGAACGCGGCATTACTTACCTGCTGAAGGGAAAAGTGTGTGCGTGTGTGCAAGTGTGTGTGTGTGTGTGTGCGTGTGTGTGTGCGTGCGTGCGTGTGTGTGCGTGTGTGTGTGCGCACGCGTGTGTGCGTGTGTTACCTTAACGGTGCGGTGGTGCTTGCGCGAGGGGTGGCAGCGCATGTTGCTGGTGTTGCAGCAGCCCGTGCAGCGCTTCACCTCCACGCAGGGCGGCCATATCAGGAAGTTGGCAGCCGTGGGATCCACCTGGCTCCTGGGGATCTCGTAGATCACCGTCCGCGTCTTACACACCGCCGGGACCGCCTCCTCGACTGCTGAGAGAGAGAGAGAGAGAGAGAGAGAGAGGGAGGGAGGGAGAGAGACAAGGATGAGTCATGTGAATGCATTTGTTCTGTCTGAATGTTCAGCGACACCTTTTCCGATTCCAATCGCGCGCTGACACAGTGCTGTAATCCCTCGCCTTCGCACGCTGACACAGTGCTGTAATCCCTCGCCTTCGCTCCCAGCTGCCGCTCGCATTCCTTCGCCGCTCATTATTTGATGACTCACTTGATTTGGAAGCCGTTGGTCTCACCTCAGATCACAGCCAGCCTCCCTTTAAGGCTGCTAAGGAGACAAGGCAATCCCACAAAGCTGATCTGAGATCAGCTAAGGAGCTTTGGGATCAACTGGGTGAGACAGAGAGAGACTGCTCCCTTTGTTCCAAACCCTCAGCCTCACTAATGCAGCGTGACTAGGCCAGGCAACCTTTATGTCCGCCTGTAGGAAAGCTCATAACGACCTTTGACCCCGTTGGCCATGGTGAAAAGAGGTAGTAGCATTCATTTGTGATTTAATGATCTGACTAGGGGTCGTCACGATAGAGACACTGCATGAAATAGGCCACGCCCATCACGGGGGAAAGCCGTTCTCCGTTCACTCCCATACACCACGGTCATTTTCCTTGAATTAAACATAGCTAAAAGCTGTTGTGTGGTGGGGCTGCGCAGACAACAAATGTAAAACATCGCCAATTAAAGTTTTTTTTGTACTCCCGAGCAAAACAAGGAAGCCGTTGAGAATTGGCGGGAAGAAAAATGGGGATCTAGCTGTCAAAGAAGTAAGTTGGAGTGTTCATCTTCCGTATATATGATCTTTGTGTGCAACACGCGACCATGCACGCAACATAGGAGAACGGCAGGATTGGGGGGGGAGTTTTGGTTTCGCCCCGTTTTGGGCGTGGTTTCCGAATGATGACACGCTCCGCAGTGTCTCTATACTAGAATTTTTTAACTTCGATACAATACCCAGAGAAATATCGATATATCGATACCATTTTCGTCATGATTTGCAATTTTCTTTTATTGAGGGGAGTGAGCTTATAGTCCACAAGCATGTGAAACATCATATTGCCTCCTGGCCTCTGCAGAATAGACTGGAAGCAACTAAGCAAAAAAAAAAAAAACACAGACACAGAGACCCAAACTAGTCCCTTAATATCCGACAGCGCCAACACAGTCTCACAGAAAATTGTATAATACCAACGATATGGACCAACGTTGCTATTTTACAATTTTGGCTCGAAAATTGTAAAATAGTAACGTTCTGAGATTTTAGGGTTAGGATTAGAGTAGGGGGAGGGGTTAGAAACAGAAAATCTCCGTAAAACACGCCCAAACCACGCCCACCGCTGTAGACACATACGTTCCCATTTTACAATTTCTTAGCCGACATTGTAAAATACCAACGTTTGTCCACAAACGTTGCTATTTTACAATTTTTTGGGAGATCGGGTTGACAGCGCAGGGGGAAACCCCGGTGCTGATGAGACAGATGCTTCTCCATAACGTATGTAGGCCCGAGAACACGTTTAGCTTGTTGAAGCAACAGATAATGTGTGTGTGTGTGTGTGTGTGTGTGTGTGTGTGTGTGTGTGTGTGTGTGTGTGTGTGTGTGTGTGTGTGTGTGTGTGCGTGCGTGTGTTTGGCTAGTGGAGGCAGAGAAATAATGTTTGATTAAGAGAAAGCACTGCTGGCGTCGATACTGTTGCAATTGCAAATGAGTATTGTATCCATTTAAAAATGTTGGTATCGATACTTTTCGAAGTATTGATACTTTTGACGAGCCTCTCAAAGCTCAGGATGTAGCGAGCGTACAGTAAGTTACCGTTATGTCATAAAGGCGATATGTGCATCAAGCACAGCGAGTGAGGGTGAGGAGACTTTTGTGGACAGCTGCCAAAATGGCAGCTATACTGTATCATACAATTATGATCCGGCACATATATATGAAATGTGATCAGCTGCGATATCCTGCGTTGGTTTAAATGATGTGCTGCAGAGCTGTAAAGAACATGCTATGCTAGTCTGAGCTGCACACATCACTCACTACATGCTCTTCTCCAGGCCTCGATCAGATATCGTACCGCGTGGCGTTTTATGAAGCAATCTGACTGAGGGCCCCGGGCGAGCTGCAACTTGAACTCTGAATGCCTGGAATTTCCACGCTTAAGGATATATTTCTCTCCTGACGCGCATGTCTTAGATCTCTGAGGTCTCTCGGCCAATCAAAAGGCTTCAAGTCAGACGTCCGTCTTAACCCCCCAACAACCCCCATCAACCCCCCTCCACCCCGCCCCCCGCCGCCACCCGTCATCGCTTCTCATGATTCCCTGATTGCTATAAATACTAGGTAGAGACGTCTTCATTAGTGTTACCTGTAGCCACAAAAAGCCACTAACTGTTAGCTTAGTTTGAAATGAGTGTTAAGTGATCAATTGCACCTCCTGGGAACTGGAAGGGATGTGAAGACACCCTTAAGACACCCCCTCTGCCGATCTGGGGAGAGCTGTAGACCAGCACACATGCTTCCTCCGACACATGTGCAGTCGCCAGCGGCTTCTTTTCACCTGACAGCGAGGGTTTTCACCGACAGGACGTAGCGCGTGGTATAGGATCACGTTATTCCCCCCAGTTATCCTCCCCCAAACAGCCGCCCCGACCGACCAGAGGAGGCACTAGTGCAGTGACCAGGACACATACCCTTAATCCGGCTTCCCACCCGCAGACACGGCCAATTCTGCCTGTATGGGGGCTCGAACCTGCGACTCTCGTGTTGGTAGGCAGGGAGTCTACCGCTGCACTACCCGGACGCCCCACTCAATCATCACGATGTGATGCCGTACGGGAAAGTAAATCTCCATGGCGCTCTTACCTAGGCTCCTCTTGCGCCGGCTGTGGAGCTGCGAGCGCTTCAGGTCGTTGCTGTAGCCGTAACCATGGTGATGGGAGTAGTTCTTATGGTGGTTGTGGTGCTGCTGCTTGTGGTGCTTGGGCTCCTCGATGACATCATTTCCCGTACCTCGACGAAACAGAAGGCAGCCATATTACTGATGTGACACAGAGAGAGTACACGCAATGCACACAACAACACACACACACAAGATGGCTTACTCAACCGAGTCGGACTTTCCAATAAACCAACAAAGAGTCAACAGCCGATGGTGGTGAGTGAATGTCGTGGGTGGCTGGCTCACTGGGCCTCTGCTCTTGATGTTTTATATACTCCTTCCACAACAAAACATGTGTTGGTTAGTCACACGACCATAATGAGATGGTAAAACTTTGCAGTATGCAGGCTAACCCACGCTTTGATTCCCCGAAGGGCTTAGGGTTCCCCTCCAGCGCGTGTTGGCAGGCGGGCGACTACTGATGATGTCACAGATTGAGGTAAACATTCCAGAGTATACGGGGGTATAGGTGGTATGGCTTTATAGGGGCCTCTGGGTAATTACACGCTTTGTGTGTCAGCCTCGCTCGTTTGGCAGAACTTTCCCACCGGGAGCAGCGAGGCAGCGAGATGCAGGTGAGTCACCTTCCCAAAACAAGCAGCGTTCACAGACGCGCAAACGCACCAACGTGCTCATTTGACAGGTGGTGCTCAGCCCTCGTTATCCCTGCACCTAATTAGTGGTTTGGTGTCTCTCATTTACTTGAAAATGTTGACTTTTCAATCACTCGGTGGTTCGGGAAAAGTACATGTTTTGTTATGCTGCTGCGGCGCTATAGCTTGGTGAGATCTCTCTAACCTGCAGTCTGATGGAGGCGGTTCAGCTTACTCGTAGTCATGGTCATCTGATAAAAGCCTGCTTGTTTTGGTCCCCGCCCAGAATATGAGCTGGATTATAGACGAAAGCGGTGATAAAACGATAAAGCGTGCTGGCTGGATACTGGCCTTTCCTCTGAACAGAGTCTGCGGCTCAGAGAGTGTTTGCTAAGTGGGTGGGTCTCCTTGTCTGGTGCTGCATACATTTCCACCTGGGTAACACAACCCTATACCTGTGCACTTCACACACACACACGCACGCACGCACGCACACACACACACACACACACACACACACACACACACACACACACACACACACACACACACACACACACACACACACACACACACACACACACACACACACACACACACACACACACACACACACACACACACACACACACTGCTCTGATGATCCTTCAGTACGAGCTAAACCTCAGTGTACACCGCTACAACAAAGCTTAGCCATTAGACAAACAGGTTCCACTCATGCAGCTCCTTTGTGCGCTGACCAGAGTCATCCGAAGGGCTTTCCTGCACCTATTCAATGTCTTCATCTGGGGTTTGGTTGTTTATTTGCTTTCAGATGCCGGGGTCCGTCGAGCCCCCCGGGCCCAAACACCGTCCCCTCGGTGAGAGTGGACAGAGGAAACGTCTTCCTAGCCTGTCACCCAGACCCAGTGGGTCAGACAGCCAGACAGCCAGACAGTCAGTCAGACAGACAGAAAGACAGTCAGTCAGTCAGACAGCCAGACAGACAGTCAGACAGACAGTCAGGCAGACAGACAGACAGTCAGTCAGACAGACAGACAGTCAGGCAGACAGACAGTCAGGCAGACAGACCATCAGGCAGACAGACAGACAGACAGACAGTCAGACAGACAGTCAGGCAGACAGACAGTCAGGCAGACAGACAGACAGACAGACAGTCAGACAGACAGACAGACAGACAGACAGTCAGGCAGACAGACAGTCAGACAGCCAGACAGACAGCCAGACAGCCAGACAGACAGACAGACAGACAGTCAGACAGCCAGACAGACAGACAGTCAGACAGCCAGACAGCTAGTGACCCAGAACCAAAGGTGCAGAGAAAGGAAGTGTTGACTGCAGCGGAGGCCGAGCTATCAGTCTGTCAGGCTAATATAGAAAGACACACACCTACGCAGACACACACCTACGCACAGACACACATGCATGCACACACTCTCTTGTACATGCATTCAGACATGCTTGCACACTCCTACACACACACACACACACACACACACACACACACACACACACACACACACACACACACACACACACACACACACACACTCCTACACACACACACACACACACACACACACACACACACACACACACACACACACACACACACACACAGTCCTGTCTGTGTTGCTGTCAGAGGAACACGTTGTGACAGCTGGCTGATTTCTGCACCTAACAACCTTTTAACGCTGCAGGTCACTGACACAACTCCCAGTGCACTGAACGCCTCGTCTCTCTCTCTCTCTCTCTCTCTCTCTCTCCCTGCCTCTCTCTCTCTCTCTCTCTCTCTCCCTGCCTCTCTCTCTCTCTCTCTCTCTGTCTGTCTCTGTCTCTCTTCACCTCCCCCTGTCAGGGAAGGAGGGAGTGAGGGAGGGAGGGAAGGAGGGACAAAAAGCAGTGGTGGAGGGGGGACAGGCGGGAGAGAGGGATGGGGTGGGTAGAGTGATCAGAGAGGGGGGACACAGGAAGGGGAGGAGGAGGACAGATAGAGGAGGACAGATAAAGATGAGAGGTAAAGACAGAGAGGGGGAGAGACAGAGGAAAGTAGAGTGAGGGGGTCCCCCCTGTTGGTTCCAGGTGAGTAAGAAACAATAATACGCCCGGAGCGTCCTCACTCTGGGACAAGAGAGCAGAGGAGAGGAGACAGTCTCCTCACTCTGGGACAAGAGAGCAGAGGATAGGAGACAGTCTCCTCACTCTGAGACAAGAGAGCAGAGGAGAGGAGACAGTCTCCTCACTCTGAGACAAGAGAGCAGAGGAGAGGAGACAGTCTCCTCACTCTGGGACAAGAGAGCAGAGGAGAGGAGACAGTCTCCTCACTCTGGGACAAGAGAGCAGAGGAGAGGAGACAGTCTCCTCACTCTGAGACAAGAGAGGAGAGGAGACAGTCTCCTCACTCTGAGACAAGAGAGCAGAGGAGAGGAGACAGTCTCCTCACTCTGAGACAAGAGAGGAGAGGAGACAGTCTCCTCACTCTGAGACAAGAGAGGAGAGGAGACAGTCTCCTCACTCTGAGACAAGAGAGCAGAGGAGAGGAGACAGTCTCCTCACTCTGAGACAAGAGAGCAGAGGAGAGGAAACAGTCTCCTCACTCTGGGACAAGAGAGCAGAGGAGAGGAGACAGTCTCCTCACTCTGGGACAAGAGAGGAGAGGAGAGGAGACAGTCTCCTCACTCTGGGACAAGAGAGCAGAGGAGAGGAGACAGTCTCCTCACTCTGGGACAAGAGAGCAGAGGAGAGGAGACAGTCTCCTCACTCTGGGACAAGAGAGCAGAGGAGAGGAGACAGTCTCCTCACTCTGGGACAAGAGAGCAGAGGAGAGGAGACAGTCTCCTCACTCTGGGACAAGAGAGCAGAGGAGAGGAGACAGTCTCCTCACTCTGGGACAAGAGAGCAGAGGAGAGGAGACAGTCTCCTCACTCTGGGACAAGAGAGGAGAGGAGAGGAGACAGTCTACTCACTCTGAGACAAGAGAGCAGAGGAGACAGTCTGCTCACTCTGAGACAAGATAGCAGAGGAGACAGTCTCCTCACTCTGGGACAAGAGAGCAGAGGAGAGGAGACAGTCTCCTCACTCTGGGACAAGAGAGCAGAGGAGAGGAGACAGTCTCCTCACTCTGGGACAAGAGAGCAGAGGAGAGGAGACAGTCTCCTTACTCTGAGACAAGAGAGCAGAGGAGAGGAGACAGTCTCCTCACTCTGAGACAAGAGAGCAGAGGAGAGGAGACAGTCTCCTCACTCTGAGACAAGAGAGCAGAGGAGAGGAGACAGTCTCCTCACTCTGAGACAAGAGAGCAGAGGAGAGGAGACAGTCTCCTCACTCTGGGACAAGAGAGGAGAGCAGAGGAGACAGTCTCCTCACTCTGAGACAAGAGAGGAGAGGAGACAGTCTCCTCACTCTGAGACAAGAGAGCACAGGAGAGGAGACAGTCTCCTCGCTCTGAGACAAGAGAGCAGAGGCAAGGAGACAGTCTCCTCACTCTGAGACAAGAGAGCAGAGGAGAGGAGACAGTCTCCTCACTCTGAGACAAGAGAGCAGAGGAGAGGAGACAGTCTCCTCACTCTGAGACAAGAGAGCACAGGAGAGGAGACAGTCTCCTCACTCTGAGACAAGAGAGCAGAGGAGAGGAGACAGTCTCCTCACTCTGGGACAAGAGAGGAGAGCAGAGGAGACAGTCTCCTCACTCTGAGACAAGAGAGGAGAGGAGACAGTCTCCTCACTCTGAGACAAGAGAGCACAGGAGAGGAGACAGTCTCCTCGCTCTGAGACAAGAGAGCAGAGGAGAGGAGACAGTCTACTCACTCTGAGACAAGAGAGCAGAGGAGACAGTCTCCTCACTCTGAGACAAGAGAGCAGAGGAGACAGTCTCCTCACTCTGGGACAAGAGAGCAGAGGAGAGGAGACAGTCTCCTCTCTCTGAGACAAGATGCAGAGGAGAGGAGACAGTCTCCGGCCATGAATCAGGCTTTCATGACGCGCAAATTACTCCTTCCATTAGCTAAGGGCCTATGGCCTCCCTCCCTTTCGTCTCTCTTTCTCTCTCTCTCTCTCTCTCTCTCTCTCTCTCTCTCTCTCTGTGTGTCTCTCTCTCTCTCTATGTGTGTCTCTCTCTCTCTCTCTCTCTATGCGTGTGTGTGTGTGTGTGTCTCTCTCTCTCTCTCTCTCTCTGTGTCTCTCTCTCTCTCTACCTGTATAAGTGACCAACATGTTGTTGACTTGTCGTAATAAGTGTCTCCATAATTGACTCTTTGCTCTCCTTCACTCCTTCTCTCTCAACATGGTAGAAGGTCGAGTTGTTGACAAATGTTACAGGGACCAGTGTTTGACAGGGACTAGTGTTTGACAGGGACTAGTGTTTGACAGGGACTAGTGTTTGACAGGGACTAGTGTTTTGGGTCACATATAGGCCAAGGTCGTTTTTTTTTTCCCCTCTCTCCAGTTTTTACAGATTATGATAGTAAGCTTTCAAATGATGATGCCATACATTGAAAATAGCTGAAGAAGATATGCTTATCTGAATGTTGGTACTCCTACAAGCAACGTCCAGAGAAAATCGCCCCTTAAAGTTGGTGAACAAGCTTTTAGTTGGCAAACAAATTATGAGCATTTAGTCATGTTAAAAGAGTCGTTTGTTATATTGAGTGCGTTCTTCAACATCTAAACTTGTGCAAAGTGGGGCAGGGGTTGATTTGTGCCATTTCACAGTTGCCTACTTGTGACTCATTTCACCTGACCGTGTCACAATGATCAGTTCAGGTCGTGGGCAGCAGGTCCTTCAGCAGGGTGTTAATGTTGAAGGCTGATAGGAGCCACAGTGACTCTGACTCTGAGGGCCTCTAGGTTCCTAAGAACTGCTGCCAACTGTAAGGGAAGTAAACAGACTGCCAGCTAGTCAGGCACAACGCAGACTGTAAGGGAAGTAAACAGACTGTAAGGGAAGTAAACAGACTGCCAGCTAGTCAGGCACAACGCAGACTGTAAGGGAAGTAAACAGACTGTAAGGGAAGTAAACAGACTGCCAGCTAGTCAGGCACAACACAGACTGTAAGGGAAGTAAACAGACTGCCAGCTAGTCAGGCACAACGCAGACTGTAAGGGAAGTAAACAGACTGCCAGCTAGACAGGCACAATGCAGAATGTAAGGGAAGTAAACAGACTGCCAGCTAGACAGGCACAAAACACAGACTGTAAGGGAAGTAAACAGACTGCCAGCTAGTCAGGCACAATGCAGACTGTAAGGGAAGTAAACAGACTGCCAGCTAGTCAGGCACAACACAGACTGTAAGGGAAGTAAACAGACTGCCAGCTAGTCAGGCACAACACAGACTGTAAGGGAAGTAAACAGACTGCCAGCTAGTCAGGCACAACACAGACTGTAAGGGAAGTAAACAGACTGCACAACAACAACAACAACTCTCTGGGCTCCTGCGTGAAGTGAAGTACAACAGGCGTACGAGCTCCAGAACCCTCCTGCTCCCTCCTCCACCTCTGCCCCCCATGTCAAGAGTCAGGTTCCCTTTTCTGTCAAAGTCCTCCTGAGAGAGAGATAAGAGAGCAGGCGGGCTGAGGGGCCCCGGCCCGGGCTGAGGGGCCCCGGCCCGGGCTGAGGGGCCCCCCGGCCGCCCAGAGAGGGAGAGGGGGACAGACAGAGGAAGCACCTCGGGGGCCAGAGAGGGAGAGGGGGACAGACAGAGGAGCACCTCGGGGGCCAGACAGCCATCAGCAGACTTCAACGGGTCATCTCAGCTGTCACTCAGAGATGCTGAGACACCATTCTGGGCTGGACGTGCGCGCACACACACACACACACACACACACACACACACACACACACACAAGGCCTCTAACCTGCGAGCTGTCTCTCAGCTCAGCACTAAATAAAACACACTGTAGCTGGATGAGCCCTGCAGGCCTTCCAGTCATACGGACACATCAGTCTGCCCTACAGTCGTCCTGCTGGATAATCACTCCAACCTTTGAGGGACCACAGGCTACGAAGACGGTGTTCTTCAAAGAGGGGGAAACAACGAGACACACATGATCTCCACACTAAACACATTGGAGTTGTTTTCCCCACTTCAATAACATGCTACGTGCATTAACTCACCCTAACCCTCACTGACATCATAACCAAACATGTCAATTTAGCTTGACATGCCATGGCCATGCACAGCCCGACCCACACACACACACACACACTGGTCACTTTACTGTCCTGGTCATCCGCAACAAAAGCTCTGATAACACCCCCCCCCCCCCCCCCCCCACTCCCCCGGCTGGCGTCAAAAAGTCTTTTAATGGGCCAGCGGGGACACCCCGTCCTCAGACAGATTTATGCCCTCGTAATAATAATCAGCCTACTACTGTTACCCTGCAACACATTCCTCCGTTTGAAGAAAGACATTCTAATTCAATTATAAACACCTCTTCTCATGCTAGACTAGAGGCACTGCAGGGACCTATTCTGGGCCCGCTAGCTGTGATGTAGTGTGTGTGTGTGTGTGTGTGTGTGTGTGTGTGTGTGTAGTGTGATGTAGTGTGATGTAGTGTGTGTGTGTGTGTGTGTGTGTGTGTGTGTGTGTAGTGTGATGTAGTGTGATGTAGTGTGTGTGTGTGTGTGTGTGTGTGTGTGTGTGTGTGTGTAGTGTGATGTAGTGTGATGTAGTGTGTGCCATCGCTGATTTGATGCTATGCAAATAAAAACTCTTCGCCCAGCTGGGTGAGTGAAGTCATAACGTGACACAGTAGAGCGGTTCTCGAGTTTAATTTGAAAATGGGAAAAGGGGGACGCACGAATACTGTAACATCAACCTAATGGCTCTTTGCTGCATGCCAATATAAGCAATGTAACTAATGAGCTATGACCAGTAAGTTAGTCTACATCATTTGGGGCTGTTATAGCAAATTTAGTAATTACCCATTTGATTTCCATCAACAAATCTATAGGGGAGAGAGAGGGAGAGAGCCCCGCGGGTTGATATATGACCAGAGCCTGTGTAAATAGAGGCTCGTGTGAAGGCAAACAGCTTGTGCCAGCGCACCCCTGTAACTTCATCTACCTTTAAGACGGTCTCTGAGGCGGACGGGTCGCCCCCCCCGCGACAAGAGAACCAGCACCTCCAAGAACCACGAGCCTGGAGCGGGACCAGAAGCCTGGAGCGGCGGGACCAGACGCCTGCCTGACCCGCAGGACTGCCGCCTCCCTTTATAGGACACTTTGTGGCAGGCAGCCTCCTTGTCTTGTCATAAAGCCAGCTTATTGCCGTGACAACAGCTGAAAGAATCCGCACGGATAAATAGCTGGCAGTGAAAGTCCATCTTTGTCACATGTGTACAGTATAGACGTGCCTATCACGGGTACTGCTTTATCATGCAGGCCTGGACTCTCTCTCTCTGGACTCTCTCTCTCTCTCTCTCTCTCTCTCTCTCTCTCTGGACTCTCTCTCTCTCTCTCTCTCTCTCTCTCTCTCTCTGGACTCTCTCTCTCTCTCTCTCTCTGGACTCTCTCTCTCTCTCTCTCTCTCTCTCTGGACTCTCTCTCTCTCTCTCTCTCTCTCTCTGGACTCTCTCTCTCTCTCTCTCTCTCTCTCTCTCTCTCTCTGGACTCTCTCTCTCTCTCTCTCTCTGGACTCTCTCTCTCTCTCTCTCTCTCTCTCTGGACTCTCTCTCTCTCTCTCTCTGGACTCTCTCTCTCTCTCTCTCTCTCTCTGGACTCTCTCTCTCTCTCTCTCTCTCTCTCTGGACTCTCTCTCTCTCTCTCTCTCTGGACTCTCTCTCTCTCTCTCTCTCTGGACTCTCTCTCTCTCTCTCTCTGGACTCTCTCTCTCTCTCTCTCTCTGGACTCTCTCTCTCTCTCTCTGGACTCTCTCTCTCTCTCTCTGGACTCTCTCTCTCTCTCTCTCTCTCTCTCTCTCTCTCTCTCTCGCCCAGCCCCCCTCCTGTGCACACATCCTTCAGCAGTTTCCTGTACAACACTGCACTAGTGGCCTCTCATGTCTTTTGAGTTTGCTTTCAGGAGTTCGTTAATGAACCGTAACTACCCTGATTCCCTGCTGAATATAACCATCAGAATACACAGAAGAAGAAAGTACTTGCATGCAGCTTAATCAGTTGCCACCCAGACACCAAAACCTGCCTACATCAGCTACATTTTTAGGGATCAAATGAAAATGATGAATGACTAGCATGGTCACTCTGACAAATTATTAGACATACAGTTAGGTCACCTAACTGTCTATAAGCTGGTCATGAAAATGCGGGATCATGTCTATGTTCCCCGGGTTCTATGTTCCCCGGGTTCTATATTCCCCGTTTTTCACTAACACTAAACCTAACCTCCCCCAGACCCTAACCCAAAACCTAACCTCTCCCACCCCCCACGCCTAAACCTAACCTCCCCCAGACCCTAACCCAAAACCTAACCTCTCCCAGGGAACATAGCGGGGAACATAGGACCCTATTTGGGAAAAGCGGGGAACATAGGACCCGGGGAACATAGGGATGACCCCGAAAATGCCTAAAAAATGAACCTGCAGTGGAGCACCACAATGAATCCTTCGTCCTCAATGGTATGATCATTGATCGTTAGTGGCTAGTTTATAGCCTACTGTAGGTCTGACTACAGGCAAACCTACATTCAGAGTAGCCTATAGCCAGGCTGACCCATTTTCTTCTTGTGTTGTGCAGTACGATATCAGTAGGCTAATCACACACACACATACACACACACACACACACACACACACACACACACACACACACACACACACACACACACACACACACACACACACACACAATCCGTATCTGGCCGCGGCATCATGATTAAAATGTGATTGAGCAAAGGTCTGTCTTCTCGTGCATAAAAAAAGTATCAAGAGGCAGAATTTACCTACGGAGTCTATCTCCAGTAGCCGCTGGAGGTCGCTGATGCTGTGGATTTCACTGCGGGACAGTCTCTCTATCAGCTCCTGGGGAATCTCCACTTCCTTCTGGGGGCAGGTGGAGGCGAGGGGAGCAAAGAAATCAAACAAGCAAAAACGAGCGTTAGAGAAGTGTCGAGTGGGTCTCGAAACGTTCATTCTCTGCCTGTGTAAACAAGTGCGTTAGGTTTAAACAACCACCACGAAGATCAGTGCCGTTAGAAATGTTGCAACTATGTGCCAACTACAGCAAGCAGCAGTCTGCCCCGGGCCCCATACCGTCCGCTCTCGCTGGATGGATGTTCGGCCAAACACTATAAATGTAATGTTAGGACAAGGAGCATATCTGCATCTGCATGGCCTAAGATTTTTTTTAATTAATCACTGGAATGTGCTGATGAGTCAAATAGCACTTAATTTCAATACAAAATCGCGATTTTTATAGCTCACATCAGTGTATTTTACAATTGTAGGAATGAATAACGGGAACCGCTTCTAAGGGTGAAACTTTATTGAGCCTACTGGAATGCCGAATGGAAGAGTGGATCATGATTCGTAAAGGTCTGAAGTCATGGTTTACCATGCAACTCTGGTAATTTGCAGATAACGTAGGTTTTATAGCCTATTAAATGGAAATTGGCGTGCACGCCTCGAATCGGCGCAAGTGTGCTGCCCTTGTTCACAGCCGGTCGCCACTTTGCACTTGTTGCGGTCCTCCAAGAACTCAAGTTGAGCAAACCGTGTGCACCCTTACAGGAACAGTGCCTATTTATATCGCCCGGAGCGGTTCCCATGAAAGCGCTTAGCCCAACCAAAACGTTTGCCCAGTTGGCTCAGCTGCAAACAGATTTGGCACAAATGCCAAAAATAACTGGAATAGTGTCCAAGTGCAGTCGCGATGTTGGCTTTCAAAAGCGCGCAGTCACTGCCCCTCATGGTAACTGTAGCTGGTAAGGTGTTTGTTCATTCTCGGAAAAATGAATTAATAGGTTATCCATAATGTTTGTTAATAGTTTTCTTATGTTAACTTGCAATTTTATGTTTTAAATTTACAAAATTGTTTTTGAATAGGCATAGCCTACAGGGTCTAATTCTGTAGGTGCTCCTATAGGTGGTGTTATGTTAGGCTATATTCTAGCTATAGGCTGTAATCAAACCTAGGCTATTGTCCCACAGTTTTATCAGGGCATCAAGTCCATGTCTAACGTTACTTGTTGGAGAAATGCGCGCTCTGTGGGACCCTTGCAAGACCCCCGTTACGCAAACACCCCCACACGAATAAAACGTGTGACAAGCTAGGGGACCAGAGGGACACACACAGCCTCTCTCCCCATTCAAGCCCATCTCTGGCTGTGCAAGAGTCCGTGTTCAACTTTACCTCAGCGGTGGCGAGCAGCAGGTACGACGTCCACAGGAGGAAGAGACAAAGTGCGGCTCTCATCTCCCTTTAATTGAGATTTCCCCCCAAACAAGAAAACGGTGCTCTTCTGTAGGAGCCGCAGCGTCGCTCCTGGCCCCACCAGAGGATCCACAACCATCCCCCTAGCCCGGGGAGAGAGACCGGTGTGTCAGAGCTGCTCCAGCGGACTCAGCACTCAAACTCCGGTGTGCACTTGCTTGTAAAGTGGGGGGAAAAGCTTGAAGAGGCTGGAAGTAGACTCTTTATTCACATTGGACTGCGCTCCTCGTCCCCGGGCTGTCTGTGGCAGCAGGTCGACATGGCGCTCCTCAGCTCTCAGACCCAAGTGGGACAATCCCAACAGACAAGTCTGCCTCGCATTGCACTTGTCCTTCACCCTACTTAACAAAACAGCCTCCAACTTCAGCCCAGTTTACTGAAGGCTCGGCCAAGAAACGCAGCTCGTAGACCCAAAAAAAACAACGCACGACTATTTTGGCTATATAATAAAACTCGGTATTATTACAAGAGTATTTAATAGCTATAAAATCATATAATCCCAAGGTACAGGTCCTTCGAGAAAATCAAAATAGCAGTGAAGAAATGCCCAGTGTGGTCCGTGTTGTGCTATCCAGAGCTGGTCTCGCAGCAGCAGCAGCAGCAGCAGTGTGCAGCACAGGTCCTGGTTATGTTGGACTGTGAAGTGAATGGAGTCAAGAGCGCCTGTGAGCCGCTGGATATAGAGAGAGAGAGAGAGAGAGAGAGAGCCAGCCCATGCAGGAGCTCCGTGCCCGTTGCGCCTCCCCTCGCGTTTCGGTGATCGCGCATCTATTCAGCAAGGGGAGCTGGTTGGCTGACTGGATGACTAGAGCATGTCCCCTTCCCCCCGCAGGCTGCCTGCAGCCCGTGTCTGATGCATGCCCTTCAGCCATGGAAAACCCCATTCATTCACATCATTTAACCCTTGGTATAATGGGGAAGAAACAGCCAGCAAACCTATTGATGTAAATCGATTAACTTTTGATCAATCAGACCAAATGATGATGATGATGATGATGATGACTACAGTGATCATGGTGGTGGTGGTGGTGATGATAAGATAATAACACAAGTGTCTGTGCATATGAATTAGGGGCAGGGGAAGCAGGAACCCGATCATAAAATGTAATAAAAGTCCTTGTTAATGAGAAAGAAACTGCCATGACACTTAGTAACCATTAGCACTAGGGAATGATGTAAGTTGATTCATAATTCAACAAAAGGTAGCCTAAAAGAAAACAAAAAAAATCGGTGGTGATGATGATGATGATGATGATGATGATGATGAGAATGCCTTTAGTGTCTAGTAGTAACCATCTAGTACCCATGTCGTTGGCTCTCACATTTGATCACATCAAGGACCCCTATAAGATTTTTGATTTCAGATATTTTAATGTGTATGAAACCATTACTAAAATAGCCATACCTTCCGTCATTGTGTTACTTATGGATATATATATATATATATATATATATAATTGTAGTGTAAAGAAAATCATCCCCTTTTTGCTGGGGACCCCCTGGAACCCCCTCAAAAAGTGCTGGGGGTCCCCGGACCCCACTTTGAGAACCACTGATTTATGGACAGACAGAGGGAGTAAGTGGTTAACAGAGGGTCTTCTTCAGCGGGTTAACCAGAGACTGGTCCTGACTTGCTGTGAGGAAGCTGGGGGCTGCTCTGCTCTGTGCTGGGAGGTCTGGGAGAAGCGCCCGAGGGCCTGGTAAACGAGAAGTAGCCACCTACCTACAGGACAGAGCAGAGAGAGAGAGAGAGAGAGAGAGAGAGAGAGAGAGAGAGAGACAGTGGACACACATGATCAGCCAGAGGTGACAATCAGGAGGGAGCCATAGGTCAGCTAACCAGGTGGTCTGCACTCCACCTTGTCCACTCAGCTGCATCGCAGAGCACCAGGCCGACCTGAGGGCTTTGGGAGCTGAAAACCAAGGGTGGAAAGTAACTAAGTAAATTTACCCAAGTACCATTTTGATGTATACTGGCACTTTACTTGAGTATTTCCAATTTGTCACACTTTTACCCCATTACTACTTCCAGAGATATTATACTTTTTACTGCACTACGTTTATCTGATGGTTGTGGTTACTACATTGCAGAATAAGGTTTTACATGCAAAACATATGATAAGCTAGTAAAATATGTTGCATTGTTATAGTTTAAGCTCCTTAACAGTACATGTATACAGTATGGAGCAGTAACACCTACAACCAGGTGATAGGTGGAGGTACATTATCGATGCCATATGCCCCATAGGGGGTGAAGAGCAAAGTAAGACATACAACATTAAAATACTTGTAATTTAACACTCTGAAAGAATTAGTCATTTTATTTTTGATACTTAAGTACATTTTACTGCTAAGACTTCTATGCTTACTTACTTTTAATGAAGTATTTCTCCATTATGTTACACTTTTACTTAAGGATTTTATACTTTTTCCACTACTGCTGAAAAGACTGCTACCGCTGCCACATACCAAATTAACGTAATGTTTGTTTTGGGTTTACTGTAATTGCAACTGAACTTGCAAATGGCCACTCAAACTACGTATTTGACACATTGCTCCTATTGTAGTCCATTTATTGCTTTACTTCCAGGCACTAATCACTCATTCTTCAGCTTGGCATTGTAAGTAACTATCAGCGTGTGTGTGTGTGTGTGTGTGTGTGTGTGTGTGTGTGTGTGTGTGTGTGTGTGTGTGTGTGTGTGTGTGTGTGTGTGCGTGCGTGCGTGTGTGTGTGTGTGTGTGTGTGTGTGTGTGTGCGTGCGTGCGTGTGTGTGTGTGTGATGTCATGGTGTGAAACGTCCATGAGTAAGACTGGCTGGTGACAGGCAGGTTCATCATATGGCAGGCAGGGGTCAAACGGTGTCGTCGTCACGGTTACGGTAACACCAGAGGTCAGCCTCCCGACTCCAATGCAGTGTGTGAATCATGTGTCTCTCCTGTATGTATGTGTTTGTGTATCATAGACCCGGTCGGTTCATACGCTTAGCATCATGGAGGGGAAGGAGGGAGTCAGTGGAAGCGGTGAGAGAGGAGGAGAGAGTGATGACTGACTGTAGGTGTAAAGGGAGCAATGGAAGAAGTAAGCAAACAGAGGGGGAGAAAGAGAAAGTGTCGGGGAAGGAAAAAAGGAGTAGACAAGGAGGATGTCGTACGTTTGCTTCGGCGTAGCGGACGATCTTTCCACCCCCGTGCCCCCGCGTTGCCTCGTCATTCAATACTCTATTGTTCATTTGAACGCGTCTATGTGTTCTGTTGACTGTTATAGAAACGGTGTCATGAGCCAAATGTGCCACTGGGGACAATCCAATCTTGAACTTGAGATACAGATGAGATGCAGATGCAAGGTGGAGAAGACAGTGGAGGGGATGGGAGGAGGACAAGAAGAAAGCATCCAAGAACAGCCTATCCTTGCAAGGAAAATGACAAGATTGGTCGATTTTCTAGGTGGTTAAAACGATGCCTACGCCAGAGTCGGGGGGGGGGGGGGGGGTGTAAACAGGAAGTAGTGGCGACCTCTGGCAGTCTAAGTAACGACAGGCTGATATTGAAATAGCTCGCTGACACGTGAGGGTGAAGGGTGTCCTCGTCTTTCAACTTTCTAGTCGCGAGAGAGCCGGTTCGCATCTCCACGTGTTCCGTCGTTTTTAACCGTAACCCAAATGATAACCCTGACCTTGACCAAGATGTTTGAGCATAACTGATGTGACATTTTCAAATGAACCGACGTGAGGCATATCACCTCATATATGTCATTTTGGGAGTCATTGGAGATCAACTTATCGAAACTTGTCGTTTCGGTATGCGGACATGTTGCCCGGAAAGAAGTCAAGAATAGACAATAGAATATAAGAGAAATGAGGGAAGAAGAAGCAAAGAAGCTACAGGTCCAGTATAGGAGTAGGAGGAGGAGTAGGAGGAGTAGGAGGAGGAGGAGGAGGAGGAGGAAGAGGAGGAGGAGGAGGAGGAGGAGGAGTAGGAGGAGGAGGAGGAGGAAGAGGAGGAGGAGGAGTAGGAGGAGGAGGAGGAGAAGAAGAAGAAGGTAGAACATCAAGTGAGTGTTTCTCTGGCACCTCCACACAGGCATCACTCTCTCTCTCCCCATTTTCTTCTGCACAGACTATTAAGCAACATGTTTACTGGCAACTGAGGTCTGTGTACCTAACAACATCAATCTGTGTACCTAACAACATCAACCCCAATAAATGGTTTTATGGAGGCTGCTGCACAGTAAATCTGGCCATAAAGAGGCAGTGGAGAGGACGTTCTCTGAGTGAGGTGATGACTCCCGTTTGCCCCCCGGGCCACACATAGCTCCCACAAAAGGAGGAAAAAATCTACAGAATGTGGTGGATATGAGTTGCATTGTCCCGGGGGGATTGAAGTGCGTCTCCTTGTCTGGAAACCGTCCGTTCTGATCGTTTATTTCCAAGGTCAGAGTGAGTTGTCCTTTGAGGCGTCTTGAGCTTGTGAGCTCAGACATCTCGTGGAGACAGGGAGGATTGTCTTTGCCTGACTGGTAGTCAAATGTGGTGTCATCGGTTTCATGGTCAGAATAGACCAATGAGGATGGAGATCCAGGGATATGAGGCAGGTTCAAAGATGGCGGTTAAGTGTCATAAAGAAGGGGTGTCTGGGTAGTGCAGTGATAGATTCCCTGCCTACCAACATGAGATTCACAGGTTCGAGCCCCCCGTGTTGCCTCCAGCTTGGTCGGACGTCCATATAGGCACAATTGGCCATGTCTGCGGGTTTGAAGCCGGATTAGGGGTATGCGTCCTGGTCCCTGCACTAGTGCCTCCTCTGATCGGTCGGGGCGCCTGTTCGGAGGGGAGGGGAACTGGGGGGAGTAGCATGATCCTAAGTCCTGCCGGTGAAACCCCTCGCTGTCAAGTGAAAGTCAGCAAAAGTCAATGGAAGCGGCTGGCGACTGCACATGTATCAGAGGAAGCATGGTGCTAGTCT
>NC_139644.1:13549092-13559092 GCF_964638095.1 Poromitra crassiceps
GCCATAGGCCACCCCACTGATGGTGTGGTCACCATGAGATGGGGGGACTGGTGGTGTGTGTGTGTGTGTGTGTGTGTGTGTGTGTGTGTGTGGGGTGGGGGGGGGCAGGGTCCTGTATCAGCAGGATTAAGGAGAGATTTTTCTGCTTGACTGGAGGGACGTTAGCTGGCCTTGACAGAAGTGCAGGAGAGGAGAGGAGAAGAGAGGAGGGGAGAAGGGAGGAGACGAGGAGAGGAGGGAAGATAAGAGGAGAGGAGAGGAGAGGGAGAGGAGAGGAGGAAAGATGAGGAGAGGAGAGAAGAGGAGGAGAGATGAAGAGAGGAGAGGAGGAGAGGGGAAGAGGGGGAGAGGAGGGGGGACAAGAGGGGAGGAGGGGGAGAGGAGGAAAGATGAGGAGAGGAGAGTGGAAGAGAGGAAAGGAGATGAGATGAGGAGAGGGGGCGACCCGGAGAGGAGAGGAGAGGGGAGGGGAGGAGAGGGGAGGAGGAGAGATGAGGAGGAGAGGGGAGGAGGAGAGATGAGGGGGGGATGAGAGGAGAGGAGAGGGGAGGAGAGATGATGAGGAGAGGCGAGGAGGAGGGGAGAGGGGAAGAAAGGAGAAGAGGAGAGATGAGGAGAGGGGGAGACCTGGGAGAGGAGGAGAGATGTGGGGAGGAGGGGAGAGGATGGGAGAGGAGAAGAGAGGAGGGGAGGAGAGATGAGGAGAGGGGGGTGACCAGGGAGATGAGAGGAGAGGGGAGGAGGAGAGATGTGGGGAGGAGGGGAGAGGAGGACAGGAGGGGAGGAGGAGAGATGAGGAGAGGGGGAGACCCGGGAGAGGAAGACAGATGTGGGGAGGAGGGGAGAGGAGAGGAGAGGAGGGGAGGAGAGATGAGAAGAGGGGGCGACCAGGGAGAGGAGAGGAGAGGAGAGGAGAGGAGAGGAGAGGAGAGGAGAGGAGAGGAGGGGAGAGGAGAGGAGAGGAGGGGAGGAGAGATGAGAAGAGGGGGGCGACCAGGGAGAGGAGAGGAGAAGAGAGGAGAGGAGAGGAGAGGAGAGGAGAGGAGAGGAGAGGAGAGGAGAGGAGAGGAGAGGAGAGGAGAGGAGAGGAGAGGAGGAGACGGATTGAACAAAAAACAAAAACACCCCCAGGATTAAAGGGTGATTACACCCAGTTATACAATAGACTTTGGCACACCTGGCCGCTCGATGCTTCATGCTCTGCTAGCCCCAGGGCCCGGTGCTGCTGGCTGGAGGTATGCTGTGAAGAATGCTGTGACACAGAACAGGCCCCTCAACTGGCTCCGAGGTTTTCCTCAACACAGCGCCATTTCTAGCAACCACACCTAACTGAGCCATGAAAGCACTTCACCTCCAGGAGAGAAGCCCTACATGCTTTATGGGCCGTGCCGTGATGCTATTTCGCACGCATCGTGGTAACGATTAACGCTGGTTTCAAGTGAGACCCCCCTCGGCCCCCCGCTCAACCACCACTCCCAGCATGCTCCTCTGGAAGCTGCAACAACACGACTGCTTTAAAACAAATAATTACTGCAGGTTTTGGCCTCTTTTATTGTTGTTGTTATTACTCGGGCCGTAAAAAAGCAGTACCAGGTCTAAAGCTGAGGGAGGCATGTCTCACACACACACACACACACACACACACTCACACACACACACACACACACACACACACACACACACACACACACACACGCACGCACATATGCACACTCACACACACACACACACACACACACACACACACACACACACACACACACACACGCACGCACATATGCACACTCACACACACACACACACACACACACACACACACACACACACACACACACACACAGAGAGAGGGAGAGAGAGAGAGAGAGAGAGAGAGAGAGAGAGCGAGAGACGGAGAGAGAGCGATGCTCTTGTTTTGTGTTTGACAATCTAATGACATGTATCAAAGAATGAGAAAGTGGGCGATGTGTGCATGTTAGGGCTGTGCAATAAAATCGATATGGCAATATATCACAATACTTTTTTCTGCAATACTGTATCGTTATTTCAGAAAAATATCGTGATATATCGCCATATCGATTTTTTTGCACAGCCGTGTGTTCAGTGACACAATAAGAATACTTTTTATTTCAGTGCGTTCAGTAAGACACTCCACACTCAGTAGTTTTGACTAAATTTGTCCACTAAGTTATCAATATAAAGTGATGTACATATTATTACACTACCTGGGTGGTACACAGCAGGTTGTATTTTTTGGCTCTATTTTTTCCCCCCAGTAAATTATGTAGAGTATTACAATATATCGCAATATGTATTGTATCGCAATGTATCGTGATACAATCGTATCGTGACCCATGTATCGTGATACAATCGTATCGTGAGGTCCTTGCCAATTACCCAGCCCTAGTGCATGTGTGTGCACGTGTTCGAGAGGTTTGTTGTGAAAACTCGATTTGACTTGGACTCCAAATCTTTGATGCCAGGTCCGTACTGTCACTCTGTCCAGGTCCGTACTGTCCAGGTCCGTACTGTCACTCTGTCCGTACTGTCCAGGTCCGTACTGTCACTCTGTCCGTACTGTCACTCTGTCCAGGTCCGTACTGTCACTCTGTCCGTACTGTCCAGGTCCGTACTGTCCAGGTCCGTACTGTCACTCTGTCCAGGTCCGTACTGTCACTCTGTCCAGGTCCGTACTGTCACTCTGTCCGTACTGTCCAGGTCCGTACTGTCACTCTGTCCGTACTGTCACTCTGTCCGTACTGTCACTCTGTCCGTACTGTCACTCTGCTCCCCACAGCCAGAGCCATATAATGACTCCTCTCCTTTCCCCCTCCCAGGTCTCAAGCTGAAGTGTCAAAACCCCCCGGGCAACGTGAGATCACAACACACTGATTATCAACAGGAAGTGTGTCCATTATGAGCTTAAAGAGAGGAGAGAGTGCTCTCTGGTTACAGCCCTCACTCAAATCCACACATTCCTCCAGGGTTTAGGCAGAGCCGGGTGCCCCTCTGGACCGCGCTCCCTGGCCACAGCCCCAGCCCAGGGGCAGCTCCCCGGCCACAGCCCCAGCCCAGGGGCAGCTCCCCGGCCGCAGCCCCAGCCCAGGGGCAGCGCGCTCAGGATACAGCTGGGCTGCTGAATGGGTCCGGGCCTCCCCCAGGAGGGGCCGGAGGGCTGAGGATGTCTGGGGTGGGCCGACAATCAGGAGGCACTTGACAGCCACTGCCTTGTGACATTACACACCTGCACTGAGGGGGATGAAGAGAGTCCTCTGGGGAGACCGTGACTATAGCATTCACAGCTAATAGACCGTGACACACGATCATTCCCGGGGGAAATGCCCGGGTTTACTCGGCTCTGTGAGCCTGTCAATCCAGCCGGTCCTATCTGAAGCAGCACATCTCCAAAACCTTTCAATCCAACTGAGCAGACTTGATTTACTGTCGAGCTGCTTTTATAGGAACTGTAAGAGTTCCAGGGCAAAAGCCATTCATCCAAAAAACGACCGAAAGCCAGAGATCTATAAAGTTAATCTCATTAGGCTTCTGAGACAATTTCCTAAACGGTCCACCAGGGACTCTTAGCTCATTCCAGGGCTCCATCTCCCTAATGTGATTATGACAGAGTTTGACTACTTTTATCATCTGTGCCCAAAACCCGAAACGATCCCTCAGAGAGTAGGAGGCACGGAATCAAAGAAACAATTGAGACAATTGCTGCGCTGCCTCCTCCCCAGAGAGCTGGAGTCGGTGCTGATGTGAAGAGACGGATTGTGCCGGGGCGTGGGCAGGAGATTGCAGAGTCACGTGCAACACGCGAGGGGAGGGAAGATCTTACTCAGATGGAGGAAAATGCTACTGTTTTTTTTTTGTTATGCGCCTGCAAAATGTTGAGAGAACATTTCATTCTTTGGGTGGTTTTTTTCTTCTTCTCTCTAGATGTTGCTTGGAGACAAGTCAAGCGAGGGTCCGCCGGCTGGGAACGGCTCTGTAAGCTGAGGCTGAGCTGGAGGCGGTTGGGGGAGGCCTGCTTTCAGTGTGGCTACATGTATACATGTGAATTATTTACTTGTCGTCAGGCAGGAAATGAGCAACGATAACAAGCTTGGGAAAGAAAAGCAGAAAAACAAACAGATGATATCTCCTCCCCTCCGTCCTTTCTTTCTTTCATTCCTCCTCCTTTCTTTCGTGTGAGGCAGTCGGCCGTGTCGTTCGCTACAGGGCACAAACAACCAAGGTTGTGTCCCTTTAACGCTGCGACGGGAGGAGGAGACATTTCCAGAGTCAATCAAATCAACTGCTAACAGTCGCCTTTGAAGTCCTTTGCTGACTTGCTCTTCTCAAACCAGTGAATGAGAACTAGAGATGCACTGATTTATCGGCCGTGCATCGGCATCGGGCAATATTCCCCTTGTTGACTGCCATCGGCCTATCAGCAAATAAGATGACATTCATGATGACTGCCATCGGCCTATCAGCAAATAAGATGACATTCATGATGACTGCCATCGGCCTATCAGCAAATAAGATGACATTCATGATGACTGCCATCGGCCTATCAGCAAATAAGATGACATTCATGATGACTGCCATCGGCCTATCAGCAAATAAGATGACATTCATGATGACTGCCATCGGCCTATCAGCAAATAAGATGACATTCATGATGACTGCCATCGGCCTATCAGCAAATAAGATGACATTCATGATGACTGCCATCGGCCTATCAGCAAATAAGATGACATTCATGATGACTGCCATCGGCCTATCAGCAAATAAGATGACATTCATGATGACTGCCATCGGCCTATCAGCAAATAAGATGACATTCATGATGACTGCCATCAGCCTATCAGCTGCCATCGGCCTATCAGCAAATAAGATGACATTCATGATAACTGCCATCGGCCTATCAGCAAATAAGATGACATTCATGATAACTGCCATCGGCCTATCAGCAAATAAGATGACATTCATGATAACTGCCATCGGCCTATCAGCAAATAAGATGACATTCATGATAACTGCCATCGGCCTATCAGCAAATAAGATGACATTCATGATAACTGCCATCGGCCTATCCGCAAATAAGATGACATTCATGATGGCAGTGGTCGATGTTGTATAGCCTAAATAGCCTAGGTATAGCAGGCTAAAAAAGCATTTGAAATAGTTATTTTTGACAAAAAGAATCGCTGTCTTTTGAAAGATGGTTAATTGGTTATATTATAGGTTGTTTCATAAATCTGGTTGAATTTGTGCTCATTCAAAGATAGTGTGACGAAGGGCTGTAAGACTAAAACAGTTCAGTTATTTTTTTTATAATTAAATTTTCATTGTTTCCCTGTCACAAAATGTGAAAAAGAAACATTGACAAACAAACAAACAAACATCTGCATTGGCTATTGGCCAAATTGTTATTTTAAAAATGGGTTACGGTGCATCAGTGCATCTTAATGAGAACGAGCCCTGCCTGTTAGCGTCTGTCCAGTATTGTTCTCCGAGTCGTTTACCACACATTAACTGACCACCAAGTCATTTGGAAGCCAGTAGGCCATCTAAGGGATGGTGCTGGAGTGAGCTGGACCTTGTGATGATCTCCTGACCCAATCTTTGACTCTCCTTCTCCCCCCTGACCACCCCCGTCCACACCCCCTCCTCATCCCTAACCTTTCAATCCCATCAGCCTTACTGCTGCCCAACCACCTGTGACCAGGGCTGGGTGGTGACCTATGACCCCTGGGCAGGTCAGGATTACAGCCCAGAACCAGAGCACCATAGCTGGGGACCAGAGCAGAGACGAGATGCCACGGAAACACTGCTCTTCGACTCAGCCAGGCTTAAGGGAACGGCCAGGTCATTCCCCCAAATATATCTATTAGCAGACCTGGGTATCAAAGGCTCCGGTCATTAGCACATGGCGGTTGGGGGTTAATTTTTTTTACACCCGGGTGTGGGGGTCTTCTTGGAGGAGGGAGAAGGCAGGGAGAAGCAATGGAGGTTGTAGCCCCAGTGCCCCCTCCCACCCCTGGGTATGCGGCAGTGAATCCGCTGGCAGGCATTTTAATTAGCCTGGATCTTCCAGACAAGGGGACAGAGGGGCGAGGAGATGACCGCTATGGGAACAAACAGAGAGTAGGAGAGGAAACAAAAGAGAGGGAATGAGGGAGAGAGAGAGATAGAGAGAGAGAGAGAGAGAGAGGAAGAGAGAGGGAGAGAGAGAGAGAGAGGGAGAGAGAGGGGGGGCGCAAGGGTCGCATGCCCAGGGGTTATGCTCACTCTGCCCGATCTAAATGTGCAGCACCAAATAAAACATCCCCTCGTGAGACCTTGGGTGGCTGCGTCTGGTTAGGATGCAACAAATAAACATGTACACACATTCACACACGCACACACACACACACAAACACACGCACACACACACACACACACACACACACACACACACACAGACACACACACGCACACGCGCACACACACACACACACACACACAAAATCACTCCCAGCCATCTTATCTTGTAAATTTTTGGCACGCATGATATAAAACTTGTAATTTGGATGGATGCACTAAAGTAGCCATCCTGTAAATTAAAGAGGCAAAAATGTTCCCATACTGGAGACATTCTTTCAAATCCATCTCAGCAGTTACAGAAGTAACCACACACAGTAACCACCCAGGAGCAGAACACAGCCAGGCAGGCTACAAGCCCAGTGTCAACCGACATCGCACGCTAACACCTTACAATAAGGGTTACTAAATAAACGGTTGTTAATGCGTAATAAGCATTAGTTAATACTTAATCATCATTAACTAACCTTTAGTTCATGTTTATTCATTCTAACCCTAATTATTAACTAACCCTAAAGTATTAAATAATGCATACATTTAACATGAACACTAGTATTATAATTATTATAAGACCACATCAGTTAACTGTTAATTAAGGATGAGCTCATGCTAACCCTTAGCCTTATTATAAAGTGTTACTGCTGACACTACATTTTTTTTACATTCCTTCTCCATCCTCTCTCTCTCTCTCTTTCCCCCTCTGTCTCCTCCCCTCGCTCGTCCCCACCTCCTCGGAGAGAGTCTAGTCTGCCGTTTTGTTTGCTGTGACAAGTGCATGGGAGTCGCAGGCTGCTCGGGCCTTATGGTCGGCCACATCCAGACACACCAGACATACCCCAGTGTGGGAACGGCAGGGCGAGCCCAGCCGCTGCAGCAGCAAAGATGGCCACAACAAAGGTCGACTTCCACATCTCCCACACCACTACCACGCTGCTCCACCACACGCCCTGTCAAGAGAGGAGGGAGGAGAGAGAGAGAGGGATGGAGGGAGGAGGGGAGGAGGGAGAGAGGGGGAGGAGGAGGGAGAGAAGGGGAGGATGGAGAGAAGGGGAGGAGGAGGGAGAGAAGGGGAGGATGGAAGGAGGAACAGAGGAGCGAGAGAGGGTGAGAAATCAAGGCAGGGAGGGGTAAGAGGAGAGTTGAGCAGAAGTAGGTTCTGGCTGGGATAGCTGGTCTGTTGTAATGAGGAGTAACACTCTGGCTGCAAAACACAACACGGAAAAACACATTTGAATTCAAGAAGCCGTCCACTTTAACAACGAGGAAATGCACTTAAACGTGTTCAAAGGCTCGTATAACATTCGAGCAATAATTCAACCGGTTTCAAGATACCACAGCGATGCAGGCTATTATTCACATTCAACATATCTCTGCAAGTGCGCGTTAATAAAAAGCAGATTTTGTTGGCAGCAGAATCATACTACTTACGGAGCGTTCACACGGCCAGCGGCTTAGGGTTTGTTCTGTGCTGCTGACTGAGTGTGGGTGGTGCATCTCTGAAGTAGTCTAGCACATGTTGCTCTCAGTGTAAACGCACAGTTACCTGGACAAATGAAATGCGGTTACTCCACGGCGCTTCAGGAATGGGACTGCGGGAGCTGTGTGAAGGATTAGGGGACTAGAAAAGAGCAGAGGACCCTATAGCTACCACTGAACTCAGTGACCTAGACTCAAGCAGGTGGTACGGGAGTGTGTGAAAGTGTGTGTGTGTGTGTTTCGTTGTGCTCGCTTCTTCTCAAACTGGCACAGTGCCAGGGTGTCAAAGCTTCATCTTAGCGCACAGGTGGCTGTGCCAACTATAGCCCTCGTTGGGCCCACCCAGGATGCCTCGGTAATGGCCATGCCTAGTCAGGTGCTCTGGACACACACACACTCACACACGTCAGCTCAGGTCGAGCTTTGATAGGCCTTTTTCCCAGCAGCCATTTTGTGTCTAAAAGGCAGGAAGTAGCACAGGTGCACCAAAACATTAATTAGGGTTTCCGAACTTCCAGTCAAATTTAGGTGTTCCAGTGCTGCTGGGGCCCTAATGAAAGAGTTGGTTGCACCTGTGTTTAAAACTTGAAAGAAGAGCCGATGCACACCCTCACAGTATCTTCTACTTATGCACCTGTGTTTACCCTGCCTTTTATACACAAAATGGCGGCCGTTAAAAAGGCCCACTGGGAATGAAATGGCATGCATGCATGCGGATATTAACTAGAATGTACGGTGTTCTTCTCAGTACTAATAGTCCTTCTGGGATCATGTGAACCACCCTGACATGTCACCACCTCGCCCCGCCACCTCTCCCACGCAAGTGCAGAGAACAGCCAAAAGCGAAGGTGAACGACGTGACATGAAACCGTTATCCGGAAAACGTCTGGGAAGGGAAAAGGTGCTCCTTTAGAGGTAGGTGGTGTTGAAATAATGGACAAACTGTAGAGTAATGGTCAGGGCTGATCCTGACAACGTATCAGTGTGTGTGTGAGTGCGAGGAGAGAGGAAAATGCCTCATGTACTATGTGTGTGTGTGCAGTTTGAGTGTGTGTGTGTGTGTGCAGTTTATGTGTGTGTGTGTGTGTGTGCAGTTTGAGTATGTGTGTGTGTGTGTGTGTGTGTGTGTGTGTGTGCAGTTTGAGTATGTGTACAAGTGAAGTAAAAAATAATAATGTGGTCGATGCTTTTATCAAAAGCACCTTGCAAGTACCAAGTGTTCACATTTTTGGGGTGGGTGATCGAACCTACACAGGACCCCAAACTAGTGTGTGTGTGTGTGTGTGTGTGTGTGTGTGTGTGAATCATGTGCATGAGTGTATACTGTCAGAATGGCAAAGGTGTGTGTGTGTGTGTAGAAAGTAAAGTCATGGCGCCGTGTTGGGGGCACATTCCTCAGTTGATTTAGTGCACTCTAAGATGAAGAGGAATGTGTCAAATGTGTCGAGGCCTTTAGTGTATAAAGCGTCTGGGAGGAGCTGCGGGCCTCCGACAGCCAGACTGACGGATGACTGACACCGGGATTAGGATGGAGAGAGAGAGAGAGAGAGAGAGATGGAGGCAGGCCGGGATGGACAGGAAGTCGCTGTAGGGGGGGTGGAGGAGGAGGAAGTGGACGTCGGAAGAGGCGCGCGGAGGAGGGGATGGAGGGAGGGGAGAGACGTGTGCGCGGAAGAGTGCTGGAAGAGAGGAGACAGAGATGGAGAGAGATGAGTACAGACATAATGGAGGCATTGAGGGGAGGTAGGGTGTGGAGGAGTAGGGGGCGCGAGCCGGGACAAAGTGGAAGAACGCCGGGAAGAGTCGGGATTAAAAGGAGAGGGGGAAGAAATGTCAAACGGAGACCCACATTCATCGGGACAAGGGAGGGCTGATCAAGAGAGAATGACGACTCCAAACAAGTGGATTTCAGAAGCGTGTCTTTATTTGCTCAAGATGGTTTGATAAGTTGAAAGAGAGAGAGAGAGAGAGAGAGAGAGAGGGAGAGAGAGAGAGAGAGGGAGAGAGAGAGAGGGAGAGAGAGAGAGATAGAGAGAATGAGAAAGAGAGAGAGAAGAATACAGAGAGATTCTTTTCTTTAGGTCCCATTTGTACAACATCAGTCGATAGGTCAATTGTGCAACTTTGAAAATAGAGATCAAAGGAAAGCAACACAAGTACATTTTATCTTTTTTTA
>NC_139644.1:13564092-13566592 GCF_964638095.1 Poromitra crassiceps
CAGCTGGGGTGAGGGCCAAACTGTGGAGGGCGGATGACGACACAGCGCCGCCCCAGTGGTTACCACCAACTGTGGGAAACGCGGTCCTGCCACAGCTTGGGGAGCCAAGGAGAAAGTAGGACACACACACACACACACGTCACACACACACACACACACACACACACACACACACACACACTTTCTATACACGGAGAACATGAAATATACTGTAGACAAATGCATACAAGCCCACCAACACTTACTGTTGCCAATACGTAAACACATCACTATTTGCATGGAACTCTGTCTTTCTCTCTGTCTCTCTCACACTCACAAATGTTAGCTGGGTGCCAAGGGTGACCGGCATGGTGCCAGGAGGAACCCCATATTCCCAGCCTCTCCCCTCTGCCGGATGTCTTGGATACACAGAATGCCAGCATGTCTTCTGCCTGCCTGCCTGCCTGTCTGACTGACTGTCTGCCTGTCTGCCTGCCTGCCTGTCTGTCTGTCTGTCTGTCTGTCTGCCTGTCTGCCTGTCTGTCTGTCTGTCTGCCTGTCTGTCTGTCTGCCTGCCTGCCTGCCTGTCTGTCTGTCTGTCTATCTGCCTGTCTATCTGTCTGCCTGTCTGTCTGCCTGTCTGTCTGCCTGCCTGCCTGTCTGTCTGCCTGCCTGTCTGACTGACTGATTGTTCCGAGAACTATTTACACACCTGTTCGTCTTGTCTGCTCTTCTCATGAGGATGAAGCAGTGTGCGAGAGCTTTGATTTTCTGCCTGTTCATTTTACAGCCTGGAAAAATGTTCCATACAATTTCTTTTTAAATCCAAAATGTTGGTTTGGCCACTTCCCCCTCCCTGTGTTGGGCTTGTCTTCATTTACAGTGGGAATCATACAGTATTTAATATGTCAGCAAAATATCACTTGTTAGGACATTTGAAACGTCTAAAGGGAAATGAAAGATTGAAAATGAACAGTCACACAATTGCTAGCCTCGCAGGAGCCAGCCATAGATACATATCTATATCTGCTGCACAACTCTTGAAAAGTGATTAAGGACCGCCCCCTAAGATCAAAACAAAATGTGTGACAGACATATGAACTGACCAACCACGGACGGCGTGACGCAACGCGTGGGGCGGTACGTTCTGAACGATGCACCAATGCATGCAGAGAGCCGGACTTCCGTAACAGCCTGCAGCTAATCAATCAATTTGACTGTAGGAATTCCTATTATCTACTACAATTCCCAATATCCATCCATGAATAAAGGAGAGAACATTGAACAAGTTGTTTTACAAGTTCTATCTTACAGTTTGCTGTTGTGGTTGACTAACATCTCGCTATGCAGGTCAGTGTGGCATTTCCTGGCATGAAGCAGACGAGGGTTAGCTTACTGTACTATGTTTAAGCTACAAAAAACAGGCTGCAATAGAGAGGAAATGGTGTGCTCAATAAAAGCAGAGACAGCTGTTTAGTATGGAGAGAGACAGAGAGGAACAGAGAGAGGCGGTGGAGGGCACGGGCAGTAGAATCTCCTGTGTTTCTCTCTCTCACAACCAAGTTGATTCCTCTCTTTTCCATTCATGTCCAAACAAAGCGGGTGAGATAGTGCAGCCCAGTCCAGCACAGGAGTTCACTTGTGAACAGGCCCTCGTCCCGTGTGTGAACAGGCCCTCGTCCCGTGTGGTCCAGATAAGCATCTGATCTTGTGCCACCCCAGGAGCAGAGCCATGCTCCACAGACATGTCCTTTATAAACACCCGAGATCCTCCTCACAGCACTGGGCCAACACAGGGAGGGGAAGAAGAGCTGCTAACAACACGACAGCAACAGACAGAAATAACAGCAGAGAGGAGACCGAATATGACGGACTGGAATAGAAGCAGAGTTTGTGTTTGTATCTATGGAAAAGGAGAGGAGGGAGAGAAGTAGGAAGGGGGGAAGAGAGAAAGGAAGAGTGCAAACCCAAGTAAAGGAACACTATAAATATACAAAAAATAGACAGTTAATAAATGTTTCAAAAAGGATCACTTTGCCGCTTTTCAACCAGCTTTGTATCATTATAATGTGGGTAACAGTGTTTAACTTCCGCCTTGATATGACTGTCTGTGGATGCAGGCATACAAAAATAAATAAGGGTCGGAAATTCATTTTGCAAATTGGGGGGAATTCCCCCCTTAAATGCATCAGATAGGGGGGAGGGGGGTTTATAGACTTTGGGGTGGATAGGATACTACGAGTACAGTGGCTCTCAACATGGGGCCCGCTGACCCCACGAGGGTCTTTGAGGGGCTTCGTCAGGGTCCCACCCCAGCAAATCATTTCATTTACAAAAGGCTAAAACAATTAAGAGAATGTAGAAGAATGGTTATGATTTTGATTCTAGTTTCACTGTTACCTCTCTACCTACAATACTTTTTGTTTGTTTGTTTTTGTATATAATATGAAAATTAAAGCAGCTACGAGCAAGATTTTCAATTGTTATTAAACAGTCTAAATTTAATATCAATGCATCACAT
>NC_139644.1:13569092-13574092 GCF_964638095.1 Poromitra crassiceps
CAGCAGTAGATTGGTTGTCTGCGGGTGGGAAGGCGGATTATGTGTCCTAGTCGGTGCACCAGTGCCTCCTCTGGTCAGTCGGGGCTGCCTGTTCAGGGGGAGGAGGGGAACTGGGGGGAATAGCGTGATCCTCCCACGCGCTACGTCCTGCCGGTGAAACTCGCTGTCAGGTGGAACGAAGCGGCTGGCGACTAACACATGTATCGGAGGAAGTATGTGCTAGTCTACAACTCTCCTGAGATCAGCAGAGGGGCTGGAGCAATGACCGGGGACCGGGACTTGATAAGAAAAAAATGACCTAAGTGTAAAACTGCAAACACCCTACAAACCATTTATTCTAAAAAAAATAAACAAAATGCTGACATCCACCTCTCTCATCACATGATGCGTATCTCTTGCCCCTCCCTCCACCTCTCACCCTCTCTTTTTATGCCCCATTTCAAGTGGCAGTGGTGAGAGCGTAAATGACAGGGTGTGTGTTTGTGTGTGTGTGTGTGAGAGAGAGAGAGAGAGAGAGAGAGAGAGAGAGAGTGTGTGTCTGTGGATGAGTAGGGGGATAAGCCCTGAAAGTCATCTTAAGGCAGGGAAGGGAGGGCAGACAGAGAGAGGAGGAGAGGCGGGGCCAAGTCTTCACGGCCCCAGACTTGTGTAAAGGCTTGTTTGTACAGTGTGAGAACAAAAATGTCAACATGTCACTTTTCATTAGGGTCCTTTCCCCCACCAGCCAGACACACAAGGTGATGTCTCTATACCTCCATTTTGTCTTCTTAAATCAGCCCATCAGCACCGTGTAATTAGTGATTGGGGGGTTTGTCTTTGGCGTGATGCACCAAAACCACCAGACAATAAGACAGAGAGACATAGAACGAGAGTGAGAGAGAAGGGAGAGGAGAGAGTCTTGTCATTGGACAAAGCACGGGACATCAGTCAGTACCTGATGTGAACACCAGAGACACAAAGACATGTGAACAGATGGAGGTTAATTACCGTTACAACACAGATCATTTTCATAATGAGAACTCGCAGGATTTACAGAAGCTCAGACAACAAAAAGAGTGAACACTTCTCAACTGTGCTGTGTTACACGTTATTAAAATCTAATCTAATCTAATCTAAATGAATAACATTTGTATTCTTGCACAAAATATATAAATTCAAGCACTTTCAATGAGCCATGTCTATTTATATCTATTTTCAAAAAATGTTAAGGCCTTGATTGCCGCCCACCCCCAAACTTTCAAGGATCTCAAGTAGTGGGGCTCAAAACAGCACCTATAGGTCGCTTCCGGAAAGAAGCGTAAAAATTGGCACAAATACTCCTTGTGGACTGTTATTTTGATAAAAGTAACTGGCCACGCAGATTTTCTTTTTTTTCCAAGATGGCCGCCATTTCCAGCCTGAAAACACTATTTTGGGGGCAACTTTGGGTAGAATTTTCCAATATGAATGATCTTGTTATCAAACCATACATTTATGACCACAGAGAAGCCAGATTTAGTCAATGAAAATTCCAAAATGGCTGCCAATTTAAAGATGGCTGCCATTTCAGCAATTTTTACCATAGGATTTCACTGTGCAGGGCGATTTTGATGATTCTGGTGTCAAATGACAAGTTTTTAACTATGGAAATTACAAAATTATACATCAGAAATCATTTGTATATCTCCTTTTACCATTTACTCTGCATATCTTTTCAAAGTAATGTGAAAATATGCATAAACAACAGTATTTTAGCACAACTTTTATTAGAAATGTATAGCAAATTGACATTTTATTTTCACAGGGAGCGATTATTTGGTTACAATTGAATATGCATAAGCTATAAATAAATAAATAAATACATTAATCTATTAATTAATAAACTACATTTGATCTAATAATTACCACTTTTATAAATGGACACCTTGCTGTAAAGTAATTACATACATTTTTGCTAAAACAATAAATAGCTTTGAAAGAATGAGAGTCAAGGTGGGGACAGGAAATCAATGAGGGGGGGGGGGGTCATCTCCTGAGTGTCCTGCAGGTGGTGCAGGCTGGCGCTGGAGTAGTCCTTGACACTACAGCTGCTAGGCAGGCTGACCCCTGAGTTGCTCATGTTGCTGGTGCTCCGCTCCAAGTAGCCCAGCAGGTAGTCCATCCCCACCACGTTGACATCCAAGTCTTCTGATGGCACACAGGGGACACAGCATTCTGATGGACAAATGGCATACAATGCATTGAAGACATCTGCAACCTTAATAACCTGACCATTTGTGTATCAACAGTTATGTTATAGAAAATGTGCATATATAATCAACTAACCTATAGTCTGGGTTGAAACGGAGCCTATTCCTCACATCTGCATCTGCAGCTACACAGTGCTGTGCAAACAAGACTAAATCTGTAGCATTTGCACCTTCCACGGCATTCAGATCTGCAACCACACTTGGTCAGTTGTCGGCAACTCTCTGCAATGGGGGGGAGATCAGTCCACAAGATCTGCCACATATCGCCTTTCTTGATCCATCCCCAGTCAGAAGGACTTTGTGCTTCTGGTTGGCAAAGTAATGATTGAGCCCATATGCATCCAGCCTGGTAGGCAGCACGCTTTACATGCTGGAGTAGAGCAGCTTGAGTAGGAGGGATGGCTTCATATGGCCTCTGCTTCTGAGCAAACATGTCCAGCCTTGCATCATTAACACGATCAGATGTACTGGACCTGTCATACATCTTGACCACAAAGTTTTCCAAGATCTTCATGTCAGCATCATCTATTGTTGGTAGATACTGGCTGAGTTTGCTGAAAACATTGGAAGCCTCGTTGTAAATGTTCCAGGTTTGCCATGCAGTCTTCTTTCCTTTACCACGGAAGGCTGACACAACATCGCAGCCAGTGAAGGCATGGAAGAAGAGAATTCCTTTGCTTTTCTGCAATCCAACAGACGAAAGGAGTTCATGGATGGGAATCCATCTCAGGTTCCGGCCTTGGCCAAAAGCAATCCATAGTTGCTGAAGACCAATCTCTTGAAGGTTTGGCATAACACTGACCGCTATGACGATAATGTCAGTGTCATTGGCTTTGATGAGGATGCGTTTGCAGCCTTCCTCTACTGCCTGCCTGGCATGCACAAATATACGAGTGTCGGCTTCCTCGTGACTACAGGGAGCCATTTCAGCCAGGCTTATTGGATGATTGCTGGCGGCACCTCCTTCTTTGGTCACAATGATCATGTTTGTGTCCGACATCTGGGCTATCTTGTCAGCCAAGAAGTTGAAGATCTCAGTTTTGTTATCACTGTCTCTCAGGAAGTTCTGCCAGTTTGAGGGGACTTTACCAGTGCTCGTCACCCTGCGTCTGACTCCACGTCCTCGCTTTGACCTTGTCTCACTCTTTAGACTCGATGGGTGGTATACGTCAAATACAATGTCTGTCCGTTTGTACTTAGCAGAGTATGCCTGTATGGTGGGCAAAACATCGAATGCTGCATAGTCTTCAAATGTCCTTGAAGATCGTGGTGGCAGGCTGTTGATCAATGCTGACCCATCAATGATGATGCAATCAGTCTCTGGTTCCTTATCTGGGATCTTAACAAGGGTCTCAAGAATAGCAGTGAGCTGAGATTTTTGACAGGTATGGAGCTTTCCACCATCACTCAAGGCAGCAGGGAATGGCTGGTTCTCATGGCGGAAAAAATCATTCAGATCACATTTTCTGTTCTGACATGAGATGAACAGCTTAGAGAAGAGTTGGCAGTCTGTCTTCATGATCTTCTTTGAAGAGTCTGCTGCAGAGACTGGTTCCTGGGAGAAAAAATCAATTTGATTTTTCTTGATTGGTTTGTAGAAAGTGTCTCCTCCTTCCATTCCCTTCAAGAAATCTTGAAATCTGGCTTTGCCTTTCTCATAGTGTGTGGCAATCAGTTCAGCTGTGCTGGCGGGAGCAATGTCTTTTGTGTCCAGTGACAACAGGTCCCGACTCTCTTCCTGGAAGGGATTGCCCATATCTTTCATGACATGGGAGAGTTTCTCAACTCTCTCAAGGAACACTTTTTGAGCTTGCGGAGTCTGTTCATGGTGGATGGCATGTTCACTTGTCTCTTTGGCTTCGGATGCTGCCTCATACTGTGCGACTAAGTTACTGACTTCAGGGCCAGCTACCATCCACCTTCTCAGTGCCGATGGATCCTCAGTAATGCCAATTGCTCCCCCATCAGCCTTGATTTTTGCATTGGCCTGCTCATGAGCCTGGTCGATGGCTATTGCTGAGAACTCACGACACGATTTGTGAACAACAAATTTTCCACTACGGAACTCCTGGGCCACCTGAGGATGTTTCTCTTCCAGGGTCAGCATATCTCTCAGGTGGATTGGAAGCCATCGTGCATAGTTCATGTTGTTGTTTGCAAAGAAGTATGGTATCAGCTCAGCCAAAGAATTACAGTACAAGGGGAAGTTGCTTTCCCTGAAGGATCGGATCAGTAATAGGATCGCTAGCTCCATTGACAATACTAGATGCCAAAACTGAAACTGGGGACTCTGCTGTTTGCGACTCATACACCAAGTTTGGAAGCTGGACATTTCCTGGGAGGTACCAGCTACTTCATTGCAGTAATCAGTGTAAGCTGTCTGAAGAAGCTTATATAAACTGCATGCTGTTATCTGATGTGCCTGACGTGCCTTGGTGATGCTTGAAGCCACTAGAAATGATTCTGCTGTCCCAGGAGATGCTATCCCTGCCTCCACGAGGGCTGCAGTCCAGCCACTGTTTCGAAGAAGACTGCCAATTGACTTCAGTGCAGCCATCTCAATATGTAGGCCTCCAAACATGATAACATACTTGTCTTCGCCATACTTTTCAGGACAGTGCCACTGAATTTGTTTGGCTAATGCATAAATCGGCTGATCAACAGCAATGATAGGTACCTGGCCTGGGTTCAGGAACGTCACTATGTCCTTGATCTTGTCCATCACATGCCTTACTGTGGGAACTGAGTGAGCCTGATCTCGTAGGAGAGGTA
>NC_139644.1:13579092-13596592 GCF_964638095.1 Poromitra crassiceps
TACCTCAGAACATCTGATGAGGAAAAGAGTGAGCATTCTCAAGTTATGGGCTTTTTTGTCACCTTTTCCCTATCCGGACTGGCCTAATTTGGCTCTTTTTCAGGGATTGGGGTAGTTCTAAAGAACAGGCAAAAAAAACATTTTTTCCCCAAAAATAAATTTGGACAACAATCAATTTCATTAATGGGAAACCCTAAAGATAAGAAAAATCATTGTTGTGTTTTGTTCTACCTCGGGTAGGGGTATCTCGAAAACTAAAGCCTTTTTTGAGGACTAACTGCTAGACTATTAAGTTTCCCCCTCTTCCTTACGTAGTACTAAGTGCCTCTCTCTGTTTCAAAGCAGATGAGCGAGGGTTAGAGAGTGATGGAGACACAGACCTAGAGGACACACTGGAAGGAGCTGCATGTGCCCTCACACTCTCTCTCTCTCCCCCCCTGCCTCCTCCATCTGTCCATCCTGTAGCCCTCTGCACATGGTGACTCTCTCTCTCTCTCCCCTGCCTCCCCCTCTGTAGATGGTGACTCTCTCTCTCTCTCTCTCTCTCTTCCCCCTGCCTCCTCCATCTGTCCATCCTGTAGCCCTCTGCACATGGTGACTCTCTCTCTCTCTCTCTCTCTCTTCCCCCTGCCTCCTCCATCTGTCCATCCTGTAGCCCTCTGCACATGGTGACTCTCTCTCTCTCTCTCTCTCTTCCCCCTGCCTCCTCCATCTGTCCATCCTGTAGCCCTCTGCACATGGTGACTCTCTCTCTCTCTCTCTCTCTCTTCCCCCTGCCTCCTCCATCTGTCCATCCTGTAGCCCTCTGCACATGGTGACTCTCTCTCTCTCTCTCTCTCCCCTGCCTCCTCCATCTGTCCATCCTGTAGCCCTCTGCACATAGTGACTCTCTCTCTCTCTCTCTTCCCCCTGCCTCCTCCATCTGTCCATCCTGTAGCCCTCTGCACATGGTGACTCTCTCTCTCTCTCTCTCTCTCCCCTGCCTCCTCCATCTGTCCATCCTGTAGCCCTCTGCACATAGTGACTCTCTCTCTCTCTCTCTCTTCCCCCTGCCTCCTCCATCTGTCCATCCTGTAGCCCTCTGCACATAGTGACTCTCTCTCTCTCTCTCCCCTGCCTCCTCCATCTGTCCATCCTGTAGCCCTCTGCACATGGTGACTCTCTCTCTCTCTCTCTCCCCTGCCTCCTCCATCTGTCCATCCTGTAGCCCTCTGCACATGGTGACTCTCTCTCTCTCTCTCTCTCTCTCCCCTGCCTCCTCCATCTGTCCATCCTGTAGCCCTCTGCACATAGTGACTCTCTCTCTCTCTCTCTCTTCCCCCTGCCTCCTCCATCTGTCCATCCTGTAGCCCTCTGCACATAGTGACTCTCTCTCTCTCTCTCTCTTCCCCCTGCCTCCTCCATCTGTCCATCCTGTAGCCCTCTGCACATAGTGACTCTCTCTCTCTCTCTCCCCTGCCTCCTCCATCTGTCCATCCTGTAGCCCTCTGCATGGGTGAATCTCTCCCTTCTGGGACACAAGTCTCACAGTGATGACTCATGCATTTCTAACTGCTCTATTTGTGTCTCAAACCCCACATGGGTTCATTTTCGGCACAGACAAACCGACCGAGGGATTTCTGCAACCTTACTTTGGCAGCCTCAAATTTTGACCAGTTCTGGCCGGATGATGTGAGGCATACATGAGAATATAAGCTCCTTTTTTCCAGATTTCGCCCCGTTTTCTCCCCAATTATATTTTTTGGGCCAATTCCCCCTGTCAAGCTGTCCTGTTGCTAAAGGCACATAGAGAGGCAAAGTGACCTCCTGCTTCCTGCTTCAGCACTGTACCAGAGATTTTCATCCGCCATTTATTTTCCCATAGACATTTCCTGACTTCGTAAAGCCAAACGGTTCAGATATATTTAGAATCGGGAGAGACCATAGAACATTTCACTCGGACCAAAACTTAAAAAAACTCCATAGAAAAAATTGTTTATTTAAATCTGCAATTCTTTTACGTTTTGGTCCGAGACTCCAAGTGAAATGTTACGTGGTCTCTCCTGTTTCTAAATATATCTGAACCGTTTGGTTTGAACAAGTAAAACTATTTTTTATAAGCATTTTACGACATGTCTATGGGAAAATAAATGGCGGATGAAAATCTCTGGTACAGTGCTGAAGCAGGAAGTAGGCGGTCACTTTGCCTCTCTATACCCTTAATCCGGCTCCCCGCCTGCAGACACGGCCAATTGTGCCTGTATGGACGCCCGACCAGGCCGGAGGTAACGCGGGGGCTCGAACCTGCGACCCTTGTGTTGGTAGCCAGGGAATCTATCACTGCACTACCCAGACGCCCATGAGCATAATGCTTGAAGAGAGAGGCAAAGCTGCAGGACTGGATGGACGAATGGGGGCAGAGCGATGGAGGGGAGGAGCAGTGTGCTGCGCTAGAGGGGTACAGGTGGAGAGGGAGAGCGGGCCAAAAGAGGGATCAGGAGAGGCATCACTCAGCACCACTGATAATACCTCCCCCTCTGGCTCAGCTGCACCTAACCAGCCCCCATGTACCGCGAGCAAGCCACTGCTCACTGGGACTATTGTTGGAAATGGGAATGAGAGAGAGAGAGAGAGAGAGAGAGGGAGAGAGAGAGAGAGAGAGAGAGAGAGAGGGAGAGAGAGAGAGAGAGAGAGAGTAACTGACAGAAAGAGTGAGAGAGTGAGAAAGAGAGAGTGAGTCTGAGAGCAAGAGAAGAAAGGAAGAGGGAAGGACAAAACGACAGCAGATTGTGTCCCCGCCCCCTCTTGACTGGACCGCAGTGAAAGCTGTGTAAGTATGGAGTTAATCAAAACTGTGTTAGGATGACAGGCAGGGGGGCCCTTCGTGGAGCTGCGCCGTGGGCCCCCCAGCTCCACAAAGCCTCCAGTGTGAGGGGGGCCCTATTCCTCATGCAGGAAGAGAGGGGCCAGGGGAGCCGCACTGCTTAGTCTGTCCACTGGTGGCAATAAACTGGAATCAGTTCCGATCTCCGCTAAAGCGCCCGCCAGCGTCTCGGGACGATGACACGTACGTCAACCCCGGCTCCCACCTGATGACACGTACACTGTCTTGGGCCCCGTGTGTCAACAGGTGCAGCTCACAGGAAATATGGCAGGAGAATACCACACACAGGAACACAGGAACACACACACACACACACACACACAAAACACATGCACGCACGCACACACACACACGCGCGCGCACGCACACAGACACATGCGCGCACCACACACACACACACGCGTCACAAAACACATGGAAGAATGATAATAACCTTTATTTAACCTTTATTTATAGAGCACTTATCAAAACCGAGCAAATTGACAGAATAATAAACAACAATAAAAACAGAACACAATGTAACTTAGGTAGACAAATAAAAATGTACGGAATTGCACAAAACATCACAAACACACACGCACGCATGCACACACACACACTCTCCCAAACACACATGCACGCACACGCACACACACGTGCACGCACACGCACACACACGTGCACACACACACACACACACACACACACACACACACACACACACACACACACACACAGCCGTACCTCTGTGATAATGAAGAAGTCATCACCCGGATCTCCCTGGACCACTATCTTCTCTCCATCCTCAAACTGAACGGGCTCCAGGGCGTCGGCCACAGTCAGGCGCTCCCACTTATCTAAAGACTCTGTGAATGACACACACACACGCACAGACACACACACACACACACACACACACACACACACACACACACACACACACGCACAGACACACACACACACACACACGCACAGACACACACACAGGTCGATAAGAAACACAGACGTGTTCAAAGCATCAGAAGATAGAGATGTGTGTGTCAACGTTCCCACAGCTTCTTAAAGGAACACTCTGCCCATTTTCAACCAGCTTTGTATCATTAGAACATCAGTAGTATATCAGAAAACGGTAAACTAATTTGAAGTCTGTCATTTAATTTGACAGTTATTGAGTGTTAAAGTGTGGTCCAGTGACATCACTGGTCCACACTAACTCAAATTAATAACTCATTAACTCAAATCAACTCTCAATAACTGTCAAACTATTCATCATTCATCTAGTTTGACAGTTATTGAGAGTTGATTTGAGTTAATGAGTTATTAATTTGAGTTAGTGTGGACCAGTGATGTCACTGGTCCACACTTTAACACTCAATAACTGTCAAATTAAATGACAGACTTCAAAACCGTTTACAGTTTTCTGATATACTACTGATGTTCTAATGATACAAAGCTGGTTGAAAATGGGCGGAGTGTTCCTTTAAACATCCAATTCAAGGACTTTTCAAGGACATTCCAGGAACCAACACAGCATAGAGACAGAGAGGGATCAAGGTTCATTACCGTTACACAACACACATTGTTTAGAATGAGAACTACCAGCTTTACAGACGCTCGCACACAACAATTAAGAAGAGAGAGAGGCTTGAATGTGTGAACGCTTCTCAACTGTGCTGTGCTACACGGCAAGTAAAACAATATATCAAAACTTTAATATCTATTCTTGCACAAAATATATAAATCCAAACACTTTCCATGACCCAGGGCTATTTACGTCTTTCGAGGCCTTAAACCCCCCAAGGATTTCAATGAGCCACTGTGGGATCCCCGGTGTATTTTATAGACTGTTTTAACTTGACAACATAATAAACATTCTCAATTGCCCCTAGCTAACTTCCTGTTGCAGTGTTTGCTAATACAATAGCTGACAGGAAATAAGATAGGGTTCAAGCAGTTCTCTAGCAACACAATTCCGTGAAAACAGTCTATACTGATCATCAGTGCAATGTATTGGCCGATGTCCGTGCATGTGCTGTTGGTGGTGCGCGTTTGTGTGTGTGTGTGTGTGTGTGCGCGCGCGCGCGCGCGTGTGTGTGTGTGTGTGTGTGTGTTGCAGCCCAGTTAGCCGGTGGGAACGGTTCTTCCCACCTCAGGCTAATCCACTCACTCAACAGGGAGCACTGCCTCCCTCCTCCCCTCCTCTCAGGAGGCCAAACAACTTGAAAGCAAGACCTACATCACCAGTCCTTTCAGTGTGGCTCATTGTGGAGCGTGTTGTTGTTAGCTTATCCACCTTATTTTTGGCGGCCATTTTGCCTTACGTTAACTATGGGTTCAATTTCCGGTTTATACAACAGGTAGTTCCGGCCGAGCAATTTGATTGGACAAGAGGGATCTTACGAGTGCCTATATTTCACGATAATGCACTGGCGCTTCACTGTGTGTAGGGTAGGCTATATCACTCCGCTTCACAGCTGCTCTAATCAACAAAACAAACACCAGCCACGTTACATTGAACGTCATTCAAAGCGTAACCGAGAGCGCAAAGATGGATTTTTTTCCTAACATAACTTTTGACTTAAACTATGAATGCTCGTCAGAAGAGGACGAGGGGGAGCAACATTCTAATGCGGAAACCTCCAGGGGCCGGTTGCACCAACTGGTCTTAACTATGCCTGGTCGTAACTCCTACGTCGGTCTTATAAGACCATGGACTTACGCCTGTTGCACCAACACGGCTTACGTCTGGTCAGTATGCTGGTCGTAGCAATGCGCGTCCATGTGAATTGCCAGGGAATGCCCCCTGATTGGATGATGTTGCAAAAAATGTGCCTCGCGACCTGCTTGGAGCACTGTGCCACTAGGCTCTCTCAGCCACTACTGTAAAACACCCTCCCTCCTCTCACCCTCCCTCGCTCCGGGGGAAAAATGGCGGCGATTGAGCCAGAAAGACAGTCTGAATGAAATTGAATGTAACGTTCCCAATTCTATGTATTGCATTCTAAAAAACTAACGGCAACATTTTGGAAGGCTAAGCCACACAACTAGTTTGTTGTAATCTAACAGCATGCTTCAAAAGACGGAGAACTGGCTGTGTTACGACGATCAGGGTAAGGACTCAAAACGGTCTCCGCTGATAAGACACGGAGATCTCTGTTACAGGCAGGCGCTACGCCTCCTCCTGACCGGCGGGCTGATTAGGCTACATTTTCTGCAAAGGGAAAGCTGGGGGGACTATTTTTGTTGGCGGAGGAATAAATACAGAAATCATCTATTTTCTCAGCTTTTTGTCATTTTTTTTAATCAGCTTTGTTTAATAGAACTGTTGTATAAAAGCAATATCACACTCGAGGTCGTGCATTGTTGGCTAATATTGGCACTGCTGTGATTATCTACGGCACTCGGCCTGCGGCCTCGTGCCTGCGACCGAATCACAGCAGTGCCAATATTAGCCAACAATGCACTCCCTCTTGTGTGATATTGCTTAAGTAACCAATTCAGATAACCCCCCAGCCCCCGACAAAAAAAACGTCTATGAGGATTTTACCCTTTTACAGCAGAGCCATTCTGCTCTACAGCCGTGTCGTTCGGGTGCTGGGATAACGTAATGCATTGTGGGTAGTCGGCTACTAACTGTGGCTAATGTTAGCGGCTAGCTAGCTATGTTACATGGCAGTAAAACGCCACCAAAGTATAATAGTATTAAAAAATCAAATCGAAAATCTAATTTTGAGAGAAAAAATCTGATATAGCATATACCGTATATATTTTTTTTTCTGATGCGAAAAATCCGTGATCCGTGGCTCAAAATCTGTCACGCGATCCGATCCGTGGGTTTTCTGATCTGTGCCAGCCCTAGTGATAGCTGTGTCCAGCTTTACTCTAGCTAATGAGACAGACAGGGCAGCCCGGTGGTGATATTGGCTAGCTTTACTCGAGCTAATGAGACAGACAGGGCAGCCCGGTGGTGATATTGGCTAGCTTTACTCGAGCTAATGAGACAGACAGGGCAGCCCGGTGGTGATAGTGGCTAGCTTTACTCGAGCTAATGAGACAGACAGGGCAGCCCGGTGGTGATAGTGGCTAGCTTTACTCGAGCTAATGAGACAGACAGGGCAGCCCGGTGGTGATAGTGGCTAGCTTTACTCGAGCTAATGAGACAGACAGGGGAGCCCGGTGGTGATAGTGGCTAGCTTTACTTGAGCTAATGAGACAGACAGGGGAGCCCGGTGGTGATAGTGGCTAGCTTTACTCGAGCTAATGAGACAGACAGGGCAGCCCGGTGGTGATAGTGACCAGCTTTACTCTAGCTAATGAGACAGACAGGGCAGCCCGGTGGTGATAGTGACCAGCTTTACTCGAGCTAATGAGACAGACAGGGCAGCCCGGTGGTGATAGTGACCAGAAAGATGGCCTCCCTCTCTGCAATGATCATGTGTCCGAGACGCTGACTGAACGCCTAACCGCTCGTTCATAAGCTGCTCTGGGTAAGAGCGTCCACAAAGTGTCTGGAAGTGTCAAAGGTCACCAAACTGTAAGGCAGCTCAGATCTCTACTGTGATAGGATCTATCTTTACAGTGATAGGATCTATCTTTACTGTGATAGGATCTATCTTTACTGTGATAGGATCTATCTTTACTGTGACAGGATCTATCTTTACTGTGACAGGATCTATCTTTACTGTGATCTATCTTTACTGTGATAGGATCTATCTTTACTGTGATAGGATCTATCTTTACTGTGATAGGATCTATCTTTACTGTGACATGATCTATCTTTACTGTGATCTATCTTTACTGTGATAGGATCTAACTTTACTGTGACATGATCTATCTTTACTGTGACAGGATCTATCTTTACTGTGATATGATCTATCTTTACTGTGATCTATCTTTACTGTGACAGGATCTATCTTTACTGTGACAGGATCTATCTTTACTGTGACAGGATCTATCTTTACTGTGATCTATCTTTACTGTGACAGGATCTATCTTTACTGTGATCTATCTTTACTGTGACAGGATCTATCTTTACTGTGATCTATCTTTACTGTGACAGGATCTATCTTTACTGTCATAGGATCTATCTTTACTGTGACAGGATCTATCTTTACTGTGATCTATCTTTACTGTGACAGGATCTATCTTTACTGTGATCTATCTTTACTGTGACAGGATCTATCTTTACTGTGACAGGATCTATCTTTACTGTGATCTATCTTTACTGTGACAGGATCTATCTTTACTGTGATCTATCTTTACTGTGACAGGATCTATCTTTACTGTGAGAGGATCTATCTTTACTGTGACAGGATCTATCTTTACTGTGTTAGGATCTATCTTTACTGTGATATGATCTATCTTTACTGTGATATGATCTATCTTTACTGTGACAGGATCTATCTTTACTGTGATATGATCTATCTTTACTGTGACAGGATCTATCTTTACTGTGATCTACCGTATCTTTACTGTGATAGGATCTATCTTTACTGTGACAGGATCTATCTTTACTGTGATAGGATCTATCTTTACTGTGTTAGGATCTATCTTTACTGTGACAGGATCTATCTTTACTGTGATAGGATCTATCTTTACTGTGATAGGATCTATCTTTACTGTGATAGGATCTATCTTTACTGTGATAGGATCTATCTTTTTGGTCCCCTTCTTAGGGAGCCAGTGGCGGCAGCGATCTTTCCTACTGTCCAACCACATGTACAGCGATGCGGTGAGCCGGGGATATTTCTAGAAGCTGTTGGTATTCACACACAAACCAAAAACACAGACGCTTACACATCTTCACTGGGAAAAATGTTTTCCAACCAAAAGCGTTTTGAGCAACTCTCAGACCTATTGATATTTATATACATATATATAGAAAGAAGACCCACGCACAGCCAAAGACGTCCAAGTAGAAAGATCACCAAGGAGACGTACACACAGCATTCAGGACTATTTTCTAAAGTGGAGTGTCGCACATTTGCTCATCACACTTTCACAAGTCAGCCATTTAGCCAGTATTTTAAGTCTATTTATCCGTGTGGAAAGTTCGCAATCCGCAGTGCAACACTCCCAGCTTTTATAGGAGAGCGCTCGTGCGCATCCAGACTGAGCGGGAGGTGCTGGTCACAGCAAGAAAAATAAGAAAATACATACCGGATCAGAACCTTTTCAGGATAGAGATCCACAGGCAGGGACCACTCACTCCACACATTTGCAGGGGGACCGACTAACTTCAAAAAGTTCATTTATTTCACAACAGACAGAACAACGCGTTTCGCAGATGCGCTTCGTCTGGGTTCATTCACGAAACCAGAGTAATCTCACACACCTTTGTAGCGGGCCGTGTGACAGAACGACCCGACCCTAAACGCACAGCTCAATCAATCAATTAGTACAAGCAGAGAAGAATATGGAAAAAACACAAACAGTACAAATATGTAAATAAACAAATGTAAATAGAAATATATATATACGTGTATGTGTATACGTAGAATGTGAGACATACAAGCCACCCTCCTAGCTTTGATCTTTGTCTGGAAAAAAGATGATTCACTGTTTTGATTTGAGTAAGACCTGAGTACGGGACAATCTCTTTGTCTCGGGCTATTGTGCCATGATGTGTTTGGTAACCCATCCGAGTGTGTGTCTATTTGTGTGTGTGTGTGTGTGCGTGTGTGTGTGTGTGTGTAGGATTAACTCAGGTGAAGGCTGGTGGGGTAGGAGTGTCCAGTGTCCGTCCCGTCCCCGTCCCCAGTGACCCCCCCCCCCCCCCCCCCCCTGTCCCCCGGTGGGGCCGTGCTGTCTGCCGGTCACAGACGGATGTCCCCTGTCTGTCTGTCTGTCTGCTGCACGCTAAAGGCAGCGCGTCCTATACAGGTGATCCTTAACGGCTCAGCAGGTAACGCGATCCGCAAACGCCCTGACCAAAGACCCTACATTTCATGCTCCGCAGAGCCTTCCATCACACACGCACGCACACACACACACACACGCACATGTGTGTGTGTGTGTGTGTGTGTGTGTGTGCGTGCGTGTGTGACAAAGAGCATGTTGTTTTACCCCCTTTACTCCACCACATCAAGGGCTTGTACCCAATTTCGTGGCTATCTGCAAATCAAAGACAAACAACAACAGTCCCGCCTCCCTCTCCTCCTCCTATTCAACGAGGGAGGGAGGAGAAAGGGAGGGATGGAGAGAGGGAGGGATGGAGAGAGGGAGGGAGGAGAAGCGGTTTGAAGAGGGAGGCGGGTGTTTGAATACAGGCCTCCGCGGGGCTGTAAAGAGAGGGGCACCGAGGGGAAGAAAGGAGAGGGATAGAGAGAGAGAGAGAGAGAGAGAGAGGGAGAGAGAGAGAGAGGGAGAGGGAGGGAGGGAGAGAGAAAGAGAGAGAGAGAGAGGGGAGAGAGAGAGACAGAGAAAGAGGGAGAGAGAGGGAGGGAGAGAAAGAGAGAGAGAGAGAGAGAGAGAGAGAGGGGGAGAGAGGGAGAGAGAGAGAGAGAGAGAGAGAGAGGGAGAGAGTGGAGAAGGGTTGAGACCTTGCAGAGCAGAGGCTCTTCTAAGACCTGAACTGAGTGTATGTGTTTACTCAGCCAGCTAATAACTCTATACAGGGGCCATGGCCTTAGTCCACACGCACACGCACAGGCACAAGCACACACGCAGGCACACACACACACACACACACACACACACACAGGCACGCACACGCACACAGTCACACACACACACACACACACACACACACAGACACAGGCACGCACACACACAGTCACACACGCACACAATCAAGTGGAGGGGGATGAGATGTCAGTTCCAATTTGAACTCATTTTCAAAATCTGAATGAACCTCAGACCACTTTTCATATGGCAGCTTAAAGGGATAGTTCACTTTTTTTTAAATAAAGCCTACCCCTATTTGCTAGTTACCAATGATGATCTAGGGCCCTATCTTCCGACAGGCGCTATCCCGTAATAGCGCTTGCACACCTGTTTGCGCGTGCCTTAAGGCAGGGAAGATAGCAGTCCGCCTTGCGCCGTCGAGTTTTGCACCCCAGCGCCAGCAGCATCCCCACCTCACGGGAGCATATTGCAATGATTTATACAGAAATGTAACTGTTTAAAAGTGATATAATTGTCTGGTAGACGTGACCTCCCTGATTTCTAAGTTAAAACAGCCCCGAAATATGTTGGGGATGCAATTCTCGGCCGGCATGCGGAAACGTTCACGGCACCTGTCCAGGGGCGTCATGCAAGCCAACAATCTGAGGGGGCGAACTCTGGCGCCGCCCGGAGGGCGGCAAAAAATTTGGGGGGTTGGAAGCCAGATTTAGAGGAATATCTAATTTTAAATTAACAGACTGAGCAGGTGTAACCATAAGGCTATTTTCCAAACTGCTCAGCCTCCTGGAAAGATCCATAATCACCAGACTAAGTACATTGCCACTGCCCAGGCTCAATGGACTTGACAAAAAAGGGAGACCACATGTTTCAAAGCAATGTAACACAATGTTTATTTTGGCTGGTATTGCCTTTTCAGAAGGTAGAAATCTTTCCTCTAGAGCAGGGGTTCCCAACCTTTTTTGTGCCAAGGACTGGTAGATACATGGGAAAAAAAGTTGTGGACCAGTTGTCAATTCTAATGGTTTTAGTTATATATATTTACTCACCAGGTGGCGACAAAGGGTAAATAACAGCCTTTTGTGTTGTACTGTATGTAGCCTATACAGTATTTATGTTTTTGTTTTAACTACAAACATACATAAACGTAAACTTGAAACTATGTTTCAACTACCATACACAGCCTATAATATTATAGCCTATGTTTATTAAAAAAAAAAAAAATTTTTTTTTTTTTTTTTTTTACCTCTCAAATATCTGAGGGGGCAATTGCCCCCTCAGTTACAATGGGCATGACGCTTCTGCACCTGTCGCAGACGCAAATTAGAGCCGTGCCAAAATCATCTGCGCCTCAAAATGCCTGGGCAAATGGGATTTGGGCGGTCTTCAGAATCAGAATCAGAAAGACTTTAACTACAGTACCAGAATTATTCACAGGCGTGGCCAGGCAATGCTGGGCATTACGTCAATCAAAATTAATCAGATTCCTTAGTCTTGCAATGGCTGTTTGCGAGAGGCATGCAATATGCTGTAATTCTCTCCATGCGTAATAGAGTGTACTCACTCGTGCGAGGACAGAGGGAGCTTATTGACAGATCGTCTGTGGTGCCAACGACCCTCCGGGTTTTGAAGGTAAAAAGCCTATGTCCATTGTCCAACAACTTTTCTCAATTAATTTCCCTCTTTGCGATGTGATAAAAGTTTCTCAGTGAGTTATAGTTGATTGCCTCACTGAATTATCTGCTAATACCCAATTTTAGCAGCATAATTTGATGTCTAGGCTGTGCGTAATGACATCTCCAAAAGGAATTCTACTTTGCGCTGCGCTGCACGGAGATTATGGTGCGCTCCCAGCGCAGCAGGTATTTGTGCGTAAGAGGTCCTTTTCAAAGCTCTTAGCGCAAAGTAACTGCGCGCTGCTGACGATAGGATAATGCCATCTATCACCACATTTTAGCGCTGAAACGCCTGCTTTGGCTTGTGGCAGCCAATAGAGAGGTCCAGTAACGAGTCCGGAAATCATCGATGCTAACGCCCCTGGTTCCAAACAGTTTTCGCCTATGGGAGTTTTGAATGGGTTTTTGGCGCGATGCTTCTAATAATCTCTCTGGGCAACGCTGGCTTAATCAAACGCGAACCAGTGTTTAGTAATATCATCTTCACACAGGAGGACCACTTTTACGAGTTTTGAAGCTTTTACTTGCCGTTAAAAGGACGGCTAGCTAGCAAACGGCTAAATGAGACTACACTTTTGAGTCGATGGGGATATATACGTCAATAACGTCACCACTTCAAAGGGCGAACACGGAAATTCTCTTTCCCTCACCTGGTTCAGCCCCGTTCAGCCCAGGGTAATCAGTGCACACATCAACAACAGTCCAGGTTGAGTGCTGACGTGACGTGGAAGCCTATGCGACAGTGTGTAGTTCTAGATTAGCTTAGCTGGAGCATTTTACTTCTAGGGCTCGCATTTACGCTTCAAAACTCATGAAAGTGGTCCTCATGTGTGAAGATTATCCGACGGAACTCTGGTTCGCGTTTGATTAATCTTGCGTTGCCCAGAGACCTTATTTGAAGCATCGCGGCAAAAACCCATTCAAAAATCCCATAGACAGAAACAGTGTAGAACCAGGAAGTTCGGGACTTCCGCATTCAGCCTACAAAAATACGTCATCCCTGGACCTCTCTATGCCCAGTACAATTATCACAGGCATGCGCATGTGCCCGCCCCCAATTTGCATTGCGCACGGCGTTAAACGCTTTTGGGAAGATAGGGCCCGTTGATTGGTAGAGTTGTTTCTCATCACAATCCATCCTGTTCCTCATAGTAGCTCTGGAAAGTTGGGCAAAAACGAAATGCGAGGTCAACGGGGTCACGCTCCTGTATGTACAAGCTGACTGCAGCTCACTGAAATGTACTTTGTGTGTGTGTGTGTGTGTGTGTGTGTGTGTGTGTGTGTCTGTGTGTGTGTGTGTGTGTGTGTGTATGTGTGTGTATGTCTGTGTGTGTGTGTGTGTGTGTGTGTATGTGTGTGTGTGTGTGTGTGTGTGTGTATGTCTGTGTGTGTGTGTGTGTGTGTGTGTGTGTGTGTGTGTGTGTGCACTGTGGATTTTAGTGAGCCTCAGTCAGCTTACAGGAGCGTGACCCCGTTGACCTTGCATTTCGTTTTTGCCCAACTTTCCAAAGCTTACTACGAGGAACAGCATGGTTGGATTGTGATGAGAAAGAACTCTACCGATCAACATCATCATTGGCACTGTAAGTAGCAAATAGGCCTAGACTTAAAAAAAGGGTGAAGTATCCCTTTAATTGTCTATTCTTTAATTGTGTGTGTGATGCCACAGCAACAGTCCAGAGTGTGAGTGGCTTTAGTATGAACAGTGTGGGAGGATTAGGAGTGTACACACAGGCCTTACTGTGTGTGTATGTGGGTTAATCTACATGTTGCGCTGAGCAGCTGGAACTGCTTCACTCTGGACTTTCTGACCCGGCGTTTTGGAATAACGCTTAGCATGTTGCGCACACTCATGCTTCAGCATATCCATAAACGCACACTCATGCTTCAGCATATCCATAAACGCAGGAATTAACAGTAAAACAAAGGAATGTTACCACGGAAGGGGAGGCACATGCTGTACTGGATGTACGCACGCACGCACCGTACACACAGACTTACCGAGGATGGAGACCTTGCTAAGGAACTCTTCATACATCTTCCTCTTCCTCAGCGTGCTACCCTGTAGGTCAGAGGACAAAGAGAAGATATTGTGAAGATTATTCATCAACATTACTTGTCTTGGTTTCAGGACACACATTTTTATAGCACTTTTCCAAGTTAGATTTTTTTCAATGCATTATTTCTCAAAGCTGCAGAAGCGAGAAAGTCTTGTTTTCACTCAAAGTCAGTAAAAAAATAAAATAGTGCACAGCTACAACTCCAAGGAAGAACTTTGCACATCATCTGCACTTGTTTGTTGTCATTTTGGTTTAAAAAGCGGCTCCGACTGACAGACGATGATCCCCTTTTAGGGACTAAAACAACGTTTTCACTTTCAGACTCGGGAGAAGGATTTTCTCCTGGAGTCTCCCGGTCGGAGAACAGATCCTTTCTATTCTTCTCATTTCTACTTTTTTGCAAAGATAGTCTCTGTGTGACGCTTCACAGTCTATCACACCGGAGCTGCCTGCTTCTCCATCGTAACTTTAGTTTTGGTCACATGGGTGAATGCTGCACGTTCAAAGGTTGTGATTGGCCATGGAGGCGCTTGATATACTACACCTGAAAAAAAAAAAAAAAGTAATATCACCAAATGACATGATTATCAATAGTGGAAACATGACATCGCAAATATACGATGTTCTCAGATTAATTTTACGACCCCACTCCATGGGGTCATACTTAGGGTGGAGGTGTGTGTATGAGCGGCACGTTAATGTTCATTGCATGTGTGTCGGTGTGTGTGGCCCACCCCACCCACCAGGCCGGGGACTTTCCCCACACTGCCTTTGCCATGAACGTCAGGTGCTTCCTGACAAGTCTAGACCCAGAGGACCCCTTCCCTCACTGCACTCCTCTTTTCATCCCTCCTTCACAGCGCACAGAGAGAGAGAGAGAGAGAGAGAGTGAGAAGAGACGGTCCTTGCCCGCCCCGCGTCTGCCTTTGCATATGGAAATGATATATTGAAGGCTTGGGGTGTCTTTAGTGCCTCTAAGTGCCTGAGTCCTGAGCTGCTGCCTGTAATTTCATATAATTTCACATTTTCTCTTAAAAGGGGAGAAAACGTTCCCAAGCGAGCCGACGCTCCAAAGCCTAAACAGCTTGATTAAAGGAATTCTCCTGGATAAGTGATTGAGGGAGTGTGTGTGAGTGTGTGTGCATCTGTGTGTGTGTGTGTGTGTGTGTGTGTGTGTGTGTGTGCACGGAGCACGTAGTCTGTTTTTAGTTCTGCCACTTGTGTTTTGTTGCCGACGTCTCTGCAGAGGAGAAACTTCATGCTCATTAAGCAAGCAAATACAACACTGTCTCACACATGTACACTCTACCACCAACACTATCTCACACGCACACGCACACGCACACACACACACACACACACACACACACACACACACGCACGCACACACACACACACACACACACACACACCATCTTCCTCAGCTAATGCTTACATTACAGTCCACAGCAGAGCAGATTCATGCGACTGGAGGATAGGAGGGAGGGCTGGGCGATATGGAGCAGAACTCATATCTGGGTCTTTTTAGGCTGAATGGTGATACACGGTATGTACCTCTGTGTTTTCTATGAAGTGGGCTGAATGTTCAGTTGCAACTTGCTGCTTTTGCAAAATATTGACACAACGAGATTTTTGACAAATAATCATCAGTAATGTGGATATAATGACTAAGTGGGTAAAGGCAAATCATCTAACAGCTAGCACAGTCTGGTAAGTTCAGAAAATGACATCACTTTACTGTAATGCAGCCTTTAAAACCAGGAAAAGACAACACTTATACCATATCACAATATTACAATATCCAAAATCTAAGATGATTTTTTTTCTTCTGATTCCCCGCCCCCCCATTTTCTCTGCAATTGGTGCTTGGCCAATTCCCCCTGCTGCCCCGGTCGCTGCCCCACGCTCTGCCGATCTGGGGAGAGCCGTAGACACACACATGCTTCCTCCGACACATGTGCAGTTGCCAGCCGCTTCTTTTCACCCGACAGCGGGGAGCTTCACCGGCAGGACGTAGCACGTGGTGGGGTTCCCTTCCGCCCTGAACAGGCGCCCCGACCAGACCGACCAGAGGAGGTGCTAGTGCAGCGACCAGGACACATACCCTCATTCCGCCTTCCCACCATGCAGACACCGCCACGGGGGCGCGAACCTGCGACCCTCCTGTCGGTACGCAGGGAATCGACCGCCACACTACCCGGCCGCCACAAAATCTAAGATGATATCTAGTCTCATATCACAATATCGATATTATATCGATTTAGAACACGGCTGTCTTGAATACTCGATTCTGATTGGTCAATCAACAAGATTCACCGGTCATTATTTCTCGACAACCGACCGCTGCTCTGCCACACCTGGATTAATCAGTTGATAAGAGCCTTTTGTCAGCAAGACACTACTAATTAGGCCAACCAGTTGCAGCTGTGGTGTCTTGTGTGCCAATTATGAATGAAACCGCTTTGTCGTTGAAAACGCTATTAAAAAATCTATTTGAATAATTATTTTTGTCAGATTATTGAATGATTTAGTTGTAGGCCGTGTTCTAAGCGGGATAATGGATAGTGAGCCGGTGATTACTGGAAATAATGACCTTCAGGTGAATGATTAAGCCCTCCGCTGCGCGTCGGGCTCAATATCACCTGTCGGTCATTATTTCGCCAGTAATCACCGGCTCACTATCCATTATCCCTTACATATCGCCCGGCCCTAAGCAACGTAAGGGATTTACTGAGGTGGATTCTTGAATGAAAAGTGTGGATGATTCTCTAAAAGTTGTTGTCTCGTTATCTTTCATTCTGTCGAGGTGCCTACAGTGTATTCTTCTCTCCTGGCATCCTCTTTGTCTGCCTCCCTCTGTCCAGAGAGAACCCATCCTTCCTGTCACTACTTGGGAGGGCCTGAGCACATGTTTCATGTATCGAACTCCATTGGGCCTTAATGCGTCCGCTCTTCCCGCCGCTCGAGATGAACCAGCCTGCGTGTCTGCTCGCTCTCTTTGAGGTGGAACCATCAAAGAGTTGAGGTGTGGAGCCACGCCAGACTAAACCAAACCGCACCTTATGCCCCGTCCCCATCGCCTTCATCTCCGTCCAATGAGAAACACATATCTGCCCTCCCCTCCTCATCTCGGGGTATATCCGTTGCCTTTGTCTCCTCTCGTCTGGTGCTGTGTTTGTTGACAGTGGTCTGTCAGCTTGTTCACGGCTTTGTCTTGTTGCTGTGCGTGTGTGTGTGTGTGTGTGTGTGTGCGTGTGTGTGTGTGTGTGTGTGTGTGTATGTGTGTGTGTGTGTGTATG
>NC_139644.1:13601592-13614092 GCF_964638095.1 Poromitra crassiceps
TTGTTGCAACTGAAGGACCACAGATAAGAGAAAATGCGTAAACTACGTATACAGTATATTTATTGTGTGTATTTTAAGCATGCTTGTGTAGTGCAGCGGTTCCCGACCTTTGTTTGCTTGACGTAAGATTGTAATTGCTCGAGTGACATCACTGATGACATCACTAATGACGTCACTCACCGATGATGTCACAATTGCTCTAGTGACATCATTGATCACATCAATTCAGACTTTTTTCCAATTCTGACCTTTAAACTCAGAATTCTGACTTCTTTCTCAGAATTCTGACTTTATTTTCAGAATTCTAACTTTATTCTCAGAATTCTGACTTAGGATGTATTCACACCTGTCTCATTTGGAGCAGTTGTTTCCGAAACAGGGAGCATTTTTCCCACTCAGATGCGGGGCAAGACAAGCGTGCCGAGATCGCCAAGAAACGGCTGTCTCGGTCCGCTCCCGTATCCAGCTGCGCTGTGCGTAATGGCCTCAGACCGAGCATTTTTATGGTCAAAAACAACATCTTCATTCTTCACATCCTGTTTTTGGCGACTTGTGAAACTAGCGTTTGCCTGGATCAGCTTTTGGGGATTTTGCATGATTGCAATCATCATCAGTTTGGACTGGACCAACTGTTCTCATACTGTATGGCAAATGAAAACAAGTCGTGGTCTCATCAGAGCCCGCCTTCTTCCGTGATGATTGTCTGATTTCAGTGTCATCCTCAAAATATCCGTATTATTTAATTATTTATTCATATTTTAGTCCTGACAGGCGTTCATATGCATAATCCTCTCGAGTCTCCATGACAGTAACGGCAGAAGTTGCAAGGGTCTTGTTTTATCTTTACCAAATTACCAGAGATTTTTTTATTGGGGGCGGACAAATAAATGAATAAATATAAACTCTCGCTCTCCCTTCCGCTTTCTCTCTCTCTGTATGTCTTGTCTTTGCACACCCGGCGTACAGCGTAGGCCTACCCAACGCAGGCCTACCCAACGCACACACACATTCTTATAATCTTATAAAATCTCAGTGAATTATTTTTTCCATCCCAGGAGGCTATTATTACCAGAGTCTCCTGGCCAATCCAAGAGGTTTGGCAACCCTATTTGGACCGTTTGATTTGTGGCCGTGTGAACACAAACAAATCAAGGCACAAATGCAACAATTGTATCAATTAAGCCCCTGAATCAGAACAAAGCAAACGAGCTACGAAAACACCCTTAAACTCAGAACTCAAATAATTTTTTTCACATGTGGCCCTAATCCTCTTCCATAGTTTTAAATTGGGTGTGGTGTAAAAAAAAAAAAAAAAAAAAAAAAAACAGGCGACGCCATTGGAATTCCTGGCAACATTATTATTGATCTGTATATACCTGTAGCTTGATATGTTTCATGACATGTACTGTCTATAAACTGTACTGAATGTCTTGTTTTTAATGGTTTGTATTGTATTGCTGTTGTATTGTGTATTGCATTTTTCTCCTTGCCCAAGGACGGCAGATGCAAATGAGCTATAGCTAAATTCTTGCCCAACGATTGTTGTTCATGGCCCCTGTCAAAAAACGAATACCGGTACACTAAACTAAACTAAAAAAAAAAGTAACTGTTAACCAGCTGGTAAATCCAACCCCTCCTTGTGTCCCAGTTGAAAGTGACGCTGACTGTGAGATGGTTTTATCTTATTTTACTGATAAAGTGGAGTCATTTACAGCCTCTATTACCCCCAATGTCACTTACTCTGATGTCCTTACAAGATCGTTTGAATCAGTTTGATCTCATCACCTTGTCTGAACTGTTAGAAATGGTATCACATATGAATGTATTCCAGCCCTCTTGATGTCTTTACTGTACCAACAACGTTTTTACTACAGTATGAATGTCTTCCAGCCCTCTTGATGTCATACTGTACCAACAACGTTTTTACTCAAAGTAATGGGATCTGGGATCGCTTCTCTTTTTTACAGTTCCTGGTCTAATGGTTGTGTCTCTGGTTATTTTAAAACAGCTTGTGAGAAGACACTGATAAAAATAAATAAGAATGGACTGGATTCCTCCCTCCCTCAAAACTACAGAGACCAAGTTACCTTTTATATATATATAAAAAAAATACTGTCCAAGCAATTTCTCTCTGTAGTGGATTTTGTTTCAATCTGGCTTTCGGAAGTACCGTAGCACTGAGACTGCCCTACGTTACCAATGACCTTTTAATGGCTGCTGCTGATGGCATGTGCTCAGTCCTTGTACTCTCCTGGACCCTGCTGATGGCATGTGCTCAGTCCTTGTACTCTCCTGGACCCTGCTGATGGCATGTGCTCAGTCCTTGTACTCTCCTGGACCCTGCTGATGGCATGTGCTCAGTCCTTGTACTCTCCTGGACCCTGCTGATGGCATGTGCTCAGTCCTTGTACTCTCCTGGACCCTGCTGATGGCATGTGCTCAGTCCTTGTACTCTCCTGCTGATGGCATGTGCTCAGTCCTTGTACTCTCCTGGACCCTGCTGATGGCATGTGCTCAGTCCTTGTACTCTCCTGGACCCGAGCGCAGCGTTTGACACAATTGATCACAGCATCCTGTTAGACTGAGGCACTGGGTGGGGATATCTATTCTACTGTAGAATGGTTTTCATCTTATTGGGGTTCTGCGTGTCTGTGAATACCGGTAACTATGTCTCTTCATTTTCCTCTGTTAAGTATGGTGTGCCACAGCGGTCAGTTTTGGGACCAATTTGATTTGCTTTATACATGCGAAACCCCTTGGGCACATTGTTCTGAGACATGGTGTCTCCTTTCATTTTTATGCCGATGAAACACAGATGTACCTGCCCGGCTGAGTTCTCTTCATGATTGCATTTGTGATGTTAAAGGCTGGATGTCAAAGAACTTTTATAATTTTATTTTATTTTATTAATTTATCATATAATTTAATATTTAAAAAATACAATCTATTTGAACTTTTAAAGACACAGAAATCATTTTACATGCCTTCATTTCATCACGCCTGGATTACCGCAACAGTCTTTTTACTTGCCTGAACCAAAAATCTATTAATCGACTCCAGACTGTACAGAACTCTGCTGCAAGGCTTTTAACCAGAACCAACAGGCGTGATCACATCACTCCTGTTTTAGCTTCTTTACACTGGCTACCAGTAGGTTTTAGAATTGATTTTAAATACCCGCTAAAGTCAAAAAATATGTTTGAGCTTCACTGTGCAGAATGATGTATGTGCAGTTTGACACTAGAAGGCTGTTTTCACAATCATCTGCTGAAAGTGGAACGTTTCTCTGAGCTCACTGAAAAGGTCATTTTCAACTAGCATGATTCATGACATCACGAATACTGGATCCAATGGCTGTCCAGTATTCAGCAGTTAAAGCCCTTGTTTGTATGCTGTGATTGGCTAGTTATGTTCTAGATAACCCTGATTCGTTGCTTTGGAATTTTTAATTCTATATTATGTGAACTCTTAGTGCAGTACAAGCCGGAACCTACTTTGACAGAGCATTTGCAGTCAAGGCCCTGGAAGTCGAGGCTCTGGAATTAATCAGGTTGGCTGATACTTTTATCTGACAGCCTTTTTAGATGTTTTTATTTTATTTATTTTTGTTGAGTTTTAATTTCCTTTAAACTGCCTTTTATTTCCCTCAAAATCTTATATTTTCCTATACTGTATTGGTTTTTATACACCAACTTGTTTTTATCTGCTTTCTTTTCAAATCTGATGATTTTATGACTCGTCTGTTTTATTTTGCCTCCTTGTCTGTGTCTTAGGTTTTTATCCTCCACTATTACTACAGCAGCGATTGCAGCATCTTCTCTCTGAACAGAATAGACATATTGTTACACAAATCTCAAACATCTGCTTGCTAGAGAGCATACATTTTGGCAGCTGAAAAATGGACCATTTCAATTCCAAGTAGCTGCTATCCAACTACGATGCTATGGTGCAATACGCTCGCAGTGCAGTACGTGCAGCACGCCTGCATTTAAAAATGAGATTTCTTCAACAATCAATCTGTGTCAGTTCAGTGGAGGTTCATACCATGAGGATGCGTCAGTTCAGTGGAGGTTCATACCATGAGGATGCGTCGGTCAGTGGAGGTTCATACCATGAGGATGCGTCGGTCAGTGGAGGTTCATACCATGAGGATGCGACGGTAGCTGTCTCGGTCGATGCCCCACAGTTTCAGGTCGGTCTTGGCCTTGACGGTGGCGGCTCTGGGGGTCCCATAGATCAGGGCCAGCTCTCCAAAACTGCCCCCCTCTCCGATACTGGTCACCCACTCCCCGTTCACATACACCTGCACACAGAGCACGACACAAACAGAGTGACTGACAGGGCCTGATATGAGCTTTCTTCACTTCATGGTTGTTGTGTATAGGACGATTGGGTGATAATGTGACATGTTATGTTGTGTTGTTTTATTAAAATTCAAAACCTCACATGGAAAATTCAGAATCACACATTTGAAAAGAATTATGGACAATATTGCATGGAACCGAATGGCTAATTGAAGACTTTAATTGAGACTTTTGTTAGCTGAAGCTAGATCTCACAGTTAAAATGCAGTCAATCCTATGTGAAGCCTGGCCCACAAAGCGCAGATAAGCGGTCAGACGGTAGTGGTGAGGCTGAGGCTAGACGGGGCTCCAGGTGGTCTCATGGGTGCGAACACAACACCGTCACCATGGACCATAAGACTCTACGGGGTCAAATCCAGAGGCTCCTAAGCCTCCCCCCCCCCCCGGCTGCTGTGGACTGAGCTGACCGGCTGCACAAATTCCCTCCCAGATCTCTTGCTTCAAGTTGCATTACTGCTTATTTGCTTGTGCCTCCAGCCTTTCCATCCATTTGACTTTCATTCTGTCTCTTTGTGTTTCGTCTCCGTCTGCATTCTCCTGCATTCTGCCACTGCTGCTGTGATGGCCCAACCTCTCTCTCCATCCCCAGACACCCTCCCTTCCTCTGCCCCCCTCTCCCTCTCCCCCTGCAGGGTTTCCGGGGCTGTTTGATAGGCTCGCTAGGCTTGCCCCTAAGCATTTGATCCCCACTAAGCCCTGGGAGGAGAGCCTCTAAAAGGCCTTCTATCCCCTCCTATCTCTCCATCCACCCCCTTTATTCCCCCTGCCTTGTCTTGTCGAGGGGGCTTCCCTTTGATTCGGGAGTGATGGGAGGACGGAAAGCTGCGCTGGACTTTGAGGGTCTTATCTCGGATCTAAAACACACACGCGCACGCTCACACGCATGGTCACATGACACATACATGCACCCATACGTACACGCCCACAACCACTCTCACACGCATGGTCACATATGTGCACCAATACGTACACGGCACGCCTACGCACACGCCCACAGCCACACGTGTACGCTGTATTTAGGGCCGGTTACTATAACTGTACGGACAATACGACCTCAGCGAGCCTCCTTCAGGCTGTGTGGGGCCGTTACAGTTTCACCTGTCGACTGGACACACTATCCACTTGTTGACTTAATAACACAGAGAGAAAGGAGGAGAGGGAGGTGTGTGTGTGTGGGGGGGGGGGGTTGTCCCCAGAGTAGCCCCCCAGTGGCCGTTATGAATAGCGAGGATTGTTGCAAGCCGCTATCGAAGGCTAACAGTGGACCACGAGGGACTCATCCCTCACTGTGGACCAGCAGAGCTTTCAAAGAGATGCAGAGGGCCAAGCGGAGCGAGGCCGTGATATGGCTGCTTTGAAAGCATTACATCAGTATTATCTTTCCATCCGGCTTTTGGGCAAATCCTAAGTGACCTTTGCAAAAGTCGGCATTCCTAAAATTCTAATCAGGCGAGTCTCCATTAATGGCTGATAAGCAAATAATTAGGCTGTGTATGGGCCTGGGGGTGAGACAAGGAGAGAGGGAGAGAGAGAGAGAGAGTGAGCGCTTTCCAATGGTTAGGCTACTTGCCATCAGAGAAGTAGCCTAATAATTATGTCATGTAATCTGCTGGTGGCCATATTTCTTTCTGTCTGGCTGGCTGTGATGAGTAAATATTACGGCCAATATAACAGAAGAACTGCGCACGACGCTCGCCATATCTCTGGGAAACGAGATGCACAAAACAGTTCGGGGAATGCAATAGGTATTTTAGGGACAGAGTGAGAGCCTGTGGGTGCAACACTTTAAGATTCAGAACATGTGATCTGCTGCAGGATTATTGATCCACCTCTTTAGGATCCAGAACATGTGATCTGCTGCAGGATTATTGATGCAACACTTTAGTATCCAGAACATGTGATCTGATGCAGGATTATAGAGAGCTCCAGGGATGACGTATTTTTGTAGGCTGAATGCGGAAGTCCCGAACTTCCTGGTTCTTCACTGTTTCTGTCTATGGGATTTTTGAATGGGTTTTTGGCGCGATGCTTCAAATAATGTCTGTGGGCAACGCAAGTTTAATCAAACGCGAACCAAGGTTCAGCAGGATAATCTTCACACATGAGGACCACTTTCATGAGTTTTGAAGCGTAACTGCGAGCCCTAGAGGTAAAAAGCTCGTGCTAAGCTAATCCAGAACTACACACAGTGTCGCATAGGCGTCCACGCATTGATTGCGAGAGAAAGAATTTCCGCGTTCACTCGTGATGACGTATAATATCCGTGTCGACATTGTAGTCTCATTTAGCCGTTTGCTAGCTAGCCACCCTTTTAACGGCACATAAAAGCTTCAAAACTCATAAAAGTGGTCTTCATGTGTGAAGATGATGTTACTAAACACTGGTTCGCGTTTGATTAAGCCAGCGTTGCCCAGAGAGATTATTAGAAGCATCGCGCCAAAAACCCATTCAAAACTCCCATAGGCGAAAACTGTGAAGAACCAGGGCTGTTAGCATCGATGATTTCCGGACTCGTTCCTGGAGCTCTCTATTGATGCAACACTTTAGGATCCAGAACATGTGATCTGATGCAGGATTATTGATCTACCTCTTTAGGATCCAGAACATGTGATCTGATGCAGGATTATTGATCTACCTCTTTAGGATCCAGAACATGTGATCTGATGCAGGATTATTGGCTGGTCAGGCGCCAAGCAGAACACATAGCAAACTGCCAGCTCGTGTCAGTCTTGCGAGTTAAATAAATTAATGTAATTAATAAATTAAAGTTAATAAACTTATTCAGAAAGCGTGTGTCCATCTCCCATTTTGTGCGTGAACTGATTTTCGAAAAAGGCAAAAACCACCTCAAGCGAGTGTTTGCCAAATTGAGGGTGTTTTTTCAAAATTTTGCAAAATACGTTGATGGGAAACACGACTAGAGAAGAGCAGCACACAGCCATTTTCTATCGAGTCAGTAAGAGTGAAAAGGGTATGATTGAGTTCATCAGACAAAGACGCCAAAACAGCTCAAGTGTTGTTGTCTGTCGTCTAGCAGCAGTCGTCCATTCTCAACATGTGGCTATGTCACTATGTCAGTGTGTGTTTGTGATTGGAAGAATATTGACAGTAAAGCTGTATGTGTCTGGTGGGAATTAAGAAGCAACAAATCACCCAAGACGCTGGAGGACGAGCAGGCGCTGTCGCTGTGTGTGTGTATTTCTGTTTGTGGTTACGTTGGGAGTGTGTTTCTGTGTGCATGCCTGTGGGCTGTGTGAGAGTGTGTGTGTGTGTGTGAGAGAGAGCGAGCAAGAGAGCGAGAGACAGAGACAGAGAGAGAGAGAGCGAGCAAGAGAGCGAGAGACAGAGACACAGAGAGAGAGAGAGAGAGAGAGAGAGAGACAGAGACAGAGAGAGAGAGAGAGAGAGAGAGAATCCTCTCAGAGAAAGGTTACCTAGGGAGAGAGTGTTTGCGTGTGTTTGTCTGTTTGGAAACATTGAAAGATTTCACTCCAAAATGAGTTATTTTCCAACAGAAGAAACGGAGGGACTACTCTTAACAGATCATTGCCTGCATGAAGGTAAAGAAGCACATGACCTTCGCTCACAAGACAGCTCTGTTTGGGCGGAGAGAGAGAATCCTCAGTGATGTAAACATATTGACCGATGTGTTAACATCAGTGGCGGTGAGATTGACACTCCTGCCTAATGAGAGGCATCATCTCCACACTTTAATAACCTTGGCACTGAGCTTCGAGCGGCTGACTGCTGCAGACCTTGGCTGGGACACGGCGGCTGCTGTCGGTGAAGATGGAGGGGTGAGCTGAAGGAGAGACAGATGATGAGGGAGCAGCGAGAGGTTGAGTGGGGGGGGGGAGTGAGGCTGGAGATAGGGGGTCTTGGCCCGCCTTGGGAGGCAGTTCTGACAGGGTCTTGGCTGTGGGAGCGGATGCCTGAGATTCTCCGGTGGCGGCCAGAGTGAAGATGACGTCCCGTTGGAGAGAGCAGGACCACCTCCAGCGCATCGCAGTGGAGGAGGAGATTAGAGCCGACGATGAGAGGGATGTTGCAGCTGGAGCACTGGGGGACCAGAGGAGCCGTGGATCTTCTGATATCAATTTGGGTCAGGGACAAAACTAAGGAAGGGGGTAAGATGTGAGAAAAGCATGAGAAAAGTTGTCTCTACTGCACCGAATTAGCCCCAAAATAGGACGGTTTGAAGTCAGATTAGAGACGAGTCAGGAGGACGGATGTGCGGTGTAAAAACACGTGTTTTGTGAGACAAACAAGATCCAAGCCAGAGATAACCAGATTAGTGGTCTCTCCCGCTAAAAAGCCTCTATTGTGAGAGTCACGCTATCAGCCATCTTATCGCAGCTTAAACAAAACCTACTTAGAATTGCCCTGAAGATAGCGGGGGAGAGAGAGAGAGAGAGAGAGAGAGAGAAAACAATGAATGGTGGCCAGTTATAAAGAGGCCCTTTCTCATCTTATCACATCTGAAGACGTGACTCAAAAGTGGATGTGATGACGTTTACTATACAGTACACTGCCTTTCTATCAAGGCACCATCTCCTCTGGTAGTAGTCTGACACTTCCTCCTCTCTCTCTCTCTCTCTCTCTCTCTCTCTCTCTCTCTCTCTCTTGCTGAGAGTCAGACCAGGCTCTATCTCTCTCTCTCTCTGTCCCTCTCTCTCTCTCTCTCCCTCTCTCTCTCGCTGAGAGTCAGACCAGGCTCTATCTCTCTCTCTCTCTGTCCCTCTCTCTCTCTCTCTCCCTCTCTCTCTCGCTGAGAGTCAGACCAGGCTCTCTCTCTGTCCCTCTCTCTCTCTCTCTCTCTCTCTCTCGCTGAGAGTCAGACCAGGCTCTATCTCTCTCTCTCTCTCTCCCTCTCTCTCTCTCGCTGAGAGTCAGACCAGGCTCTCTCTCTGTCCCTCTCTCTCTCTCTCTCTCTCTCTCTCTCTCTCTCGCTGAGAGTCAGACCAGGCTCTCTCTCTCTCCCTCTCTCTCTCTCTCTCTCTCGCTGAGAGTCAGACCGGGCTCTCTCTCTCTCTCTCTCTCCCTCTCTCTCTCTCTCGCTGAGAGTCAGACCAGGCTCTCTCTCTCTCCCTCTCTCTCTTGCTGAGAGTCAGACCAGGCTCTCTCTCTCTCCCTCTCTCTCTCTCTCTCTCTCTCTCTCTCGCTGAGAGTCAGACCAGGCTCTCTCTCTCTCCCTTTCTCTCTCGCTGAGAGTCAGACCAGGCTCTCTCTCCCTCTCTCTCTCTCTCTCTCTCTCTCTCTCGCTGAGAGTCAGACCGGGCTCTCCGGCATGCTCGGCCAAGCTTGCCCACCTGCTCCTCTCCTCTTACCTGCCGTCTAATCGGCGTAAGTCGATAAGGTCGCTTCCTGTTTGACTTTCCGTCAGCGCTGTTTTATCTCTCCACTTAACTCTGTCGCTCTGCGCCGCTGAGACAAAAGCGCTTCTCTCTTGCGGCCGCCGTCACAGCCATCACAGCCGTCACAGCGCTGTGGAAGTCCACGGCGTCGCGCTCAGATTGCCATCGGAGCAGAACCGGACTTTGGGGGTGAAGAAAACATGAGGGCGATCCAAGACAATACAAGCTGCCTATTGTGAGTGCAGGACACATTGTCTCGACGTGATCAGAGAAGGCTGGCTTTTCTCTCACTGAGGCCCACATCCACCTTCTCCTAACACTGATGTTACACAGAAGATACACATCCACCTTCTCCTAACACTGATGTTACACAGAAGATACACATCCACCTTCTCCTAACACTGATGTTACACAGAAGATACACATCCACCTTCTCCTAACACTGATGTTACACAGAAGATACACCTTCTCCTAACACTGATGTTACACAGAAGATAGATGATACAAGTCTGCCCCTTTGAAGGCCTCTGGTCTGTATGACGTATTTCAAGTCAAAGCCAAAGCACGGGGGGGGGGGGGGGCATTTAGGCATTTAGTGCAAGAAAAGGGGCGGGGGGCAGTATATGACATGGATTTTTTTTTATACATTTTTTATTGATTTAAATTGGTCCAACATACCAAAAAAACACAAAAGAAACCATGGAAAATTAGGTAAGAAGGTGGAAAAGTCCTTTTTAATTTCATTGTGAGGTTTACTATGTTGTTGTTGTTTTGGGGGGGGGGGCATTTTTGCCTTTATTTAGATAGGACAGTAGGCACACAGGAAAGGTGGGGAGAGAGAGACGGGATGAGATGCGACAAAGGACCTCGGGTCGGATTTGAACCCGTGTCGGCCGCAAAAAAAGGAGCGATCCTCCGTCGTACGCGTGCTTCCAGGTGAGCCACCAGAGCGCACACGATAATGTGTTTCACTGAGAAGGAACGTGGCCTCAACTGACTGTAAGAGGAGACTGAACGTGTGTTTTTGTGAGTGTGTGTGCGCGTGTTGTGTTGTCGACCACTTACGTCCACTTCTCCCTGGTCAATCACGTAGAAGTTGTCCCCTTCGTCGCCTGGAGGGGAGAGAGAGAGAGAGAGAGAGAGAGAAGCTGAACAGGGAAAAGACCTGCTGGCTTCCCACCAACAGGAAAGCTTACTTTGCCTCTTAATCCCTCCTCGCTCGGCCTCTCCAAGGTGGATTTCTAAACCATTAAAGGGAGAAAGGGCTGAGGGAAACGCACCGCATTAAGAGATTTACACTCATTTGTCAAACACTGGATCCCCACTTCTGTACTTCTACTGTTGGGCCTGCTGATGTCAGCTGGGGGCACTATAGCGAGCAAGCAGGAAATGATTGTGAACGTGTGTATGATGTGTGTATCCAGATAGAAGTGTGCACAGACACACACACACACACACACACACACACACACACACACACACACACACACACACACACACACACACACACACACACACACACACACACAGAATGTATGTACACACACAGTATGATTTTCTTGCTGTCTTTGTTTCCGTGGGCCTACAGTATATAAAACAACACGGGCCTCTGACAGCTTGGGGGCACCAGGCATCAAACCTGGTGCTGCCTGGTCCAGAAGCCATATTGGACCGGGCCTGCCAATGCCTGTGTTAAACAGGCCCGCTCAGCAGAACGCAGCAGCAGCAACAGCACCGTTCATTAATGATGTTTATGACTTAATAGTGGAAACTCTGAAACACAGTGGGGCGAACAAGGCCTCGGCCGTGAGAGAAACACACAGACAGGTCTACAGCGTGCAGAGAAACACACAGACAGGTCTACAGCGTGCAGAGAAACACACAGACAGGTCTACAGTGTGCAGAGAAACACACAGACAGGTCTACAGCGTGCAGAGAAACACACAGACAGGTCTACAGCGTGCAGAGAAACACACAGACAGGTCTACAGCGTGCAGAGAAACACACAGACAGGTCTACAGCGTGCAGAGAAACACACAGACAGGTCTACAGTGTGCAGAGAAACACACAGACAGGTCTACAGCGTGCAGAGAAACACACAGACAGGTCTACAGCGTGCAGAGAAACACACAGACAGGTCTACAGTGTGCAGAGAAACACACAGACAGGTCTACAGCGTGCAGAGAAACACACAGACAGGTCTACAGCGTGCAGAGAAACACACAGACAGGTCTACAGCATGCAGAGAAACACACAGACAGGTCTACAGCGTGCAGAGAAACACACAGACAGGTCTACAGCGTGCAGAGAAACACACAGACAGGTCTACAGCGTGCAGAGAAACACACAGACAGGTCTACAGCATGCAGAGAAACACACAGACAGGTCTACAGCATGCAGAGAAACACACAGACAGGTCTACAGCATGCAGAGAAACACACAGACAGGTCTACAGCGTGCAGAGAAACACACAGACAGGTCTACAGCGTGCAGAGAAACACACAGACAGGTCTACAGCGTGCAGAGAAACACACAGACAGGTCTACAGCGTGCAGAGAAACACACAGACAGGTCTACAGCATGCAGAGAAACACACAGACAGGTCTACAGCATGCAGAGAAACACAGACAGGTCTACAGCGTGCAGAGAAACACACAGACAGGTCTACAGCGTGCAGAGAAACACACAGACAGGTCTACAGCGTGCAGAGAAACACACAGACAGGTCTACAGCATGCAGAGAAACACAGACAGGTCTACAGCGTGCAGAGAAACACACAGAC
>NC_139644.1:13619092-13631592 GCF_964638095.1 Poromitra crassiceps
ACACACACACCATCCAACGCACACATGGCCAGTCCAACACAAACACAAAGGCACAAGTTGTGCACAGAGTACAGCACACAGACATGGAGTCAATCTCTCCTCAGTCAAAATGTTCAATATCATAGAGCAGGAAAATGTGCCAACGAGAAGGAGCCAGTCCATTCGTTTTAAGTTTCAACATCAAGTCCACCCCAGTGGACAGTGGTGGTTCTGTCCTCATTTATCAAAGAAAAAGAATACGCAAAATCATCAGGCTCAAAAATAAAGTTTTAACGTTGCAGTAACTGCGAAAATTAAATGACTATCACTAGGAAAATACTAGGTAAAAAGCTAGGTAAACGATACTATAATCCATGTCTGAAACATGGACGTTAACAACACGTGGTCTAAGCATGGCACACATAGGCTTCCATTATGAGCGTGTGTTGTTTTAGCCCCGTGATCAAAGCGTGTTCGCTCAGAGTTGTATCTTCTGAAAGAGGCGCTGAGAAAACAAACAGAGTGACGGCTGCGTCTGAGCAGTTAATTCTGGGGCGGAGGGGAGAAAGCAGAGCGGCCGGCTCAGGCTGTTCCTGATCGCAGCGTTTCAACGCACAACACGGCTTCTTCTTCTTCTGCGGCGGCGGCGGCGGCACGTGAAAGAACGCCGGGGCTGCTGGGGGATGTGTCTGGACAGGAGGAGGAAAAGTCACTTCTCCTTCCTCTCCTCCTCTCTCTGCCCGCCTGTCTCTCACCTTTAGGGTATATTTATCTATCTCATCAGCTGCATACCATCCGTCCTATAGAGAAATATAGACAAAAACAATCAAAAAAGAGGGTCAGGCCATATCAAAGACGTACAGGACGTGCTGAGTGAGCGAGCGGGGGGGCGCAGGTTGGAGCCTGTCCTGGGCTATGCGTGTGTGTGTGTGTGTGTGTGTGTGTATGTGTGTCACTGCGTGTGTGTCTGTGTATATGTGTGTCACTGCAGTGTGTGCTTGTCTGAGTCTGAGTGTATATGGCCTATGATAACACGCAGGTTAGTGCAGAATAATGTGTGGGTGTTAGATGTTTGGGAGCTCTTGACAGTACACCAGGCTGCACTACTTAGACATTAAAAAGCTCGTCCAACAGCCAAACACACCTCGTTGGTGGAGCAGCAGCAGTGTACAGCACAGAGTACAGTGTTACGCACTGACGGACAGAAACGTGTTATGTTACCTGAAGGTCAACAGATGTCGGAGGGGGAGAGATCTGAGGATGTTATTGAGTGGTTTTAGATCTGAGGATGTTATTGAGTGGTTTTAGATCTGAGGATGTTATTGAGTGGTTTTAGATCTGAGGATGTTATTGAGTGGTTTTAGATCTGAGGATGTTATTGAGTGGTTTTAGATCTGAGGATGTTATTGAGTGGTTTTAGATCTGAGGATGTTATTGAGTGGTTTTAGATCTGAGGATGTTATTGAGTGGTTTTAGATCTGAGGATGTTATTGAGTGGTTTTAGATCTGAGGATGTTATTGAGTGGTTTTAGATCTGAGGATGTTATTGAGTGGTTTTAGATCTGAGGATGTTATTGAGTGGTTTTAGATCTGAGGATGTTATTGAGTGGTTTTAGATCTGAGGATGTTATTGAGTGGTTTTAGATCTGAGGATGTTATTGAGTGGTTTTAGATCTGAGGATGTTATTGAGTGGTTTTAGATCTGAGGATGTTATTGAGTGGTTTTAGATCTGAGGATGTTATTGAGTGGTTTTAGATCTGAGGATGTTATTGAGTGGTTTTAGATCTGAGGATGTTATTGAGTGGTTTTGGAAGTGAACTGACTCTGCTGGTATTTGTTTATGTGACACACGGAATAAAAAGCAGCCTTGAGACGGTGGACCGGGGCCAACTAAACCCACAGGTAGGGCCTGTGTGTTGCAGCTGGCCACTGACTCACACACACATAAACACACACATAAACACACACACTCCGGCGCACGCGACACAAACACACACGAGCATATTCACGCGCGCGCGAAAACACGCTCGCCCTTAGAGGTATGCGAGCGCAGGCGCAGCGCGTTATGAACACATACTGTACACACGCCCAGGCACCTTATATCAATGGTTCTCAACGTGGGGTCCGGGGAACCCCAGGGGTCCGTTAGGAAGTTCCATGGTGGGTCCACAGCAAACTGATGAATTGTTAAACGTGACCATTGCTTCATTTACAAGAAGCAAACTATTAGAGAATGACTATAACAGTTTGTGTTATCTCTCTAACGACAATACAGACAGTTATGGAGTTCTGGACAAAATGACATCTAACAATAAAAGCATTGTCAGTTTGGGTCCAAGAAACAAAATCTCATCAAATGGGGGTCCGTGGGTCTCTCTCATGTGGACTAAATTAGGTTTCCAATACACCCTCCATACACTGTGGTACATGCAAACACACACATACACACATACAAACATCATGCATGATCACGTTCAAGTTCGGGAATTTGTCGTGAAAAACACAGGCACTCGTATATGACACACAGACACACACACACACACACACACACACACACACACACACACACACACACACTCAAACACACACTTTGATAGTTGTTAGTCACGGCAGCATCTGCACAAGTGCGCACAACTCGGCTCACATCAGCACCTGCTCCCAGCATGGGGCCTGTTTATTCAGGGGGCTTTTTGGAGTAGCTGGTTTCAGGTCACATAGAGACGAGAGGCAAAGTGAACGTCACTTCCTGCTTCAGCGCTGTACCAGAGATTTTCTTCCGCAATTTATTTTCCCATAGACATTTCGTAAAATGCGTACAAAAACTGTTTTACAAATGGTTCAGCTATATTTAGAATCGGGAGAGACCATAGAACATTTCACTCGGACCAAAACAAAAAAAAATACATTGAAAAAATATTTTCTTTAAAGCCGCATTTTTTTTAAACATTTTGGTCCGAGTGAAATGTTATGCGATCTCTCCTGTTTCTAAATATATCTGAACCGTTTGGTTTGAACCAGCAAAACTATTTTTATAAGCATTTTACGAAATGTCTATGGGAAAATAAATGGCGGATGAAAATCTCTGGTACAGTGCTAAGCAGGAAGTGACGTTCACTTTGCCTCTCTATAACCTACTACAGCATACTGCGTGCTTCATGAAAATAATGATGTTGGCGATAGAATAAACTCTACAGGGTGAGACTTTAATTTCCATGTTAAAACTGAAATGTGATTTAAATGAGATTTACTTTGGAACCAATTACGTGCATCTTATCTTAACTCATTGAATGCCATGGACGGACATGTTCGTCATTTCAAATAGTAACGTAGAGTGCCAAGGACGGACATGTTCGTCAATTGCGTTTTTTGACGGTGGGGCGTCGATCAAAGCCTTCTGCCTCTCCTGTACAAATATTATAGCTATTGGAGGTCTATAACCTATTTTACAGAACCCTTAGGTGGCGACAGTGCTCTCCACATAACAGAAAGGCAAGGAAAAAACAAAGAAGAAGTCGTTATGGAAACGGAAATCGCATCGCATCCGTATGCATCGATATGCTGAAGCACGTTACTGCAGCTGTGCCTGCAGCAGCCAATCTGCTCCCACAATTGAGCCGCTCCGTGTCGGTTGCGACAGCACGACAGCACATCCACACCGTGGAGTTGTTATTATTCTCAACTGGAAGCATCGTTGCCGGTGACAAACACACGCGGAACGCTGTAAAAAAGCTGTATGTCGCGCACAGCAAACTCAGCAGAGAGCCACCACAGACAGGAGGAGGAGTGTGCAGTTGAGGCGAGGCGGGGCGGGGCGGGGCGGGGCGGGGCGGGGGGGGGGGGGGGGCACGCAGAGCAGCACGCAACACCCAGACAGACCCAGGCAGCAGGACAGGATTGACAAACGCAAGCCAGAATATCCGATGCCCACCAGCAGCAAGCTTCAGAGTCAGTGATGTGCTTGAAATGTTTAATTTCACAAAAGGCCAATTATCTCAGCTTCTAGAAAAAAAATGCTGTTTTTGGATGATTCAAGCTATTTTCTCCGGCTCATAACTAAAGAACGGAAAATGGGATCAATAAACTTTTTTTTGCAGATGATAGAATAGAGTCTCATCGTTCTTTGTGCGTGTTCAGTGTTTACATAGTAATATCACACAATATTCTGTGGGCCTCGAGAAATCACTGAAAACGCTCTGAAACTCTGGCACTGGGAGCGTCCGTTCTCCAAAAGTGGCTGGCACTCAATGAGTTAACGGCGTCTAAATCCATTTGACAGACAGGAACTTGGATCCACTCAATGCAGGCTGCAAATTCTAATGGCGATGTAGGAGCAGGAGAGAGGGCAGCACAGCACTGTAGGACTGACCTTTGCCAGGCAGCTGGATTCGCGCGAGATCATGATGAGATCACGTGACAAATCCATCTTGCCACGCTCCACTCTATCGGTCTGAATCCCGACCGCCAGTGGCTCTCGCCAATCAGCGTCAAAGGCAGCTATACGAGCGGTGCTTTGGTGTGACGCCAGCGAGAGGGAGGCCTGTGATAGACGTGATAGACAGATGGTTCGTCCAATCGCCTGCCAGGTATTTTTGGAAAGTGCCTGCCTCTTTTAAAACGGTTTCCCGTGCGACTCGTTCCCAGACGGTGATGTGAAAACAAACCAGCCGGCAGCGTCAGGTTACTGTAGGACAGAGGGTATGGCGGAATGTGCCCACCTGCCGTGCGGGTGCGGCTCCTAAGCACCTGGACGTAGCGTGTGGATGGCATTCTGTAAGGGAGAGAACGGCTGGTGGTGGTGACGATGACGATGATGATGATGAAGCATCAGGCCGATGACGCATGGATGAGGAGATCAAAGGGATGCAGCCTGCGTCTGGGTAATTACCCATGACCGCCTCTCTCTTTCTACCGCTCCACCGCTCCACCTCCCCCCACTGGAGGCACCGGCGAGCTCAACAAAGACACTTGTTGCAGGTAATGACTTCCCCCCCCCCCGTCTCCACCTGTCTCTCTGTGGCTTCACTTCCTCCCTGTCTGCTCTCCATCACTTTTTCTCTTCCTCTCTCTCCTCTCAATTACCCCTTTCTTCCCTTTAATTCTCCGCCTGCCCCACCTATTCCCCCCATCTCTCGGTCTATCACCCCCCCTCCCCTCCCCTCCCCTCCCCTCCCCTCCCCGCCTCTCTCTGATGGACTGATTCATCTTGTCCTTTCCGCTACCTGTAGCCCCTCTAACCTTAGGAGAAGTGCAGGGACGCCCTAACAATGGATGTGCTGTTCTGACACAAGAGAGAGAGAGGGAGAGAGAGAGAGACAGAGACGTTGCAGACTCAGGGGGCTAGGAAGTTCACCTCCACCCGCGGGAAGGAGGGAGGGACACAGACCTTCTGTCATGGATGAGATATGTGGAGAGACCTCCTTCCGCACACACACACACACACACACACACACACACACACAAATGCAAAAATGCATGCACGTAAACACCGGTGCTCTCTCTCACACACACTCTCTGACTCTCTCTCTCACACACGCACGCACACACACACACACACACACACGCGCACGCACACACACACACACACACACACACACACACACAGCCAAAGACAAGTTCTAGGAGTAACCTCAGTCTTAGCATTGATAGACAATCACTATGGTGAATCATGTGATGGAGTAATAGGAGTACATTTAAAATGAAAACTACAAATATGCTACTGTAGTCAGAATGACTAAGCCGAAAGATAGGTTTGTAACTGTGTGTAAATGTGTGTATACACTAACAAATCTGTGTGTGTGTGTGTGTGTGCGTGTGTGTGTGTGTGTGCGTGTGTGTGTGTGTGCGCGTGCGTGCGTGTGTGTGTGTGTGTGTCTCGTCGGGATGCCACAATATCAAATTTCCAACACAGTCTCTTAGAAAAACGTATAATACCAACGATGTGGACCAACATTGCTATTTTACAATTTCGGCTCGAAAAACGTAAAATATTAACGTTCCGAGTGGTTAGGGTGAGGATTAGAGTAGGGGGAGGGGTTAGAAACAGAAAATCTCCATAAAACACGCCCAAACCCCGCCCACCGCTGTAGACGCATACGTTCCCATTTTACAATTTCTTAGCCGACATCGTAAAATAGCAACGTTTGTCCACAAACGTTCCTATTTTACGTTTTTTTTGGAGATCGGGTTGCAAATTTCACAGTACAGTATGGTATCTACCAAAATATCATGGTCTATGGCCCATTGAAAAACAAACAAACAGACATGCATTTTGCTTTGAAGTGAAACATTGCTTTATTGAACTGAAACTGAAACTAATATGAGAACGTTTACACAAGGGTCCTCCATTATGAACTTAACAGATGAGTAACTATAGTGTAGTTGCACAGTGATAACACACAGAAGCAAAGTGATAAATCTCTCCCCCTCTCTGTATCAACTCAAACTCAATATCGTCTGTCCAATTAGTGTTGCCGTACCTAGCAAGATGGCACCACAGGGCAGCCGGTTTTATCGTCAATATCGGTGCAATCTGGGAGCCCAGAGTCTATGTACGTAAATAGACTCTTGAACAGCCGTACCTTTTTTGAGGCTTCCTGTACAGCGCCGATCTTCCGCCCGGGACGTCCACTTCCACGCAGCGGTGCCTTTTAAAAATGCGTCGCTTTTATTTTGAATGCTAAACGTCAAAATTCTTATATATTCACTAGCGTTCAGGACCGCAACTCTTATATGTTCCGGTACAACAGCAGAGCGGCACTGCGCGGAGGCGGAAGTCCCGGGCGGAAGATTTGCGCTGTACAGGAAGCCTCAAACAAACAAAAACGGTATGGCTGTCCCAGAGTCTATTTAGGTGCCGAAATAGACTCTGGGTTCCCAGATTGATATCGGTGTGACGGTATATCGTTAATTCTCACAAACACACGCCCACATTTACTGTTCCCAAACACCCATAAAGTGCGGTTAGCAGGGGGGATTTTAGACATGAATGAAATCAGGCCTGCTGATTGCAGCTGGATTGCTTGTTGTTCTTCTGGGTAGGAGTTGGCTGCACTCCTCTCTCTCTCTCTCTCTCTCTCTCCATCTCTCTCTCCTCCTCTCTCTCTCTCTCCTCCTCTCTCTCTCTCTCCATCTATCTCTGTCTCTCTCTCTCTCTCTCTGTCTCTCTCTCTGACTCTCTCTCTCTGTCTCTCTCTCCTACACCACAGCAGACAGCTGTTTATTTGCTCAGCAGTAGACTCTTCTTATCAATGTGGTGGTCGTGCTGCTTACATGAGTAGCTCAACACACTGCACTCACTGCCATTATGCCATTAACACCAAAGGGGCTCTTTACTGTGCCGCCATGCCTTTGTGTTTGTTAACAGGCCCGGCGTGCCGCCATGCCTTTGTGTTTGTTAACAGGCCCGGCGTGCCGCCATGCCTTTGTGTTTGTTAACAGGCCCGGCGTGCCGCCATGCCTTTGTGTTTGTTAACAGGCCCGGCGTGCCGCCATGCCTTTGTGTTTGTTAACAGGCCCGGCGTGCCGCTATGCCTTTGTGTTTGTTAACGGGCCCGGCGTGCCGCCATGCCTTTGTGTTTGTTAACAGGCCCGGCGTGCCGCTATGCCTTTGTGTTTGTTAACGGGCCCGGCGTGCCGCCATGCCTTTGTGTTTGTTAACGGGCCCGGCGTGCCGCCATGCCTTTGTGTTTGTTAACAGGCCCGGCGTGCCACCATGCCTTTGTGTTTGTTAACAGGCCCGGCGTGCCGCCATGCCTTTGTGTTTGTTAACAGGCCCGGCGTGCCGCCATGCCTTTGTGTTTGTTAACAGGCCCGGCGTGCCGCCATGCCTTTGTGTTTGTTAACAGGCCCGGCGTGCCGCTATGCCTTTGTGTTTGTTAACGGGCCCGGCGTGCCGCCATGCCTTTGTGTTTGTTAACAGGCCCGGCGTGCCGCTATGCCTTTGTGTTTGTTAACGGGCCCGGCGTGCCGCCATGCCTTTGTGTTTGTTAACGGGCCCGGCGTGCCGCCATGCCTTTGTGTTTGTTAACAGGCCCGGCGTGCCACCATGCCTTTGTGTTTGTTAACAGGCCCGGCGTGCCGCCATGCCTTTGTGTTTGTTAACAGGCCCGGCGTGCCGCTATGCCTTTGTGTTTGTTAACGGGCCCGGCGTGCCGCCATGCCTTTGTGTTTGTTAACGGGCCCGGCGTGCCGCCATGCCTTTGTGTTTGTTAACAGGCCCGGCGTGCCACCATGCCTTTGTGTTTGTTAACAGGCCCGGCGTGCCGCCATGCCTTTGTGTTTGTTAACGGGCCCGGCGTGCCGCCATGCCTTTGTGTTTGTTAACAGGCCCGGCGTGCCGCCATGCCTTTGTGTTTGTTAATGGGCCCGGCGTGCCGCCATGCCTTTGTGTTTGTTAACAGGCCCGGCGTGCCGCCGTGCCTTTGTGTTTGTTAACAGGCCCGGCGTGCCGCCGTGCCTTTGTGTTTGTTAACAGGCCCGGCGTGCCGCCATGCCTTTGTGTTTGTTAACAGGCCCGGCGTGCCGCCATGCCTTTGTGTTTGTTAACGGGCCCGGCGTGCCGCCATGCCTTTGTGTTTGTTAACAGGCCCGGCGTGCCGCCATGCCTTTGTGTTTGTTAACGGGCCCGGCGTGCCGCCATGCCTTTGTGTTTGTTAACGGGCCGCAGAATGTTGAGTTACACAAGAAGGTCTTAATGGGGAAAGCGTCCAGAACGCTCTCTCTCTCTCTGTGTCTGGATGGATGTGGTTTTGCAAATAACCAAAATAATCAACAACGGCACCGCGTAGGGGAACTTCCTGCTTCTCCACGTTGTGTCTAGGCTTGGCACTGCTGTGCCACCGGATTGGCTGCTGGCACTGTCTTCACACATGATTGGCTGGCACTGTCTTCACACCATAAGTGCTGGAAGAATTATTATTTTTTCGCTGCCATGGTTGATAGTCATTCAGATTGCTGATTCTGGCAAAATAAGAACAATAGCCTTTGTTTTGCAACACTGTACAAAATTCCCTGATTAGAGGAATATATAGAAACAAACAGACTAGGAAGAGTAAATATGCAGGCGATAAGTACACTTGAGTGTATGTAAGACAACTAAGAGAGAGGTTGCCACAGATGATGCAGAAGATACTACTGGTGTGTGGCGGCTGAGCAAACTGAGTGATCCCATTGGTCAGCTTTATGTGCATAGCAGAAAGACAAAGTCTGCGTGGCATGTCAGGGTTTTTCCTGGCTCAGAATGAGCCTTTGGGGGGTGACTACATACATGTCTGACAGTAAGCATGATCACTCCGTCATGTGTACACATGACTTTTGTGTTGGTGTGACTGTGTACACTAGTTCAGCGTTATGATGGGTTATATATTCCTGAACACACTCAAGTCATTTCAACATACAAATGTGGGACTTTAACTTTGAAATTCTCTAAAATTATAGGGTAAAAATAAAAATGCTTGATTTTGAGTTTGTATGCAGCCAGGGTTGTCCTGAAGTCAAATATATCCGTCATTGACAGAACTGATTTGGCCCTGTGCCTGTGGGCGTGGCCCTGGGCCTGTGGGCGTGGCCCTGGGCCTGTGGGCGTGGCTAAAACCTCTTTGGGGGACGCCAGAAATTCCTCTGTGCAGGAAAACCCCTGCATGTATTCACACAAATACGCGCACAAACAGAAATGATGTTTTCACTGGTGGGGGTGCTAAACACAATTGTTTTATAGCTTGATGTGTGACTCATCATGGGTACCACACTGCGATGGAAAACACCTTTATGAGGCGGACTGACTGACTAACTGGAGTGTACAATTTAACATCCAGAGTTTAACGTCCAGCGCTACTGGCCAGAGATACTCGCATGGAACAACCAGCTCACACCTCTGAGGTGTGGAAATGTTGGATCTCCAAACCATTGATTACACATGCTTGATACGTGCAAACACACATGTAAACACGCATACATACTGTACACACACACACACACACACACACACACACACACACACACACACACACACACTACATAGAGAGCATCTGGAGACACTTTCCAGTGTGTCTTGTTGAACAATAGGCAGCAGTATGAGAGAGAGAGAGCGAGAGAGAGAGAGGCAGAGAGAGAGAGAGAGAGAGAGAGGAGATGAAGGAGGTATAATTATAAAGCACTGAGGCCGTTCAGGGAGGATATTTATGACATGAAAGCCGTTGGCACGCGCCTCGTCTCTCCCTGGAGCCCGGGTGAAAAACGGAGGCACCAGGCCATGATGCCAGCTGTAGTCCATTTCTTCACAACGCCCGCCAAACTCTGAGGAAAGACCCCCAGGGGGGACTCAGGGACCTGGGCTGATTAGACAAGACACACCACAAAACATCCCCCCCTGACCACCAAGTCACCACCCTCATCTTCTACTACGACCAAACAGAAGCCAACAACAACAATGACAACAATGTAACCGGTCCCAAACGAAGACACTTTGTATCTTTACACAGCTTTACAAGTGTGTGTGTGTGTGTGTGTGTGTGTGTGTTTAAATCTTTCTCAATAAAGCACAACTAGACCTGACTCCAGGATACACTGCAGATCAATTTGTTCCAGCCATTGAGAAAATGCTTAATTTTAAATCCGTGAAAGCAGCTCCACCGCCCGTGTTGTGTTGGCATTTCCTCGTGTCCAGTGGAAGAGCCTGAGCTCAAAACCCCCCAAGATTAAAGTCTGTCTTTTGTGAATGAGCTGATGTCAGCTGGCATGTATAGTGTGTACAGACCAGAGGTGCTCCTCAGGGTTTATAGGTGGTCATTGAACAGAAGGGTTTACGACTGGAGGCAATGACCACTTAGGGACGGTCAACGAGGCGGGAGGAGAGAGGAGGCCATGCCCGGGCCAGGAGAGGGAGAACTATCACTGCTCCAAAACTCACCTGGCCTTCTCTCAGTCCGCTCTTGGCTTTGGTCCTAAAGGCTCTATTACTCCGGCCCTGATGAAGATCACGAGAGCCAGAACTTCCCTTCACGACGAGCCAAAACCAAGGGTCTATTACACATGGAAGACTTTTTAATTCCCTAATAGAATTTAGACAGTCTTGGACTCGCCTTTTGTTCGGACTCCAGGACCTAATGAGGTCCTGGTCACATTAGCATCCACGGAGGTCTTCCAGTAGAAGGTCTAGTTAACTGTTACAGTATGTAGAGTGAGGTGTGTGGTTAAATGTTGGACGTTGGAGGTCTTCCAATAGAAGGTCTAGTCATGTAGAGTGAGGTGTGTGGTTAAATGTTGGACGTTGGAGGTCTTCCAGTAGAAGGTCTAGTCATGTAGAGAGAGGTGTGTGGTTAAATGTTAGACGTTGGAGGTCTTCCAGTAGAAGGTCTAGTCATGTAGAGTGAGGTGTGTGGTTAAATGTTGGACGTTGGAGGTCTTCCAGTAGAAGGTCTAGTCCTGTAGAGTGAGGTGTGTGGTTAAATGGTGGACGTTGGAGGTCTTCCAGTAGAAGGTCTAGTCCTGTAGAGTGAGGTGTGTGGTTAAATGGTGGACGTTGGAGGTCTTCCAGTAGAAGGTCTAGTCATGTAGAGTGAGGTGTGTGGTTAAATGTTGGACGTTGGAGGTCTTCCAGTAGAAGGTCTAGTTATGTAGAGTGAGGTGTGTGGTTAAATGTTGGACGTTGGACGTCTTCCAGTAGAAGGTCTAGTCATGTAGAGAGAGGTGTGTGGTTAAATGTTGGACGTTGGAGGTCTTCCAGTAGAAGGTATAGTCATGTAGAGAGAGGTGTGTGGTTAAATGTTGGACGTTGGAGGTCTTCCAGTAGAAGGTCTAGTCATGTAGAGTGAGGTGTGTGGTTAAATGTTGGACGTTGGAGGTCTTCCAGTAGAAGGTATAGTCATGTAGAGAGAGGTGTGTGGTTAAATGTTGGACGTTGGAGGTCTTCCAGTAGAAGGTCTAGTCATGTAGAGTGAGGTGTGTGGTTAAATGTTGGACGTTGGAGGTCTTCCAATAGAAGGTCTAGTCATGTAGAGTGAGGTGTGTGGTTAAATGTTGGATGTTAGAGGTCTTCCAATAGAAGGTCTAGTCATGTAGAGTGAGGTGTGTGGTTAAATGTTGGACGTTGGAGGTCTTCCAGTAGAAGCTCTAGTCATGTAGAGAGAGGTGTGTGGTTAAATGTTGGACGTTGGAGGTCTTCCAGTAGAAGGTCTAGTCATGTAGAGAGAGGTGTGTGGTTAAATGGTGGACATTGGAGGTCTTCTAGCAGAAGGTCTAGTCATGTAGAGAGAGGTGTGTGGTTAAATGTTGGACGTTGGAGGTCTTCCAGTAGAAGGTCTAGTCATGTAGAGAGAGGTGTGTGGTTAAATGTTGGGACGTTGTATTTAAAGCCAGCAGAGGGCAGGGAGCACGCTGTGTTAAAGCCACACACCTGGCCCATGGTGGGTTTATAAGGGGTGTAAAGCTGGATGTATCCTGTCAGCTCAAGGTGTAGACGTGTGTGTAAGTGCCTGTTTGTGTGTGGCGTGTGTGTGTGTGTGTGTGTGTGTGTGTGTGTGTG
>NC_139644.1:13636592-13639092 GCF_964638095.1 Poromitra crassiceps
TGCTCTGTCCCAGGCTAACTGTGGTGTGCTAGGCTGCTCTGTCCCAGGCTGACTGTGGTGTGCTAGGCTGCTCTGTCCCAGGCTGACTGTGGTGTGCTAGGCTGCTCTGTCCCAGGCTGACTGTGGTGTGCTAGGCTGCTCTGTCCCAGGCTGACTGTGGTGTGCTAGGCTGCTCTGTCCCAGGCTGACTGTGGTGTGCTAGGCTGCTCTGTCCCAGGCTAACTGTGGTGCGCTGGGCTGCTCTGTCCCAGGCTAACTGTGGGGCGCTAGGCTGCTCTGTCCCAGGCTAACTGTGGTGCGCTGGGCTGCTCTGTCCCAGGCTAACTGTGGGGCGCTAGGCTGCTCTGTCCCAGGCTAACTGTGGGGCGCTAGGCTGCTCTGTCCCAGGCTAACTGTGGTGTGCTAGGCTGCTCTGTCCCAGGCTACTGTAACTGTGGGGCGCTAGGCTGCTCTGTTCCAGGCTAACTGTGGGGCGCTGGGCTGCTCTGTCCCAGGCTAACTGTGGTGCGCTGGGCTGCTCTGTCCCAGGCTGACTGTGGGGCGCTAGGCTGCTCTGTCCCAGGCTGACTGTGGGGCGCTGGGCTGCTCTGTCCCAGGCTAACTGTGGTGCACTAGGCTGCTCTGTCCCAGGCTAACTGTGGGGCGCTAGGCTGCTCTGTCCCAGGCTAACTGTGGGGCGCTAGGCTGCTCTGTCCCAGGCTAACTGTGGGGCGCTAGGCTGCTCTGTCCCAGGCTGACTGTGGTGCGCTGGGCTGCTCTGTCCCAGGCTAACTGTGGGGCGCTAGGCTGCTCTGTCCCAGGCTAACTGTGGTGCGCTGGGCTGCTCTGTCCCAGGCTAACTGTGGTGCGCTAGGCTGCTCTGTCCCAGGCTGACTGTGGCGGTCAGTGTCCGTTCCTCCTGTAGGGGGCCGGCCGGAGCTAAGGCCTGGCCTGAGCTATAAAGCCAGTGAAGGGTTGCAGGAACATGGTGCCCACACAGCAGGAGGCAAACGCTGAGGAGGAACTCACACACACTCACCCATTTAGCCTACATACTCATTCACACGAGAGGAGACATTATTCATAGTTACAAATAGGGATGCACCGATATGAAAATATTGGCCGATACGATAACCGATATTAACATTGCTGTTACGGCTGATAACCGATATGATCTGTATAAAACACAACTCATAGCAATCTATGATAATCAAATGTTGCACATACTGAAAAACACATGTAAACACTGCTTTTGAAAAAGTAATGCATTTCTATATTGCCAAAACATTTGGCAAAGCCCATAAATCACGGATTATTTCCTCTCAATGTGAAAATCTTGCCTGATACCGATAACCGATATTACATTAACATTGTAACATCAGACTGATGCCGATATGCAAAAAAAAATGACTAACATCGGCTGATACCGATATGATTGCAGATATATCCTGCATCCCTAGTTACTTACAAACACTCTCAACTTGCTCACTGATATACTGTACTCGTACACCACACCCCGGACACACACACACACACACACACACACACACACACACACACACACACACACACACACACACACACACACACACACATCCTGAAGAAGTAACTCAATTCTAGACTAATGTGCTTAATCTCTTTCTCTCTCTCTCCTCTCGGCACTTGTTCCTCTTTGCTTTCACACAGTGGACACTTTGAGGAGTCAGTCTTTCACACAGTGGACACTTTGAGGAGTCAGTCTTTCACACAGTGGACACTTTGAGGAGTCAGGCTTTTCACACAGTGGACACTTTGAGGAGTCAGTCTTTTACACAGTGGACACTTTGAGGAGTCAGGCTTTCACACGGTGGACACTTTGAGGAGTCAGTCTTTCACACGGTGGACACTTTGAGGAGTCAGGCTTTCACACAGTGGACACTTTGAGGAGTCAGTCTTTCACACGGTGGACACTTTGAGGAGTCAGGCTTTCACACGGTGGACACTTTGAGGAGTCAGTCTTTCACACAGTGGACACTTTGAGGAGTCATTCTTTCACACGGTGGACACTTTGAGGAGTCAGTCTTTCACACGGTGGACACTTTGAGGAGTCAGGCTTTCACACAGTGGACACTTTGAGGAGTCAGTCTTTCACACGGTGGACACTTTGAGGAGTCAGGCTTTCACACGGTGGACACTTTGAGGAGTCAGGCTTTCACACGGTGGACACTTTGAGGAGTCAGTCAGGGGCCAGCGTGTGAGAGAGAGCCAGCTGGACGGAGGAGAGAGACACGCTGATTGAGCTGATTCAATGTCCCTCCTGCACCGGCTATTTGATCACACTGCTGCTGCTCACATCCAAGATGGAGGCCAGATTCCAGGCCCGTTTCTGTCTGTTCCTGCATGACACACGGATACGGATATACACACACACACACACACACACACACACACTGATGAATGCTCCATTCACACACGCACACATCCACACACATACAGTAGCCTATATGCATGTACATGCCTGCAGAGAAACACGCGATACACA
>NC_139644.1:13643625-13651125 GCF_964638095.1 Poromitra crassiceps
GCTCAGCACCACGTGAAATCAAACACCTGTTGCTGGCTTATCATCACGTGTGCGTTTGTGCGCCAGAGTGTGCGTGTGCATTTGTGTGTATGTGTGTGTGTCTGTGCGTATCATAATGAGGTCATTGTAGCAGCTAAGGGGCAGGGCTGAGATTTGGGTCTGGCCCAGGGCCCGCTGGGAGCCACACCCTGGCAGAGGTACAGCCTTAGTTTGGCTCAGGGACCGGTCAAGGTCAGAGTGCCAAGCGTACAGGAAAAACAAGGTTAGAGACACTCGACACTGATCCCTCTGTACAATACGGATGTGTCTTAAAGGGTAAATATAATAAATACAATAAATTATATGAAATAAATGTTATACTATAATATGTAGCGTACTTTAATTATTACTGCAATATGTTTAGCCTTCCCACTGTTGAAAGAAAACAAATTAGAGAAGGGGAAGGTCTGCTGCCCTTAATAAAAAAACAATATTTAGTTGAAATTTGGAAGGGAGAATGTGGAAAGTTATTTATCATTTCCAGACAGCTGAGTGAAGATGCACTACACACACACACACTCACACACACACACACACACACACACACACACACACACACACACACACACACACACACACACACACACACACACACACACACACGCCTGGTGGTGCTTGGAAACTTGCAGGCCATAAAGTTTGACATATGGAATGGTGTGTTAATCAGAGTGCACGCTCCCAGCTGGACGGACTCACTGGGAATACATACTGAACTGTACAACACATTCTTGTGTGTGTGTGTGTGTGTGTGTGTGCGTGTGTGCGTGTGTGTGCGTGCGTGTGCGTGTGCGTGCGTGCACGCGCACACGCGCGTGTGTGTGTATATTTTGTGCTTTGCTTCTGATGATGATGTGATGCTGGTCACTCTTAGTAGTGTGACGACCCTCCCGCTCTGATACTGCTGTGTGTCCTGTAGCCTGCCGGAGGGATCGCCCTTAGGGTGATTGGGTGCACCTGAAGCGTTTTCTGAAAATGGCGTAAAAAATATATATATATATATGTATATATATATATATATATATATATGTTTACGCTTCGAAAGTTATAAAAGTGGTCCTCATTTGAGACGATGATCTTGCTGAACACAAACGTCACTGTTCAATAAACTTTTGTTAAGCACAGACCTTATTTCATGCATTTAACCGAAACATACAAAAATCCCATTGACTTTTACGCGTAACAGTGCTAACATCCAGGTCTTCTGGTCTGGACTCATTCCTGCAGTACCTCTTGTGTCCTGTTTTGGTGGTGGAGAGAGCAAACTATTGGTTGTTGACAACGTCCACACGTCATTGAACGATACTATTTGCATGAGCCGAGACTAATAATATAAAGACTCCCGATAATATTAAAGTGGTTTGATTTTATCGGAACATCAAGACCAGAGGAGGAATATCAAGTCAGCTATTTCTCCAATTCCCTGCATCGGTTTGAACTTCCTCCGGTCTGAAGCTTCTCTTTTTCCACAACTTCCTTTGTCCAGGCTCTGTGTGTGTGTGTGGGGCGACTGGGCGTGAAGTACAGACTGTATGGTGCATTCAAAGAATGTAGAGGAGACAGTCTGGCTTGAGTCTATAACAGTAGTAACAGTGGTCTCTCTCTCTCTCTCTCTCTCTCTCTCTCTCTCTCTCTCTCTCTCTGTGTTATTGGTTAGATCACACATCCACTTTTGCTGCAATGTAAACATACTGTATAGAGACTATGGACCATGAGGGACAGAGAGGTAGAAGTAAAAACGTACAGAATGTTATTGTAGGACAGCAGGAGACAGAAAGAAAAACATGGGACAGGGTTATTCAAGTGTGGAAAAGGAGAGGGAGCAGAGTGTCTGACCTTAGGAGGCAGTGAAGCAGAGTGGACTTACAGTATGTGAGCTGAGCCAGGGAGAGGAGAGGACACAGAGAGGAGAGGACACAGAGAGGAGAGGACACAGAGAGGAGAGGAGAGGAGACAGAGAGGAGACAGAGAGGAGAGTGGAGGAGAGGAGAGGCGACAGAGAGGAGAGGAGACAGAGAGGAGAGGAGAGGAGAGGAGAGGAGAGGGGAGGAGAGGACACAGAGAGGAGAGGAGAGGAGAGGAGAGGGGAGGAGAGGCGACAGAGAGAAGAGGAGACAGAGAGGAGAGGAGAGGAGAGGAGACAGAGAGGAGAGGGGAGGAGAGGAGAGGCGACAGAGAGAAGAGGAGACAGAGAGGAGAGGAGAGGAGAGGAGAGGAGAGGAGAGGAGAGGAGAGGAGAGGAGAGGGAGAGGAGAGAGGAGAGGAGAGGAGAGGAGAGGGGAGGAGAGGAGACAGAGAGGAGAGGACACAGAGAGGAGAGGAGACAGAGAGGAGAGGACACATAGAGGAGAGGAGACAGAGAGGAGAGGGGAGGAGAGGAGAGGCGACAGAGAGAAGAGGAGACAGAGAGGAGAGGAGAGGAGAGGAGAGGAGAGGAGAGGAGAGGAGAGGAGAGGAGAGGAGAGGAGAGGAGACAGAGAGGAGAGGAGAGGAGAGGAGAGGAAGAGGGGAGGAGAGGAGACAGAGAGGAGAGGACACAGAGAGGAGAGGAGACAGAGAGGAGAGGACACAGAGAGGAGAGGAGACAGAGAGGAGAGGACACAGAGAGGAGAGGAGACAGAGAGGAGAGGACACAGAGAGGAGAGGAGACAGAGAGGAGAGGACACAGAGAGGAGAGGAGACAGAGTGGACTTACAGTATGTGAGCTGAGCCAGGGAGAGGAGAGGAGAGGAGACAGGTGAAATGACATCCAGCCAGGGCCAACGAGGGGAGGGAGGGCATACTTAACTGTAGGAACTTGAGGGTGTGTGTGTGTGTCTCTCTCTCTCTCTCTCTCTCTCTCTCTCTCTCCGTCTGTCTCTCGCCCTCTCTCTCTAGGTCTCAGGTAGCACAGCAGCAAAGTTAAAAAAGGCCATTTGAATGTGTAGCTGGCTGGGACAATGAAGCATCGTGCCTCTCCCTCTGTATGCCTTTCTTTATCCACAGCTTTCTCTCTCTCTCTCTGCCCCTTTCTCTCTCTCTCTCTCTCTCTCTGCCCCTTTCTCTCTCTCTCTCTGTCCCTTTCTCTCTCTCTCTCTGTCCCTTTCTCTCTCTCTCTCTCTCTCTCTGCCCCTTTCTCTCTCTCTCTCTCTGTCCCTTTCTCTCTCTCTCTCTGTCCCTTTCTCTCTCTCTCTCTGTCCCTTTCTCTCTCTCTCTCTCTGCCCCTTTCTCTCTCTCTCTCTCTCTGTCCCTTTCTCTCTCTCTCTCTGCCCCTTTCTCTCTCTCTCTCTCTGTCCCTTTCTCTCTCTCTCTCTGTCCCTTTCTCTCTCTCTATCTGTCCCTTTCTCTCTCTCTCTCTCTGCCCCTTTCTCTCTCTCTCTCTCTGTCCCTTTCTCTCTCTCTCTCTGCCCCTTTCTCTCTCTCTCTCTCTCTCTCTCTCTCTCCGTCCCTTTCTCTCTCTCTCCAAAACACACTCAAACACAAACACACTTGACCCTGACAAGCCCACAGCGCTCACAATGCAAGCAGAGGGACGGGCCATGTAGAAAACAGGATATGACCAAGGTGCAGGTCACGAGCTGGCTCTGTATGAGTTTGACTGAGACTCCCCTGGTCCCAGGATGCCCTCCTGGGTCATCTTTCTCTGTCTGTCTGTCTGTCTGTCTGTCTGTCTGTCTGTCTGTCTGTGTGTCTGTCTGTCTGTCTGTCTGTGTGTCTGTCTGTCTGTCTGTGTGTCTGTCTGTCTGTCTGTCTGTCTGTCTGTCTGTGTGTCTGTGTGTCTGTGTGTCTGTCTGTCTGTGTGTCTGTCTGTCTGTCTGTCTGTCTGTCTGTGTGTCTGTGTGTCTGTCTGTCTGTCTGTGTGTCTGTCTGTCTGTCTGTCTGTGTGTCTGTGTGTCTGTGTGTCTGTCTGTCTGTCTGTCTGTCTGTCTGTGTGTCTGTCTGTCTGTCTGTCTGTCTGTGTGTCTGTCTGTCTGTCTGTCTGTGTGTCTGTCTGTCTGTCTGTCTGTCTGTCTGTGTGTCTGTGTGTCTGTCTGTCTGTCTGTCTGTCTGTCTGTCTGTCTGTGTGTCTGTGTGTCTGTGTGTCTGTCTGTGTGTCTGTCTGTCTGTCTGTCTGTCAGTCTGTCTGTCTGTCTGTCTGGCCTGGTCCTGTAACTGTACACCTGTCATCTCAGGCCCAGCAAAAAGACTGATATGGCAGCTTCACTGCTGAAAGACAACACTTCCTCCGGAAAGGGCTTTATTATATATGAGGAGTTGGAGAGCCAAAGTCGACGTCACTTCCTGCTTCTGCATGCGCACCAAGAGATTTCATCCGCCATTTATTTTCCCATAGACATTTCGTAAAATGCTTATAAAATTGTTTCACTTGGTCAAACCAAGCGATTCAGCTATATTTAGAATCAGGAGAGACCATAGAACATTTCACTCCGACCGAAAGAAAAAGAAAAAGAAAAACAATTATTTTTTTTAACCCACTATTTTTTTTAACCCACTATTTTTTTTTTTACGTTTTGGTCCGAGTGAGTGAGTCTTTGTGCTGGAAATCCTCACTGTATCTGGCAACCCGCCTCAACGGAGAGAAGTTTTTGTTTCAGTCTTGCAGTCTTGGTAGTTCAAGGTTCAATCAAAGCAACTAAAGCTACCTTTATCTTCCAGAACCATTGTTTAAATCGTTGGTGTGCAATCTGACATTATACAGTAAGCAGGATAAGAGTAAAAACTAGCAAAACCAACTAGCGTAACGTTACCAAGCGGCTTATGCTAGCAAGCTAACTAGAGCTAACGTTAGCTATCCTGAGTGCAGCATGGGTCTCTAGTGAAGGAAACGTACCTACAGTATCATCCTGCTCGACTGTCTGCTGCAACGATTACTATCGCTTCTCCAGGAAGGTATTTGATCCTGGCTGGCACACATTACAGATGATATGTGTTGTGTCTCTCTCTGTTATGTAATGACACCGACGATATGTTTCAGCTGTGTTTACATGCGACCAACGGCTCACGTGTTTCGCGTTACCGGTTTTGGCAATCGGCACATAAAAGCATAAATCGGAATTCTCCAATTTCATATTTAGGCTGAAAATGTGCCGATTCCGATGGCTGGCCGATCGATCGGAGCACCCCTAATAGAGAGAGAAAAGGAGCGTTAGAGAGAAGAGAAAGAGACAGAGAGAGAGAGAGAGAGAGAGAGAGAAAAGGAGCGTTAGAGAGAAGAGAAAGAGACAGAGACAGAGAGAGAGAGAGAGAGAGAGAGAGAGAGAGAGAGAGACAGAGACAGAGAGAGAGAGAGAAGGAGCGGTAGAGAGAGCAGGGGAACAAAGAGGCCTTCATTGTTTTTCCTCCGTCCATTACTGAGGGAGATGATAGCATAATATGGTGCTAATGGGGGAACAAATCGTGTGGCGTTCTGCTTACATAACTGCTGAGTGACTAATGATACAAGATGTTTCCTTCACACACAACAATCAGCCCATTGCTTTTCACTGTCTCTCTCTCTCTCTCTCTAGCTCTCTCTCTCACACACAAACAAACATACCCCTCAAATAAGAAAACCCAATAATTATCTGACAAAACAATTGATCAAAACTAGGGATATTACCGATTCATCGACAATCGATTAATTGATCGTTGAGAATTTGATCAATCGATTTTTTCCTTTTTATTTTCTTTGCTGAAATGATTTAACAGCACAAGAGCGAAACGTAACTTTCACTGCTCATACAGAGGAAGAAGAAAGCCAAGCTAGCATGCAGAAAGACCAGTGTGGGAGAATGACACCCAAAAAGACAATAGTATTCATTGTAAACATTGTCGTACAATGTTGAAATACATGTATGCCAACGTCCACGAGCACAAAGTGTAAAACCCTGCATTTTGTGTTTTCTAATATTTAATATAATGACTAATCAATTAATTGATCGTTAACATGACCAATTAATCGATGAAGGAAATCGATAAAAAATTTGCATCCCTAATCAAAACAACAGAAAATTGCCAATGCACCAAGAAAATACATGTCCAAACATACAGCTAGTCATGTCAGATCCTTGACAAGCATGGCTCTTGCAATATTGATCGTCAACTGTTGCTACACGCCCACTCAGCCAATGAGACCTCGTGCACAATGGCAACATCCCAGCAATCCAAATTGCCAGCTGTTAGCGGAGAGAGAGAGAGGGAAAGGGGAGAGAGAAAGAGAGAAGAGAAAGAGAGAAAGAGAGAGAGAGAGAGAGAGAGAGAGAGAGCGAGAGAGAGAGGGGAGGGCGTGTGATCACACTCCATCTGCTGATGTGCGTCAGTCCCTGACAGCTCTGGCACATGGAGAGAAGCTAATGTACTTCATACCGTGACGTGATCAATGCCAAGGACACAAGGCATCAACAAGCAAAAACTCTTCATCTGAATCATCTCAATCTCTCCCTTCAAAACCACAAGTACACATAATTTACAATCAGCCTAAAACACCCGTCCTCCTGTACAGACTATACCGGCAGGCTGTAGGCTTCAAGCCAATCAAAGTTGTGTTCCTAGCCTTATCCGAGGGCATAATACGCCCTACCCGTTGAGCCATACGCAAAGACCTGTCGGCTGTTCATAAACAACAGTAGCATGTTGTCTCCAAGCAGTAGCTCCAGGACCACATTGGCCACGGGTCAATACGCTCCTTTCTGTAGGGGCTCCAGGCACAATAACCGCAACATCACCGCAAAGCGACCACGCCACCAGCCAGCCAGCCAGCCAACCAGCCAGCCAGCCAGCATCAGTTAGACGTGCAGAGTGACGTACAACATACAGAGAGGGAGTGAGAGAGGGACAGAGAAAGAGTGACAGGAGGTTAAAAAGAGAGAGAGATTTGATCAAAACAGACCTAGCCAGCTAACTGCCTAGACTCAGTAGAGTCCAGATCAGAAAGAGACCTGGCTAGTCCAGTCCTCACCAGCTCACTAAGAGCCCTCAACTCTGCTAGCTGCACGTTCACCCACACATCCCACACCAACACAACACCGACTTCCTGCCTGCGCTGCGTTGACAGTGGACGCTAGCTGCGTAATAGCGAGACAGCAAACATGACAGCCAGTCATATCAATTCTCCATCAGGCATGGTTCCCCCGGGGGGCTGACGACGACGATGCCATGACATAGCGTGGCACGCCAAGAGGCCTGGTGTGTAGATTGGAACCTGATGGCTTTATGGTCCCCGGTGCCACCATGTGTCTCTGGTGTAACCCTAATCCCGCCACATCAGCCACCCAAGTATACAGGCTTTTCAGGACTGTCTGGACCCATCACATGTTGCACCCGGCTCAGGGCTGCTTCAGAGGCACTGACGGGCAATCAGAGCCCTGGCGGGCCGGTGCCAAGGAAGGCAGGGTAAGAGGGAGGCAGGGTAAACTGTCAGCTGACGACAGAGTGGAAAGAGTGTGTTTTGGGTTTGGGTCCGGGGGAAGGCTTTAGCTGACAGGAAAGCGCCGGTGTTTCCCCCCC
>NC_139644.1:13658625-13666125 GCF_964638095.1 Poromitra crassiceps
TTAGAGAGTAGTTGTTGTCTTCTTGGGCCAGGGTTAGAGAGTAGTTGTTGTCTTCTGGGGGCAGGGTTAGAGAGTAGTTGTTGTCTTCTGGGGGCAGGGTTAGAGAGTACTTGTTGTCTTCTGGGGGCAGGGTTAGAGAGTAGTTGTTGTCTTCTGGGGGCAGGGTTAGAGAGTAGTTGTTGTCTTCTGGGGGCAGGGTTAGAGAGTAGTTGATGTCTTCTGGGGGCAGGGTTAGAGAGTAGTTGTCTTCTGGGGGCAGGGTTAGAGAGTAGTTGATGTCTTCTGGGGGCAGGGTTAGAGAGTAGTTGTTGTCTTCTGGGGGCAGGGTTAGAGAGTAGTTGTCTTCTGGGGGCAGGGTTAGAGAGTAGTTGATGTCTTCTGGGGGCAGGGTTAGAGAGTAGTTGTCTTCTGGGGGCAGGGTTAGAGAGTAGTTGTCTTCTGGGGGCAGGGTTAGAGAGTAGTTGTCTTCTGGGGGCAGGGTTAGAGAGTAGTTGTCTTATGGGGGCAGGGTTAGAGAGTAGTTGTCTTCTGGGGGCAGGGTTAGAGAGTAGTTGTCTTCTGGGGGCAGGGTTAGAGAGTAGTTGTCTTATGGGGGCAGGGTTAGAGAGTAGTTGTTGTCTTCTGGGGGCAGGGTTAGAGAGTAGTTGTCTTCTGGGGGCAGGGTTAGAGAGTAGTAGTTGTCTTCTGGGGGCAGGGTTAGAGAGTAGTTGTTGTCTTCTGGGGGCAGGGTTAGAGAGTAGTTGTTGTCTTCTGGGGGCAGGGTTAGAGAGTAGTTGTTGTCTTCTGGGGGCAGGGTTAGAGAGTAGTTGTTGTCTTCTGGGGGCAGGGTTAGAGAGTAGTTGTCTTCTGGGGGCAGGGTTAGAGAGTAGTTGTCTTCTGGGGGCAGGGTTAGAGAGTAGTTGTCTTCTGGGGGCAGGGTTAGAGAGTAGTTGTCTTCTGGGGGCAGGGTTAGAGAGTAGTTGTCTTCTGGGGGCAGGGTTAGAGAGTAGTAGTTGTCTTCTGGGGGCAGGGTTAGAGAGTAGTTGTTGTCTTCTGGGGGCAGGGTTAGAGAGTAGTTGTTGTCTTCTGGGGGCAGGGTTAGAGAGTAGTTGTTGTCTTCTGGGGGCAGGGTTAGAGAGTAGTTGTTGTCTTCTGGGGGCAGGGTTAGAGAGTAGTTGTTGGGGCGGCTTTAGCTCAGGAGTTAGAGCGGGTCGGCCAATGATGCAAGGGTTGGCGGTTCGATCCCCGCTCCCTCCCAGCTGCTGTCGTTGTGTCCTTGGGCACGACACTTAACCCTCCTTGCTCCCGATCGGTGTATGAATGGGTGAATGTAGACTACCTACTGATTGTAAAGCGCTTTGGATAAAAGCGCTATATAAATGCAGGCCATTTACAATTTAGTTGTTGTCTTCTGGGGGCAGGGTTAGAGAGTAGTTGCTGTCTTCTGCTTTCAAGCTCACAAAAAGGTGTGTGTGAGAAACATGAATGGGCGAGCTACATGAAGCCTATCACTGTCAATCAAAAACATCAAGGTGTCAAATCTGAACATCTGTGCTGCGTATCAGCTCGCTCGCTGACTGACAGCTGCTGCATTTAGCTGAAGTGTCCACGTCTCATTAATTGCTATCATAAATGTCTATTGTGTCTATCTGGCTTCCCAGCCTGTCAAGCTGCCACGGATGTGTTTACCTTTATTCAGTTAAGTGGGTGTTAACTGAGTGACAGGTTTGTGTTACGGCTCACTAAAGTGTGTGTGTGTGTGTGTGTGTGTGTGTGTGTGTGTGTGTGTGTGTGTGTGTGTGTGTCTGTGCCTGCATATGTACAGTATGCATGGATAGGTGTGTGTGTGCCTTTGCACATGTATGTGTGTGTTTCTTGTCTTTGTTCCAGGCAGCACCTTCCGTGGCACCTCTAGTCATTGTACTTGTCCAATTCCCCCTCCCAAGCTGTCCCGGTCGTTGCTCCACTCCCCCTGATCTGGGGAGAGTTGTAGACTAGCACATGCTTCCTCCCACACGTGCAGTCGCCAGCCACTTCTTTTCAACAGGCACCCTTACCGACCAGAGGAGGCACTGGTGCGACGACCAGGACACATACCCTTAATCCGGCTACCCACCCGGAGACACGGTCAATTGTGCCTGTATGGACGCCCGACCAAGCCGGAGGGAACACGGGGGCTCGAACCTGTGACCCTTGTGTTGGTCGGCAGGGAATCTCTAACGGCAGTATCCTGTGAGAGTGTTTTTGAGTATGTGTGTGTGTTGACCTATCTGTGTGCATGCGTGTAGAGATGTAACGATAATTGTGACCAAAATGATCACGGTTATCGTATTATCACGGTATTCATAAAAAAATTATGAAAAATTTCAAAAAGTACTGAGACTCACCGAAATAATTTTTATATTTATAGTTTTATATTGAAAACTCAGACCCAAATAGTATTGATACATTCTCCAAGGCTGCATGTTTTCATCTGGGAGACTATTGCCAACTTTAGTTGATGATGGACAGTATTTACCATGTTTTTCAAAGCACTGTAATCACGGTACCACGGTTTTAACAATAATGAAAATTTGAAACGGTACGGTTATCGTAAGGAATTTTATCACGGTTATCATTAAAACCGGTTATCGTTACATCCCTACATGCGTGTATGTACGAGTTTGTGTGTGCGGGTATGAAAGTGTGTGTGTGTGTGTGTGTGTGTGTGTGTGTGTGTGCGTGTGCGTGTGTGTCTTCCCAGGCTAACCTTGCGCACGTAGCTGACAGCGTCCTCCTCAGTGTACACCTCGGCGCTGACCCCTCCCCTGCGGCGCCGGGCCTTGACCACTGGGTTGGGCGGCGGGGGGGAAACCTCGTCGTCGTGGGAGTCTGACTGGCTGTTGGACTTCTGCCGCGCCATGATCTGCTTGCATTCTTCCTGTGAAGACGAGAGGAGAGACAGGATTGGTGGAGGGACTGAGACAGGGAGAGAAATCCTTTTTCTGTGGTTGCAACGTCAGTTATATATATAGGGCTATCAAAATGCTAACCTTCTCAAGCACATCTTGTCAGAGCATAAGAAAGAAGTATGGGTAGGAAACTATCCGATGCAAATGGAGTTTGTGCGTGCACTGCAGCTAGCCTATTGTAGCTTCAGGCAAGAGAAAAAATAAAGTTTGAGACAATACTGTCACTGTGTTTGTTTTACTTCCCTTCTTCAAAGAAGAAGATGAACATGTTATGAAGACATCAAAGGGGAGGCAGGACGCCTCTGGCTGGATGTTGTAATGAATTATTGATCACAAACTTGATTAGCACATTAGCATAAGGACACGATAAGAACAAACTGGGCTTGTTAAAGGGACACCACTGAAACACAATGCTGATTTATTTTGCACATAATCTCATATCTGAAAACTGTAAACCGTTTTGCAGACATTCATTTAGTTTGACAGTTATTGAGGAGTTGATATGAGTTAAAGTTGTGGACCAGTGATGTCATTCATGCACAAATGACATCACTGGTATGTGCACACTGAGGACTGAGTGGACAGCACTATTATTCACCATGTACAGCACATGGATGTTGCTACAGCTACACTCCGTCAGTTTGTGTCAGAAGTTGCCGTGTCTTTGTGTTCATCAAAAGTCTGCTTGCTGGTCTGTCTACTGTCTTGTCACTGTGGTGCCTGAGAGAGACACCACTCCAGACATGGCATGAGGGGACACAACACACACACACACACACACACACACACACACACACACACACACACACACACACACACACACACACACACACACACACACACACACACACACACACACACACACACACACACACAGAGCTAGAGAGCCAGGTCATGCAGAGACAGAGGGAGAGAGACAGAAAGAGAAGACCACACAAGGAGGGCAAGAGAGAAAGAGAGACAGACCGCAGGAGGGAGGGAGAGAGACAGCAAGAGAGAGGGAGAGAGACAGCAAGAGAGAGGGAGAGAGACAGACAGCAAGAGAGAGGGAGAGAGACAGACCGCAGGAGGGAGGGAGAGAGACAGACAGCAAGAGAGAGGGAGAGAGACAGACAGCAAGAGAGAGGGAGAGACAGACAGCAAGAGAGAGGGAGAGAGACAGACAGCAAGAGAGAGGGAGAGAGACAGACCGCAGGAGGGAGGGAGAGAGACAGCAAGAGAGAGGGAGAGAGACAGCAAGAGAGAGGGAGAGAGACAGACAGCAAGAGAGAGGGAGAGAGACAGACCGCAGGAGGGAGGGAGACAGACAGCAAGAGAGAGGGAGAGACAGACAGCAAGAGAGAGGGAGAGACAGACAGCAGGAGAGAGGGAGAGACAGACAGCAGGAGAGAGGGAGAGAGACAGACCGCAGGAGGGAGGGAGAGAGACAGACAGCAAGAGAGAGGGAGAGACAGACAGCAGGAGAGAGGGAGAGAGACAGACAGCAAGAGAGAGGGAGAGACAGACAGCAAGAGAGAGGGAGAGACAGACAGCAGGAGAGAGGGAGAGAGACAGACAGCAGGAGAGAGGGAGAGACAGACAGCAGGAGAGAGGGAGAGAGACAGACCGCAGGAGGGAGGGAGAGAGACAGACAGCAAGAGAGAGGGAGAGAGACAGACAGCAAGAGAGAGGGAGAGAGACAGACAGCAAGAGAGAGGGAGAGAGACAGACAGCAAGAGAGAGGGAGAGAGACAGACCGCAGGAGGGAGGGAGAGAGACAGACAGCAAGAGAGAGGGAGAGACAGACAGCAGGAGAGAGGGAGGGAGAGACAGACAGACAGCAGGAGAGAGGGAGAGACAGACAGACAGCAGGAGAGAGGGAGGGAGAGAGACAGAGCTGTGTTCTCTGTGACACTCTGTCTCTCTTGAGTCTCTCCCTCCTCTCATCCTAATGCATATTGTGTTGCTTACTGTCTGTGCAAATCAATGTGATGATGATGCTATAGATCACATGGTTTAGACGAGTAAACACACTCCACTCCTGGCTGCTGGCATGCACACCTGAGTGTGTGCACACGCACACACACCACACACACACACACCACACACACAGGCGCACACACCACACACAAACACGGGCGCACACACCACACACACACACACGGGCGTACACACGCACACGCAAAGTCCCTCCTTGAGGGAAGAGAGCGAGCAGCAGGGAGAGAGAAGAGGGGGATACAGTGCACACACACACACACACACACACACACACACACACACACACACACACACACGCACACACACACGCACACATTCACATATTCACATATTCACATATTATTCAGTCCAGCTTCATCAAAGTCTGCAAGCAGGTAACACAGTGTGGGTGCAGGCAAAGCCAAAACAAACAAAGATTCAGCAGCAGCCTTCCCTTTCATGCACAGCAAATGACTGTAATACACAAGTCTCTCCTGTCACACAGACGACTAGCACAAATCACAAGTCTCTCCTCTCACACAGACGACTAGCACAAATCACAAGTCTCTCTCTCCTCACACAGACGACTAGCACAAATCACAAGTCTCTCCTGTCACACAGACGACTAGCACAAATCACAAGTCTCTCCTCTCACACAGACGACTAGCACAAATCACAAGTCTCTCTCTCCTCACACAGACGACTAGCACAAATCACAAGTCTCTCCTGTCACACAGACGACTAGCACAAATCACAAGTTTCTACTGTCACACAGTTGACTAGCACAAATCACAAGTCTCTCCTGTCACACAGTTGACTAGCACAAATCACAAGTCTCTCCTGTCACACAGTTGACTAGCACAAATCACAAGTCTCTCCTCTCACACAGACGACTAGCACAAATCACAAGTCTCTCCTGTCACATAGTTGACTAGCACAAATCACAAGTCTCTCCTGTCACACAGTTGACTAGCACAAATCACAAGTCTCTCCTCTCACACAGACGACTAGCACAAATCACAAGTCTCTCCTGTCACACAGTTGACTAGCACAAATCACAAGTCTCTCCTGTCACACAGTTGACTAGCACAAATCACAAGTCTCTCCTCTCACACAGACGACTAGCACAAATCACAAGTCTCTCCTCTCACCCAGACGACTAGCACAAATCACAAGTCTCTCCTGTCACATAGTTGACTAGCACAAATCACAAGTCTCTCCTGTCACACAGTTGACTAGCACAAATCACAAGTCTCTCCTCTCACCAGACGACTAGCACAAATCACAAGTCTCTCCTCTCACACAGACAGCTAGCACAAATCACAAGTCTCTCCTCTCACACAGACGACTAGCAGAAATCACAAGTCTCTCCTCTCACACAGACGACTAGCACAAATCACAAGTCTCTCCTCAGTCCTCACCCAGACGACTAGCACAAATCACAAGTCTCTCCTCTCACACAGACGACTAGCACAAATCACAAGTCTCTCCTCTCACCAGACGACTAGCACACATCACAAGTCTCTCTCTCCTCACACAGACGACTAGCACAAATCACAAGTCTCTCCTCTCACACAGACTAGCACAAATCACAAGTCTCTCCTCTCACCTAGACAACTAGCACAAAATAAATCACAAGTCTCTCTCTCCTCACACAGATGACTAGCACAAATCACACGTCTCTCAGTCCTCACCCAGACAACTAGCACAAATCACAAGTCTCTCCTCTCACACAGATGACTAGCACAAATCACAAGTCTCTCCTCTCACACAGACAACTAGCACAAATCACAAGTCTCTCCTGTCACACAGACAGCTAGCAGAAATCACAAGTCTCTCCTCTCACACAGACGACTAGCACAAATCACAAGTCTCTCCTCTCACACAGACGACTAGCACAAACCACAAGTCTCTCTCTCCTCACACAGACGACTAGCACAAATCACAAGTCTCTCCTCTCACCAGACGACTAGCACAAATCACAAGTCTCTCTCTCAATCAATCAATCAATCAATCAATCAATCAATCAGTTTAATACATGTCCCAGAAGGGCACTTTGGTTCACATCAGACAGTAGTGGAAATTACAACATCATTACTAATTTGATAGTAGTAATGAAGGCACACTTCAGAATTGAGATACATTATTACTAGTTTGAAAAAGTAATAAGGCACACTTCAATATTATACAATACATAAACATTTGTTGCATTATGTACAGATTCCAAAAGACCATCTACTGCCCTCAGCCGGGTCGCCGCGTGCGCAGCGCCACCGTTGCATTAGCTCCTCAAACAACGCAAGTGGCTCGCTGTCATCACACAGACGACTAGCACAAATCACAATTCTCTCCTCTCACACAGACTAGCACAAATCACAAGTCTCTCCTCTCACCTAGACAACTAGCACAAAATAAATCACAAGTCTCGTCTCTCACCCAGCCGACTAGCACAAATCATAAGTCTCTCCTCTCACCCAGACGACTAGCACAAATCACAAGTCTCTCCTCTCACCCAGACGACTAGCACAAATCACAAGTCTCTGCTCTCACCCAGATGACTAGCACAAATCACAAGTCTCTCCTCTCACCCAGACGACTAGCACAAATCACAAGT
>NC_139644.1:13673625-13706125 GCF_964638095.1 Poromitra crassiceps
ACAACAAAAACATTCTAAATTGAACCCCCGCTCACTTCCTGTTGCAGTGTTTGCTATGGACATAAAAGAAAAAAAAACATTCAAGTGCAGGACTGACCATTCCATGCAAACTGTCTATACAGCTGAGCGGCGAAAACAAAAGTAACGATGTCGAGTGAATATTTCTGCAGTTTGCCGAATGCTGAGAAAAAGGAAGTGCTGTGGGGTTGCGCTCTGGTGAAAACCGTCTATACTGTAGTAAGCAAGCACAGTGCTGCCCCCCCACTTACATGATCACACACTGAGACCTCAGGAGCCGAGTGCACCAGCTGGGTGTAAAAAAGTAGGTCTTAACTGTTACGCTGGTCTTAGCTACGCCCGACGTTGTGATTTGAATTTACACCGAGTGCACCAAGCCTGACTTACCATGGTCGTAGCTGCGCCCGGTCTTTAGGCTGCGGACGTGCGCGTCCACGTGGATACGTGCTTGTTGCCAAGCAACACACTTCTCTCAGACGAGCTCGAGACAGCTGACAGACAGCTCCAACTCAGCTCAGACTTATAGAGTTGTATTCAAAGCGTAGAAACGTTCTCACAGCTCAATTTAACAGCGCCAACACAAAAACAGAATCACAAGTGCAATCAGTAATGAATGTGATGGCGGACTGCGCACTGCGGGCAGTTGAGAAGTCAGGAAGAAATGGGAAGATCTTCCGACGCATCGGCTTTTAAAAACCCGCCGACGAGCGGAGGTCCTGCGCACAAAACGTCCATTTACAGCACATATCGATCGATATTTTTGGAGAAGATTCCCCCGCATCACAGGACTGAACGGCACTGACAGCACAGAGCTGTCAGTCCCGACAGCGCAGATCAAGATGAGACAGCTGCCAGTCAGTATGGGTACGCATTGGGTGTAACTTTTACGCCTGCTCCATACCAGACGTAAAAGTTACACCCAGGCGCAGCGCATACAGGGCTTAAGACTACATGGTGCACTCGTCATAAACTTGAGTTGGTCGTAACTTTGAGTTCTACGTCGGACGTAGCGTTACACCTAGACGTACGCCCAGCTGGTGCACTCGGCTCCAGGAGCGCAATGGAAATACAGTAACAACGACTTTATTGTGACATCCTGATGAATGATTATACTGACACTGTATGCTTGTTGGTGTATTGTATTTTGTAATTTGTCAAATAAATTAAATCAATCAATCATGTATGCGTGAGCGTGTTACACAAACACACACACACACACACACACACACACAGACTGTTCCCCCGCAACAAGGCCTTTCAGACAACTCAAGTTTACGGTTGGGGAGAAAGTAGATGAGAGAAAGTAGAAGATGCGGGAGATGATCCAACACTACAGCTCCTCCTCCTTTAAAATGCTCTCCACAGACTCAACAAACAACCAAGTCCTCCTGACAAATTGTCAATCAGAGGCCTTTGAAGGGCCCTGGTGCTTGTGTTATGATAGGAGCTGGTGCTTGTGTTATGATAGGAGCTGGTGCTTGTGTTATGATAGGAGCTGGTGCTTGTGTTATGATAGGAGCTGGTGCTTGTGTTATGATAGGAGCTGGTGCTTGTGTTATGATAGGAGCTGGTGCTTGTGTTATGATAGGAGCTGGTGCTTGTGTTGTGATAGGAGCTGGTGCTTGTGTTGTGATAGGAGCTGGTGCTTGTGTTATGATAGGAGCTGGTGCTTGTGTTATGATAGGAGCTGGTGCTTGTGTTATGATAGGAGCTGGTGCTTGTGTTATGATAGGAGCTGGTGCTTGTGTTGTGATAGGAGCTGGTGCTTGTGTTGTGATAGGAGCTGGTGCTTGTGTTATGATAGGAGCTGGTGCTTGTGTTATGATAGGAGCTGGTGCTTGTGTTATGATAGGAGCTGGTGCTTGTGTTATGATAGGAGCTGGTGCTTGTGTTGTGATAGGAGCTGGTGACAGCTGAATGGCTCGCAGCACAGAAAGGCCTCTCGTGTTACAGGGGGCGAGGGAGATAGAGGCTGAGTGACGGACTGACAGATTAGAGAGAGAGGAATTCTGCCACAATGCACTGTGATGGGAGCCTTCACACAGGGGGGGGGGGGGGGGCGGGTGCAGGCGGCAGCAGCGGCGTTTCTATTGGTTGTCCCTGACATGCTATGGTAGGTCGAGGTGAGCTGTGCACCAATCAATAATCGATGCAGCCTCGCCCTGCCACAGAGGGGCGGAGACGCAAAGAGAGATGCGAACGTTGAACTTCTGTCCGCCGTTTCTACCGCCGTTTCTCAAAGAAGTGTGTCTCTCTTTTTATTATGCCGTTTTTACTCATAACTCCAAATCAGCATTTTCCGCAGGCTGAACTAAATGTACGTAAATATTTTATTTTTTTGCAATTCCATTCACTTGACATAAAATGCATCGGCGTGTGAATAAGTTTCTTGTTGAGTCTCCGCACTGAGCCTCAGGGCAAAAACAGTAACGTCTTAAGACTACAGGCTCTCTCTTTCACCCTCTGTCTCTCTCTCACATGCACACACACACACACAGACAGGACGGCACCATATGCCAGTATATTGTAACTTTGTCAACAGACAACGGTCAGCAGACAGACATGCTGCTGTAAACGATCCTCGTGTTGTAGAGACTCATTAACTGCTTAATTGGTTCAAATCGACAATTAGGGTGTACGAGAAATGCCTGCAGGTGGAGGAGGAGGAAGGGAGCGATCGAGTGGTAGAGAGAGGCAGGGAGGGATGGATGGATATGGAAGGAGAGCGGGGGGTGGAGGGAGAGAGGAAGGTTAGGGGGGAGGGGGGAGAGAGAGAGTAGGTCAGAGGGAGAAGTGAAAGGGTGGAAGAGGGGAGAGCGAGAGGAGGAGAGGTGAGGATGGAGAGGGAGGCCTATCTCATCAGATCCATGTGTGTGTGTGTGTGTGTGTGTGTGTGTGTGTGTGTTGTGTGTGAGAGAGAAAGAGAGAGAGTGAGAGAGTGAGTGAGTGTGTGTGTGTGTTGTGTGTTGTGTGTGAGAGAGAGCGAGAGAGAGAGAGAGAGTGAGTGAGTGTGTGTGTGTGAGAGAGAGAGAGAGAGAGAGAGTGAGTGTGTGTGTGTGTGTGTGTGTGTGTGTGTCTCTCTCGTAAAAACTCTCTCGTAACGGGACAAGCCCCGTCTTTTATTGTCACACGAACACCACAACACACTCATGCTGACGGTGGCCGGTGAAAAGTGTCCTCTGCATTTAACCCATCCAGGCATGTCCTTTCCTCTGGGGGGCAGGCCAGGAGCAGTGGTTGCTTTCTCGTACAGCGCCCGGGGACCAACTTCGGATGTTGTCGTCACTGGTCGGATGACGATGACGATCTGATCTTCTGCATGTTTTTAGTGGGGGGGTTATATACGGAGGAACCCCCTGGGGGAGCACGGGGAGAACATGCAAACTCCACACAGACAGAAAGGCCCTTATGACGAGATACCCCACCTGGGCAGTAGGCACTGAAGATATGGGGGAGAACACAACCACAGCGCCCACAGTGTCCCAGGCGAGAATCGAACTCAGGACCTTCTGACTGTGAGGCGACAGCTCTACCACTGAGCCACCGTGCTCCCCACAGAAGTGTGTGTGTGTGTGTGTGTGTGTGTGTGTGTGTGTGTGTGAGTGAGTGAGTGAGTGAGTGAGTGAGAGAGAGAGAGAGAGAGAGAGAGAGAGAGAGAGAGAGAGAGAGAGAGAGAGAGAGAGAGAGAGAGAGAGACAGCTTTTAGGGTTTTAGCAAAAGGAGCCCGCTGGAGTGGCAGCCATGGGACCAACCCTACTTTCTACTCTAAACTTTGTATTAAAGTCCCTGGAAACCAGAAATATTTCTTTATTATTTAGCATTTTGAGTTCATCACATCACAGGACCCTATGTTAATAAGCCACCAGCCAAATTTGAACGATGATGAACGTCGCAAAGTATATAAATTTAGGTTTGACAGGTGTGGCAAAACGCATGAAAATCGATTATTTTTTAGAGTGTATTATCTCCCGCGGAATGTGTGGGCGTGTCCCATCTACAGCAGGGAAATTTCTGTCTCGGAGAGCGCGAGAGAGAGGGGGGAGGGAAACGGAGAGAGAGAGAAAGAGAGATGAGTGCACACACCGTGTGTGTGTGTGTGTGTGTGTGTGTGTGTGTGTGTGTGTGTGTGTGTGTGTGTGTGTTCGCGCGTTGCTCCCCTGGTTGCTCCGTGGCTCTGAGAGGAAGAGATCTCTGTCCTCTCTCTCTCTCTCTCTCTCTCTCTCTCTCTCTCTCTCTCTCTCTCTCTCTCTCTCTCTCTCTCTCTCTCTCTCTCTCTCTCTCTCTCTCTCTCTCTCTCTCTCTCTCTCTCTCTCTCTCTCTCTCTCTCTCTCTCTAGTCCGAGAGAGAGAGAGAGAGAGAGAGAGAGAGAGAGGAGCACATGGCTTGAAACCCGACACCTTGCTAATCTCACACACAGGCACAGGGAGACGGACAGCGAGGGAGCGCTGTCACTGGGGGCAAAGAACAGACTTGCCATAGGTGGGTGCGGATTGCACGCGTGTACAAAGGTTATATAGAGCTTATGACGTCATAAGCTCCTACATTTTAGCACCTCACGCGCTGCTCTCTTCAATGAGGAAGTATCTTGTAGAATCTTGTAGAAAAGTGTCGATTTTAAGGCTTTGGGTTGAAAGTAATGCATAATAATTTCGGAGGCATATAATTAGTAACATAAGATCCTAAATAACATAGTTAGAACGTTTTTGTGGATTTTGGTTTCCAGGGACTTCAAGATACTGACTCAAGATGTCTGGAATGTTTGGATTTCCACTGAAGATCAGACAGCTATACCTAAGATGTAACAAACACTAACACGGAGAATACTGACAATACTGAACACAGGCAGATCGTTGTTATTTTCTGATGGTTCCCCCCGATGTGTACCAAAGATTCAAGAGCAGTTGTAACTTCTCAGCCATCACTCGGTGGATTTGGAGCTGTTAGCCGAGGACAGAGAGATGCTGCTACTGCTGTACTGATCAAAGGCATCATTACCATGCATAAATAAGAGGGATGAAAGGCAGAGCAGGAGACATTCACAAAGTCTGCCAAACACACACAGCATGTTATTAGTCGAGCCAAACAAGAGGCTAAACAATCATTCTAACAATGTAGTGCGCCGTCAAGTGTGTGTGAGAGGGAGGAGCGGGTGCATCGGCCATGGAGAGAGTGAGATGGTGAGAGACAGAGACCCAAAAGAATGCAAGAAAGCAAAACAAGAAGAAGAAGAAAGCAAGACAGAGACTATAGGTACATGCAGGGTAGCAAGAGACAGACAAAGACTAAAGACAGAGAATATAGGGACATGCAGGGTAGCAAGAGACAGACAAAAGACTAAAGACAGAGAACATAGGTACATACAGGGTAGCAAGATAAGAAGAAAGCAAGAAGGAAAGACAGGGTAGCAAGAGACAGACAAAGACTAAAGACAGAGAATATAGGGACATGCAGGGTAGCAAGAGACAGACAAAAGACTAAAGACAGAGAATATAGGGACATGCAGGGTAGCAAGAGACAGACAAAAGACTAAAGACAGAGAATATAGGTACGTGCAGGGTAGCAAGATAAGAAGAAAGCAAGAAGGAAAGACAGGGTAGCAAGAGACAGACAAAGACTAAAGACAGAGAATATAGGGACATGCAGGGTAGCAAGAGACAGACAAAAGACTAAAGACAGAGAATATAGGGAAATGCAGGGTAGCAAGAGACAGACAAAAGACTAAAGACAGAGAATATAGGTACATGCAGGGTAGCAAGATAAGAAGAAAGCAAGAAGGAAAGACAGGGTAGCAAGAGACAGACAAAGACTAAAGACAGAGAATATAGGGACATGCAGGGTAGCAAGAGACAGACAAAAGACTAAAGACAGAGAATATAGGGACATGCAGGGTAGCAAGAGACAGACAAAAGACTAAAGACAGAGAATATAGGTACATGCAGGGTAGCAAGAGACAGACAAAGACTAAAGACAGAGAATATAGGTACATGCAGGGTAGCAAGAGACAGACAAAGACTAAAGACAGAGAATATAGGTACGTGCAGGGTAGCAAGAGACAGACAAAGACTAAAGACAGAGAATATAGGTACATGCAGGGTAGCAAGAGACAGACAAAGACTAAAGACAGAGAATATAGGTACATGCAGGGTAGCAAGAGACAGACAAAGACTAAAGACAGAGAATATAGGTACATGCAGGGTAGCAAGAGACAGACAAAGACTAAAGACAGAGAATATAGGTACATGCAGGGTAGCAAGAGACAGACAAAGACTAAAGACAGAGAATATAGGTACGTGCAGGGTAGCAAGAGACAGACAAAGACTAAAGACAGAGAATATAGGTACGTGCAGGGTAGCAAGAGACAGACAAAGACTAAAGACAGAGAATATAGGTACATGCAGGGTAGCAAGAGACAGACAAAGACATAGAGAAAACAACAAATGACAGTGAGCGAGGGGGATCCAGGAACCGAGAGAAGAGGAGATGTTCAAGATAAGATTGTGAACGCTGTATGAAATGGATACTGTGCAGATATGGAATGAGGTTAGGCCTGGCAGAGGGAAGAAAGAATAGGCCGATGATCTAACTGACACAGAGAAAAAGCCCAACACATCAGAAGAAAGAGGGAAAGGAGAGAAAAAACTTTGCGAATAAAGGGCCTCATTGAACACGGCACAGCCTAGAGTCTATATCCTCTCCCGTTGCCTAGGTTACCGCCTCTAGTGGAGTACTGACGAAAAAGCTGACAGAGAGAGAGAGAGAGAGAGAGAGAGGGAGAGAGAGAGAGAGAGGAGAAAGAGAGAGAGAGAGAGAGAGAGAGAGAGAGAGAGAGAGAGAGAGAGGAGAAAGAGAGAGAGAGAGAGAGAGAGAGAGAGGAGAGAGAGGAGAGAGAGAGAGAGAGGAGAAAGAGAGAGAGAGAGAGAGAGAGAGAGGAGAGAGAGGAGAGAGAGAGAGAGAGAGAGAGGAGAAAGAGAGAGAGAGAGAGAGAGAGAGAGGGAGAGAGAGAGAGAGAGAGAGAGGAGAAAGAGAGAGAGAGAGAGAGAGAGAGGAGAGAGAGGAGAGAGAGAGAGAGAGAGAGAGGAGAAAGAGAGAGAGAGAGAGAGAGGAGAAAGAGAAACAAACACGCACACAAACAGGGAGAATGGAGTGAGCGAGAGAAGGCGATGACACCGGTGTATTTTCAACTGACATCTTTTCTTCTTTGCTGTCTTTGTGTTGAGAGAGCAAGAGCTCCATGTAGGGAGACACTGGCAGAGTCAGAGGACGGAGCAGCCAAAGCAGCAGCATGTTCTCTGTCGTACAGACCTACACACCAGGGGCCGGTTGCACCAACTGGTCTTACACTGGTCTTAAGCTAAGTTGGTCGTAACTTTACGACCTACAGCTACGCCGGTTGCACCAAGACGACTTAAGCCTTATTTTCACTAAGACCAGGCGTAACTCCTACGCCTCGTCAGGAGGAGGCGTAGAGCCTGCCTGTAACAGAGATCTCCGCGGAGACCTTTTTGACCGTCATCGTCGTAACATCGCCAGTTCGCCGTCTTTGAAAGCACGACGTTAGATTATAACTAACTACTTGTGTGGCTTAGCCTTCCCAAATGTTGGCGTTAATTCTTTTAGAATTTAATACATAGAATTGGGAACGTTACATTCAATTTCATTCAGACTCCCTGACACTAATCGCCGCCGCCATTTTCCCCCGGGGCTTCCACAGGAGGAGGGGGGTGGGAGGAGGGAGGGTGTAGTGACGCACATACAGTAGTGGGTGACGGCGCGAGGCACATGTGGGCCAATCAGAGGGCATTCCCCGACAATTCACATGAACGCGCATTGCTATGACCAGCGTAGTTAAGACCAGAGTAAGCCGTGTTGGTGCAACAGGCGTAAATCCATGGTCTTAACTAAGACCGACGTAGGAGTTACGACCAGGCATAGCTAAGACCAGTTGGTGCAACCGGCCCCTGGGCTGCCACTTCAAAAACAAAAGGCACAGGGAGACACAGCATGACCTATTGTAGGCATCGCATGTAATCAGAAACATCATTCGCACAGTGGTTTTCATATTGGGAGAGAACGTTTTCTCCGCTCCAAACCGTGGCGTGGAGGACAGCCCACAATGGGGAACGTGTTGTTCACCCAGTCAAGTGCGCACCCTAATGCCTTCGCAGCCTGACCTCCAAGTGGATACGACCCAAGAGCTCGTTTTTACAAGCAGCTGAATACGACCGAAAATCACGCTTCAACGTTAAGCGCCCTCTAGCGGTCGGTCGTGTGACTAACAGCCCAGTCTCAGAGTTTGGTGAAATTATAACCTCATGCGGGATTTGAACCCGGGGCCGCTGGCTTGAAATTCGCCTGTCGTAACCACTCGGCTATCCGTTCATTGCTATCCCTACCCCGAACCCCCTAAACCTAACCCTAACCCACACCCTAACTCCTAACCCTAACTCACACCCTAAACCTAACCCTAACCCTAACCTAACCCTAACTCACACCCTAAACCTAACCCTAACTCACACCCTAAACCTAACCCTAACCCTAACCTAACCCTAACCCACACCCTAAACCTAACCCACACCCTAAACCTAACCCACACCCTAAACCTAACTCACACCCTAAACCTAACCCACACCCTTCTACTTCTTTCGTGTATCATCAGATGGCCAACTCCATGTCGTGCAGCCACGCCCTCGTCTCCGGTCCTAAGTCGAAGAGGCCGGCTTCTGAGGGTGGGCTGTATAGGGGGCAGCCGGTGATTATGTGCTCGGCAGTCTGTTCAGGCTCGCCACACTCGCATGCCGCACTGACCGATAGGCCCCACTTCTTCAGGGATGACTTGAAGCGGCAGACCCCAGTGCGTAGGCGACCCACACCCTAAACCAGTGATACTCAACTTGCGGCCCGTGGGCCCGCGATGTGTGGCCCGCGATGGAATTGCAAAAAAGAAAAGAAAAAATATATATATATATATTTTTTTTTACAGTGCACCTGAACGCAACATGCAAGATACCCGCTGAATAAGTGTCCAAATGTTCATGTCATTCTGGCCAATACTCCACTTCTGTAATAGCATTTCAGTCTGGAATATGGAATATCTTTCAATAATCTATGATTTAGCTGGTAAATTGACAAATACTGACGTCTGCTCGCTACCCAGACACTTATGTATGTACTTACCCTAACTAACTTAACCTAACTAACTATCTGGTGTGCACAACATTGTCAGACTAAACTAGACATCCCAAAAACCTACAATTCGCTACAGAAAAATGTATATTGTTTGTTTATTAACTCATTCCTGGCCATATACGTCTTTAACGTCTTATCAGGAATGTGCCTCCCAGCCAAAGACGTGTTTGACGTGTTTTTGTTTTTATTAGTGAGTAGTTCAAAGACTTCCCCAGCCTGTGACATGGTATCAGGTCCCTGGCCTCAAAGACAAGCCGACAACACGTGAACAAACAACTACGCAGCTGTTGTTTTGAAATGGAGGAGGAGGAAAAACAGAAAACGGAGAAACGCTGCCTGTTGCAGAGAGGAGAAACGCCATTGAAACGCCCCTCGGCGCGCTGAACGAGCTGGTCGCCTTGCTGCAGGGCAGCGAACCTGGATGAGTTGTTTGCGGTAGTCGGACCAACATGATCGATCCGGTTCCAGCGCCTGGTCCCAAACCCAAGCCGGACCCCGTTCCTGTGTCCCAGGCGGAACGAGAGGAGGAGGAGGAGAACGAGGAAACCACAGCAACAGACAGGAGCCATTTTTCACAGCGCATTTGCGCCGTGCATCAAAGACCCGCCGGGATTACATTGAAAGTGACTATAGGCTCTTTCAAACACAGATCACGCAAAATTGTAGTTCGGGAAGCTCGTAAAGCTTGGCAGCCTCGCCACACATTTTGTTGTTGATATATATGCATTGCCAACGATGCAGAGGCAGAGGAGGCTAGACGCTGATCTCAGACCAGTTTGGTGTTCTCCTCCTATGCTAATTTGCGGGGAGATCAATAGTGTTCCCTGGGAAGGAGGTGCGATCCAGCAGCAGCTGTGGACAGAACTCTCTCTCTGTGTGTGTGTGTGTGTGTGTGTGTGTTGATGTTACTCTACTGCTGCAAGGCTGCTTTGGATAAAAGTGTCTGCTAAATGACGTAATGTAATGTAAAGAGACACACATGGGCCCCACACACACACATTCACACTCACTCACACTGAGTAAACTGTATTGTTGAATGTAAAAAAAAGCACTTCATGTATATATATATATATATATTTTTTTTTTTTTTGTCATTTGTGTCATAACGAATAATATTTACATGTCTGATGTCAATACAGTTCAAAATAAAAGAATTGAGAGCGAGTTCTGCCTGAGATTGTGTCCTTTACAAAAATGCCATTTTCTCCAATTTCTCTTCTCAGAGAGACCTTTTTGGTGAAAACAGGGTGTATATAAATGGCTATAAGTAGAGTACAGAACATGCTAAAAGCTCACTTTTTTTTTCTGGTGAACCCAGAGACGTACATCTTCATTTTGAGGTATTGCAAATCACTTTGGTGCTAATAGATAATTTACTGTGGGTCTTGAAAGATGACCAACAATTATGAAAATCTTTGGCCTGAGCTAAATATTGGCAGTCCTAAACTGGCCATGAATGAGTTAACTGGCCCCTGGCCTTGTATCATTTCACGAAAGTGGCCCCCGGGCAAAGCAAGTTGAGTATCCCTGCCCTAAACCTAACCCTAAACCTAACCCTAATCCTAACTCTAAACCTAACCCTAATCCTAAACCTTTGTTGTTCTTTGTCAATCATTTTTTGGAATTAAAGTTGCTTCTTCAACTTGCTTTCAACTTGCTTTTGTGTGGAAGTTAGGGCTGTTGAAACGAATTTTGATATTCGAATATTATTCGAATTTAATAATTATGAACGAAATTCGATTATTAATTTTTTTTAAACGTTTTTTTTTTTTTTTTTTTTTTAGAACACTAGAACAGTGACAAGTTCTGACAACATACTTGAAGAAAAGAGTGTTAACTGAAGTTGACTGTTGAAGCTGCTATACTGATGTAAACCTACCTGTAGCTCTTAAAATGTATGTTCATTCATTGTTAACTGAAGTTGACTGTTGAAGCTGCTATACTGAATGTAAACATGTAGCTCTTACAGTAAGTGCAATACGTGACTGATTTTTTTTTGTTCATGGCTCATTGTTGTTTTGGCAAAGTTTACTTATTTGTTTATTGATAAGGAGCTCAAACAAAGGCTGTGTCTTTTTTTATTATCAATTATTTTATTTTAGCATTTCAGACAGCACCAATACATCACTGATGAATATTAACTAAGCTCTGGTTATCTGACCTATTTTCTAATGCAATGAATGTATGTACATTGTACAAGGAACATGTTTTCTTAAATAAACATCATTGCTGGACTATTTGTGATAAGCCTAATATTATTTTGAATATTCATCCACCATTCACTTTTCCATCTACATTTGGTAAAATGCTTAGAAAAAGTTTTACTTGGTCAAACCCAAAGATTCAGCTATATTTAGAATCAGAACATAACATAAGAGAAGACAACAATTCACTCAGACCAATTTTTTTTTTTTTTTTTTTTAATTCAATTAAAAATTAATTAAAATATTAAAATATTCAATTCGAATATTAAAATGTATAAAGCACTGAAATTCGAATTTGATTATAGAGGGAGATTGCCGCTAGTCTAGCAGTGATATGGTCGTATTGCACTGATACGACGTCATTGTAAGTTCGAGGACATGTTGCCTCCGGCCTGGCTATCGCCGGCGGAGGCATAAAGAGGCTGGAAGCATCATCAGTGATGTCATAAATCCCCCTCTACTTACAAATAGAGACATCATCAGTGATGTCATAACTCCTCCACTTCCCCATTGTGACATCACCAATGATGTCATAAATACTTCCCTGCTGGTGTTGTCAATACCAAAGTCAGGGATTCGTGAGAATACACCCTCTTCATAGCTAAGTCGCCACACGACCTAAGAGCCAACGTCCAGACATTCGAGTACCCCGCTCACCGCACCCTCACCTGGACATCGACAATAGTGTTCTGAACTGACACCCTGAGGTGACTGCTGCCACACTTAAGTATCCAAACACATTATCTCAAACAAATTGTTACCATATTGTTAAGGCACACACACTTTCCATTTCCAGTGTCTAGAGATGGCTGCTGCCAGCTGTCTCCTATCTGAAGAGGAGTTTCAGTGTCCCATCTGTGTGGATGTGTTGAGAGATCCCGTCACCACACCATGTGGACACAACTTCTGCAAAAACTGTATCACTCAGTACTGGGATGTTAGTGCTCAATGCCAGTGTCCCATGTGTAAAGAGGCTTTTGACAGAAGACCTGAGCTACAGGTCAATACTGTCATATCTGAGATGGCTGCTCAGTTCATGAAGTCAGCTCAGATGAAAGCCAGCAGCTGCCCAGACGAACAACGTGCCAAATCAGGAGAAGTTCCCTGTGACGACTGCACTGGACCCAAACTGAAGGCCCTGAAGTCCTGCCTGGTGTGTCTGGCTTCCTACTGTGATACTCACCTGGAGCCTCATCAGAGAAGCTCAGGCCTGAGAAAACACAAGCTGATCGATCCTGTGCAGAACCTGGAAGGCAGGATGTGTGAAGAGCATGATAAACCACTGGAGCTGTTCTGCAAGACTGACCAGATGTGTGTGTGTCTGCTCTGCACTGTTTTAGACCACAGGTCACATGACATTGATACTCTGAAGAAAGGATATGAAGGAAAGAAGGCTGAGCTGGGGAAGACAGAGGCTGAAATGCAGCAGAAGATCCAGGAGAGACGAATGAAGATTCAGGAGATCAAACAGTCAGTAGAGCTCAGCAAGGAAGATGCAGACAGAGAGATAGCAGACAGCGTGCGGGTCTTCACTGTTCTGATGCAGTCTGTGGAGAGAGGCCAGGCTGAGCCCATTGAGACGATTGAAGAGAAGCAGAAAACAACAGAGAAAAAGGCTGAAGGCTTCATCAAAGAGCTGGAACAGGAGATCTCTGATCTGATGAAGAGAAACGCTGAGGTGGAGCAGCTCTCACGCACCGAAGACCACCTCCACCTCCTCCAGAGCTTCCCACTCCTGAACACTCCTCCACACACCAAGGACTGGACAGAGGTCAGTGTCCATCGCTCATCATATGAGGCGACTGTGAGGAGAGCTGTGGCTCAGCTGGAGGAGACTCTCAGGAAAGAGATGGAGAAGCTGCTTAAGGCCGACGGTGGAACACCAGACGCTGAAGCACCGGCAAGCACCAGGAAGCGCAGCCAGTTTCGTTTCCGGGCCCTTGTTAACACATTAGACTGTTCAGCTTGCACCCTGCAGCACCAGTTTCAGCGTCTGGGCTATTTTTTCTGCAAGCTGAAGAGGGTTCAGCAGTATGCAGTGGATGCGACTCTGGATCCTGACACAGCAGATCCCTATCTCGTCCTGTCTGATGACGGAAAACAAGTACATTGTGGTGATGTAAAGAAGAATCTCCCAGACAACCCAGAGAGATTTTCCTATGGTTCCTGTGTCTTAGGAAAGCAGAGCTTCTCTTCAGGAAGGTTTTACTACGAGGTTCAGGTTAAAGGGAAGACTGAGTGGTATTTAGGAGTGGCCAGAGGGTCGATCAACAGGAAGGGATTCATCAGAAAGACTGCAAAGGATGGTTACTGGATTATAGTGTTGAGGAATGGAAATGAGTACAAAGCTGCTGCTAACCCTCTTGTCCTCCTCTCTCTGAAGACCAAGCCTCAGAAGGTGGGGGTGTTCGTGGATTATGAGGAGGGTCTGGTCTCCTTTTATGACGTAGATGCTGCAGCTCTTATCTACTCCTTTACTGGCTGCACCTTCAATGAGAAGCTCTACCCATTCTTCAGTCCTCGCTCGAATGATGGCGGTAAAAACTCTGCCCCTCTGATCATCTTCAGGGCTCGAAAGCAACACCTGCCAAATGTGGGTACAGGATGTACTCAGACCCCCCTGGCGAAGAAGCATGGAAGGGCTGTGTAACGGCGTCGGCTTGGTTACGCTCGTGCCCGAGACGCAGAGCGCACAGCACCGACCTCCACCAGCACCAGGGCCAACTGCGTGTTTGTGAGGGTTGAGTCAGATCCAGATCCGCTCCAAAATGTAATGAGTTCTTCCTTGGCCCATGCCCTTCCATGAAATGGAAGCCTACTGATAGACAAACAGACAGCACCGACCTCCGTTGAGCAGCGCAAGGCAAAATGTAATCAGTTCATCATTGCGACCAAGTGGACGTTTGAGGCAAATTAGATGAAATTCTGTCAAGGCGTTCCTGAGATATCACGTTAACGAGCATGAAACGAGCTGTCGTGATGTCACAGTGACCTTGAACTTTGAGCACCAAAATCGAATCAGTTCATCCTTGGTTTGAAGCAAATTCGGAGAAATTCCATCAAGGCGTTCCTGAGATATCGTGTTAGCAAGCTTGAAAATGGGGTTCGTGAGGTCACAGTGACCTTGACCTTTGTCCTTTGACCACCAAAATAGAATCAGTTCATCCTTGAGTCCAAGTCGTCGTTTGAGCCAAATTGGAAGAAATTCCATCAAGGCGTTCCTGAGATATCGAGTGAAAGAGCTTGGAAATGGGGTTCATGAGCTCACAGTGACCTTGAACTTGACCTTTAACCACCAAAATCTAATCAGTTCATCCTGGAGTACAAGTGGATGTTTGAGGCAAACTTGATGAAACTCCGTCTAGGCGTTCCTGAGATATTGCGTTAACAAACTTGGGAATGGCATTCATGAGATCACAGTGACCTTGGACTTTGACACAGTGACCTTTGTCGATGTTTGAGGCCAATTTGATGAAATTCCGTCAAGGCGTTCCTCAGATATCGCGTTAACTCATTCAGGGCCAATGACGTCTTTGACGTGTTATCAGGAATAGCCCAGAGGGCCAATGACATGTTTGACGTGTTTTTGTTTTTATTCGTGCAGCGCATAGTTAAAACACTTCCCCAGCCTGTCACATGGTATCAGGTCCCTAGCATCTAAGACAACACGTGAACAAACACATACCGCAGCTGTTGTTTTGAAATTGAGCAAGAGGAAAAGCAGAAAACGGGTAACGCTTCCTTGTGCAGACAGGAGAAACGCCATTGAAACGCCCTCGGCGCGCTGCACGAGCTGGAGTCGCCTTCCTCTGTGCCAGCCAGGAGAAAACGGGAGAAAGTAATCAAGAGATGTGTTTGATCATCGGAGGAATGAGGAAATGATCGATCAGTTTGCGAGGGCGGTGAGGACGTGTTGAATAGCCGAGGGGAAAACGGGAACGATCAAATAGCAGAGAGGATATGACAGGGAGACATGGACGAGGACGGGTGTACCAGAACAAATCAAAATAAACACAGGAACAGCTAGGCAGCAGCGGGCAGAAGGCAGTCACAGCAGCCCGCTGTCCTTCTCAAGAGCTTTCAGTTGGTTCATTAAATCGCTGGGCTGCGTGCCCTCCAGTGTTGCTCCTGGCCAATCCCAGCGCCACAGGGCGTGGTTATTGCTTATCCTATGTGGGGTTAGAAATCTAAAAGGGGGATCGTGTGTGTGTGTGTGTGTGTGTGTGTGTCTGTCTGTCTGTCTGTCTGTCTGTCTGTCTGTCTGTCTGTCTGTACACTCACTCACACCGAGTAAACTGTATTGTTGAATGTAAAAAAAAAAGCACTTCATGTGTATATATATATATATATATATATATATATTTTTTTTTTGTCATTTGTGTCCTAACGAATAATATTTACATGTCTGATGTCAATACAGTTCAAAATAAAAGAATTGAGAGTGAGTTCTGCCTGAGATTGTGCCCTTTTACAAAAATTGCCTTTTCTCCTGTTTATTTTCTCAAGGAGACCTTCTGGGGGAAAACAGGGTGTATATAAATGGCTATAAGTAGAGTACAGAACATGCTAAAAGCTCACTTTTTTTTTCCTGGTGAACCCAGAGACGTACATCTTCATTTTGAGGTATTGCAAATCACTCTGGTGCTAATAGATAATTTACTGTGGGTCTTGAAAGATGACCAACAATTATGAAAATCTTTGGCCTGTGCTAAATATTGGCAGTCCTAAACTGGCCCTGAATGAGTTAATGAACATCGGACGGACGTACAGACGTACGGACGGACAACCCGAATCCATAAGCCCGTGGCCACACTGATCTGTCAGAAAATGGACCGAATTATAGCTGCTGCGCAGCAATGGGTCGTGGCCGGGCACAGACAGAGATGCTCACGTCATTTTTTGCAAGTCCAAGTCAAGTCAAGATCCTCCTCTTTCGACCCAAAAGAAGAATTCACTTATTATTTATGACCAATGCAAGAATCATGGGAAATCCGCACAAGGCTTCATAGCCAAAACAACCAGCACTCTGAAGCATCTAAGTAACATGGATCCTGACATGACCTGTCTTAATAGATGGAATACAAGCTGATAGCCTCAATCTGATACTACTGAAAATGATACTCTCACTATGATACTACTGGATGCCGATTGCAGAAAAGGCTGGAAGAAAGCTTTTCAGGGAACGCCCATGGCCCGGTCTCAGGCCAACGAGACGTCATCAGCGATGATGTCAGAGATCCCCCTGTGAGGTCATCAGTGAGGTCAGACTCACACCAACGATGACGTCATTGCGGCCACGTCATCAGCGATGCAGTTCCCCCTGTGAGGTCATCAGTAAAGCAAGTTGAGTATCCCTGCACTAATAAGCTATGCCTTTTCACAATATGAAGGACCTTGAAAACAACAGATAACCTTTGAGAGGCCCATTTGCTATCAGGAAGAGATGAGTGAAGGACAGACGTGCAGTCAGCATCAGTCACGCAGCACTACTCCTCAGTCAGCAGCAGTCACGCAGCACTACCCCGGCAGGGTGACGTATCACACGCATTAACATTCATGCTCACACTCTGACACTGCAGTGTTGCACTCCCCATGCACTGACACCAGCAGGAGCTCCGCTAGCTACAGTACGCTAGGCTCATTTACACTGCGTCTCCTTGACAACAGGGCGCTGTCGAGGGCTAACTGCTCCAGACTGTGCAAGCAGATAGATGCTGCGAAACACACAAACAAGTGTAGGTAGGTTATTGCCGGCACAAACAGAATGGCCTCACCTTCAATCTTGAATTTCTACAAGTTTTGTGCCAACAAAAGGCTTCACACTGTCGTCGTAAATAAGTTGACCCGCCTGGTTGAATAAATACAGCTGAAATAAGACTGTACTTGCACATCAGACCACTCGGATCATTGATATGTGTGCTGCTCCATAGCCTGGGATTGAGAATGTACAGTAAGAAGGTCATAGAAGCCATCGGTTGCCATTTAACCAAGCGTGAATTCGCAATGGCTGCGACCACCACATTATGCAAATATCTGAAATGCAGGATGACAGGGGCAGCCCATGCTACTCTGTCTCTGCCACCCTGCATTTCAAAATGTTCGCCCCACCGTGACCGCCCCCCTTTTAGCCAATTGGCATGAACACAAACACACACGTTCACACGCGCACGCACACACACACACACACACACACACACACACACACACACACATACGCACATACACACACGCACGACTTCCATGCCAAATTTCAGCCTCAGGGCAAAAACTGTGCCCGCTAAAGGGTGGTGAACTTTTTGTGGACCGACCAACCAACCGACTTATAGAGCTGCTGGTCACAGCTAAAAAAAGAAGATCAAAGCAGATGACTCTCACATGGTTGCTCACACACACACACACACACACACACACACAAAAACACACACAACACGCGCACACACACAACACACAGACACTGCAGTGAGGATGCACATCCTCCTCCAGGCCTGTGCAGACTAAACCTCGGCCCCGCTGTATCTGATGTCTCTCCACAATCAGCCTTCCTGTTGAAGACCTCTTGGTTCTTCCCCAGCCCATGGGCAAACATCAGCAGACTCATACACACCCCTAAGCGTGTAAGAGTAGGGCCCATTATTCAATTAAAAGCTTGTGACCTGCCATCTGTGCTTGCCTTTAATCACAGCACAGTGTCAACACAAAGCTCAGAAAGAACATCCTGGCTCAACCCAACTCATATAGAAAAATGATCTGCATATTACTGTATTAGGCCTACACATTATATTTGCAGTAGGGCTGCAACTAACAATTATTTTCATTCTCGATTAATCTGTTGATTATTCTCTCAATTAATCGATTAGTTGTTTGCTCTATAAAATGTCAGAAAATGGTGAAAAATGTCGACCAGTGTTTCCCAAAGCCCAAGATGACATAATAATAATAATAATAATACATAAGTTTTATATAGCGCTTTTCTGGGGAACTCAAAGACGCTTTACAATACATAGAAAAGTAATACAGTAAACAAAACTAAATAACAAGAACGAATACAGATACAAAACAAATACAAATCAATAGATTGCAGAGATGGAATGGTGGTTAGAGGTAGAAGTCAGATATTGTAGACTGTTTTGAAGAGGTGGGATTTGAGTTGGGTTTTGAAGGAGGACATCCTCAAATGTCTTGTTTTGTCCACAACCTAAAGATATTCAGTTTACTGTCATAAAGGAACCAGAGAATATTCACATTTAAGAAGCTGGAATCAGATAATTTTTACTTTTTTTCTTAAATTACTCAATCCAAATAATCGATTATCAAAATAGTTGGCGATTAAGTTAATAGTTGACAACTAATCAATCAATTGTTGCAGCTCTGATGACATTCATACGTTGTACCCTATGTTACCTCATTAAAGACTTGTGAAAGCCTGTCAATATAACGAATGTTTTCTCCTTTATGTAAATGTACAGTATGGTAAAGTATGGTATAGTAATTTAGCTCCAAAGGTGCGTTTTAAATAGGAGTCAGCGGAGCTGGCTTCATCTAAAATGCAGCTTGTAACACTAGAGGCGCCAGCCGGAGTGAACACACACCGAGGCAGACACACACAGAGCAGGCAGTCACGTTGTTCGTGGACTCTGGGCAATGTGCTACAGAGTTAGCCCCTTGTTTTCACCTATTTTCTACTATCATCCATCTTTCCCCTTAACACTTAAAGCAGGACTAAACCCCCCAGATTTCTTGCAAAACTGTATTCTACTTGATTTGAAAACTCTGCAGGCAAGATGGCCGCCTACACTCCCTTCTTTAGCTGGCAGAATTCCTCCCCCATAAAGTAATATATCTTGGCCAATAAGTATGTAACATACAAAATAAAACAACCCGTAATATCTTAATTTTATGTAGAATGCAGAGGACATGTAACTGTTTAGTTAAACTTGCATTCCAGGAATATTGTGCTCTAAAGATAACGTTAGTGGCTCGAGACTGTTTCGTCCTGAAACCCACACGCTTTGCGCCAGCGTAACCTATGTGGGATTCGAAATAACGCATCCGAGATAGAAAACATTATGAATATAGCCACGTTATGAACAACAAACTAACGCTGGTGATCCGTATGGAAACAGTGTTACTCGAAATGGTTAAAAGTTATATCAATTTGGTCATTCAGTAGCGTTTTACTGCCATATAACATAACTAACTAGCGGCTAATATTAGCCACAGTAGGCATTACCCAGGGATGCATTGGTCTTAAAGGGCTCGCGCCGCGTGAACTACAGTAATAATCAATGGGGAAAAAAACAATTTTTCACATGAGTGGGGCGCGTGTTAACCCCACCGTAACGTCACGATGTACCAAATATCCCATTCATTTGAGGGCACACACAAAAGCAGTGTTCAACCCATAGAGGGAACTTATGCTGCTGAAAATGATACAAATGGTACAATGGTAACAGTTTGGTCTCAAATGTGGAAATTTTGACCAGAATTCTTCACACACCACCCCCAAAGTCATATATATTGGTTAAAAGCTGAAAAAAAGTGTTTTGGGGTTTAGTCCTGCTTTAAGCACTAAACTCTGTAGCTATCTGTTAACTAATCTGTCACCATGTCTCTCTGACCACACAACCACTCCACTCTGTAGCTAGCTATCTGTTAACTAATCTGTCACCATGTCTCTCTGCCCACACAACCACTCCACTCTGTAGCTATCTGTTAACTAATCTGTGACTATGTCTCTCTGCCCACACAGACAGTCCTCTCTGAGCCTGTGAGCAGTGGCCCTTTCACGGCGCTCCTCATATTCCCTAAGGGATTCTGCTATTATAGGATAAAAAAATGAAAAGCCCTTTTAGTAGGGATGCACCGATCCACTTTTTTCACTTCCGATCCGATTCCGATACGTGAATTTGGATATCTGCCGATACCGATATTATGCCGATATACCAATATTTTTCTTGAATATACAGTATAGGCAAAGATTTGGCCAATTAAAGATTTTTTTTTTAAATATACCTTGCAAAAAGCAGACAAAATTAAGAAAATATACAAGGCAAAGAAGGATACTATTATACATGGGCAAATTACGGCCTGTGCGGCCCGTACTGGAATTGCAAAAAAAAAAATCTAATTCCGATCCGATCTGATCCGTGAATTAGTGCCAGTACCGATACCGATATTGGATCAGCCCCATCCCTACCTTTTAGTACAGTTTGACTAGAGTCAGATACATCAGCATACAGCAGCTAGCTAGGCTGTTTGCTCTTTGCCTACTCATATTCAACAGTGGTATAAGCAATCAATTAAGCAGACACAATATGACAAGCAAACAAAAGAGCACTGTGTATAGACACTATTCATTCTCTCTCTCTCTCTCTCTCTCACACACACACACACACACACACACAATACCACCACTGAATTCTCGATTAAATGTTTTTGTACACAAAGTATATCCACACACAAGTTTAAAAAAACATCACTACTAACACTATAATTACATCTAGCTCTTTCTTTCACATAGGCTGCATTATGACACATGGATATCAGACTGTTAGAAGAGATTATCGCAGGACAACTCTGACATTAAACACTGCTTGGTGACTGGCACCCGCTGCATCGAAACATTCCTCTCATTGATCACATTCAGGTTAACTGGTGCGTTCAAATCAACAATTGTTTCTTGTGTTCAGTCTCATCACGCAACTCAGCAAGAAGAACTCAGGCAACACAGAGCAGTACAAACTTGTACAACACAGACTCCGACTGAGAAACGGAGGTCATAAGAAGGGATAACGGAGCTTTGTCACCAACCTTCTCCAGCTTTTCAAAGTGCTCCCGCAGGAACTTCATAGGACGCTCGGGTTTAGCGATGCAGAGGTTCACAATGCACTCTTTGAGGATCTGCTGGATGTTGTGCTTCTGCACGAAAACCTCGCAGCCCTTCAAACTCTCGTCTTCTTCCAGATTGGAGGAGGAGGAGGTGGCCATCTTTTCTTTTATGTCTGTGGCAATGGGGGGGGAGAAGAGGGTGGGCCAAGTGAGGAGGGAGGTAGGGCAGGGCAACAGAAGAGAAGAGGGCAGAGGAAAACAGTGACAAGATGAGAGGGGAGTAGGGGAGAGAACAGAACAGAACAGAACAGGAATACATAGTGGGGAGATAAAGATTCACCCCCTGGTTGCTTATGTCCCTTTGAGTCTTTACGCATGATATGTGATGCTAGTATAGCTAAAGGTGTATGTTATGTTTCTTTGTTGATGATAATTAAAGATAATACAAGTTGGTGCATCAGCTGATATATTATTATTATTACTAACGAAAATAAATACCGAGCAGGTGTAAGACAAAGCAGATAATGACCATTTCCTCATAAGACTACAGCTACAATTTGTTTTCACTTGTCAAAAATCACAGTATTAAAATATATCACAACAAGCCATGCAGCTGAGCAGAGGTAGCTTAGCTAACTGTTACCTGAGGAAACCACTTCCTCAAAAGGGAAATCATATATTTCATAATTGCACAATAATTCACAATTAGCCATGACTGTGGGGCATATAAGAGGAGCTACCAAACGGTTTCTTCGCAGTGAATAATATTAGCAGCCACAATATAGAATAGCTTTGCTGTATAATGTGAGTGAGGCTAGTGATACAATTCAGCACCTGCTCCAATTCGATAGACAGCTATGCTAACGTAGCTAGCACTGTTTGCTAGCCTCTTTGGCTTTGCTAATGACAACCGAATCCCAACGAAGATAAATCACAGCGAAACCCCCGATGTAGACTTTATCAAATGCTTGGCTTATTCTGCTATTTTTCACCGTGTCTGAAAAGAACAGGGCGCTGCAGTGTAAGTATCCTTACCGTTGTTCTGGGAAGATGCTCAGTAAACAGTGGTGGGATGGTGGTACAGTACAGTACACAGACTGGGCTAGCCGGGGATGCTGCTGCTCTCTGCCTCTCCGCTACCTCCTCCTGGCTCTGCCTCTGCGTCGGTCCCGATGACGTCAATCTGTCATCTCTCCGACCGCAAAGGCGCTCCCGCGGCCAGCAACAAGCGCGCGCCTAGCAGGTGGAATGAATCAAAATTGCGTGCCGACCGAGCTGCAGCGCAGCCGCCGCTGCTTTGATGTCGATGTGACAGGACTTGTGTTAATTGCCTCTGGGCAGAATAAATACCATATCCTAGGATTGGAACCTAACGAATTGGCCTGGCGATGATCAGGCTATAGAATACCACTATTTCTGAATTTCTGACAAGATACGGCCACGAAGTGTATGGTGCTCAATAGTGAGTTTATAATAATAATATCATAGTTCCAAGATCATTCATTAATTTATTGTAGTGGTAGTGTAGTCATTCCATCATAGCGATGAGAAAGCAGGGAGAAAGTGAGACGAGAGGAGGATTGTGAATACGAATAAAGTTTTGAGGTTTTGAATGAGCAGCTATCGCAAAGCAGCCTTTGTTTGTCGTGAAGCTGTCGGTTGCCACAACAACTAAAGATGGCGGCGATGGCGACTGAAGATGAGCGTGCCACTGCTGAAGTTATGAAAGGACTCGCTCGGCATTTGAATTGTCTCAACGAAGACAACAAGACCACAAGAAAACGGGCTCTCGAAGCTATCAAAAAGGAGACTATCGATAAAGGGCTCTCCAGCGGCGTGTTACAGGAGGTTTTCTCTTGCCTCCTCAAGCCTCTGCTGAAATGCCTGTCAGATCCGATGGAGAGATGCAGGGAAACGGCGATCGTGATGCTAGGAGAGTTTATTCGCCGTGTCCCTAAACCAGAGGAGTCGCTGCCTTATCTCATACCCTGCCTGTCTCAGAGGTTTGGGGGGAAAGAGATCCTGGAGCCCGCGGAGGAGCTGCGGCTGTCAGTTATGGAGATGCTAACTCTCAGCGTGGAGGTGTGTGGGAAGCAGCTAGCGCCGTATTTGGACGACATGATCAACATACTGCAGATAACTATCGTCGACCCTTTCCCAGACGTCAAACGAGAAAGTTGCAAATGCACTGTAAGATTTGCGAAGTGTGTACCAGGTTGGTGAAGCGTTTTTGGTGTTGTTGATAATGTGCGTTGCCATGGTTCCCGAGACACGCGGCTGTAGCTACGGTATTTGCGATAGAAACGCTTACTTTACCGTACAGCTTATATTACTACTACTACTGACCATTCAGTTTGCCACACATCTTAACCTAAACTGATCTTGATCTGCAGGCTGAATTGGGTTGGTGTTTTGTGCTGCTGCTGCTGCTACTACTACTACTACTGTTAAATGTGTTAATATTGCAATAGCAGAGTGTAGAACCTACCCTTGTGTTTGTGTACTTTGAGTGACTATACTTATCTAGCTAACCCCGATTACTTGCTTCTTGTCACTCAGACCTACAACCAAAATTATGATGAAATAATATTGCCTACTGCATTTGAATGATTGCTAGTTAAACTTTACAATGCAATACTCAAATCTGGTTAGTATGCCTTATTTGACCTACCATTACTTGTCTCAAGTGATATTTTGTATAATGCACCGTGACCCCATGAAAACTGTTTCACTTCACTGTGTCCTGGTTACCATGACAATGGGATGACAATAAAGCTGAATTCCATTGAAATAAGTGGATTGCATCTGTCCTCTGTCTCTTCCTCAGAGCACTTTCACATGCAGGCTGACAGTCTGGTCATGCCTCTAATGCAGACCATTGCACATCAGCATTCCCGCGTGCGAGTGTCTGTCATCGAAGCCACCGGTGCGGTCATTCAGCATGGCACCGGGAAGAACGTGGACGATGTACTCTCTCACCTGGCACAGAGACTGTTTGACGACTCTCCGCAGGTACGGTTTTTAGGCAAATAGGCCGCCATTAGAGCTCCTAATGTGTCTCATCATCACATATACTGCTGCAGATACCGTAGGTGTGAGCCAAGAAAACAATTTACGTCCTCAGTAAAAGACGCACTCTCTGTCCTCCTCGGTCCAGGTGAGAAAAGCTGTGACAGTTGTGGTTGGTGATTGGCTGCTCCACATGAGAGACAGATACTCCTACTTCCACAAACTCCTCCCCCTCCTGCTGAGCAACATCCACGATGAGATCCCAGAAATAAGGTAACAGTGATCAAATGAAAATTAAGTGACAGTGCTCACAGTTTCACCACTTTTACACCTTGAAAATGGGGACACACACAGGCTTACAATGCCCAATAATGCAATGCACAACAATAATATGGTGTGTATTGTACAATGCGTTTTCTCGACATGAAGATTTAGATTGGGTTCAGATGGATTTACATGAGCAGTTTTCAGATGATCAGGATAAGAGATCGGCATAAGAGCAGCATCTAAACCCCTAAAGACGTATATGTAAAATATATTGCCACTGCTCCTTCACATAGAAAGGAGCCAGACAATTGAGGTGGTTCAGGCATCTAGTAAGGATGCCTCTTTGTCGCCTCCCCGGTGAGGTTTTCCAGGCAGCTCCAGCTGGGAAAAGGCCACGGTACAGACCGAGGACCAGGTGGAGTGATTACACCTGCACGCTGGCCTGGGCGGGGCACGCCTTTGGATCCCCCAGTCAGAGCTGGTTATTGTGGTCAGGGAAAGGAAGGTTTGGGGTCCCCTGCTGGATCTGCTACCTCCAGTAGCCAACTCAGGATAAGCGGTTGAAGATGGATGGATGGATGGAGGTTGAATAATTAGGAAGCTGATTTGTGTTTCTGTGCCCTTCCTGCAGACTCCTGGCAGCCGACCTTTGGAGGCAGACAGGTGCTCAGTGGGAGAAGGAGAACGAGGACGACATCAAGGATAAGATGGACTTCCTCCTCACCCCACCTCCCCTCTACCCAGCTGGAGGTGAGGGACACCTAGCAGCAACCTAGTCTCTGCTACTTTGATAGACAGACATATAGGTACTGTAGTTAGATAGAAATTTGAATATTATTTTTACTAGATTTTGGGGCATTTCGCCTTTATTAGACAGGACAGTAGGCAGACAGGAAAGGTGGGGAGAGAGAGAGGGGATGCCATGTAGCAAAGGAGGTGAGCCACCAGGACGCACAGAAATGTGAATAGATTAAAAGCAGAAGAACCATGGACATTAGTAATCATAGCCCCATTAAAAACATTGCATTGCATAGACGTACATCTGAATATTACCTAAAGGTATGACTTACTTAGGTTTTTGCCCCATATCTACCACCCATTCTCCCAAGTTAATTGATCCAGTTATCAAACTTAGGTAGGTCAGACTCAGATGTAGCCAGGCAGAGGCCTAATTAATATATGAGTGACTGACATCAAAGCTATGAACTGAACTTTGTATAGGTGGATAGGCAGGCGATCAGGCAGCTGTGCCGGTCAACTCGACCTCCTTCTGGACTGACTTAAAATGTCTCCATCACATAATTATCTAAATTAATTTCCACGTTTCTTCAGTTGCATCATTTGTCATGGCATCACAAAGTCTCAAATGTAAAAAAAAAAAAAGATGAAAAAGATGAATGCATCTGTCCCAGTACGTATCTGATTTAATTCAGTTTGGGGAGTAAAGTGGCTCAAGGGAAAGTCATGTACCTTTATCTAACCTTCTCTACTTGCCTGAAGCAAAGTGTTGTGCTTCAACAGGTTCAGACTTGACCTGGCAGCAGTCACATGGCCTGCCTTTAATACAGCACAATATAAACGTCGACTTTATCGTTCCACATGCGTGTCATTAAACACAATTACTATCCCACTGTAAGACTGGCCTCAGAGGCATGTGACCTCCTGACGTGAACAGCAGCAACAAGTGCAGGGCTGCATGTGGCTGTTGAGGGACAACACCTCCGGCCCCTGACACACACACACACACACACACACACACACACACACACGCACACACACACGCACACACACACACACACACACACACACACACACACACACACAGTACACACAGTACACAACTGAGAGCCCAGAGAGTACAGGGTGGGGTGGTAGCTGTTGAGAGACTGAGTAGTGCCTGTTGCCTCCCCAAACTCTTATTAGTACCTATTAATGCCATTTGTCATCACGACATTGACTCCGTTTACATGCGCACAATATTCCGGTTTTTGCCCATATTCGGAAAATGACAATATTCCGACTAAATGAATAATCCACTAATATTCCTGTTTACATGCAGCCGTTGCTCCCCCCCCCCCTCCTAGATGCAGCTAGAATCAGCTGAGTTTTTCTGTTGAGAATAAACAGAGCAGCGCTATTCTTACCAGCATCACTTGGTCCATTTCAGGAGCTTGCTGCTGGAAAGTTTGACGTTGCGATATTTGCTCATTCAAATCTTTCATAAAAAGTAGGCTAGTACGTTATTACCTCGCAGGCTCGCAAGCATTTTGGACTTCCGTGGGCACCACTCTCCTCCCGATCACAAATGTGGGCTTTTCTTTTCGCATGCCAGAGATGATTATTATATGATTATATCGCCTCTTCTAGTGCTTTCTAGCACACATCAGTTGACCACAAACAGGCAACATGCATCGCAAACTGAGGTAAAAACCCTGATGAGACCCGTATCCGAATGCGCTGTATACATGATCAAAGAATCCTCCTAAAACCCGAATAATACTGGTATAACCCAGATGTCTTAATCGGAACATGCTAAAATCGGAAAAAGGCCAAATTCAGAAAATGCAACTGGAATATGCTGTTTACATGACCCTTAACACATTCAGAATATTGTCATTTTCCGAATAATAGTGGAATATTGTGTCCATGTAAACATAGGAAGAAACTGAGGCACTGAGGAAGAAATGAAAAAAGGCGAGACACGCACAATCCAAGCCTGAATAGGGCAGGTGCAGAGCTCCAGGCAGGAATTGGTAGAGGAAAGAATAAAGCTCGCACACTGCAAGGCTCCAGTTTGAGTGTATTTATTTGACACCGACAGGTAACGTTTCGGGCACCCTGCCCTTCCTCAGACTGAGGAAGAAACCCTGGCCTGGTCTGGCTGAAGGAAGGACAGGGTCTGTCAGTCAGTCAGTCAGTTTCCACAGCCAGCAACAGGTGGGCAACCTCCCAGTCCTTCTCCTCTCTAGGTGCAAAAAGTAGCCTTTGTTACATTGTTCTAAGACCTGCTGGTGTTTTCCCAACTGAGTAAAGGGATGAGGAAAATCCCTTGGCTCCAGCTCAGGCTCTATATTACGCTAAGCATTTTCCCACAGCTCATTATCCTGCAGACCTTCTTACATCCTGTAAGATGATCTCAGAGTCATTTTCTCACCTGCAATTTAGGTTCAATCTAAAGTTGGGTTGGTTGCTGAATTCCAATATCACAATAGAGCTCAGTAAGTGTCCAGGTGCATTTAGTCCCTCCCATTGTTGCATAGTAAAAGCTCTCCTACCAATGCGACGCAAATGTGCTATTTGTTTGAATTTAGTGCTACAAGATCACAAGATGTAGCTTGATTTAGATTTTTATAGCCGTGCAAGCTTGTAGCACAGACAATGATGCTGGGTGTGACAGTGTAGGCTTTATTCTGCTGTGTGTGTGTGTGTGTGTGTGTGTGTGTGTGTGTGTGTGTGTGTGTGTGTGTGTGTGTGTGTGTGTGTGTGTGTGTGTGTGTGTGTGTGTGTGTGTGTGTGTGTGTGTGTGTGTGTGCACGCGCGCGCGCGTGTGTTTGAGTTGAGCAGGGCCAGGCGCTGGATTGAAGAGCGGGCCCTGGGGCCAGGAATGAGTTTGAACCTGAACGTGGCCACCATGGCCTGCCACAGGAACTGTGTGTGTGTGTGCGTGTGTGTGTGTGTGTGTGTTGCGTGCGTGCGTGCGTGCGTGCATGCGCAGTGTAGGGCTGACCCTGATGCTTCGAACCTTCAATCGATGCCATGGTAAATCGATCAAAATCAGTGCATTGTTTGTTTGTTATTTATTTTTTAAATAGTATTCCAACATTCTTCATCAATGCTATCAACTATGCATCAATCTATGCATCAACATTCATTATTATTACTCATGACTCATCGTTATTCTCTCAGACAAGGACATTTAACCTCATGATAGTTTTGTGCATCACAGCCCTCATCTATAAGAGCGTCAGCTGCGTCGGGTCACATTTTTGGGTAGTTGCACGCCGGCTGCGCTCACCTTCGTGACCCCTCCCCCCCTCCAACCTTTAGATATATTTGAATATTAGCCCTCGTTCACACAGGATGCCGAACGTAAGCAGAACTGAAGCTTGAAGCAGGCACAAGCCAAACGTACGCCTTACTGTTCACACAAGACGCCTTCTCTTTTCCTCTCAGCGCCTACTCTAACACCTTGAACCCGCCCACAACAACCCCCATTGACTTCATGCCTCACGGCTTCACGGCTTCAGCGTCAAGCTTGGAAATTCGGCGTCAGTCCTGAGTGATCGCTTGGGCGTGGCGTGAGCGTGGCTTCGGCACGGCGTCAGCGTGGCGCGCGCGCGCGGGTGGCGTGAACGGCTCCGCCTGTTAACAAGGACGCCGAAATGAAACTTGTAGGTACAGCTTCGGTTGAGCGTTGCTTCGGGCGTGCTGTGTGAACGTGGGCTTAGTCACTGAAGCTTCGCAGCCCAAAGATGGTATCCGGGGACAGATGTAGTGCAGGGGTACAGCTCCTTGGCTCTGCGTCTCCTACAAGTCCCAGAGCGGCACTGGTGACAGTCCTGATGAATACCCGGGGACAGGAAAGACGGAAGAGGGTCTCCCCTTCTTTGTCTTCCTCCGTCTTTCTCTTCAAGCCGTCATAAATCTGCCCGGGCCTCCCAGTGTGAAGAGGTCACTGTCAGACACTGAGAGACGACCAGAAACAGGCTTGTTTTGTCTTGTCCCGGTGTCTTTCTCTCTGATTTATGGCTCTCTTCCCCTCGTCCTCTCGTCCTCTCTCATTAGTCTGCTTATAGGAGAGAGAGAGAGAGAGAGAGAGAAGGAGAGAGAGAGACCCCAGCAGGGTGTGAACTGTAGAAGGCTATTTGAGAATGTGCTCCACTTGCTCTGACACGTCCCCCCGTGGAGGAAAGCCCAGCTGTCAAAAAGCTATAGGTGGAAAACGGGATTCAGACTAGAGTCCACAGACACTTGAAAAGCCCGAAGAATTATGGAGGAGAATCTGTGACATTTAATTTTTCTCTTAAAAACAAATCAACAAGATGCTTACTACAATATACACTGCAAAATTCCACAAGTGGTTCATATGAAAGTGCTTCATAATTCACACACACACACACACACACACACACACACACACACACACACACACACACACACACACGCACACACACACACACACACACACACGCACACACACACACACACACACACACATACATACATACACATATACATCTATATACATATATACATATATATATACATATATATAGACATATACATATGTCTACATATATATATCTCAATAATCAATATGCTCTTGATTGAAATCAAGAGCATCCAGGTAGTGCAGTGGTAGATTCCCTGCTTACCAACACGAGGGTGGCAGGTTCGAGCCCCAGTGTTACCTCCAGCTTTGTCGGGCGTCCATAAAGTCAAATTTGGCCGTGTCAGCGGATGGGAAGCCGGATTAAGGGTATGTGTGCTGGTCGCTGCACTAGCGCCTCCTCTGGTCGGTCGGGGCGCCTGTTCGGGGGGGGAGGGGAACTCCCACGCGCTACGTCCTGCCGGTGAAACCCATCGCTGTCTGGTGAAAAGAAGCGGCTGGCGACTGCACATGTATCGGAGGAAGCATGTGCTAGTCTACAACTCTCCCCCGATCAGCAGAGGGGGTGGAGCAATGACAAACAAACAAACCTTGTAAGTAACTTCTCCTTCACCTGCCCTTGCTTGCACTCCTCTCTCCCCTTCCCCGTTTTCTTGTCCAGTGGAGCGCCCCGGGCTGGGCTGCAGGGAGCTGGTGGTGAGGAACCTGGGCAGGCTGGTGCCGGCCATCACCCACGACGTGACGGACTGGCTGGTGCCCACGCGGGTCAAGACCTCCCAGCTGCTCTGTGTGCTGCTGCTCCATGCCGAGGACCACTGCACCCAGCACCTCCAGCCTCTGCTGGCCACCCTCTACCGAGCGTGCTCCGACTCCGAGCGGGAGGTGGTCCACAACGTGAGTTTGAGGGGAGGGGAGGGGAGGGGAGGGTGTGTGCAGTGTGCATGAGTTCCTGTTCAGTTTCACTTCAAACTTTATTGTCACATTTATTGTCACGTTTGGTTTACTTGTCAATTTATGTGCAAATTAACAAATCTAATTGGCAGTGGGGAATGAGTCCCTGGTTCTGTGTGTGTATTTCTTTGCATGCACTTTGTATTATGTGTTCATGACTTGGAACAATTATCATTCCAACAGATAACCATTGACAGAGAGTTGGTCTTCAGTTTAGTAGGATATCCCACATGCTGTATTTCAATCTTTGGATAATCAGGAGTGACTGATTTTTTTTTTGGATGATTTGGTTGATTTCAGGACACATCTGCTGGTGTTTTGAGTAGACTCTAGCAGCAGTGACATATGGTTTAGACTGAGCCGAACCGGACTCAAGGACTTGGGATGCACTTGTTTACAGAGGAGGTTTCTGTTGAACTTTGATCTGTTGCAGATTATAAATGGCTTCTGTCACTCTCATCTTCATTTATGATCCCTCATGCTGCTTGTCTCTCTCCCTCTCTCCTCTTCTCTCTCTCTCTCCACCTCTCCCTCATGCCACTTGTCTCTCTCCCTCTCTCCTCACCCCACCTCTCCCTCATGCTGCTTGTCTCTCTCTCCCTCTCTCCTCTTCTCTCTCTCTCCACATCTCCCTCATGCTGCTTGTCTCTCTCCCTCTCTCCTCTCCTCTCTCTCCACACATCTCCCTCATGCTGCTTGTCTCTCTCCTCTCCTCTCTCTCCACACATCTCCCTCATGCTGCTTGTCTCTCTCCCTCTCTCCTCTCCTCTCTCTCCACACATCTCCCTCATGCTGCTTGTCTCTCTCCTCTCCTCTCTCTCCACACATCTCCCTCATGCTGCTTGTCTCTCTCTCCCTCTCTCCTCTCCTCTCTCTCCACACATCTCCCTCATGCTGCTTGTCTCTCTCCCTCTCTCCTCTCCTCTCTCTCCACACATCTCCCTCATGCCGCTTGTCTCTCTCCCTCTCTCCTCTCCTCTCTCTCCACACATCTCCCTCATGCCGCTTGTCTCTCTCCCTCTCTCCTCTCCTCTCTCTCTCCCCACATCTCCCTCATGCTGCTTGTCTCTCTCCCTCTCTCCTGTCCTCTCTCTCTCCACATCTCCCTCATGCTGCTCGTCTCTCTCCCTATCTCCTCTTCTCTCTCTCTCTCCACCTCTCCCTCATGCTGCTTGTCTCTCTCCCTCTCTCCTCTTCTCTCTCTCTCTCCACCTCTCCCTCATGCTGCTTGTCTCTCTCCCTCTCTCCTCTTCTCTCTCTCCACACATCTCCCTCGTGCCGCTTGTCTCTCTCCCTCTCTCCTCTTCTCTCTCTCCACACATCTCCCTCATGCCGCTTGTCTCTCTCCCTCTCTCCTCTTCTCTCTCTCCCCACATCTCCCTCATGCTGCTTGTCTCTCTCCTGTCCTCTCTCTCTCCACCTCTCCCTCATGCTGCTTGTCTCTCTCCCTCTCTCCTCTTCTCTCTCTCTCTCCACCTCTCCCTCATGCTGCTTGTCTCTCTCCCTCTCTCCTCTTCTCTCTCTCCCCACATCTCCCTCGTGCTGCTTGTCTCTCTCCCTCTCTCCTCTCCTCTCTCTCTCTCCACATCTCCCTCATGCTGCTTGTCTCTCTCCCTCTCTCCTCTTCTCTCTCTCCCCACATCTCCCTCGTGCTGCTTGTCTCTCTCCCTCTCTCCTCTTCTCTCTCTCTCCCCACATCTCCCTCATGCTGCTTCTCTCTCTCCCCACATCCAGTGCCTGGCAGCTGCTAAGCTCCTGGGGACGTTTGTCCTACCTGATGTCTTCCTCAAGCTGCTGCTGAGCCATGTGGAGACCCCCTCCTCTTCCTCCCACCCCTGGACACCCCTCATGGTGTTTGCTGCGGTACTGGCAGGCTGCTCCGGACCCCTCCTTAAGCCCCACCTCCAGCAGGTCGCCAACACGCTGG
>NC_139644.1:13711125-13726125 GCF_964638095.1 Poromitra crassiceps
CAGCCGGAGAAGATAGGTCAAAAACAGCAAAATCAGGCGTTTCCATCTAGAAGCTGAGTTATTGAGCCTTTTGTGAAATATAGCATTTCAAGCAAATCACGGACTCTGAAACTAATATTTTCTGACCTGAAACATCTGAACAGTAATTTCCTTCAATATAACAGCACCCCCACCCCCCTCTACTGCAAACTCCTCCTCCGTGGGTGTGTCTCTGGTGGCTTTGCTCGCTCTGCTGCTTGTCAGGTGAGTCTCTGCTGCTTGCGGGTCCACATTCGGATGGCCACCGCTCGTCGGGGGAGTCTGGATCGGGCTCGCCTCGCTCGTTTCTGGGGTTTCGGTTGTGAGCTGGGATGAAGCTGCGTCCGATTCTGGGCTTTCTGGGCTTTCTGCTGCGCATTTCAAAGTGTGCTGCACCCAGAGTCTATTTTCGGAGCCCCCCACCGTTGTGCGCCGGCTCCCAGCGCGACAGCGAAAAGCCTATGAGAATGGTTTCATCACAGCTTTTTCTGCTGTTTTTACTCAACTTTCTCTAATCTGGAGAGCACTGTCGCCACCTAATGGGTCGGTAAAATAGGTTATACACATTCAACATGCCCCAAAATTTTACAGGAGATGTATTAGGCATTGATCCACGTCCCACCGTCAAAAAACGCAATTGACGAACATACTCGTCCTTGGCACTCTACGTTACTAAACCAATTGACGAACATACTCGTCCTTGGCACTCAATGAGTTAATCCGGTTTCCCGCCCGCAGACACGGCCAATTGGGCTTGACCCGACCAAGCTGGAGGTAACACGGAGCTCGAACCAGCGACCCTCCTCGTGTTGGTAGGCAGGGAATCTACCGCTGCACTACCCGGACGCCCATCTGTGCACATACTGAGAGACTCCTGCACTCCAGAAAACCGTCAATATTCTGCTGATTCCATACATATACTGTATACATATCATACATATACTGTATACATATCATACATATATACATATCATACATATACTGTATACATATCATACATATACTGTATACATATCATACATATATACATATCATACATATATACATATCATACATATACTGTATACATATCATACATATACTGTATACATATCATACATATACTGTATACATATCATACATATATACATATCATACATATATACATATCATACATATATACATATCATACATATACTGTATACATATCATACATATATACATATCATACATATATACATATCATACATATATACATATCATACATATACTGTATACATATCATACATATATACATATCATACATATATACATATCATACATATATACATATCATACATATACTGTATACATATCATACATATATACATATCATACATATATACATATCATACATATATACATATCATACATATACTGTATACATATCATACATATATACATATCATACATATATACATATCATACATATACTGTATACATATCATACATATACTGTATACATATCATACATATATACATATCATACATATATACATATCATACATGTATACATATCATACATATACTGTATACATATCATACATATATACATATCATACATATATACATATCATACATATACTGTATACATATCATACATATATACATATCATACATATACTGTATACATATCATACATATACTGTATACATATCATACATATACTGTATACATATCATACATATATACATATCATACATATATACATATCATACATATACTGTATACATATCATACATATACTGTATACATATCATACATATACTGTATACATATCATACATATATACATATCATACATATATACATATCATACATATACTGTATACATATCATACATATATACATATCATACATATACTGTATACATATCATACATATACTGTATACATATCATACATATATACATATCATACATATATACATATCATACATATACTGTATACATATCATACATATATACATATCATACATATACTGTATACATATCATACATATACTGTATACATATCATACATATACTGTATACATATCATACATATATACATATCATACATATACTGTATACATATCATACATATATACATATCATACATATATACATATCATACATATACTGTATACATATCATACATATATACATATCATACATATACTGTATACATATCATACATATACTGTATACATATCATACATATATACATATCATACATATATACATATCATACATATACTGTATACATATCATACATATATACATATCATACATATACTGTATACATATCATACATATACTGTATACATATCATACATATACTGTATACATATCATACATATACTGTATACATATCATACATATACTGTATACATATCATACATATACTGTATACATATCATACATATACTGTATACATATCATACATATACTGTATACATATCATACATATACTGTATACATATCGACGTGCGCCTGCCTGCCCGACTTTTTATCATGGCTGACAGCTGCGGACTCCTCGCCGCACTCTTGAAGGACGGATGAAGAGAGGAGAAGAAAGGAGAGATGGAGAGAGAGAGGAGGGATAGGCTGCCTCACGCTGCGTACTGCAGCTTCACCAAATAACTTACATGGCTAAGAACTGAAGGCTAATCGCTTGTTCCATTGCAACATCAGCGCACAGCAAATCAACCATTTTGGCCTGAAGGAGACTACCGTAATGATGCCAGTAAAACGTCCTGCCTACAAAGTCCTGCCTTACAAAAGTACTGCTACCGAAATGACCTTTGTTCTTCCCGGTCAGCGTGTGTCTCTCTGTCATGGTTCTGTGTCGTTTGCCCAGACGTTTTCGGGCCAAAATGGCGGCAGCGCTGTTGTCAAAAAAGCACCAGATGAGCTTCATCTCTTGGCTTCTATACTCTTTAGCTTCACCTGTCTGCAAGGGACCGGCCTCCCGTGTGCCGCCGGTGTTTGTGTTTTCCCCTATCGCCGTGGCAACATCAGTAGCTGTCAGGGGAGGGGGATAGGGATCCCCAGCGTGGTATGCCACTTTAAAGGGGGGGGGGGTGTGTGTGTGTGCGTGTGTGCGTGTGTCTCTGCGTGTGTGTCTGTATGTGTGTGTCTCTGTGTGTGTCTGTGTGCGTGCGTGTGTGTGTACTATCCAGTGGTGGACAGACACACGCACACACGCTGTGTAACGAGGCCCCTGAAGCGTGCCCAGGCCAATGAAACCAGGTGTATCTCTCCTGGCTCCAGGTGTCCACCTAGTCATTACCACCTAGTCATTACACTACGCCACTTTTTCCGCTCTCCCTCTCCCTCCTAATGGTTGTTTTCTGTGCGTGTACGCTGCACGTGTGCACGTAGCCGCGCGCGCTAACGTGTGTCCCCTCCACCGTTTGTCATCTCATCTATCTCCTGCTTCCTACCAACGCCCAAGGACCCGAAAGAGAAGGATAAGGCAACACTCGCATCACAGCGTTCACATTTTGCTTTGGGGGGCAGACTTTGGCACCAGTTCTATTGAAGTGAATGGGGCGCGCTCCGTAAATCCCACTATAAACCATCATATCTGTGTCGTTTCACCTTGGATTGAAAGATGCTTCGACCACCAGATAAAAGAAAAGACACTATGTGATGTTGACGGATCTTTTTTAATGTAGATGTGCGCATTTGTTTTCCTTATTATTGGTCTCCAAACAGATCATGGCTCTGTGCAGCAGCTGCATACAGCTCAGCTCAAGCTCCTGTTTGCTCCAAAATAGAGTGAGATTAGTGAACTACATCATGATGCCTGATCAAACGAGGCGTCAGTCGACAATCTGGACGAAGCACTTTTCAATCCAAGACAAAACGTCACAGATGCCGTGTGATGCTTTATACTGGCCTCAGTGCAAAATCCCAATGCTGTGATGTGAATTATGTCAAATCCTTATTTTTGAGGGTCCTTGCGAACGCCCCACCCCCCCCAACCCCCTGTGTTTCTGTGCCGGTGAAGAGGATGCAGGCAGGGATTCCCCCCATCGATAAATGAGAATAAATACATTGCCAGGCAGGCGCAGGGAGAGTGTGTTGTCAGGCAGGCACAGGGAGAGTGTGTTGTCAGGCAGGTGCAGGGAGAGTGTGTTGTCAGGCAGGTGCAGGGAGAGTGTGTTGTCAGGCACAGGGAGAGTGTGTTGTCAGGCAGGCGCAGGGAGAGTGTGTTGTCAGGCAGGTGCAGGGAGAGTGTGTTGTCAGGCACAGGGAGAGTGTGTTGTCAGGCAGGCGCAGGGAGAGTGTGTTGTCAGGCAGGTGCAGGGAGAGTGTGTTGTCAGGCACAGGGAGAGTGTGTTGTCAGGCAGGCACAGGGAGAGTGTGTTGTCAGGCACAGGGAGAGTGTGTTGTCAGGCAGGCGCAGGGAGAGTGTGTTGTCAGGCAGGTGCAGGGAGAGTGTGTTGTCAGGCACAGGGAGAGTGTGTTGTCAGGTGCAGGGAGAGTGTGTTGTCAGGCACAGGGAGAGTGTGTTGTCAGGCAGGTGCAGGGAGAGTGTGTTGTCAGGTGCAGGGAGAGTGTGTTGTCAGGCGCAGGGAGAGTGTGTTGTCAGGTGCAGGGAGAGTGTGTTGTCAGGCGCAGGGAGAGTGTGTTGTCAGGCAGGTGCAGGGAGAGTGTGTTGTCAGGCAGGTGCAGGGAGAGTGTGTTGTCAGGCACAGGGAGAGTGTGTTGTCAGGCAGGTGCAGGGAGAGTGTGTTGTCAGGCAGGTGCAGGGAGAGTGTGTTGTCAGGCAGGTGCAGGGAGAGTGTGTTGTCAGGCAGGTGCAGGGAGAGTGTGTTGTCAGGCAGGTGCAGGGAGAGTGTGTTGTCAGGCAGGTGCAGGGAGAGTGTGTTGTCAGGCACAGGGAGAGTGTGTTGTCAGGCAGGTGCAGGGAGAGTGTGTTGTCAGGCAGGTGCAGGGAGAGTGTGTTGCCAGGCACAGGGAGAGTGTGTTGTCAGGCAGGTGCAGGGAGAGTGTGTTGTCAGGCGCAGGGAGAGTGTGTTGTCAGGCAGGTGCAGGGAGAGTGTGTTGCCAGGTGCAGGGAGAGTGTGTTGTCAGGCAGGTGCAGGGAGAGTGTGTTGCCAGGCAGGTGCAGGGAGAGTGTGTTGTCAGGCAGGTGCAGGGAGAGTGTGTTGCCAGGTGCAGGGAGAGTGTGTTGTCAGGCAGGTGCAGGGAGAGTGTGTTGCCAGGCAGGTGCAGGGAGAGTGTGTTGCCAGGCACAGGGAGAGTGTGTTGCCAGGCACAGGGAGAGTGTGTTGTCAGGCACAGGGAGAGTGTGTTGCCAGGCACAGGGAGAGTGTGTTGTCAGGCACAGGGAGAGTGTGTTGTCAGGCGCAGGGAGAGTGTGTTGTCAGGCACAGGGAGAGTGTGTTGTCAGGCACAGGGAGAGTGTGTTGTCAGGTGCAGGGAGAGTGTGTTGTCAGGCGCAGGGAGAGTGTGTTGTCAGGCGCAGGGAGAGTGTGTTGTCAGGCGCAGGGAGAGTGTGTTGTCAGGCACAGGGATAGCGCGCCGCGCGGTGAGTCAGGCGATCTGTGTGAGTCATGCAGCTTAAGACATGATGGCTGCTGAGAGCCGCATGGAAGCTGAGTGTCTGTCTTAATAGTTTATGGCCTAAAGACCGCCTCAGGAAAATGTCCTCACTGTAAACAAACGCTCTGGACTCCAGACGACGTGGAGAGCAAACTGTTGCCAATGCATATGGATATGTGTGTGTGTGTGTGTGTGTGTGTGTGTGTGTGTGTGTGCTCGTATAAATGACTTCCCCCCCTTCTCTCTCTCTCTCTCTCTCTCTCCCTCTCTCTCTCTCGTAAGATAAACACATTTGCTCATGCTTCTCACAGGCTGGAAGTCCCTAACCTCCTCCCCCTCTCTCTCCGCACAAGTCCAGATTCTTTTCATGCTCCCCGCTCATCGTTACTTGGCTTCTTCACTCTTTTCTTCCCCCGCAGACGACTTAGTGCCATGCGGTAGCTGTACAATTAGCTGTTCCAAGTTTGAGGAAGAGGTAGTGCGCCCCCTAGTGACGCCTCGGATCATTGTCGGGGGCCGATCTCACACCTAGAACTGCGGGGAGTGGAGGAGAGTGAGAGGGTGTGTATGTGAGAGAGAGAGAGAGAGAGAGAGAGAGAGCGAGAAAGAAAGAGAGAGAAAGCATATGTTGAGGTATGAGTGTGCATTAAGTATACACTCACCTACTCACACACACACCCCCACACACACACACACACAATCGTTTGCACGCATACACACACACACTCACGTCCCCCCCCCCCCTCGCCTTCCCACTCCTCGTCCCCAGACCAAAGCAAACACCTGGAGGGTGCTATCCCCGTCAAACCCTACTCAGAGCCTCTCTCTCTCTCTCTCTCTCACACACACACACACACACACACCTCCCTCTCAACCTGCCCCCCGTCCAAGCCCCCCCCCCTCCCGTCCAGCCCTAATGACAGGCCAGAGGAAAACAGGAAAGGAGGCCGTGATCCCAGTGATGGCATGGAAATTAGCCTGCTCTGTCTAAACATGAGCTCACCACCGCCACACCGGCTGGAGAGTGACAGCGATCACACACACACACACACACACACACACACACACACACACACACACACACACTCATGCGGGCAGATGGAAAGAAAGCTCTCACTCTCACTGTCAGTTATCTTGTCAGTCACATTTATTTGTTGTGTAGAAGAAGAGATGGGGGGAGGCGTGGTTATTTGGTGTGTTGCCGTCCGCGGCGATGAGGAGGGAGGTTAAGACAGTGGCTTAGATTAGGAGGGCGGGGCACTGTGAGAAAGAAGGGAGCAGGTAGATTAGGAGGGTGGGGCACTGTGAGAAAGAAGGGAGCAGGTAGATTAGGAGGGTGGGGCACTGTGAGAAAGAAGGGAGCAGGTAGATCAGGAGGGTGGGGCACTGTGAGAAAGAAGGGAGCAGGTAGATTAGGAGGGTGGGGCACTGTGAGAAAGAAGGGAGCAGGTAGATCAGGAGGGTGGGGCACTGTGAGAAAGAAGGGAGCAGGTAGATCAGGAGGGTGGAGCACTGTGAGAAAGAAGGGAGCAGGTAGATTAGGAGGGTGGGGCACTGTGAGAAAGAAGGGAGCAGGTAGATCAGGAGGGTGGGGCACTGTGAGAAAGAAGGGAGCAGGTAGATCAGGAGGGTGGGGCACTGTGAGAAAGAAGGGAGCAGGTAGATCAGGAGGGCAGGGCACTGTGAGAAAGAAGGGAGCAGGTAGATCAGGAGGGCAGGGCACTGTGAGAAAGAAGGGAGCAGGTAGATTAGGAGGGCAGGGCACTGTGAGAAAGAAGGGAGCAGGTAGATTAGGAGGGCAGGGCACTGTGAGAAAGAAGGGAGCAGGTAGATCAGGAGGGCAGGGCACTGTGAGAAAGAAGGGAGCAGGTAGATTAGGAGGGTGGGGCACTGTGAGAAAGAAGGGAGCAGGTAGATTAGGAGGGCGGGGCACTGTGAGAAAGAAGGGAGCAGGTAGATTAGGAGGGCGGGGCACTGTGAGAAAGAAGGGAGCAGGTAGATCAGGAGGGTGGGGCACTGTGAGAAAGAAGGGAGCAGGTAGATCAGGAGGGCAGGGCACTGTGAGAAAGAAGGGAGCAGGTAGATCAGGAGGGCAGGGCACTGTGAGAAAGAAGGGAGCAGGTAGATTAGGAGGGCGGGGCACTGTGAGAAAGAAGGGAGCAGATAGATCAGGAGGGCGGGGCACTGTTAGAAAGAAGGGAGCAGGTAGATTAGGAGGGTGGGGCACTGTGAGAAAGAAGGGAGCAGGTAGATCAGGAGGGTGGGGCACTGTGAGAAAGAAGGGAGCAGGTAGATCAGGAGGGTGGGGCACTGTGAGAAAGAAGGGAGCAGGTAGATCAGGAGGGTGGGGCACTGTGAGAAAGAAGGGAGCAGGTAGATTAGGAGGGTGGGGCACTGTGAGAAAGAAGGGAGCAGGTAGATTAGGAGGGTGGGGTACTGTGAGAAAGAAGGGAGCAGGTAGATCAGGAGGGTGGGGCACTGTGAGAAAGAAGGGAGCAGGTAGATTAGGAGGGTGGGGCACTGTGAGAAAGAAGGGAGCAGGTAGATTAGGAGGGTGGGGTACTGTGAGAAAGAAGGGAGCAGGTAGATCAGGAGGGCGGGGCACTGTGAGAAAGAAGGGAGCAGGTAGATTAGGAGGGTGGGGTACTGTGAGAAAGAAGGGAGCAGGTAGATTAGGAGGGTGGGGCACTGTGAGAAAGAAGGGAGCAGGTAGATTAGGAGGGTGGGGCACTGTGAGAAAGAAGGGAGCAGGTAGATCAGGAGGGTGGGGCACTGTGAGAAAGAAGGGAGCAGGTAGATCAGGAGGGTGGGGCACTGTGAGAAAGAAGGGAGCAGGTAGATCAGGAGGGTGGGGCACTGTGAGAAAGAAGGGAGCAGGTAGATTAGGAGGGTGGGGCACTGTGAGAAAGAAGGGAGCAGGTAGATTAGGAGGGTGGGGTACTGTGAGAAAGAAGGGAGCAGGTAGATCAGGAGGGTGGGGCACTGTGAGAAAGAAGGGAGCAGGTAGATTAGGAGGGTGGGGCACTGTGAGAAAGAAGGGAGCAGGTAGATTAGGAGGGTGGGGTACTGTGAGAAAGAAGGGAGCAGGTAGATCAGGAGGGCGGGGCACTGTGAGAAAGAAGGGAGCAGGTAGATTAGGAGGGTGGGGCACTGTGAGAAAGAAGGGAGCAGGTAGATTAGGAGGGTGGGGCACTGTGAGAAAGAAGGGAGCAGGTAGATTAGGAGGGCGGGGCACTGTGAGAAAGAAGGGAGCAGGTAGATTAGGAGGGTGGGGCACTGTGAGAAAGAAGGGAGCAGGTAGATTAGGAGGGCGGGGCACTGTGAGAAAGAAGGGAGCAGGTAGATTAGGAGGGTGGGGTACTGTGAGAAAGAAGGGAGCAGGTAGATTAGGAGGGCGGGGCACTGTGAGAAAGAAGGGAGCAGGTAGATTAGGAGGGTGGGGCACTGTGAGAAAGAAGGGAGCAGGTAGATTAGGAGGGCGGGGCTTGGTGGAAAGATGGGTGTCAGCTCTGGCTTTTGGCGACACGAGGGACAATTGAGTTGTGTTGGGAGAAAAGGCCATGTGGTAAGATATCTCTCTCTCTCCCTCTCTCGCTCTCTCTCTCTCCCTCTCTCTCCCTCTCTCCCTCTCTCTCTCTCGCTCTCTCCCTCTCTCCCTCTCTCTCTCTCCCTCTCTCTCTCCCTCTCTCTCTCTCCAGGTGATGTACTGTGAGCAGCTGCTGGCCTGTGTGGACGCTCTGCTGGACCGCTGTGAGGCGGACTGCAGCGCGGTCAGCCTGCAGCTGCTGCAGGTGCTGCTCACTGTCCAGAGCCTGTCCACCCAGACACTGCTCAGCCAGAAGGTAGGAAGACACACATACACACACACACACACACACACACGCACTCACAGCCTATCACATTGTAACATGCTAAAACAACACCCTCACAGCCTATCACATTGTAACATGCTAAAACAACACCCTCACAGCCTATCACAGGGATGTCAGAGATACAGCCCGCGGGACGGATCCGGCCCGTGGGCAGGTTTCATCCGGCCCGCGAGATGTTTTGGAATATTAAAAAAAAAAAAAAATTTATTATTATTAAATTCGCACCCCATTATCATGAACTACGTGTGGCTAATAAGCAAGCTAAGAGTTCATTCATAAGTTAATTAACCTGCACTACAAGGAAGTATGTCAGTAGGTCATCAGGTGTAAACAAAGCCGCCATGATGCCACGCTGGAATTGAATCGCGCATTCAGCTAGCTACCAAAAAACAAAAGAATCAACAAGATCAGGCGCGGACTGCATAATCGGGCACGTCGGGCAAATGCCCGCTGGCCTGGCCTGGCCTGGCCTGGCCTGGCCTGGCCTGGCCTGCAAAAAAAAAAAAAAAAAAAAAAATTGTGCCCGGCAGTCAGGCCACTCACTGAACAGCAGGCCAGGCGCCGCCTATTGGTTTACTAGTGGTTTTATTACTTTATTCAGGGTTAAAGTGGGTGCATCTCATTGTAAAATTGGACTTGGCCCAAATTGGGCTTCAAACGGCCCAAATCGGGCTTCAACCGGCCCAAATCTGGCTTTAAACGACCCAAATTGGCTTCAAAACGGCCCACATCTGGCTTCAAACGGCCCAAATTGAGCTTTAAACGGCCCAAATTTTTCGGACACCAGCACGCGTGTCGGCCCGTATCAGCCTGGCCTGCTTGGTATCTAATGCCGGCCTGAAGTATGATCCCAGTCCGCCCCTGAACAAGATGCTGTCGAAAAAGAGAAAGGTTGACACGGAATGCAGGCAGTTTCAAGAGAAAATGGAAAGAGCAGTATTTCTTTTGTGAAGTAATGGGTAAATGAGTCGAATTGATTTTAGTAAAAAAAAAATCGGGCCCCCATGAGGTCTCAGTTGAACAAATCCGGCCCTCTACCTAATATGAGTCTGACACCCCTGGCCTATCACCATTGTAACATGCTGCACCGCTGGTCTTCTCTTTCTTCTTCTTCATCATCTTTTATCGTATCTTTTTTGCAGTCGCCAGCTGCTTCTTTTCACGTGACAGCGAGGGGTTTTCACTGGCAGGACGTAGCGCGTGGGAGGATCACGCTAACCCCCCCCCCCCAGTTCCCCTCCTCCCCAAACAGGCCGCCCCGACCGACCGGAGGAGGCACTAGTGCAGCGAGGACACATACCCTTAATGCGCCTTCCCACCCGCAGACACGGCCAAAATGTGCCTGTATGGACGCCCGACCAAACCGGTGTAACACGGGGGCTCGAACCTGCGACCTTCGTGTTGGTAGGCAACGGAATCTACCGCTGCACTACGCGGACGCCCACCTATAGATCTTCTGACCGTCCAAGTCAGCAGCGTGAGCATCCAATCCCAGAGGTTTACAAGCCACAATCCACCTCACCTACAACCCACAATCCACCTCACCTACAACCCACAATCCACCTCACCTCTGTAACTCTGTCATTTCTCTGACATGCCGCCTTTTAAACACCCCCCCCCCCCCCCCCCCCCCAATCTTCTTTTTTCCACCCCTCTCCTCTTTTTATGAGAAAGGTAAGCAGGTTTTGTGAAGCTATTCGAGGAATTGCGAGCGCCTGTCCGGGTTCAAAGTGGGCATGGCAACGGTATAATTACCCACTTAGCCACGGGGAGCTGAAATTGCACCTTTGGAGTGGAACTTTAAATCCAACCCTGGGTGAAAGGAGGCGGGCAGGGAGGGAGGGAGAGAGAGAGACGAGAGAGAGAGAGAGAGAGGAGAGAGAGAGAGAGAGAGAGAGAGAGAGAGAGAGGGAGAGAGAGAGAGAGAGAGAGAGAGAGAGAGAGAGAGAGAGAGGTGAGCTGCGTTGCTGCTGGCAGCAGCTGTGTGAGCATCTGTACCCCTGTGTCGTCCGTGTCGTCAGCCCCGTTTTCGCCGATTACCGTCGCGCGCCTTCAGGTCACGACAGCAAGGCGACACGACTGTAAGGCGACACGCCAGCCGTCCAGCCAGTCAGTCAGCGCTGGGCTGACTGCGGTCGGCCTCCCAAATACAGAGGGCCAGAGGAGAAGAGCGCTATTTAAAGCTAAAGTATCTGAGGCAGCGCTCACTTCTCAGTAGGAGGTTAATGACAGGGCGAGGAGCGGGAAGGGATTGGCACCGATGCCTACCAGACGCCACAGCGCTGACCACGAGACTGTGTGTGTCAGGGACGAGACGGGGACAGCACTGACCACGAGACTGTGTGTGTCAGGACGAGACGAGGACAGCACTGACCACGAGACTGTGTGTGTCCGGGACGAGACGAGGACAGCACTGACCATGAGACTGTGTGTGTTAGGGACGAGACGAGGACAGCACTGACCACGAGACTGTGTGTGTTAGGGACGAGACGAGGACAGCACTGACCACGAGACTGTGTGTGTCAGGGACGAGACGAGGACAGCACTGACCACGAGACTGTGTGTGTCAGGGACGAGACGGGGACAGCACTGACCACGAGACTGTGTGCGTCAGGGACGAGACGAGGACAGCACTGACCACGAGACTGTGTGTGTCCGGGACGAGACGAGGACAGCACTGACCACGAGACTGTGTTTGTTAGGGACGAGACGAGGACAGCACTGACCACGAGACTGTGTGCGTCAGGGCACGAGACGAGGACAGCACTGACCACGAGACTGTGTGCGTCAGGGACGAGACGAGGACAGCACTGACCACGAGACTGTGTGTGTCAGGGACGAGACGAGGACAGCACTATGCCACAAGACTGTGTGCATCAGGGACGAGACGAGGACAGCACTGACCACGAGACTGTGTGTGTCAGGGACGAGACGAGGACAGCACTGACCACAAGACTGTGTGCGTCAGGGACGAGACGAGGACAGCACTGACCACGAGACTGTGTGTGTCAGGGACGAGATGAGGACAGCACTATGCCACAAGACTGTGTGTGTCAGGGACGAGACGAGGACAGCACTGACCACGAGACTGTGTGCGTCAGGGACGAGACGAGGACAGCACTGACCACAAGACTGTAGTCGGGTTTCCATCCACCTGTTTTTATGCGAAATTTCAATTTGCGCATAAAAAAGTGGTAACGCTGCCTAATTCACAAAAACCTCCAAATATCGATTATCGGGTGTATCGATAAAAGGAAAGTGTGGTGGAAACAGATTAAGCGATATTCCCTTGTCTCTCCATTCAAAAACCAGGCAGTTTGCCTTGATCACTGCAAAACATGACATGCCGTGTAGCCTCCACACAATAGGGCTACACACGGTAAATAATGGTAAATACGCAGCACAATACCCGCCGTGGTAAACAGAAGAAGACTGGGATATTAACTTTAAGGCGACTCACTTCTAGAATTGAATGAAATTGTATTCACTTACTATCTGCTCCGTGGATTATAACTTTATGCTTGCCGAGTTGCACCTGGTAATCCAGAAATGGCGTTATGGTACCTTTATCTACTTGTAGATCATCAAGAAACTTTAAATGAATAACGTTAGATGTGTTTAACAGAGCTGTATATCGGGTCTAGCAGCTGATCAGCAGCTCAGACAGCCTCAAACACGAGGTGATTGACAGCTCTATAATTTGCAAAATAGCAGCAGATGGAAACGCGCATTATTTTGCATTTTCTTTTGCCGACTGAAAATTCGATTAAAAGTTGCGATACATTTGGATGGAAACCCAGCTACTGTGTGTCAGGGACGAGACGGGGACAGCACTACGCCACAAGACTGTGTATGTCCGGGACGAGACAGGGACAGTCAGAGGGAGGAATGAATAAGCAGAGAGAGAGAGAGAGAGAGAGAGAGAGAGAGGGAGGGTGAGAATGGCATTGGGCATTCCCGGACATAGAGGAAAAGCAGCGCTGGTTTCCCAGAAAAGCAGCATGTCTTTCCCAGCGGCTGACAGCTCGGGGCTGTCTAGCTGTCCTCTGAAGGGGCTCATCTGTGACTCAGACAGCGTCTCTGTCCCCCACCGTCCCACAGGGACTATGAAGGGGACTGTGAAGTCCCCTGAAGGTCACTTCCTCTGCCCTAAGGAGTCAGCTCATTATTTACTCTCCTATCTCTCATCCCTGCCCTTTCCTCTCCGCACAGCTTTATTAGTGTGCGTGTGCGTGTGTGTGTCTGTGTGTGTGTGTGTGTGTGTGTGTGTGTGTCTGTGTGTGTTCCTGTGCCTGCCTGACATCCTCTGTGTGCGTCGGTGTTTGTGCTCCCCCCCCCGCCCCCCCTCAGTGCTTCTCTATGTGTAAAAGATGCTTGTTGTTGTTCTTCCCATGGTTCCGCGTGACGGTCTGAGCCTCCCCATCACAGCCGTGACCTGAGGAATTCCTCCCGTTTAAAATAGTACAGCTGTAATTGTTTAGCTTTAACACGCTACATCCTGTGTGCTGTGATCACTTTCTCTCATCAGCCCATCTCCCACCACCTCTAACCTGCCCCGCACACACTCTCTCTCTCTCTCTCTCTCTCTCTCTCTCCCCTCTCTCTCTCCTCTCTCTCTCTCTCTCTCTCCCCTCTCTCTCTCCCCTCTCTCTCTCCTCTCTCTCTCTCTCTCCCCTCTCTCCCCCCCCCCCCCCTCTCTCTCTCTCTCTCTCTCTCTGACTGTTTTTCTTTCTCTTTTCTTGACTGAATTCTGTATGATTTCAAGTCAAACAAAAACAAATGTGTGTTGTTCCTTCTGTCTTCCATGCCCCTATCCCCCCCTCCTCCCCTCCATCCCCACCACCCCCCAGGCCCTGGAGAGTGTGCAGCGGCTGGGTAAGGTGCAGGGCCTGCACTCGGTGCCTGAGCTGTACAGACAACACATGGGCCAGCTGCTGGACTGGCTATCTGCCTCTGTCAACGCCTGGTCCAGCTACTCCCCACAGAGGCTCCAGCTACATGTCATAGCCGTACAGTCAGGTGAGGCGGCCCAATGTACACAAGACAGTGCCAGAGGGAGAGGGGAGCAGGGTCATATGAGCCGCAAACATGTTATCTTGGTAAAGGAACATGAGACCGAACTTGAACTTCCACCTTGGGATGCGCGATATCGGGTTGTTTTGCCGATATCAGATATGCTGATATTTTCCAACTCTTTTGGCCGATTGCTGATGGCGATAATGACGTCAGTTCTTCCACAACACGTCTCTCCTATCGTGCAATTAACACATCATTATTATGCCTACTGTTATCATGATGGCCCACAGACATAACATACAATGCTTTTCAAAATGTACACGTTCACTGGGCAAAATAAGAAAACTACTTCAACTTAGGTTATGTAAAACATGCCGTATTTATTTTAATTTTTCAAATAAAACTGATAAAGATTTAAAAAAAATATTAAAAATAAAGATTCATCCTACTTAAAGTCGAGCTGAACCCAGAAATGACTTTTATTTTCTTTTATGCCTGGTTCAGACTACACGAATTCAGCCCGATATTAGACCGATTTGGT
>NC_139644.1:13731125-13738625 GCF_964638095.1 Poromitra crassiceps
CATGAAACTTTGTGCCTGAATCCCTCTCATGGCATAGATGCTTCAGTTTAATTTTGGTGTAATTTGGAGCCCATCAAAAAAATAGTGTTTTTGGCCGTTTTTTGGCCGTATCTCGGGAAAGGAATATGCTTGTAATAAACCAAACCATTTGTAAATCCGTCAAGATTTCAGCGAGTTATGAGTATTTTTGTCTGTGCAGGTCACTCACCCTCCAACAGCTACCATAGAACGTACCAGAAAGGCTTACTGTGGCAAGATGGCGGCCGTTCAACGACGCTGGTGACTCCGCCTTAAGCCATCTAGCCTTTATATATATCTATGCCTAACGCGAGCTCTATACCGGTAGTACAGACTTCACTTCATGTCAGCTGTCAGCCTGTCAATCAGCTGTCAATGCGGTTTGTTGCCACACAATAAACCAGCGGTTTGTTCCAAGCCAGTGTGATCCTTGACTCACTCTCACACGGCAGCCAATCAGCGTTGAACAGCGAGCGACTGATGCCCGCGAAATTTCGCTCGAGTTGGAATATTTCATCTCGGGCGACGAGCGAATTTTCGCCCTATCGCTCGGTCGCTCGGACGCCCAGCGATTTTTCTCCCGGGCGAATATACGCTCAATCGCTCGTTTGCATTGAATTTGTATGTAAACTCGATGCCAGCGAAAAACTTTAATAGGTCGGTGTGAATGCACCTTTAGCAGCTCCTCTGCTACAGACTGTCCTGTTCCTCCTCAGGGCCAGTCCTTTTCCTTCTTTGAAAATATTTTTTAAATATTAATCTGGATAGAGTTAGAATACCTTCAGAGTGAAAAAGTAAATATTAACGTTATCGGTATATACTGACTTAGTGTTTCCCACAGGATTTTGAGAATTTGTGGTGGGGGACCGCAGACCCCCTAGGGGGGTGGGGGGGCATGCCCCCCCGCGAGATTTTTTTAAACATTTTAAAGTAAAATGCATGAATTTGGTGTACTTTGAGAAAGCTTATGAGCAAAATTAAAAGGCTAGATCTATGAAGAACATGTCATCATTACTGTGCTGTGGGTTTACAATGACAAACTAAATTTCTCCCTATAGGTCAGGGATACTCAACTTGCTTTGCCACTTTCGTGAAATGATAGAAGGCGAGGGGCCAGTTAACACATTGAGTGCCACAGCGCTTCAGTAAAATTGTCTGGAGCCTGTGCCAGATTCACTTCCATTCAGTTGAAAACAGCTATAGAATTTTTTCTATTATGGCTATATTAACGGGGCTGGACTTTAATGAAACATTGAACACTCCTGCTTCTTCCAAAGAAGAAATTTTGTTTCTAGACAGTTCCATTATGAAATGACAGCCTCTCAAAAAAGTGCACTTTCAAGGGTTTTCTGTCGTTTTTTTTTTACTTTCCAAGATATAGGCCCTTTTATGAATACCTTTTGCACTCTAATTTCGAGCACATTCACTGACTCTGGCTGGTGTTTTCTGATGTGGTGGCGTGTGGTGTGGTTTCTGTGCAGCCTGTGTGCCACACACCCCTCCCCCCCCCCCCCCCCCTCCCCCCTCTCCCCTCTCCACCTCTGAGCTGCGGGCTCCTCCCACACGCACAGAGTTTGTTTTCTCGACTCCGTTTTTGCCCCGGACAGATCCCAGCGCCCATCAAGGAAATGATGCGCGCTGGCAAACGCGACTGAACGAAAAGGCTTGGCCGTTCGGCTTCGGATGCTGGCTTTCTAGGAAATCGTGTGGAGATAGATAGAAGCATAAGAGCTCAGTTGTGAGCGCGGATGCAGCCGAGCCCACTCTCCGCTGTAGACAGAGCAATATATACGGCTCTGGCAGAAAGCATGCATCGGTTTCCACTTTGATCACGGCTTTCTCCGCTGTCTCCTGTACAAAGTAAAGGATCTGAGGTGGGTGGAGCAGCTCCTGTGACGATGTTTAAGGTGGCGCCGTGTGATCCCTTGAAGGGATTCATGCTCACTGGCTAGGTACGACCTTAAACAGCAGAATTATGGAATAATATGAATTATGATTTTAGGACGTCCACAGACGTCCTTGGCACTCTTCGTTACTTTTTTTTAGGACGTCCACAGACGTCCTTGGCACTCAATGTGTTAATAAACAAACAATATACATTTTTCTGTAGCGGATTGTAGGTTTTTGGGGTGTCAGCCGGAGTTTAGGCTGACAGTGTTGTGCACACCGGATAGTTAGTTAGGTTAAGTTAGTTAGGTTAAGTACATATATAAGTGCCTGGGTAGCGAGCAGGTGGCGGTATTTGACAATTTAGCAGCTAAATCATAGATTATTGAAAGATATTCCATATTCCAGACTGAAATGCTATAACAGAAGTATTGGCCAGAATGACATGAACATTTATTGGACACTTATTCAGCGGATATCTTGCATGTTGCGTTCAGGTGCACTGTAATTTTTTTTTTTTTTTTTTTTTTTTTTGGTCAACATCTTATTGTGGCGGTCAAAATATTATTGTGGCGGCCCGCCACAAATTCCTTTATGTATGGGAAACACTAGCAGCTACTGTAAGACCACACGCTAATATCAGAAACCCATCTGAATTCCGTGTAACGTTGACTGTTCTTCTTCTGGGGAATTCAGCCGGCCGTCTTCTTGGCATGGAAAATAATCTCCCTCATAGTGTAATGGGAGGTGAACAGACGGGTCCGGTGAGCGAGCGAGCACGATACAGAGCCCGAGAGAGTGAGCGACAGAGAGAGATACAGATAAAGAGAGAGAGAGAGAGTGAGCGACAAAGAGAGATACAGATAAAGAGAGAGAGAGTGAATGAGCGACAGAGAGATATAGATAAAGAGACAGAGAGAGAGAGAGCGGAGCGAACCAGTGCTCTACACGCAGTTCTACAGTTAGAGTGGAAAAATATATATTGTGGCAGGCCATCGTTCTCTCAGACGGATAAAGAAATAAAATAAAAATGCTAAAATGGGGTCACCAAATATACTTTGGCGGCCATTAATATGCCTGGTCCACCTGCCCAAGTACATTTTATGTGTGGTAAACACTGTGTGTGTGTGTGTGTGTGTGTGTGTGTGTGTGTGTGTGTGTGTGTGTGTGTGTGTGTGTGTGTGTGTGTCGTAGGTCCAGTGATCGGGGAGTTTGTGGGCCAGCTGATGACCCTGCTCCGGAGCTGCCTCCAGCCAGACAGAGACCCAGAGATGAGGATGAGCATCTTCACAATGCTCGCTAAACTGCTGCTGAACTCAGCCAACACACTGCACTCCCAGGGGTGAGACACACACACACACACACATACACACACACACTGCACTCCCAGGGGTGAGACACACACACACACACACACACACACACACACATACACACTGCACTCCCAGGGGTGAGACACACACACACACATACACACACACACACACACACTGCACTCCCAGGGGTGAGACACACACACACACACACACACACACACACTGCACTCCCAGGGTTGAGACACACACACACACACACACACACACACACACACACACTGCACTCCCAGGGGTGAGAGACACACACACACACACACACACACACACACACACACACACACTGCACTCCCAGGGGTGAGACACACACACACACACACACACACACACACACACACACTGCACTCCAAGGGGTGAGAGACACACACACACACACACACACACACACTGCACTCCCAGGGGTGAGACACACACACACACACACACTGCACTCCCAGGGAGGAGAGACACACACACACACCACACCACACCACACCACACCACACACACACTAATGGCTCATTTCCACCACATTTTACAGCCCTGCACAGCTCGTCACCACTCGGCCCTACTTGTTTCAACCCGATGGACGTTTTGCTTCCACCGCTGGTCATCTGCCCCCGCCCACACCTGGTCGTCATAGCGACCGCATATCTGCCCTCCGCCCATATTCTGAAGTAGGCTATAACATAACGTTACAATTAAATCCATACACAGAACTTTTAAACTGTTTATGAAATACTGGTGCCTCTAAATGACCTACAGTGTACATGGGCAAATGTGACAATCGGCCAGGAGAATGGATATCACTTTGTTGAGGGACGGTGGTTGCGCTACAGAGTGAAGCCTCTACCCCGGCGGCCTCTCACCAGGCAAGACCGCGGCTTCACCAAAGCCCCGCCTGCGGCCTAGCGGAGCCGACGCTGCACACAGCTACAAAGGGCTTCCTGAGGAGCAGATTTTTTTCTCTCTCAAAACAATTGAAAATCACCGTCATGTTAAGCTGAGTAAGGAGATCGCTTTTATTTCACCAGAGCCGAAGGCAGCAACACAAAAGACTGATGGAAATAACAGAAGAGAAGGTAATCCCCACTAAACTGGTATCCAGCATTGACAGTAGATAGAGTAGACACGATTCTGCCTGACCAATCAGTCGTCTGCAGTGTTTTCACGTCACCGTATGGTACCGGGTCCACAGCGCTAGAACCAAACAAAACAGAAGAAACAAAGCAGGGACCAAAACTAGCACGACTCAACCCCGACTCAACCCGGGCTGGCCAGGTTTTTGATCGGTGGAGTGAGACAAAAAAGCGAGACGAGCTGGGCGGGGCCACGCTGATACCAGCGGTGGAAATGGGCCATAAATTACGTCTCAGTAAGGAAACTGATAAAAAGTAAAGTCTAGGAGAGAAGTTCCCAGTTTCCATTGAACAAAGACAGCCACTCACTCACACAGGAGGCTGTATCCCAGCTCCGTTTTCCAGCGTTACACTGAGCCTAAACCTCACCCAGCTGTTTGGGTTTGTCTAGACTGTGTTAGCCAAGTCATCACTATTAGCACAGCTCATATTTTTAGTATTTTCCTCTCATTAACCTGTAAATTACGCTAGCACCCCGCCCACAAGGGACCGTTATTTGGGGCTGTTCACATCTACCGTTCTTTTTTTTTTCCACAACTGCCAGCGCCCTTTCCTTACCAAAAGCAATGAGAAGCGGCGGCTAGGAGAACAAAAGGCAGACGCTCCCTAAAAGCGCTGCAGCCGACCAATAGCGATCGCAGAGACGTTGGCCGTTTCCCATAGCAACAACAAATATGGAGAAGTGCCGGTGGAGAAATACTGGTAGGACGTTGTAATCAGTGAATTACCTTACTGTAACCAACAGCCATCATAAAGCCAGTATGGATTTATACCGGACATGTATTGGAAATATCTTTTAAGCCTTTGCTTGTTCCACAACAACACTGTATTGTCTGATAGAAGAGCTAACCAGCTGATTAGTGAGCTAGCAGCTGCTACGCTAACATCAGCTGGCTTTTTAGTTCTTACAAAAAGTGCTCTCGGCAGCGTTTTCCCCATGAAAAAATACATAATATAAATAGATAAATACACAATATTGTCTTTGATGATAGGGTCAATCTGTCTCAATATCCAGTCTTCATACTGTAATTGGCCAAACGGACAATATAATGCAACATCACATTCTTTTTCAATGATAGTGGGTGGTGGTGAGCAGAATTTTGAAGCTTGATATCATTAGATTAGTATTAGTCTTTATTAAACAAGGACAATAAAATAAATACATAAAACATTAAAACATTGATCTCGTAGTGACTGACTGACTGACTAGTGACTAGTGGCTGGTGATGAGTTTCGCCAGAGTTCAAATCAGATTCAATATTGATATTAAGTCTATATATATTATTATAATATTAAGTCACATGCACATGGTCCAGCCAATCGGACTGTGGAGTGTTGCGAAATACATGTAGCATCACCTCAGCTTGGAAGACAATCATCCTATTATTTAGCTAAATAAAATTACCGTGGCATTTTAGCATCATTCCTCGATCAGGCGTAATAAATGGATTAAAAAAATGACGAATACAAATTGTTTTATTTTCTACGCAAATGCGAGCCAGCAACCTGTGTTGGCAGCTGGATTCCTAACTGTTTCTGTGGCAACCACCACTCACTGAATGCGGACTTCCATGTCCGCTTGTGGAGCTGGAGACATCTGGTCCCCCTACACACGGACCATCGAAGCAGATAACGGACGCTTATTCTACGTACCATGTGTTCATCCCATAATACAGTTAATGGTAATTGACAAACCAAAACCTCCATTCCAATCTGTACTTATGTCTCACCACCTAGATTGTAAGGAGACCCACTGGAGTTGAATCAGCCTCTTGGGGGGTATCAGATAGACCAAGTCAAACAAGCCGGTAGTTAATCATTCCAGCATACCACATGCCTGCTATCTGGATCTCTCCTCAGTGATTTAACGCCTTGCTTATCTCCCAACCCCTAATAAAATATGGAGGGTTGAAGGGGGTGTAAGACTCGTGTTTGGTACAGCGGGGGGGCGTCTGAGCTGAGCTGACGCCCAGAGAAGGGCTCCCGTTTGTGGGCTCCTCCTCCTCCGTGGTCCCCCCCCTGCCCCCCTCCAGGGTCCCATTCAAGCCATCAGCTGTGTATCCCTCACCCCCAGGCTCAGAGCTCTAATCTGGGGGAATGCGTTAAGCCCGAGGCCCTGCGCTCCCTGGGTCCCGCCCGTCGCAGTTGCCCCCGTCAGTCAAAAAGACAAAACTCGTCACAGGGGTTGCCACGGCGACGGCTGTGCCGCGTGTGTCACCGCAGCCAAAAGGATCTGTAAGGGTCGCTAAAGGTCGTGCGAGGGGTTAATAGGAGGAGTTAGAACAGAGGTCATCTTTACGTGACGAGGAGTTGAGAGCTGCTTCGGAATGAAACTGGCATCAGTGTAAAGAGTACAAGGCAAAAAGAATGCTCCTGAAATGATGCCACGTAAGCACATAAGTGTTCTTAAAGCCAAAACATCGGAAATCTCAACTTTTCTGCCAGCGTTCATCCCATTAGTTCATCCTCAAAAGTGCATATTAGACAAAAGAAGTCTCTGTCTCTCGCCAAACTGTCAACGTGGCCACCTGCGCTGCAAACTGCTCCTTTCCTCCCTAAGCGATATCTCTGGTAATCACAGGACTATCAGGAAACACAAATCATATTACACCTTCAAACGCTTTCAAACGAAACGCTGAACTTAACGCGCGGCGCTGCGGTGTACCTTCATATCTCCATTCATACTTCTCTCCTCCTCCATTCATGATTTATGGTGTTTGCCCCTCCTGGGCAATCTGCGCTCAGCAGATTGTAGCCCACACGCGCGCCGCTCCGTGTCATCACACGCGCCGCTCCGTGTCATCACGGGGACAATGATAGTTATAGAGAGAAGCTGGCCTCTTTGTTCTACAACCAAAAATGACATAATGACAGCTCGGCTGGAGAAGACGCAGAAAGCGAGAGGGAGTGTGTGTGTGTTCATGGAAGTGCCTTTCATCTCACACACACACACACACACACGGGTCTTTGTTTCATGTGGATTTGTGTGCTATGATTAAAAAGGTGAAAGTGAAATCTAAGTAGAAGGTGATATGTGAGAAATGAGACCCACCCTTCACTCGCTGGATATGACCGACAAAAATAATTCCCCACTCACAAGGGAG
>NC_139644.1:13741125-13838625 GCF_964638095.1 Poromitra crassiceps
GACTCATTCAGATGTTGTGTGTTCTTGAAGGACACAGACTCATCCAGATGTTGTGTATTCTTGAAGGACACAGACTCATTCAGATGTTGTGTATTCTTGAAGGACACAGACTCATTCAGATGTTGTGTGTTCCTGAAGGACACAGACTCATTCAGATGTTGTGTGTTCTTGAAGGACACAGACTCATCCAGATGTTGTGTATTCTTGAAGGACACAGACTCATTCAGATGTTGTGTATTCTTGAAGGACACAGACTCATTCAGATGTTGTGTATTCTTGAAGGACACAGACTCATCCAGATGTTGTGTATTCTTGAAGGACACAGACTCATTCAGATGTTGTGTATTCTTGAAGGACACAGACTCATTCAGATGTTGTGTATTCTTGAAGGACACAGACTCATTCAGATGTTGTGTATTCTTGAAGGACACAGACTCATTCAGATGTTGTGTGTTCCTGAAGGACACAGACTCATTCAGATGTTGTGTGTTCCTGAAGGACACAGACTCATTCAGATGTTGTGTGTTCCTGAAGGACACAGACTCATTCAGATGTTGTGTATTCTTGAAGGACACAGACTCATTCAGATGTTGTGTGTTCCTGAAGGACACAGACTCATTCAGATGTTGTGTGTTCCTGAAGGACACAGACTCATTCAGATGTTGTGTGTTCCTGAAGGACACAGACTCATTCAGATGTTGTGTGTTCCTGAAGGACACAGACTCATTCAGATGTTGTGTGTTCCTGAAGGACACAGACTCATTCAGATGTTGTGTGTTCCTGAAGGACACAGACTCATTCAGATGTTGTATATTCCTGATCATCAATCTGCAGAAGCACTTCCCATCGAGTCCGTTGTCAAGGAAAAGATGTGGCGGTGCATTCCTCCAATCCATCGGGAGATGACATTTAGCTCAAACTCTCTGTTTTGTCCATTTCTCATCAAAACAGATCGTCCCACTCGGCCATTTAGGAAAATATATTAGGCCGCCATCTTGCTCTCTCCTTGGCCCTAAGTGTTGGCACCCAGCAGGGTAGCAGGTGTACGCGGAGGCGAGCGGGTTCACATACCTTTGTCACTAAGGAACAATGCTTCCACTGTTCTGGACCGTTGTTCTATGTAGGAGCTATCGCTAGGACACGCCCCCGTGCCCTCGCTAGGACACGCCCCCGTGCCCTCGCTAGGACACGCCCCCGTGCCCTCGCTAGGACACGCCCCGTGCCCTCACTAGGACACGCCCCCGTGCCCTCACTAGGACACGCCCCCGTGCCCTCGCTAGGACACGCCCCCGTGCCCTCGCTAGGACACGCCCCCGTGCCCTCACTAGGACACGCCCCCGTGCCCTCGCTAGGACACGCCCCCGTGCCCTCACTAGGACACGCCCCCGTGCCCTCGCTAGGACACGCCCCCGTGCCCTCGCTAGGACACGCCCCCGTGCCCTCACTAGGACACGCCCCCGTGCCCTCACTAGGACACGCCCCCGTGCCCTCACTAGGACACGCCCGTGCCCTCACTAGGACACGCCCCCGTGCCCTCACTAGGACACGCCCCCGTGCCCTTGCACCTGCCTCCGTGCCCAATTGTGCTCCTCCACACACCTCTTCTATTCCCACTTCTTTAACTGCAAGGAGAAGCAAACATCTAGGGGGAAGCTGTGCGTGAGTGTTGGTGTGTGATCATGCTCTTGTTATCTTACGGGACCCAAACATCCTCACTCGAATAGAAAACCTGGAGAAGTGGAGGCTGAGCAGGACGCTTTACCATTCTCGTTAGGAATCGGAATTCTGATTAAAGTGAGGTCAGAGTTAGCGTAAGGCTAAGAGGTTAGTGAATGAAGTCAGCAGCAACGTGTCCTCACGAGTATAACACCACGAGGAAGATGTGTGCATGTGAGCGCAAGTTAAGGCTTCCCGTCAGAAGGACATTGTTCCCTCTCCGCTCCTTCCTGTGAAAACAATTAGCTGCTCCAGTTACACTTGGCAGCCTCCGATCGTCACTGATGTCATGCTGGATCGCATCTCTGCCAAAATCTCCCTCCTCTTTCTCTCTCTCTCCTCCTCTCTGCCTCATATCTCGCCTTTTTCTCTCGTTTTGCCGGCGCAGTTACGATAGCAAACACACGGGGTGACACACAGCAGTTTAAGCCATCACCCCCCCCCCCCAGACCCGTGGCTTGACATGCCACAGCTTCACCTTGTATGTCCATTTCCCCCGGCCTCTCATCTGTTGGTGTGATGAACATCTATCTTCACCGGACCTCCACAGCTGGGCTCCGTGCCCGCGCGTGTGTCTGTCCAAACTGACGCAACCCCTGGTCCTACTATGAATCAGCCACATACGTCAGGTGATATTTCACTTTGGTAGAAGATTCCACATGTCAACAACACACGCACACTTTGCAGAGAAAGTTGGGGAAGGTGTCAACGTTCTGCAGCTGTCCTCGGGATTTAGTCACTGTCACACGCATCAGTATCCAGGCTCTTCTCTCCACTTGTCCATGCTGATGATAATAGTGATGATGTGTACATGTGAGTGTTGTGGTCTGTAGCAGTGGCGTGTGTGTCTGTTGTGTTCCGTCTGTAGCTGCTGTGTGTGGAGGAGAGGCTGAGTCCCCAGCTGTTGTCTGCTCTAGAAGAAGACTCTCACACGGCCCGACTGCTGGCCTGCCGCTCCCTGGCCACCATGCTCAGACTCACAGGACCCACGCTGCACCCGGATGCACTCAACAAGATCTACCCTGGTAGAGAATACACACACACACAATATTCTGTCACACTGCACTGCACAGTATTGTACTTTGCATGAAAGAAGATGTTGATTTACGATGCCAAAAGTGCAGTGAAATAGTTTCTTTCCTCTGATGAAGAATGGTGATTAATAATCATGATCGCAACATCTAGCAAAAAGTCAGGATTATCATTTGAGGGGCGTCCAGGTAGTGCAACACGAGGGTCGCAGGTTCGAGCCTCCCTGTTACTTCTGGCTTGGTCGGTCGTCCATACAGCCACAATTGGCCGTGTCTGCGTTTGGGAACTGAAGCCGGAATATGGCTATGTGTTAAGGGGTATGTGTCCTGGTCGCTGGCTCGCTGCACTAGCGCCTCCTCTGGTTGGTTGGGGGCGCCTGTTCTGGCAGGGGGGAAGAAGTGGCTGGCATGTATAGAAGGAAGGGAAGCATGTGTTAGTCTACAACTCTCCCCAGACAGCAGGAGGAATTGGCCAAGTATAATTGGGGAGAAAACGGGGGGTGATGGGAACAGAATCATTTCAACTGCTATCGTGCAGTTGCAGTGTGCACAGGCACACACTGTACACTCCTCTCCACTGCTCGAGAATCCTCAGCATCTATTTCTCTGTGTGTGTGTGTGTGTGTGTGTGTGTGTGTGTGTGTGTGTGTGTGTGTGTGTGTGTGTCTCTCTCTCTCTCTCCCTCAGACCTGCTGAAGCGTCTGGATGACAGCAGTGAGAAGGTGCGTGGTGTGGCTCTGGAGGCCCTGGGCCTGTGGCTGTCCGGCCTGCCCACAGACTATAGCCCCCAGCTCTGTGCTCCTCACCTGGCCTTTCTCTTCCAACAGCTGCTGCTACACCTGGACGACCCCAACAGCTCAGTGCAGGAGCAGGTCCTCGGTGAGAATGCTCTGGCCAGGGGTTAAATATTCATATATATATATATATATATATATATATATATATATATATATATATATATATATATATACATACATACATACATACATACATACATACATACATACATACATACATACATATATATATATATATACATACCTTATATAGATAGATAGATAGATAGATAGATAGATAGATAGATAGATAGATAGATAGATAGATAGATAGATAGATAGATAGATAGATAGATAGATAGATAGATAAACAAAGGTCCTGGGCCAGATTAGAACCCAGGACATTGTGTTGGATACACACCTCATGGACCAGGGTAGCTTTGATATATTTTATGCTGAGGCATTGTGTTTTGAGGATTAGGATGAGGAAATCTACACATCCTGATAATGCTTCATTGAAGATGGATGCAAAAAGCAATAATTAATCTGAATCATTGGGGGGGAGGGATTTACCCCCAACATATTTACTTCCTGTGGAATGCAGCATAGTCAGGTGAGGTATTTACAATGTACAGGGAACGGAGTTGAACCATCAGCCCTTCCCTCAGGCCTTGCTTAAGTTTCACCGTTAAATCCGTTAAAAAGAACCATAGTCTTGATGAAATACAGGATTTTTTTCCTTTTTCTTGGTGGTCTTTAATGCATTTACTGTATGACTGTTCTTCTAAAAACGTGACACTGACAGCACTTGATACCATACTAGATAAGATAAGACTGGGGAGGATTGTGAATATAATATTATAATAGGAATCATATGGTTACCATAATGTGAATGAAAATGATGATGCGAGGTGGTCGTAATGACTTTGATTGTCTGAGAAAGGTCTTTAGCTGATCCAGGTAGAAGATGGTGACGGTGAGTATGAGGTTATGATGAAGCCAGGGCCTAGCTGTGATGTTCTGCAGACCGGCCTGCCGTGTCCCAGGCACTCACAGAGGGATGAGAGGAATTAGGGTATCCCCTATCAAACACTAACTGGCCCGCTGCCAACAGATCCCCCCCCTCTCGTTTATTTCAAAGGCTCTCCGTTATCCTCCTTTTCCACGCAATCCATCACTGGCAGCAGCCCGGGCCAAGCCCCGCCCCCCTGCCAGAGCAAGTCCATCACTGGCCGGCTGTGTGTGTGCGTGTGTGTGTGTGTGTGTGTGTGTGTGTGTTGTGTGTGTGTGTGTGTGTGTGTGTGTGTGTGTGTGTGTGTGTGTGTGTGTGTGTGTGTGTGAGAGAGAAACACACACATGTACCCTCTACACCTGGGGTAGGCACGGCCATCTGCAGGGGCGAGTGTGTGCCTCTCATACCCTGCTCACCCCCACCCACCCCCCCGGATCTGAGAACATCCCTGAACGGTCCCCCCCCCCCCCCCCCCCCCCCCCCCCCTCTAATCGCAACCACATGGAGACCTCCATCTCTCCACACACACCCATCCCACTTAATCCCCCCGTCTTTTATCTGTCCCTCTGCCCTCGTTCTATCTGCCTCTCTTCTTCCTCTCTCGCCCGGTGTTTCCCCAAAAGCTCGACGCTCCGCGGCTTCACGGGTGACTTTTATTTATGTCTCTGTGGAAAGTCTGAGTGGCCCCGAAGCTCCTCTGGACTTTCACTCTCTCCCACTCTCCTGGATGTTAGCTGTCATTACTTCTGACAGGACGCAGGTGAGCCCTGATGCCTTAGCCAGAGATGAGAGGCCTCAGGACGGATCTCTCATCTTCATATGGTCATATGGGGGGAGGGGGGGGGGGGGGGGGGGGCATCCTCACACTCGCCAGATGCAGCAAGAACTTCCATACCATGAATTCTACTGTAGCTCTGCAAAACGGCATTTTGAAAGGCTTCCAATGACAATAAGCATTTTTGTCGTGGCCATTGGTTGTTAAGTGTCTGTAACCTTGACTGCAGAAGTTGGAATAATACAGATGTAAATCAACTTCGAGAACCGACCGTCGCTTAAATATTTCTCGTAGTAGAGTGCTGGTGTTTGGACTAGTCTCTCTTTTTGAGAATTTCTTGGCTGCCATAGCCTATGCTGGATCTTTCTCAGCATGCAAAAAGACTTCCTCTCACACTGACACTATGGCAATTAGTGATGCAGCAGAACTGATATTTGGCTATTAGCAAGCTAACACACAGTGACTCCAAACTGTGATGGTCTAAGTCTGTATTGTTCAAGAAGAGGGATGGATTAGTTTGCTACTAAGTATTGGCCAAAACCTTGAATCGATATCAAGACTGAAAATGTTTTGTTTTTGTTTTTATCCTTTTTTTTTTCTCTTTCCCTGTTTTCTCCCCAATTGTACTTGGCCAATTCCCCCTGCTGTCCCGGTCGTTGCTCCACCCCCTCTGTCGATCTGGGGAGAGCCGTAGACTAGCACCATGCTTCCTACGATACATGTGCAGTCGCCAGCCGCTTCTTTTCACCTGATGCCGAGGAGTTTCACATGTGGGAGGATCACACTATTCCCCCCAGTTCCCCTCCCCCCTGAACAGGCGCCCCGACCGACCGACCAGATGAGACCAGATGAATCCGGCTTTCCCACCCGCAGACACGGCCAATTGTGCCTGTATGGACGCCCGACCAAGTCGGAGGTAACACGACGAGGGGCTCGAACCGGCCACCCTCGTGTCGATAGGGCAGGGAATCTACCGCTGCACTACCCGGGACGCCCACAAGAGTGAAGAGGTTGTGTGCGTGACAATAGTGTGCTGTATGAGTTCCATCACACTCAGGCCTGTACAGCACAGAGAGGGGAATGTGAAATGAGATGACCTCACATGGTGCTGAGTGATGGTCTGAATCTGACAGCAGACATCATGGCCGCCCGCGCCGCGCCGCAAAGCTGGACGCATTCCACACTCTCATGCAGCGCTCCGTCTCTGTTTGAAGCCTCCTTCTCTCTTCTCTCCCCCCCCCACCAACTCTCTTCCTTTCTGCCTCTTTGTTCCTTTTATTCTTGATCCCATTCTTATGGGTCTTGGATTTCAAACGCATATCTGTGAAGTGGCTTGATGTCTGCGGCATGTCCTGACAGCATGACGGACAGCACCGCCCCACCTCCACCCACCTCCTCTCGGTCTCTCACACATTCTCTCTCTCTCTCACACACACACACACTCTTGGCAGCGGTATAGCTCACTTCTCACAAGTCATCTTTGTTCTCCTTCATGTCCCAGTCCCACCGCTCCCCCAGCACAGTACAGTGTACACAAAGGGTAAAAATCCCCCTCCACCTCCTGGAGGAGCACAGGTGGGTTCCGTGAGGTATCAGATGATGAGTTTACATGAGCTAACTCATCCGGAGTGACGGCGCGTCACCACCAGAGAGCGTCACTTTTGCAATGTGGTTTCCTCAGCATTTGCCCCTGACAGCAGTTCAGGTAACTCTATATACCTCTGATGCTCAGCAGTAGGTCCCGGACGGTGTGGGAACCGTAGGAGGAATCTATTTGAAGGGGAATTACCGCCTCCCGGTGGAAGGAGGGGAGATGATGTGCTCATGTTTGGGTTGAAGTTTATCTACTGTGTAGTTCATTATTGCCATCTGCTGGCTGCTTTTGGAAGTTGTAGAAAATGTCACATGAAGTTCTATGGTGAACAGAGATTTGTCATTAAGTGGCAGTCTATGCCATGGGAATAGTATTATTATCTCCGGCAGGAGATCGTGTGTGTGTGTGTGTGTTTGTGTTTGTGGTATGATCAGTTTAGTAAAACTAACATAATCATTTTATAAATTTGACTTTAAGAGAAAGCAAACAGAGCAGCAAATAACAAGACCACCGACCCCTTTTATTTTAGCTTGCAGAAGTTAACAGCACTAGTGCTCAGTTGATTTTTATGCTTTTGCTAATTGAGAGTGCCTCTAATATCAAATATGTCAATAGTTTGACTTGCATTGAATTTTGAATGGAGGACTTTCTTATATTTACCACACTATCAAATTACCGTATTCCTACTTTTACTTCAGTAAAAGATGTCATTCTAATCCTGACTGACCCCTGTCTGTTATGCTGTTTTTGTGCGCGTGTGTGTATGTGTATGTGTGTGTGCGCGTGTGTGTGCATGTGTGTGTGTGTGTGTGTTTGTGTGACCAGGGATCCTGAAGACGGGCAGCTCGGTCCACCCAGCACTTCTGCAGAAGGAAGTGGCGGCGGTGAGGGACAAACAGCGCAGCCCGGTTTACTGTGACCAGCTGCTGCAGCACATCAGCTCACTACACTACACGGTGCTGGAGTGTGCTGGAGACTGTACAGAGTGACAACCTGTGGTTCTAACACATCGAACACTCGGAAACAAACACAGACTGGAGTTTAGGCCTGGATTTTGTACCTTCAAAGAATGCAGCTTTTTACTCTCATCTTTTACTGTAAATCTGGTGTTGATGATCAATCTAAAACCAACTGCAGATTAACATGATGCATCCCCCCCTCCCCCTCCCACTCAAATGGCTAAATTAAACTTCAGTCATTGTCCACATAAACAATGATTTAATTCATAAATATTGATTACAAAATTAATCAATGGAGTTTCGACCTACATGGGGATGAGGAGATAATGCTATTCATTTAATTTGTGAATTCACCTTCCACAGAGTTAGTAAGTTATTGGTCTTCTTTATCATTCCTCTTGGAGCTGTGTTCTGTTCTTTCTATGCAAAGTGCCTCCTTATTACGATTTGGACATTTGTTGAATATTTCTCATGCATCTCTTGTTAAAAGAGCTGCTTATTCCTTTTACACTGATTTGTATTTTTAATTAAAGGAACACTCTGCCCATTTTCAACCAGCTTTGTATCATTAGAACATCAGTAGTATATCAGAAAACTGTCGACTGTTTTGAAGTCTGTCATTTAATTTGACAGTTATTGAGTGTTAAAGTGTGGACCAGTGACATCACTGGTCCACACTAACTTAAATTAATAACTCATTAACTCAAATCAACTCTCAATAACTGTCAAACTAGATGAATGATGAATAGTTTGACAGTTATTGAGAGTTGATTTGAGTTCATGAGTTATTCATTTGAGTTAGTGTGGACCAGTGATGTCACTGGTCCACACTTTAACACTCAATAACTGTCAAATTAAATGACAGACTTCAAAACCGTTTACAGTTTTCTGATATACTACTGATGTTCTAATGATACAAAGCTGGTTTAAAATGGGCGGAGTGTCCCTTTAAGGTAAACAGTATCATGTGAAATTTAATAAAAATAATATTCACAAAAAGGGAAAGAAACTGATTTTTGATTGATTCTGTGGTTTCACTTGTGTGTTTTAATGGTAGTATTACTCACACACTCCAAAGATCTTTCTCTCAAGCCAGTCTATCTCTTCCACACTCTTTGAGTAGGAGCATTTGTAAATTGTGGGAGCCAACGCATCTGTCTTGAGAGACTACAACATTCTGAAAATGCATATCTACATGACTGTGGGGAAACAGTGTAATATTGCTGCAATCCTGCACTCAAACTGCCAACATCCCAGGTACCAGATGGAGCAGTGTGAGCCTGAACAGACCATCCCTGCTCTCCTCAGCAACAGCATAAGAACCAGAATCAGACTGTGGGTAAGGTGATTTTGCCTTCAAAATAAAAGTATATTTAATTTTATTTTCACTTCTGGATGGGAAACTAGCTGTAAGCTAACATAGAAACCCTACTAGCAATGTATATGCTATTTCATGACCAGTGTATCATTTTTGCATATTACCAGTCTGGTAAATATGCAGAAATGATTATTTAAACACAAGAACAGTCCTCTGTGTACTTCCCTATATTACATGCTCTAAAAATAAAGCACATTGTGTGTGGGGGCGGGGGGGGGGCGACAATTGTATTTATTTACTAATTCATTTATTATTATTGTTTGACAATAGATTAGTCTTAAAATGCGGCCCTTGTTCCACTTCTCTATTTTGTATTTCTCAAAAAAACTTCACATCCCATGTCCCATGTAGCCTTTTATTCTGGAAGATGTGAGCGGAAGTCCTGTGTGTATTTATTCTGGATGAAGTAACACTGATGACAGCACGACCCCTTTGCCACCCGTCCTGTACATCCATCGGTCCTCTTGCGTCCTCCCTCCACACACCGGCAGCAGTTGAGTTAGTATGAAGGTAAAGTGCTGAGAGAGAGAGAGAGAGACATGTTGCGGCTCTGCAGCAGGGCAGGGCGGACAGTGGGAACAGACCACAGAGTGGGCTCTGCTTATGACTGACATGCGACCATGTAGCAGCTAGTCACCTCACCTGAGTGCTGACAGTGACCGTTTACGCAGTGCTCCCCATTGACTCCATCCTTTGCGCCATAATTATCCACATTGACCCAGGCCGCACGTGCCATTCTCTTTGCCATGCTACAGATGGGAGGGGAGCTGATGTATTTCTCGGCGCTGTTCGTGCTGGTGATGGCCGGGACGAGGAGCGCCGCCGGGGCGTCCCTGCTCACCGCGTCCCTCTACGTCTTCATGGTGATGTTCCGCTTCCCCCCGGTGCCCGCCGAGCAGGCCGGCCGGGTGCTGCGCCCCGGGGCCCCGGCAGGGCAAGGCGGCTTTGTGCCCGTGGTGGCGCACCGCGCAGGCGGCCACGACGCCCCGGAGAACACGCTGGCTGCCATCAGAGAGGTGAGATGGGTGATGGGCAGGCCAGGCTGACATGCTGCAATAATCTTCAATAGCAAAATGGATGGAGTAACGTTATATAGTTCTCTGATACATTTTAGAGGAAGGATAATAAATGTCACAGTAAATAAATCGCCTATTTAGTTCATATAGGAATAGTAGTGATCATTGAGTTAAAAAAAACTGTCATACATTGTACACAATCAAGTACAATAAGATCATCATAAACTCATGTGAACTTTAGACTATAGCCAATTTCCATCAGGGATATTTTGTAGTAATAGATTGATAGCCTATTAACTACTTTGGCTTTAAATCACATGCTCCCTTATTCTTAATAGTCAACCAATACTGCACTTTTCACGTTTTTACTGTGCAGGATTGAGTGAAAGCAAAAGCCATCATGGCTCATGTGGTCAGCCGCAGTAATGGTGGAAAACCAGGTGTATTGACTATATTCATGACATGTCATCATGAAGCCATCTCCATCCATGGGTGAATGATTCAGTCCATAAGTACATACAGTAACCCCACTCAGGTTCCCATTGTGCACCACAGACACACTGAGACTTGTAATGAAATCCTGTCTCCCCGGCTGTGCCTGTCTTTTCAAATGTGCAAAGTGCTGAGCCAGTTCTGCTGTGTGTCCTTGCCAGATCTCATTGATACAGTGTCCCGGTATCAGGTTGTGGCTAACACTGGATCCAGCATTCTCCCATCCCAAACACCTCTGGATTTGACTTGACACTCTTGAGCCAACACTTGTTTAAAATTAGAGACCCCTCTCCAGCTCCCCTTCCTGTTCAACGGCCTGGAGTAAGCCGTTTCTAAGCAGCTCTTGGATGTGATGGATTTGGTAAACGACACAGTAGCAGCACTGAAACAGCTTTTGTCAGGGTCACTAATGACATCCTAATGTGTGCTGCTGCTGGTGAGGAGTGCTGCTATACCCAATTTGAGCATTGATACTGTACTGTCCAAAATGGAGTTTTTAAAACGAGCATCTGAGGAGCTATGAAGCTAAAACCGGTCTGAACTGAAGGGCATTTAGACTGCAGTATTTCAACTATTTATAGGGCTATTCAAACCTGGCACACTTGCTTTCCTTCTCTCCAACAGCTTACATCGGTCAGCATCAAGCATTTGATATCACATGAATATTCATCATCTCCATCAAATCAAATCTACAGAACCTGCATGCAGCATGTTTTTGGAATGTGGGAGGAAAGCTACAGGCAGAACATGCAAACTCCACACGGAAAAGTCAAAGGTGCCCTATGGGTCCTCACTATACTAACCGCTGATCCATAGTATATATTAATACGTATATTAAGTATTATTTTACTTATTAAGTATATTAATAAGTACAATATACTTGTGTTTCTCGAGTCATTTAATCCTCCTATTCTACATTTCTACCTGTCAGTATGTTTCAGTTCAGGTGACACAGCTGTCCCTGTCCTCCCGTGTCTCGTCCTCTTCTGTTGTCTCCTGTGCTCTCTGGCTGTAGGCCAGCAGGAACGGGGCCAGCGGAGTGGGACTGGACCTGAGCTTCACAGCAGACGGGCTGGCGGTGCTGATGCACGATGAGACCGTGGACCGCACCACCAACGGCTCGGGAGCAGTCGGCACACTGCCCCTGGCCCAGCTTAGACGACTGGACGCCTCTGCCCACCACAGGCTCAAGTAGGCTCCTTCGCTCATGTGTTGATTCATATAGTTTTGGAGTTAATCATTTTTGTTTCCCGTCATCTTTGCACAAATCAGGACAGCGTGATCTTGTGGGTTTAATCACAGATTTAGAAGGATATGGGAAGATACACTGGGAGAATGAAAGGATGAACTAGATACAGCAGAAATGTTACCTCAGGCCGTTTTTATTCTTAGCTGGTATATTGAAAATGAAAACACTCGTGCGTCCACACATGCGTTTTTCAGAAATAATCTCTGACAACGCGCATCAAATGACCATTCACGTACACTGGGCATGCGTGTTTACTCTGCATAAGAATTAAAAAATAATAATTAGAACGAAAACGGTTTATTTTTCATTTAAATCCAGGTGTGTGTTTCTAACGTTGCCACACTGACAGTCATTGATTGTCGGTTTCTCAGTTGCTTAGGCTACACTCTAAAAGAAAAGTATATAGGCCTATTTTTTCTCTCTCTCACGACATCAACACTTAGGTGCAAACATAGCAAAAGTTATGCGGTTTAAAACAAAAACCCGTTAATGAGTGTGATCAGAACAGGCCCAGCCTTTGTTTAGGCTGACCTGCTGTGGTTTCCTCCACCTCCAGGGAGAAGTTCAGTGGAGAGAAGGTCCCAACGCTGCAGGAGGCGGTGGAGGAATGCATCAGGCACCAGCTCACCATCTTCTTTGACGTCAAAGGTCAACCTGATAAGGTACTGCCCCCCTGTGGTGTACACTGACCTGACGGGCAACATTTTGCACAATGCCCCTTTAAAGCAATATTCCACTTAGTTTTAACATGGGGTTAATTTGGCACTTTGGCCACAACAACAGATGGGATCTGGATCTGTTACAGATCCCGTTTTTAAGACAACAAAGCAGTCCTATTTCTATTCTTGCTTGACACTAAAAGTAGTATTTAAAGATGAAAGTGGATGTGGTGTCCCAAATCGGAACCATCTCTCCTGAATGGTATCCCTCTGCTGTGTTCTCTTCTATCAATAAAAATGCTATTTGCCCAAAACTATGTTCTAAAATGCTGGAGCAACAAACAGTCCAGTGAAAATCACATTAGCGGGATCTGTTGTTGAATCTGTTCACAAACATGTTAAAGTCCCTGGAAACCAGAAATATTTCTTTATTATTTAGCATTTTGAGTTCATCACATCACAGGAACCTATGTTAATAAGCCACCAGCAAAATTTGAACGATGATGAACGTCGCAAAGTATATAAATTTAGGTTTGACACTCATGGCAAAAGTAATGAGAATCTATTCGATTTTAGAGTGTCCTTTTTCCCGCGGACTGTGTGGGCGTGTCCACAATTCTCAAGCGCGAGAGGAGCAGGGGAGGGGGCGAGGGGGGGAGGGGGCTAGTCTGCGACAACGAAACGCTGGGCGGTTCCAGCGGCAGGGGGCGCGAGGTTGAAATGGACCAATCAGACACGGAAATAGAGCAAGACAGCCTATCAAGATGCAGCTCAAAGCGGCTTTCACAGGAGGCATCAGACCTCTCTCCTCTGCTCGGAGAGGGAGAGAGGAGAGAGAGAGATAAGAAGGAAATAAAGTGTGTGTGTGTGTGTGTTCGCGCGTTGCTCCCTATGGTTGCTCCACGCAGCGCATAGCGTACTGACTGACGGTCATCTGTCTATCTGTCTGCACGCGCGCACACACACACACACACACACACACACACACACACACACACACACAGCAGCAGCGCCGCAGCAGGCAGAGGAAAGAGCTCTCCCTCTCAAGGTTCCAACACACTGCCGGCGATAAACTCGCAGATAGATAGATAGATAGATAGATAGATAGATAGATGTTGGTTCTTAAAAGAGCCTTTGTGTTGACGCAATGCGTAGTTAGCTAGCTGCAAAAAGGTGTGGGACCACTAGAACTCTGAAGAGAGATGGAGGCAGAATGTGCGGGACTGCGTGTTGCGTGCGTGTACAAAGGTTATATAGAGCTTATGACGTCATAAGCTCCTGCATTTTAGCACCTCGCGCACTGCTCTCTTCAATGAGGAAGTATCTTGTAGAATCTTGTAGAAAAGTGTTGATTTTAAGGCTTTGGGTTGAAAGTAATGCATAATAATTTCGGAGGCATATAATTACTAACATAAGACCCTAAATAACATAGTTAGAACGTTTTTGTGGATTTTGGTTTCCAGGGACTTTAAATATCAGTTTTTATTTCCGTGGCCTCGTTCAAAATGAATGGAAACAACTCATCGAGTTATATCCGATTAAATACTGTAAGCCCCATGTTAACACTGTGTGGAATATTGCTTTAAATATATGGATGACAATGATACAGTGATGTAGTTGAAGCTGCAGCATGTTAAATGTGAGAAGTTATGGCGACTTCAAAGCCAGCAGAAAGAGGTAGTGATCCACAGACATTCTCAGTGCAGCCATCACTATGTGTCTCACAGCTGTCTGCAGCTAGCCTCATAGCCATGTGACTCACTCGCTTTTAGGCTTGGCTGATATCCAAATGCAAATATGGTGATAGTCCCGCCCAAATATCGATATGATTTGATGATTAGCGATATGATTTTATTCATTTATTTTTTCTTTCTTTCTTTCTTTTTTCTTGTTTTTTTTTGGGGGGGGGGGGGGGGTGTTATTGTGCTGCCCTCTTGGACATCTCTCTTGTAAAGGAGTTTTTATTTTATTTTTACTCACTGAAACTTGTTTACAAGGTTAAATCAAATATTCCACTCTTCACCAGGCTGCATCAGTGCTTTCTGAGATGTATAAGAAGTTCCCTGTCCTGTACAACTCCAGTGTTGTTTGCTCCTTCGAACCCAAAGTCATCTACAAGGTGAGCTCCTGTCCTTCGTTACTGTCAAGCACGGGTAGTGCAGCGGTAGATTCCCTGCCTACCAACATGAGGGTTGCAGGTTCGAGCTCCTGTGCTACCTCCGGCTTGGTCGGGTGTCCATACAGGCACAATTGGCCGTGTCTGCGGATGGAAAGCCGGATTAAGGGTATGTGTTTTGGTTGCTGCACTAGTGCCTCCTCTGGTCGGTTGGGTCGCCTGTTCGAGGGAGGGGAACTGGGGGAGAATAGCGTGATCCTCCCACGCACCACGTCCTGCCGTTGAAATTCCTCGCTGTCAGGTGAAAAGAAGAGGCTGGTGACTTCACATGTATCGGAGGAAGCATGTGCTAGTCTACACCTCTACCCCAGATCGGCAGAGGGGGTGTGGAGCAACGACCAGGACAGCTGGTCTGGGGGGAAAAAATAACTAATAATAATAATAATAATAATAATAATAATCAGGAAACAATTGTAATAATCCAATAATGTTTGTAAATTGTTAATTGAATGATATTATGGATGGTGTTTTTGTTTTTGTTTATTTTTTTTGTCCTCCTAAGCTGACATCATCTTTGACCTGTGACCTCTCTGTGGTCCACAGATGCGTCAGACGGACCCCAGGGTGGTGACGGCTCTGAGCCAGCGGCCCTGGAGCCTGAGCCGCCACGCTGACGGCACGCCCCGCTCCCAGTCCTCCTGGACTCTGCTCTGGAGCCGCACTCTGGACATCCTACTGGACTGGGCCCACCACCACCTGCTGTGGAACCTGTGTGGGGTCTCTGCCATCCTCATGCACAAAGACTTCATCTCACTGTACGTGCAGCTCATAGACTGTAGAAAAAGATGGATGTAGTGAGTGTGACATCGCCCATTGGTTTTGAAGCCTCAGGTTTGGCAATTCGGCCGCTTCGGTGTCGTAATTTCTTTAGGGCACAAGGCCACATCCGAGGGCACAAAGGCCGTGGCTGCATCTCTGTTGACATCGTGAAGAGCAATTTGTCTGGAGTGCGTGAAGAGCCAATTACATATCCTGTGTGCATAGTGCTGCTGAGACCACTGATGCTTTTAAAACAACTGACGGTAGCAGGCAGGTCGCAGGGCTCAGCTGCCAAGGTGGCCGACTGGCCGCAGGGATCTCAGGGCATCACCGCCAGTGGGAGGTGAAATTCCCACCCTGCTGCCATTGTGTTGTTGTTTTTTGAGCCAGAGGTGGCGTAGTTGTTTTTTGAGCCAGAGGTGGCGTATTTGTAGCCATATTTGGAGCGAGAGGGGGTTTCCTAGAGCCACAGCGCCACTTGCTATGTCCGTGAACGGCGAGCTGTGCAATCACTGGACAGGCGAGCTGTCAATCACGCCCAAAACAGTCTTCTTCTATCGTCTATTTTACTCTGTAAAAGTAAAGTGAGTTATATTTTTAAAAAAAATCCCCCCCCCTCCATACAGTTGTCATGAAAGGTGAAATTGGCTATAGAGACCAAAACCGTTTTTTGAACCAGGCTGTAAATATGTTTGTTTATGTTGTAAATTCTGGTATTTTAACTTGGGGGTCGACGGGGAATGACTCGCTTTTGCAGCCAGCCTTAAGCGACCATTCGAGGAACTGCAGTTTTTGGTACTTCCACATTCTGCAGCTGCATATGGTTTTGCTGTTAATGCTATGCTGCAGTGTTTGTAGCTACTAGCCACTACGGAGAAGAAAATAGGCTATAGGCCAGAGAGGAGTGCGCAGTTTACATGCTTTCTGGGTGATGAAGTCCTTTTTAACTTTCAAAAATTCCAAACAGCTCCCCCTGCTGCCACTCGGCGCCTTGTGCAGCTTTCAAAACATTCGCGTGAATGTGTGTCACCTATATATTTGTCACCTAAAATATTACCTGGTCCTCTCTCCTGTTCCTTATTCGCTCTCCTCTGTTCTATTTTTATCCCTCTCTCCCTGTCCTCCTCTCACCTTTCGTCCGCTCTCTCCATCCCTGTCCTTCTCACTCCTGCCCCCCCTCCCTCCTCCAGGGACTATGTGCAGTACTGGGCAGAGCGAGGGGTGGAGGTAGTGGGCTGGACTATCAACACAGCTGTGGAGAAAGAGTACTACCAGAACCTGCTGAAGATTGGCTATATCACAGACAGTCTGCTGGAAGACTGCCATCCCCATTACTGAACACACATTACATTTCGAGGGGTTGGACTGGCATGCACACGCACATGTGTGCGCGCGCGCGCGCACACACACACACACATACACACAACACAAATACAAGTCTCATGGCTACATTTACCAGCTCATTGTCATTTAAGGCAACATGGAAATGCTGAATTTTAGTGAATTAGATTAAGCTAAACTTGAGGTGAGGAAAATGGAGATTTGGCCGTACCTAGTTTGCAGCCACAATGAAAGGATCCGAGCTTTATAGAAAGGCATAAGAATTAGTGTAAGATGTAGGAACGCATAGCAGGCTGGCATATTCATCAAAGTGCTGGTATTTCCCATATTATGAGAAAGAAGTTTTTCCTTGCCCACACACATGCTTTTGTCATCCTTCAACCTAACAACCCACAGAATGTGACGAGTGAATGCCTCTGCATTGTGGCCTTAGCCTCCTTCCTGAGAAGACATGTTTTAATTGCATATTTGCAATTTGGTTTGACATGTTCTCTCACAGAGTCTGCAGTCATCTGCAGTAGAAACTACATTGGAATTGGGGTGCAAAGAGCTTAAAACACACAACAAATCACACAAGGAGCTGCCATGTTGTTTTGGGAGTTTTTCCGCATCTGCATCCCCCCCCCTTCACCCAGGCGGCCAATCAGAGCAGCGCCTCATTACCATGGCATCCCCATCTAACCTCGCGTCACCTGGCACGCATTACTGACAGGTCATGGTCTACCTCCCTAAGACCGGTGTTTCCACTTTGTCCCCATAGAAAGATGGTCTTACTGTATATGGTGTTAGTTCCTTTTATATTTGTAGCTATACATAGCTACATGTAGATAACGTGCGTCACATTTATTTACGTTACTATTAATGCCCTGTTCTCAGAGGAGAATTGTTTTTTGGAGCCGTTCCCGCCGGAACACCGTGGTGTGTTTCCGCTGGAGGACCGTGGTGCTACGCTTTTGGCCCCAGACTATCAAAGTGTAAGATCGGGAAAATTCAAAAATGTGGCACAAGAAATCTCAGCAGGCCAATAAGAAAAGAGAAAAGCCCCAGACTATCCCCATCCACTCAGAACAGCGCATAGTTCATGAGGGGAGAAGCAGAGAAGAATTTGAGGGTGTGGTTTGTTTGTTTTGCAACATAATTCATAACCAAGACCAGTGATAAATGTTATAACCTGCTAAAAAGAGTATAATATGGGACCTTTAACACCTACAGGCACATTAAACCCTGAGCAATAACCATATCCGTATCCTACTACCAGCAGTAATACCTCCAACTCTCCTGGACCAACGATTAGGATTACACCGACTATACCTTCAAGATAAATCAACATTTTCCTACCTTGCAGGCAAGACTAGTTTTAAGAATGGGTTATTGTAATAATCAGGTAAATACTTAAATCACCATGCGGTCGCTCATCATAACATTTCACTCACCTGTTTATTTGCATAATGAGGTTTACCCACCTTTATAAGCTGACATAAGTATCATAAATTCAAGGCATCAAACTGATGTAAGGAAGAATAAGGGAAATGCATAAATGAATAAAGTATAATTGATTTTTGTTTACATCGTGATCTCCAACTGGAGGTCACACCTACTGACAGTTGTCCCACCTCTTTATTTACCTCTGCTTCACTGCTTTCAAGGCAACATCTGATTGGATAGTAAACAGGGGTGTATTGTATTATTGCATTGTAGGCTACACCATCATGTGTGTTGTGTAAACACAGACCAACGTTCGGCAGGTGGAGGCATGGCTTCTCAGCTCCGGACCATAACAGAGATAGTATACTACTGTATCTCTGTAACAAAGATAGTATACTACTGTATCTCTGTAACAGAGATAGTATACTACTGTATCTCTGTAACAGAGATAGTATACTAGCTCTGTTATGGTCCCAGGTTGTAACGGGGGATCCGGCACCTTATCCAGGACCCCCTAATACAGTGGTTGGTTCTCAACCTTTTTCATGGCAATTGGGACCCCTAAACGGACACAAATTAATTAGACCATGGATCCCCATTTGATAAGATTTTGCCCCAGGGTCCCCCGTCTGATAAGATTTTAGCTTTTGTGACAACCCACTCTCCTGGCCCTGTCTTGGTGTTGGGGTTGTACATTTTGTTCTGTTTGTTTAATGTAGTTTGTGCTTACTGTAGTTATTTTCTCTTAGAGTTCATATATTGTTTGACCATAACTTTTACTTTGGTGTATGACTCCCCCAATTTGTTACTTCCTTGAGCCAGGTTGTAACATACACAAAGTAAACGTTAAAACAATAATTGAACTAAAACGAAGGGAAAATAAGTAGACAACACAAACTACATTAAACAAACAGAACAAAATGTGTCAGGAGGGAGAGAGAAGGAATGAGTACACCGGGGCCAGGTGCACCCAATCAGCCCAACAGCAGGCTCCTGCAAGACAGGGCCAGGAGAGGTGGCCCTGTCTTTTAGATGTTTTATTACACAAAGTGTATGAAACTCATGACCAAAAATAGTCATACATTCTGTCATTGTGTGTTATATGGTTGGAATTCTGGTGAAAATGAATTATTACCCTTTTTGCTGGGGACCCCCTAGAATCCCCTCAAGGACCCCTGGGGGTCCCCGGACCCCGCTTTGAGACTGAACTACTGACCCCAATTTGATAAGCTTTTGTCCCACAATACCCCACCTGATATGACGTGTTTGCTGTGATTTTGTAAAGAAATCCATATTATAATTGTGCTTTATTCATTCTGTAGCCTAATGGTAATTTACAAAAACTATTCCTCACTGTATTCCTGGAGTCCCCCCAGCAGTGTCCCGGTGTTATTGGGGCTGAGCCGGTGGGGACACTGTCCCTTTAAAGCGCAGAGGGAGGCGTGTATAGGGACGTCGAGCAGTGGTGCGTTTTGACGGTGTGCGTTCAATGTCTTATGAATGACAGGCAGCCCCTGCTCTCTGCTTCGGCGTGTGTGTGTGTGTGTGACATTGTGACACCTCAAGAAGCAAAGTGAGCGAGCTGATTTGCCTGGAAGGAGAGGACAGGTTAGGACAAGGACCTCTGCAGCACGGGACAGCTCGCTGGTTGGCTGAGATGCGCTCCGGGTGCTGGTTTTACGCGGAGAGGAGCCCGACGCACGGCTATGTTTCCTGACAGGTTACTCAACACTGTGTCCAGTCTCATGTCATGTCAGCTCCCGGGACTTACGCTGCAATGAGCGGATCACCCTGAGGCCAAATTTACCCCGATCAACCGCGGAAAACATTGAACCGTCCTCGCTGTGCATTTTTGGAGCCATCACGCGAATTTCTTTACGCGACAGATCCCGACTTTAAGTGCCTTTTTACAAGCAGGCCTGATCTGCAGCGGGTGCCTCTGACACTGCACACTGAAGCCTGCTGGGAAGTTGACACTAGTGCCATACTGAAAGTTTACAGGGGATTCAGCCAACGCATGATGTACACAATTACAAAGGGTCCCAGCAAACTGGTCACCCAGCGACGAACAGGTGTAACAGGTGTGTATTGTAATAACTAACTTGCAACAGTGTCACACACCTTTATAGGCTACACCCCTTTGCATTCAACATGATGACATGACATGCAACTGCTAGACCATCAATATATCATGTTTTTTAAAGCACGCATTGTCTTCTTTTCCAGGCCCCACACAGCAGATTGACAACAAAATAAACGACTTCAAGCACAAACAAACTTCCTGGAGTCTGCCTGAGTAAGTATTCAAGTTTTGATGCAACTCTGTCATGAAAGATATCTAATATTCCTAGTGTTCTTCTGTTCTACGGATAAATAATGTGTCTGTGGTGAGTTTAAGTGACCTTTTTGTACTGTTCATGGCATCATTTATCTCTTGTATCTTCACTAATCGTCCTATTCCTCTTAGGCCTCATAGTTTAGCTGTGGTGTTTGTCTTGCATCCTCTTAAAGGTCAAACTGGTATTTCAGCCTCATTCAGTTGCCGTCTGCAGAAGCGGTGTGTCAGTGTGTGATAGGTGTCATGGCAGCAGTGGACGTCATCAGCTGGGGACAGGAGGAGTTCATCAGTGAAAGCCTGTTAGATTTATAGACCGAGCTTCACGCTCTGCTGCTCGGCTGTTTTCATGCCATTGAACTATGACTTTTGCGCGACCTTGTGGAGAGGCGAGGCGGCACAAGGTCGTTCCTTCAGCTGTTGCAATCTCCCACTCCATCCAGCTAACCTTGTTTGACTAGGCCTCAAACCCCAAGGCCTGCACACAAAGACGCCTCCTGGTGTGACAGAATCATGGCTGCCAACTCAAATAACCCACTCAAAATAACCACCTCTTTTATAAATGCATATTTAACAGATAATCACATCTTCTTCTGCAGTTTGCAGCATATTTACATGTGACCGTATTTGTTTCTTCTTCTTCTTCTTCAGTCTCCCTGCACCCAAGATCGTTTTCAACCGGCTGAACGGGAAGAAGTACCACCAGCCGGCGGCGGCTGTGCCGGTGGACAGCCAGCGGGAGGAGAGCTTCACCCCCGCGCACGAGGACAACGTCAACTTCATCTATGAGGGTAAGGAAATGAATGGACGGCCTGACTGGAAATACGAGTGGCACCATGGCTGCAACCTGAGAGCACGTCGCCCAGACGCACGTTTAAAGTTCACTCTATCATCCACCTCTTTCACCACATCACTGACTCGCTGTTGTGTGAATGAGGTTGCTCTCTTTTTCTTTTTTCTTTTACTCCTTTTTTCTTCCCCAGTTTTCTCCCTAATTGTACTTGTCCACTTCCCCTGCTGTCCCGGCCGTTGCTCCTCCCCCTCTGCTGATCTGGGGAGAGTTGTAGACTAGCACATGCTCCCTCCGATACATGTGCAGTGACCAGTCGCTTCTTTTCACCTGACAGCAAGGAGTTTCACCAGCAGGACATAGAGCATGGGAGGATCACGATATTATACCATGAATGATTCCCCCCAGTTCCCCTCCCCCCCGAGCAAGTGCCTCAACCGACAGGAGGCTCTAGTGCAGCTTCGGACGCCCGACCAAGCTGGGGAGGTACCACGGGGGCTCGAACCAGCGACCCTCGTGTTGGTAGGCAGGGAATCTACCGCTGCCCAAACTATTTATATATATATATATATATACGTATATACTGTATATATATATATATATATAATTTTTTTTGGGTGTGAGTGACATTGTTTGGCCATGTTGCTCTGCGTTTAGAGGGAACAATAGCACCCCCACCTCCCTCCCAGCAGCGGTGCGCTCCCCTCCCCTCCCCGGCCTCGCCTACAGCTGCTCTGACACTGATAGCCCTGATAGGCACCTAGCAGAGAGCCGCCTCAAGTGGCTCCGCTCTCACACCCGCCTCCTGTGCTCCTATAACATAGTAGTTTCTATTCACCTTATTCACCACGCCTACTTTTTCTCTCTTCCGCGTTCAACGCAAACGTATTTGTTCTTCTGGTTCAGCGCTAGTTGCCTACTGTGGCTAATATTAGCCGCTAGTTAGTTATGTTATATGGCAGTAAAATGCCACTGAATTACCAAATTGATATAACTTTTAACCATTTCGAGTAACACTGTTTCCATACGGATCACCAGCGTTAGTTTGTTGTTTATAACGTGGCTATATTCATAACGTTTCTATCTCGGATGCGTTATTTCGAATCCCACGTAGGTTACGCCTGGCGCAACCTATGTGGGTTTCAGGACGAAACAGTCTCGACTCCACTAATGTCATCTTTAGAGCACAATATTCCTGGAATGCAAGTTTAACTAAACAGTTACATGTCCTCTGCATTCTACATAAAATTAAGATATTACGGGTTGTTTTATTTTGTATGTTACATACTTATTGGCCAAGATATGTTAGTTTAAGGGGGAGTAATTCTGCCAGTTTAGGAGGGGAGTGTGGGCGGCCATCTTGCCTGCGGGGTTTTTGGCAAGTCAAAACGGAAATACTATTACGAAATGACGTAATGCGGAAGCGTCCATGTGTGGGCAAAGAATACGGTGAATAGGAACCTATAGAAACCTGGTGACCCCCACGCTGGTGTTTCTATAGGAACCTATAGAAACCTGGTGACCCCCACGCTGGTGTTTCTATAGGAACCTATAGAAACCTGGTGACCCCCACGCTGGTGTTTCTATAGGAACCTATAGAAACCTGGTGACCCCCACGCTGGTGTTTCTATAGGAACCTATAGAAACCTGGTGACCCCCACGCTGGTGTTTCTATAGGAACCTATAGAAACCTGGTGACCCCCACGCTGGTCCACGTGCTGAGGGAGCGACAGCAGAGTTCTGGCCTTGACTAAAGGGCTCTCAGAGGAAAGACAACAAAGCGTCTGAGTGGGGAAAGCTTTGGTTGTGTCTGGGTGAAACTCTAACGTTACACACTGACCCACTTTGCAGTCTGCAGGCCTTTTTGAACATTCACAGACCGGCCTCAGACTCCAGGAGACGTCTCTGCGTCCATGTGTCCATGTTGTCTGTGCGTCCTGTGAGCTGTGGGTGTTGAAGCTCTGCCACAGCCGCTCATAAACAGCTTCAGTAACCTTGTGACTGAGTGGACAAGGACAAACACTAGGCCCGACCCCTGCCATGCAGAGCCTATTCATTCTCTCTCTCTCTCTCTCTCTCTTTCTGTGTGTCTCTCTGTCCAAGAAACCTTTCCTGCAAAAATGGTGTAGATGACTCTTTTCATGACTCAAACGTTTGTCCCTCTGACTTTTATGAAAGTCATGACCTAGTGGCAGCTGCCTAAGATAAGATCAAATGTTGGCCCCATGTGAGTTAACACACGTGCACACACAGACACACACACACACACACACACACACACACACACACACACACACACACACACACACACACACACACACACACACACACACACACACACACACGTGACGGGCGAAAAGTCCACAGGGTGCAATATTTGACATACAACCTTTTTTGTCTTTGTTGCAGTTTGCCCTTGTGGACTTTACCTATTCAACACTGCGGGCGTGAGAGTAAGGTCCCTTTTTAGTATCGACTTAAAAGGACACTCCCTATTTTAGGAGCCCTACCTTTTAGTCTTCTGTTCACATTAGTGGCCTGTTTAATTTAGCATGTCAGCCATGCAGCACCATGTTTACAAGTAACAGTGAGCAGACGCTTAGTGTGACTTGTTTTGTGTTCAGTCAGGCTGTGCCAGGTGGGGGGGGGGGGGGGGGGGGTCTGATAGAACTGGACCTGTCAGCATTGTGAATGGTGCTGGTTGTGTGTGCGGTTGCTGACAGAGTGTGTGTGTGTTTGGTGCTGGTTGTGTGTGTGTGTGTGTGTGTGTGTGTGTTTGGTGCTGGTTGTGTGTGTGTGGTTGCTGACAGTGTGTGTGTGTGTGTGTGTGTGTGTGTGTGTGTGTGTGTGTGTGTTTGGTGCTGGTTGTGTGTGTGGTTCCTGACAGACTGTGTGTGTTTGTTTTGTCAGCGTGGCAGGAGGTGTTGCAACAGGTGGAGGAGGGGCCCAGCCAGGGGCCGGTCCACTACAGAGAGAGCGGCCCCAGCCCACACATGGACAGTGAGTACAGCTGCTCTCACACCCCTCTCCTATACTCATGCAACAGAGAACAATGTGTAAAGCTGTTATAATGCAGTAGGTGGCGGTAATGCACTAACTGTTTGCCAACCGCCATAAAACTCAAAAGAAGGAAGAAGAGAAGAATGCCCCTATTACCCATAGATTCACTCTCTTTTCCCAAATGACATTTGGTGTCAGGTGAGCACACTTCTCCAACCCACAAGACATGATGAATCCATACTGAAGTGAAATACAAAGTGTCTCCTAAACCAGCGCTTCTCAACGGGCGGTCCGGGGACCACCGGGGGTCCTTGAGGGGGTTCCAAGGGGCCCCCAGCAAACCGATTGATTGTTAAACTTGTGAAACACAATTAGAGAATGTATTGTAGTATTGTAGATTACTATTTTGATCATAGTTTCACACACTGTTACCTCTTACCTACAATACAGCTTTTCCGTAGGGAAATTCTGGACAAAATCATATCTAAAAAATAAAATAAAACTAGAGACCATCTTCATGTCTGCATCTTGCGGTTTTGACACTGTTGCGTGTCAAAGTCTGTCCACACGTCACATACATCCAGACACAGAAACATCTGGCAAAGTACCTAAAGCGGCTTCTGTGGTAGTTTGCGCTGCAATAGGTGTCTCCAGAAGTTTGCGTTTATCACACACAAACACACACACACACATGACACACTCACCGCTATCTTGGCTGTTGTTGAGTATTTCCACCAGTTACCTCTCACCAACAACGTGCAAAGTTTGCCAATTTCAGTCATTTGTAGGCTGTGCAATTATTAAATTAAGTAATGCTGGATTACCACACTCATAAGCCTTTAAATCCAGCATTACTTAATTTAATAGAATTATTCTTCTTATCTTACTTTTATCTCGTCAACCTAATATCATCGGGCGTACTGTAGCCTGATTATATACAGGTAGAAGCACAGCTAGTTTTATGCAACATTGCATTCCTTAATGGTGAAAGATTTGCTATTGATATGGGTATGAATTTCTCCTTATTGTAAAGTACATCAAGGCACATTTGATCATGTGTGATAATGTTCTTGAGGTGTGGTGACCTCTTAACCCTCAATGTTCCTCTGGGATACGTCTGACATGCTAACAGCCCATATAGGCCTACCTGCTGTAACCTGATGGACAATACGGGAGGTTACCTCTGTGTGACAGCCAACCAGCCAGCCAAGCATCAGTCCAGCTGCTCACCTGATCCTGTCTGGACAGAAGCAAGGTCACTGTCTGCCTCTCCTTATGGCTTAGTCCTCATTATCCAAACGAGACAATATCAAATGTCATTATGTTAATACTTGTTAACACAAGGACAGCTTTCATTATTTAAGCAAGGGGAATTTGCATTTTGGTGCCAACACAAACATCCTCAGTACTGTTCAGTTTGGGATGACTCCAGGCAGTTAACCCACTGTTCCAGATTGTGTCTGTGTTTGGATGCAGCATCAAGCCAGGAAGATATGTCTGCCATGGTTGGAGAGTTTTGCTGTAAAACGGGATAGTCACCAACTTTTGAAAAGTGACACTGGTAGTTTTAAATGATCGATTGTAGTATAGTAGATGATTGAAGTCCTCGGTTGACAAAAACACAAGTCTTTTACAGACAAGGTCCTCTGGTGAACTCACACAACATGCTGCCAATTTTGTCCTATTGACTAATTTAGATTTCCTGTCCTCCCTCTTCTCAGACTTTGTGCCCATAGATCTGGATGAATGGTGGGCCCAGCGCTTCCTAGCGAACATAGACAAGCAGTCGTGAGGGGCTCCTCTGGGGCCGGGGGCCTGATGGAGGCGGGGCCGTGGGGGCCTGATGGAGGCAGCAGCAGCAGCAGCAGGTGTGACGTGGTTCTGCTGGACGCACAGCGCTGGGACGCTGGCACAGGAGCCACGGAGAATCACTTGACTTGAACTCTTTTAACCTTTTAGCCTTTTAACTACGGTACCTCCACCACGACACATCCTGTGACGGAGCAAGTCTTGAAGCTCAACGTACTAACATGTGAACAGAGACGTCATGCTACTTTGAAATGCAGTAAAGAATGTATTTTCAAGAAACTGTGTGTTGATTTCCCCCCCTTTCGGTTTGAATTTGCTTACAGTACAACTTTCCATAGAATGACTAGATCACAGCCATATATTTATAGACAATTTAGAAGATATAATGTGGTTAAATAAGGCTGGTAGTGCATACATACACAGTACAGCTGGGTGAAAATAGTAGCCAGCCGGGCATCACATGCCAATAGACCCTTTTCACCGGGGGCCATTTTGTGTCGAAAAGGCAGGGAAAACACAGGTGCAACCAAGACACTAATGAGGGTTTCCAACTTCCAATCATGGAAGCCCTGTGATGTTCATCACATCACTTTAACATTGTTCCCCATGGTCTGGAAAAGGAGGCAGAAACACAGGAGGCTAGCTTCGCTCATAACAGCTATTTCATAGAAGTTGAATTCACTTGCACACATTGTACTCACAATGGGATGAAACTAGGAAAGAATGTATAGTTTCTTCTTTATCAAAGTTTTCACAACATAACCTCTGTGCCCTGCGGCTCAGTAAACTGTCTGCACACTTCTCATTTGAATGTACGTTTGTTTAAAGTCACTTGGTGTCCCGTTTGAGTGGTGTTTGCCGTGTTTAAGCAACGTGATTGGCTTGAATGAATGAATGGGCTTGAAGCACCACCCAGCCAGTATTACTTACACACAATAACAGCACGGTTGTATCTATTATTTGCCTTTCCCCACTTAGTCATTATATCCACATTACTAATGATTATTTAACAAAAAATCTCGTGTAAATTTTTGTGTTTTGTGAAAGCCCCAATTAGTCCTCCCTACAATATTGTCACAATATCAATATCGAGGCATTTGGTCAGAAATATTGTCATATTTGATTTTGTCCATATCGCCCAGCCCTACCTGTGATATGTGGCTAAAGGAATAGAAAATAGAAAATATAGATATAAATTATATTGTGTATCAGCATTCAGCCTAAAAATACAGAGATATGATTTTTGGGCAATATCACCTTGAAAAAAAAACATAAAGGAAGAGCTCTTATCTTATCTTATCTTTTTTTTTTTTTTTTTTTTTTTACCATTCAACTTACCCTTAAGACTTTATGACACCGCCCCCCCCCCCCCCCCCCCCCACACACACACACCAGCTTTATGTTGATTGACAGCTGAAATGTAACATTTTAAAAACCAGACAGGTCAAACCTTTTACAGTGGGATTTTGGCCGAACTAAGGAAAGCCATGCTACCTTCAGGTACATTCAGTTCAATTCGGCTTGGGATGTGTAGTTTACGCGTGATTTCTATTCGCACATAGGTTACGCAACAACCACGCCCTGTGTCCGCCTACGCAGCAGTCAAGCGCCGGGATTGGCCAGGCGCCCATGCTCACGTGAGACTGACAAGGTGAAGGCCACAACAGACTTGTCCGCCTCGTATAAAGCTTAATAACAACTGATTCACTTGGACTTGTCTATTCATAGTATTCCCATGATGTCACATGCATTTCCCACCAATATGGCACTTTACACTACACACAGCTCATTGGCTGTGTGTGTAATTAGATTGTTAATCACCTGTTAATTGATTACAATCAGACCAAGATGTCTGTGTGGTGATGTCACAGAATACTATCAATAAACCACTGGTCTACTTGTTGCTGTGAGTTTTGTATTGTTGTGCTAACATTATGGTATCATCATCAACCTTTATTTAAACAGGCAAGTTAATTAAGAACAAATTCTTATTTTCAATAACGGCCTGGTGATAAACATGGACCTGGAACCATTCTGCCTGTTTGAATCTGGTTTTCTATTTTGACACTTATGAGCACTCAGTGCAGACTCAGAGTAGTTAACTGTTTCTTTAATGATTAATACATGTCAGTTCGTGAATATATTAGTTAATCATTAGATAGTTGCTGATTAGTCGGTGAATTCCTGAATAGAGTGGTTAATGATTAGTAAATGTGAAAATAATAATATTAATAATTGAAAACAAAATATTTAAAAAATATATATATACCCACACCACCACCACCATATCAATTGGGTTAGGGTATGGTCGTGGTTAAGAAAACCCTAATCTTAAGCACATCTATTTGACTTGCTGCATGTTCTGTGTGTTTGAGCTGGGCTGTAGTCCAGTGGTGAAAGACCATGCCTTCCAACCCAAAGGTTTGTGGTTTGAATCCCGGTACGGACACTAAAACCTTTTCAAGTCTTTCATTGGGAAAGCCATAACAAAACTGCCTAGAGATCCATTGTAAGTTACCTAGGCTGATGGTCTAGGGGTTAAGGCAGTCACCTTAACAACTGCATTGTATGCAGTTTGAAGTGCAGGTTCGATTCCTGCAGGGGATTTGAAGTTGTCTCCCCACCCCCTCATCCCCTCCTCTGCCATCTCCTGGCTTCCTTCCTTCACCCTGTTCTCCCCTCTGCCATCTCCTGGCCTCCTTCCTTCACCCTGCTCTTCCTCTGCCATCTCCTGGCCCCCCTCTCCCACCTCTCCGGGCCTCCCTCACCCTGCTCACATGCATAACCTATGTGCGAATAGAAATCACGCGTAGTTTACCATGTAAGCTTCAGTCCTCCCACAGTAAGCCTGGTACAAATCCCCAAAATTATAGTTTGTGTAGTTAAAGTCCCTGGAAACCAGAAATATTTTTTTATTATTTAGCATTTTGAGTTCATCACATCACAGGAACCTATGTTATTAAGCCACCAGCCAAATTTGAACGATGATGAACGTCGCAAAGTATATAAATTTAGGTTTGACAGTCATGGCAAAAGTCATGACAATCAATTAGATTTTAGAGTGTATTTTCTCCCACGGACTGTGTGGGCGTGTCCCGTCTGCAGCAGGTCTTTTCCTCTCTCTCTCTCTCCGTTAACGGAGAGCGAGAGAGAAGGAAAGAGAGATGGAGTGTGTGTGTGTGTTCGCGCGTTGCTCGGCGAACATACTCGCCGCTGCGCTGCGAGTGCACAGCACTACTGTGTGTGTGTGTCAGTGTGTGTGTGCGCGCGTGCGTGTGTGATTCGATTAAATCTTATGACGTAATAAGATCATGCATTTTAGCACCACGCGCACCGCTCTCTTCAGTGAGGAAATGGAAATCCAGACCTTGTAGAAAAGTGTCGATTTTTGGGGTTAGGGTTTAAAGTAATTCTCTCTTTTCTGAGGCACACAATTACTCACATAAGACCCTAAATTTAATAGTTAGGTTTTTGTGGATTTTGGCTTCCAGGGACTTTAAACTACACAAAAATGACCAAAAAGTAGTTTAACTACGTAGTTCAACTACATGTAGTTCACTCCTCCCCAACACTGTTAAACGGTAATGCAAACAAAACACTTGCAAGAGTTTCCATAAACAGTTTAATCACAATATTGTATGTAATTTCATTTTTAAGCCAACTTCATTGGTACAAAAATACCAACTATTGAAGCATGTGAATCCTTATTTGAGCACTGACAAACTGACATTTTCAGCTAATAGACTATCTACATACAGTATACATTACACTTAGAGGTGAAATTGTCTTTACATTGAGCCAGTTTAAATATATTATACAAGAAACATTCCTATATTTTAGGTGATGTACTAATTTCTCATAAACCGCAAAAGCGAACATAACGAGGGGAGGGTGTGTTTGTGGAAAAAAAACCAGCTAAACGTTTTTGGGTGGATTCATACAAAATAAGACAGAGGCGAAAACAGTAACAGCTCTATTCAACAGTTGGTATTCAGAACGTCTTGCATTTGCAACCAGGGTCAAGTCTCAAAGCCACATTACAAAAGCAACTCCACACATTTTGGGGGCCTACAGACAACTTTTTTTGCTTTAAATTATTCTGAAGTATTATGTAGATTGTGCTATAGAAAAGTGACATCGGCGATTATATTATCACTATTATAGTCACATTATTATTTCACTTATGCAAAGCTAGTATCTGCCACTGGGTACGAGAGAGAAGGCACCATTTCTGGCACAAAGGAAGTGCGTCTGCGTCATCTATTGCACAACCAAAAGAGGCGCTATCAGTAGCTAATGTCAGTACTGGATCTATCAGTAGCTAATGTCAGTACTGGATCCGTACCAGCTACCGATTATACACTGTGCACAGTGTGCGATGTGACATTGACAAGCAAAAGATTATCCGGTTGTCTTTGCAACGCAAACAATACCACTTGGAAACACTAGAGGGGACAACGAGGGGGAAATTGAAAAGTTGCCTGTAGCCTCTTTAATGTGCACCCACATTTTGTCTGAAAAATATATTTTTTCATCTCCTGTGCCTGCGTTTCTTTGAGTCTTTCTCCAGCTTTCCCTCTACTCATCTCTTTACATTGTTTGTGGCTGGACTGCACACAGGCTATGTAGAATCCAGATCACAATGTGAGCCCTTTTCTGAAAATCCGATGGTAATTTTAGATTTTTGTGTCCCGGGACCGGTCTTTTAATAAAAGTCGCACGGGAACAGCAAGTGTTAACCATGATTCTGCTTATGGCAGTCTTCTAAATATTATCACCAGATGTCTAACCTGCTCTTGAAACATCTCTGAACACAGCATGAATAAGAAAGGTTGGTGGTGGAAACGCTCTCTGGACGGCTTCCAGCAGTCCATCTTCTCTCCACTTGAGCTTCACAGGCGTGCTTTCCTTCAGAGAGTATGACGTACTCCATCTTCTGGACAGTTTTAATAAGAGGGGCAGAAGAAGTGATGTTCTGGCTGAAGTGTTGTATGGAAATGGAGGGGGCTCCTGCTTAGTAGCCCTGCAGGTAAATGCTTGAGTCTATGGGCCACAGTCATCAAAGCCCAGGCAGTCTGTACATGTCAGCATGAAGCTCTCAGTGCTTCTCCAGGGCTTTAGCCAGCAATTCGTTGAGGCGGGAAATCATGGGTCTGGGATCGTCGTTCAGGCCTGCTGCGATCATGGCATTGTCGTAGATCTGCAACACGCAGACAAAGTTAAAGGAAAAATCAATAAGCAGCCCACCTAAAGGGTAATGTCCATAGACATAAATAATATGGACGTATCTATCCCATTAAATTTCGTTTTCCTGGCAGAGTTCAAATGGTGGATGTCACCATCTTGATTTTTCGTCAGCAGAGTGGGAGGGAATGGGTTGAGTCCTTCCACACCTCACGTGAGATGGGAGTTTCCCAGAGCCGCAGCTCCGCCTGCTATTGGTCCGTGATCGGCAAGCTGCATGATCACTGGACAGGCGATCTGTCAATCACCCCCTTTTCCATCATCTATTTTACTCCAAACGGGCCAGTTATATAAAAAATGACCCCCCTAGAGTTGTTATGAAAAGATGAAATTAGCTATAGGCCTATAGACCAAAACCATCTTTCACCCCTAACTGGAAAGATCATGTTACAAATCAGTAATCAAATCAGTAATGTTACAATCATGTTACAAAGGCATTTTAACACGGGGGGAATGCCTACTGCCCCCGACGCCTAGTGGCCATTCGAGGAACTACAGCTACTCAATTCACTTCCGCATCCTCAGCAGGAAGGGGGTGGGCTGGCCCACTGGTAATGTCCCACGACTAGTTGATAGGGCCGAGCAGGTAGGGCTGGGCGATATGACCAAAATCTCATATCCCGATACAGGTCATTTCATATCCCGATATCGATATATATCAGGATATAGCATATTTTCTGTCAATTCTATTTATAGTTTATATAAAATGACCACATGGCCATTTATTTATGTAGCAGTTAAACCAGTTAAAATGTTGTCAAACCTCACAAAGGATACATGCATTCAGAATACAGATAAGCATGGCTATTCTTTACAACACAAATAATAATAATTAGTTGCAGGGCAGTAGAATGAAACACAAACTGAACCACACCACCAGTTCGATTTTCAAAGAGGACACTAGCATAGTATTGATGTGACGCCTACCTTTTGCTATCTTATCTTTTCTCTGCCTGCGATATCCACATCGCTACTCAATAACTCTTCCCTCTCATTCCGCGGACATCTGAAACAACCGTTCTATCGCTAAACGTTAGCCTAGCCGCCTGCTAGGCTAACGTAAACAAGAGCTGCTAGCCACCAGCTAGCAGCTAACGCTAAACTGTTTACAATGCCCTCGCTCTCCCCCCCGGATAATCACCATGCTACGGGACTATTCAATATGACGACGCTTAGTGGATCCGTGGAATCACGCTCATTTCCTTCGGATGATGAAGTTTTCTTCAAGCTGCTGCCTGATGCTACTTCAACACCAACTCCCTCAGTAGCCCGGGCCCTCATCGCGCAACAGCTAGCCACAACATCCGAGCGACTGGTCCGGCGTCAACCTAGGCTACCAGCCTCTGCTCCCAATGGCCTCAGGTCCCCGGACTGGCCCGGACTGGTCCGGCGTCAACCTAGGCTACCAGCCTCTGCTCCCAAGGCCTCAGGTCCCCGGGCACCGCAACGGCGTGAGCTGCTTCTGGCCGCAGCACTACGACACGCTCCTAACATGGCCAACGCCAGCCATCCTCCTCCCGAATCGGGTAAGATCGATCCAACTCTTACTATCCACTCTCTCTTAGATATGATTAATCTATTAGAAAATCGTGTTTCCCAACTAGAGAACGATAAACGCCAGTCACCTAATGATAGTCTTGTTACACTTAACCAGACCGGCTTCCCTGATAATTTACAATGTACCTCAGTAGCTGATGTGCATTGTGAATTAAGCGAGGATGCTAGCTGCGGTCCAGCTGGTGCCCCCGTTAATGCTAGCCCGCAGCACGACCAGAACAACCCGGCCAATGTCTCGTTGGTCCCACAGTCTGTGGATGATGGGTTTACAGTTGTATCACGCTGCCGTGGCGTTAAACGTGCACAGCCCGCCGCTGTGCAGCCCGTTTCCCAACAAACCACTTCGGTTGAGATTCGGAATAGATTCACGCCGCTTGCTAACTCTCCTGTTCAGCATGCTGCGTCGTCCGCTCCGCCCGACAATATTAAACCCTCTATTCTATTGATTGGAGACTCTATAACCCGCAATATCAAGCTTAACACACCAGCCGAGATAGTTTGTCTGCCCGGGGCCAGAGTACCCGACATTGAAGCTACTCTTAGGGTGCTAACAAACAGCCATAGACAGACAATTACCCAGGCTACCCATGACAACATCATACTACATGTTGGCACCAACAATGCTAGGTTTAAACAATCGGAGATCACAAAGCACAGCATAACTAGGACCTGTGCTTTTGCTAGCAAGATGAGTCGGCATCCATTAATTGTCTCTGGTCCCCTCCCTGTCACACTTAACTCTGACATTTTTAGCAGGCTGTTTTGGCTCAACAACTGGCTGGCCAAACACTGTGCTGATAAGGGCTACCTATTCTCAGATAACTGGCCCTCCTTTAGAGGCATGACTGGCATGCTTAAGATGGATGGCATCCACCCTACCCCATTGGGCGCCAGCACTTTATCAAAAAACCTGGATAGTTGCCTACGGCAAACCCAGACTGCTATCCTTGATTGACAGTTTCACCCACAACATGCAGGGCCACAGGCTGCTAGACAGCCTGTTAGTTCTACCTGTGCGGTTATGGAGTCTGCTAGTTTAATTAACTTAGTCTATCCAATACAGACTGTGCTCCGTCCGCGCCGCACTATTACTATTACTAGTAACCGACCCATAAACGCTCTGCAATATCCTAACCCAAACCTTATTGTTATTAATCCGATTGTTACCACCGCTGCTCCGTCTCCGTATTATACCACGATCTCTCAAATTAACACAGTTTCTCTTCGTCGCTCCGTCCCCTCACGCCGCTCTCGTCCACCCCCCAAAACGTTAAACACCAACCTCATTGAGATTAAATCTACTCCTGGTATCGAATGCTCTAAATTAACTAACATTGATGATAAATCTATTCAATTTGGATTCATTAATATCAGATCAATCACCAATAAAGCCCTCCTGGTCAATGACTTAATCATTGAACATAATATTGACGTTATGGGATTATGCGAAACCTGGCTAAAACCGGACGTTGTTCTTCCACTCATTGAAGCCTCCCCCCCTAACTTTGACAATTCGCATGTTGCCAGAATGTCAAGAAATGGCTATTGTTGGCCTAATTTATAACTCAAATCTAGGTCTTTTGCAGGATCAAAAGTATAAGCTCCTATCTTGTGAGATACTTACTATGAGACACTCTAATATAGCTGGCCTCGGAGCCTTCTACCTAGTTATGCTCTACCGCCCACCTGGGCCCTATTCATCTTTTCTTGATGAATTTTCCAATTTTCTCTCTGACCTCGTAACCCGCACGGATAGTATCCTTATCATTGGCGATTTCAATATTCATGTTAACCGTAAAGCTGACCCACTCTGCAAAGCCTTTCTATCTTTAGTCGACACCCTTGGCTTTGCTCAGCTGGTTCATGAACAAACGCACTCTAACGGCAACACGCTTGATCTCGTCCTCGCTCGTGGGATTAACGTCTCAGATCTGTCAGTCATGATATACCCTCCAGCACTGTCAGATCATTATCTCATTAAATTTAAAATAGACCTGCCCCTCCGGCAATCAAACCTAGCCGATACCTACACCGCCCGGCGTATCGATAGTTCTACTCCCACTGAACTCGCTGATTTGTTATCGGGGCCGCTTTCCTCTCTCCCAGAGCGGATCGACTCCATTAATGAATTCACAAATCAATTTAATTCAATCTTACTCGCCTCGCTGGATTCTATCGCACCTCTACGTATTAAAATCCGTCGCCCTAAAAAACCCTCGCCTTGGTATACTGACGATACACGCGCACAAAAATTAATATGCAGAAAACTAGAACGTAAATGGCGATCATCCAAGCTTGAAGTCTTTCGACTAGCTTGGAGTGATAGCCTACTAAAATACAAATGTATGCTCTCCGCTGCAAGAGCCTCCTACCTATCAGATCTTATTAACACTAATAAAAATAATCCTAAATTTCTATTTGACACGGTCGCAAATCTTACTCGCAAACCCTCCCCCAATACAAACTCTCCATTTACAGCTAATGACTTCCTTGACTTCTTTAACCGTAAAATTATCTGTATTAGAGATGAAATTAGCAACTCTCTATTACTCACAAAGGATGCTAACCCCTCTCCTAGCCCTGTCCTTAGAACCTTAGACGAGAGTACTATACTCTCGAATTTTGAGACTATCTCTCTAAATGCACTTTCAAAAATTGTACTTTCATCTAAATCCACAACCTGTTTATTCGACCCTCTCCCTGCAAAGTTGATTAAGGAACTCCTTCCAATACTAGGCCCCCCTTACTTAACATTATCAATAGCTCCCTCTCCTCTGGCATTGTCCCTACCTCCTTCAAATCTGCTGTAATCAAACCTCTACTTAAAAAGCCAAACCTTGATTCTGAGGTTCTTAACAACTTCAGGCCAATCTCAAATCTCCCCTTCCTCTCTAAAGTTCTTGAAAGAGTAGTCTCGACACAATTAACTGACTACCTCTCACATAATAAACTTCTCGATCCCTTTCAATCTGGTTTTAGATCACTCCATAGTACTGAAACTGCTCTTACAAAAGTAACCAATGACCTTCTCCTTGCGTCCGACTCTAATTTCTCCTCTCTTCTCATTTTATTAGACTTAAGCGCAGCCTTCGATACAATCGATCATAAGATCCTCCTAGACCGCTTATCTAACTACGTAGGTATCCGGGGCACTGCCCTATCCTGGCTAAAGTCATATTTGTCTGATAGGACACACTGTGTCTCATATAAAAATATCATGTCCACTTTCTCCTCAGTGAAGTTTGGTGTACCGCAGGGATCAGTCCTGGGTCCCTTACTCTTTGGAGTTTACTTACTGCCTCTTGGCGAAATTTTCCGTAGATATGGCATTAACTTTCACTGTTATGCCGATGATACCCAAATTTATATACCAATTAGACCAGACGATCGCTCTAAGCTCGCTAATCTTGAATCCTGCTTAATCGCTGTTACAGACTGGATGTCAAATAATTTCTTACGACTAAACGCCAACAAAACTGAACTACTAGTTGTTGGCCCAAAAACCCAACTTCCATTTCTCACTGATCTTAGTCTGAACATTGAGAACTGCGTAATTACTCCAAACTCAAAGGTGAAAAACCTAGGTGTTACCTTTGATCCTACTCTGTCATTCGATGCTCACATTAAGGATATCACTAAAATAGCTTTCTTTCATCTCCGCAATATTTCAAAGATCCGTCCCTTGCTAAATGCAACGGATGCCGAAACCTTAATACACGCCTTTGTTTCATCTAGACTCGACTACTGTAACGTCTTATTCTCTGGCCTTCCACTTTGTAGCACAAATAAATGACAACTCGTGCAAAACGCCGCTGCTACAATTCTAACTAGAACTAAGAAGTTTGATCATATAACTCCGGTCTTAATCTCCCTCCACTGGCTCCCAATTCAGGCCAGATCAGACTTTAAGGTGCTTCTGTTAACCTATAAATCTTTGCATGGGCTCGCACCTCCGTACTTATCTGAGCTAATCATTCCCTATGTTCCCACGCGTACTCTCCGCTCACAGGACGGTAATTATCTTACCGTCCCTAAAATTAAGAAAAAATCAGCAGGTAGCAGAGCATTTTCTTACCGTGCTCCACATCTCTGGAACCAGCTTCCTCTGTCAGTTAGGGAAGCTGGCTCCATTGAAATCTTCAAAACTAGACTCAAAACCCATTTATTCTCCCAATCATTTGGTTGTGCTTGATAGTTGTGTTTGATGATGTCATTCTCTAGAAATATTTATTAGCTCTTGAGTACATACAATCCTGAATTGCTGAGCGGGCTGTCTCAAGCCAGCAATATCATTATAAACTTATACTTGACCTAATTTAATAATATGGCATCAGTCGACCCAGTAGCTTAGATACAAAATCTAATAGCTGGTGAATAAACTTAGTCCTGAACTGCTGAGCGGGCAATCACAAGCCAGCAGTATCAGTATAAACTTAGACTTGACCTAATTTAGTTTTGTTTGTTGTAGGTCATGATTAACGGTCCGCATCAACAGGGCTGAATCATTGACAGTGGTGTTAGGTGGTACTTAGACCTGAATTAGCAGTATAGTATTAGTCATCCCAAAAAAAAAAAAAAAAAAAAAAAATCCTAATAAATTTTGCTTTGACCTAATTTTATTGTTGTCTATAGAGTTAGTTCCACCTCTGCGCAGACTCCCCCGCTCTCTTCTCTCTCTCCCCCTCAGGTGTCCTTCATTGGCCTGACGTACACCCCCGCCGCTGCAGCCCTAGGTCTGGCCGTCATCGCCCTAGCCACCTGTCGTCACTCTAGGCCATCTACCCGCTACTCCTTCTACTGTCTGACACCCCGGGCTCTTCACCACCACCGACCCCTATCCTCATCATCCTGGTCACCTGCCTGCCTAAGGGAAGGGGGGACCCCCCCCCCCCCCCGGCCTCATCACCTCCAACTCCTATCCTCCCCTCCCCTTAATCACCACCTCTGACTCTTATCCTCCCCTCCCCTCCTCTTAGCTAGTATTCTCTAAACCTACGAACACTTAAAGACTACATTTTCTATTTCCTTTGGACTCTACTTTTTACATTTTCAACTCCCTTCCCTGATTTTATGATAATTTAAAAACTACATTTTTATATCCCTCTGTTGGACTCTTTTTTACATTTTCAATTTTCTGAACTCTTGTAAATTTTATTTCCATAATAAACCATTTACAGAGTTTCAATGCCGGAAAACTCTGTTCATGGTTTAGCCCGGCATCTCTCGGCCTGTCTCGGAGGGGAGTCCCCGGATGGGGGTCCGCCGCTGGGTCCACTGCCTGGGTGGGCCCGCGTGGCCTGCGTGGCCTGCTCTCCCAGTTCCCAGTCACTAGCTGGGGGCGGGTCTGGGAGCGGGTCGCGTGGGGGGTGGGCTTACCCAGGCGACCATTGCTGGGCCCCTGTAGCACAACGACCTCACAAGGTTCCTCCTCAGCCAAGCCAAGTCACTGGGGCAATCCATTTGGTGGAAAGGTTTTCTTGCGTTCACTGGGGGTGTGGGGACGCCGCTGTGTCCCGGCCCGGCCTTCTCTCCCACGCCTTATGTGGGGGGGGGGGCCGGGGCGGGGGGCATCGGTGCTCTTCATCACTGGTCGAGGGCTGCCGGTTGGTTTAGAACAGTTTAGGTAGGCGATAGATTAGCTACAGCCTAAGGCTGACCTGTTAGTGTTCAGGCAAAGATCAGACTAGAGCAGAGTAGGATAGGCCAGATTAGGCTGTAGACTAGCTAGATACTATGTCCCAGTTAGCTCTGGTTAATGCTTAGAGTAGTCAGTTGTCTGATCTTCCCCCCCCCCTCTCTTTCTCTTTCCCCCGCTCCTTTCCCTTCCTCCCCCTCCTGTTCCCCACTCTCCCACATTTCCCACTCCCCCCCCCCCCGCACCCTCTCCTTCCATGCTCTTCCCTCCCCCGCCGCCCCTTCCCACGTTCCCCCTGCTCTCCCTCCCCTGCACCCTCCCACCTCTCCTTCTCTGTTCTCTCCTCCTCCCTGTCCTCTCCCCTCTCTCACATTCCCCCTGCACTCCTTCCCCTGCACCCCCCCACCTCTCCTTCTCTGCTCTCTCCTCCCCTCTGTCCTCTCGGGGGGGGGGGAGGAGGGGGCGGAGAGGTCTGTTCCCTCCCCCGCCTCCTCCTCCCGCGTTCCCCCTGCACCCTCCCACCTCTCCTTCTCTGTTCTCTCCTCCTCTCCCCCTGCACTCCTTCCCCTGCACCCTCCCACCTCTCCTTCTCTGTTCTCTCCTCCTCTCTGGGGGGGGGGGGGGGGGGGGGGGGGGGGATGTGGGACGCTCCCCCTGCTTCTCTACCCTGGCTCTCCCTCCCCTGCACCCCCATCTCTCCTTCTCCTCCTCCACATTCCTATCTTCTCCCCACCTCCCCCCTCTCCTCCGTCTATATTGCTCATTCTCTCCCCACCTCCTCCCTCCCCCTGCTCTCTTCTCCCCCACACCTCCCCTCCCTTCCCCTCTCCTGCTCTCTCCTCTTGCTCCTCCCCACCTCCTATACCCTCCCCACCCCATCACTCTCTCACATTCCCCCTGCTATTCTCCCTTCTCCTGCGCTCTCCTCTGCTCTCCCCTCATTCCTATATTTTCTATATTATCAATTGTTCAAATGTTATCTTTATTCTGTATATTCTTGTTACTGTTGTGTCAGCTAGAATTAGCTAGACATACTTTCTGTGAAGCCCTCTGAGACATGCTTGTGAATTAGGGCTATATAAATAAACTTGACTTGACTTGACTTGAAAACTTGACTTGACATGTGTTTGATTTAAGCACTAATCTGGATTCATATCTAAAAGCGGCCACTAGGCGGCAGTGTTTATTTAGTCAACGTCAAAATACCTATATGTTCAGTAGAAGAAGAATAAAACGGTAGAAGAAGAACAACGTGAACCAACACATCTCACCCAGGGAAAGCTAAAAGCTAAAGCTAACGATAGACGTTTTGTTGCCCTCAAGGGATTTCCTTGGGATGATGAGAGGAGATGTTTTGCCAGGTTTAACGTTAGGAGGACACACGCAAATATGGATCAAACGCGGACTTAACACAGCGCAAATGCCTGGGTAGGCTAGGCGGAAGGAGTGGAGATAACATCTCCCTGCTCTTTAGCCTACTCACCGGCTGATTTGTGCCACTTATAGACGGTTTTAACTTGACAACAAAAACATTCTAAATTGAACCCCCGCTCACTTCCTGTTGCAGTGTTTGCTATGGACATAAAAGAAGAAAAAAAACATTCAAGTGCAGGACTGACCATTCCGTGAAAACCGTCTATACAGCTGAGCGGCGAAAACAAAAGTAACGATGTCGAGTGAATATTTCTGCAGTTTGCCGAATGCTGAGAAAAAGGAAGTGCTGTGGGGTTGCGCTCTGGTGAAAACCGTCTATAAAGGGATGCAAGGGGCTTGTTCACACAGTCTGGTGCGTGTGTGGACTGTGGACGTGAGTAAAAAAGAAAACAGAATGAAGAAAGCACAGCGTCATGACGGACAATATTGCCGTAAAGAGTGTGATTTGCAACACAACGATATAAACGATAGAGCATCATATCAGACGAAATACATTTTCTATCGTCCAGACGAAATATATCGTCATATCGCCCAGCCCTACGAGCAGGTTCACATTACCTGTTCTAGCAGCAGGCCAGCCAGGTCAGAGTTGGTCTCCTTCAGTGCGTGCATCTTCTTGATGAGCTCGTGTCTAGAAGATGGAGAAGATGTAGAGGAACATGAGAGCTGAACACTCACAAAGCCACACTAACTCAATTAACTAATAACTCCTCTTCTTTTTTATTTTATTTCCCACAAGTCTAATTCTCTCCCCACCCCTCTCTCTCTCCCTTACCCAGCATTGATCTCCAGTGTGGGCTGAAGGATCTGCGCTCTCTCCTCGGTGTTGCGGCCCACCTGCTGGGTGCGGAGGAAGTGGCGTGCAGCACCCATCTCCAGCACGGTGATCATAGCTGGGTGGGTGTCTAGACGAGGAGTCACCTGGGGGTCAGAGGACATAATGGATGACTAAGGGTGTGTGCAACAATTAAAATGTAAAACTTTAATGCCAGTTAGGATGACATATCAGACCAACTTGGAAACAAAAAAAATGGAAAATGAAACCAAATTCCATTTTATTTTTCCCTCAATTCTGTTTTTCCAATTTAATTTAGGGGTTGGGATTGATATATTTTTAGGGTTTTTTAATGACTTGTCTCTCTCAGACAGCCTCTTCAACTTGTTTCTCAACGTGAAAACCAAGTTGTGAGGTGCAGTAAGTGTCCCACGCAAGACACCCCCCTCTCAAAACACCCCAATCGAAAACTGAATAATTTCTCTAGGCCTATTTTACAATTATTAAATAATTTAGGTTACTACAATAATTAGGTTTACTTTTGATTTTGATCATTAGGGCTACTTTTATCAATTTCTGACAAATTAAGGAAAATTCTGCAATATTCCATGTTTCACAGTTGATTCCATTTTAATTACCAAATTCCATGATTCCGTCCATTTCTTCTGCATTGTGGAAATCATATGGCCCTATGTAAGAATTTAAAGACTTTAAAACTGAAACAAAGTCTTAAAATGTTTTGCTACAAACTAGAGAAAAGCAATCCAGGCACTCCAAACATAAAAATATAACACAGAGGAAGGAAATACTTTTTTGAAATGATTTAGTCACTACAATAAAGGCTTTAATATTGCCTTCCTTGGCATTATATTTTTATATTTGGAGTGCCCAAATTGCCCTTTACTTTGTAGCACTCTTGCTCACCCCACCCTTTTCCAAGAGTAGCCGACATGTTGTTTGCTTTATATTTGACAATATAGAGAAAACCAGGAGCTGCAGACACCCTGGGCTTACGTGATCAACTGCATAAGCCTGAGTTGATACAGGAGACAAGTTCTCTGATAGACAGAAAAAGTCCCATCAAAGCCAACTCATTTATTTTGGTTACCTTGATGTTGGCGACTCTGGGGCCCAAACTGTTCCTCATCCAGGCCATCAGATCATCTGCCTGCTCCTGTGTCAGACGCTCCGAGGCTACGGAGAGAGAGAGGAAAAAAGACAAGAAACCATAGTCATGATTCGCTACACAATCAAACGATGTGTGGAGACATGAGACCTGGCTTGCTGTCCTGGAACTTCTCCTCCTTGTAGTGGTCCACCACGATGTCCGTCTCCACGGAGATCAGCTTCTTCTTGTCAAACTCCCTGAGGTGCAGCAGGGTTAGCTCATCAAACTGCTCGTAGCAGAACAGCACCTGCACACATAACACACACACGGAAATTAGTCAAAGATTTAACTGTCTGTATTCTAACTGTAGCGCAATTTGCGTTGTCTGATTTCTCCACTCTGGTCCACAGGGAAGCAGCTGGCTGCCTGCTTCTCTGCGGATCCCACTTGCGTAGCGCCACAACATGCTGAATCCCACTTGATTTGGGGGCGGAGCATGCCAGGATTGGCCAACGCCAAATCCAGTCCTCAGAATTGTCAAATCAAATCATCGACACGCTATGGCCCGCCTCTCAACTCTCTGTCATCTCAGACAAGATTTGTTTTCAGTCCGATACGTCTCAGAGCCTCGCGCCACATGGGTTCAGGTCGTCTTTAACATTAACCTCTACAATTACTATCATCTCCAGTCACGTCCACACATCTCACCTCCATGTCCTTTTGTTTCATGGCCTCGTAGTAGGGTGAGTGTTCTGCAAGATGGCGGTTGGGGGCGCACAGGTAGTAGATGTTGCGCGTGCCCGCCTGCATGCGGGAGGCGTACTCCATCAGATTGGTCCGCTCGCCCGCTGGCAGGGCAGACGACTCGTACCTCAACAGCTTAGCGATGTCCTCCTGCATCAACACAGCGAGTGACACCAGAGAGTATGACTATTCATATTCGCAGCACTGGTCATGTCTGTAGAACACTGGTTTCCTATGCAAAACAAAAGATCATACAATTATTTTATTTTTTAATCAAATTGCTTCTTTATGTGACCTTGACGTCCTGCTCCTGGGTGGTGACGATGCCTTCCCTCATGAACAGGCCGTAGTCCTCGAAGAACTTGTTGTATTTCTCCGGCTCCTTCTTGCCCTGGTCCAGCAGGAAGCGGATCACCCTCTGCTGCAGAACGTCACGCAGCTTCCTGCAGCGCCGCGGAAAGACGGAAGACAAACAAATAATCAGTGGATCGATCTAATGATGATTATTAATTCATATTGCTCTATTGCTAATTAACTGAGCAATTGATCAAAAGTGAATCCATGCGTACATATAATGAAATAATGTTATACAAGTAGAGATTAATAGATAAATAGTAGGTGTAAGCGAGCTCGTGACCGGAAGGTCGTCTGTTCAATCCCCGGGACCGGCAGGATAAATCTGGGTGGGGTAAGTGGAAAGGCAGCGCTTGCCCCTCCCTCATTACCACCACTGTGGTGCCCTTGAGCAAGGCCCTTAACCCCAACTGCTCCAGTGGCCAACATATCAGACTGTGGTTGTACTGGTCAGCTTCCAGGTATGAATGTGTGTGTGAATGTGAACAGGGTACTCCTGAAAAAGAGAGCATTGCTCTCAGTGAGACTCCCCCTGTATAAATAAAGGTAAAAAAAAAAGGCAACCCAGAGAAACAAAAGTAATTATAGCTGCTGCGCAGCAATGGGTCGTGGCCGGGCAAGTCTCAAGTCTTTTAGCTATAGTCCAAGTCACGTCTCAAGTCTTTAGTCACAAGTCCAAGTCAAGTCTCAAGTCTCTTATGGATGAGCTTTCTATCATCTGCTGCATGCAATCCAGTCTGCTTAGAACACTGCAGTTCATGACAGGGCTGGGGCAGAAGGCAGAGCTGATGTTATGGAGAGGAAGGCTGAGCGATTTATAGATGACATCATCAGTGATGTCACAAAACTGATGACATCACTGATGACATCATCAGTGATCAGTGGAGATTCAAGCTTTATTTAGCAAGAATTTGCATTAGCTGTTTAAAGTACCATTTACATTTTGATGCACTGTGGACTCAATTTTTGATCTATCAAATATCTGTTTGATAGTTTTGTGGAGGACAGTCTAACGATGCAGATGCTGGAGTTTGGTGTCGCTTGAAGAAAAAATGTGGGAGGAGTAGGGTTTAATTAGTTTTACAGTTTTTGCAGTTTTGCGGTCTTTAGACTTCATAATTGGCCATAGGTTGCAGCGTACAAAAGTTTCTCCTCATTTAGGCACACATTTCGGTGAAAGTGCCAAAGCCATAGCCCATATGCCTGATTTGTTATGAATTTTCTAAGTTTGAAACTTTAGACGGTCGCTGTAGCGCCACCATCAGGACTAATGGCGCCAAAGTCACGTCAACTTAGTTTGGCATGGGACTGGACCTTTGTGCAAAGTTTGGTTTATATTCATGCATGGGAAGTCTGACTTCCTGGGGAGAAGAAGAAGAAGAATAATAATAATTATAGCTGCTGCGCAGCAATGGGTCGTGGCCGGGCAAGTCTCAAGTCTTTTAGCTATAGTCCAAGTCACGTCTCAAGTCTTCAGTCACAAATCCAAGTCAAGTCTCAAGTCTCTTATGGGTGAGCTTTCTATCATCTGCTGCATGCAATCCAGTCTGCTTAGAACACTGCAGTTCATGACAGGGCTGGGGCAGAAGGCAGAGCTGATGTTATGGAGAGGAAGGCTGAGCGATTTATAGATGACATCATCAGTGATGTCACAAAACTGATGACATCAATGATGACATCATCAGTGATCAGTGGAGATTCAAGCTTTATTTAGCAAGAATTTGCATTAGCTGTTTAAAGTACCATTTACATTTTGATGCACTGTGGACTCAATTTTTGATCTATCAAATATCTGTTTGATAGTTTTGTGGAGGACAGTCTAACGATGCAGATGCTGGAGTTTGGTGTCGCTTGAAGAAAAAATGTGGGAGGAGTAGGGTTTAATTAGTTTTACAGTTTTTGCAGTTTTGCGGTCTTTAGACTTCATAATTGGCCATAGGTTGCAGCGTACAAAAGTTTCTCCTCATTTAGGCACACATTTCGGTGAAAGTGCCAAAGCCATAGCCCATATGCCTGATTTGTTATGAATTTTCAAAGTTTGAAACTTTAGACAGTCGCTGTAGCGCCACCATCAGGACTAATGGCGCCAAAGTCACGTCAACGTAGTTTGGCATGGGACTGGACCTTTGTGCAAAGTTTGGTTTATATTCATGCATGGGAAGTCTGACTTCCTGGGGAGAAGAAGAAGAAGAAGAAGAAGAATAATAATACAGGCAAATACAAGCAGTGGCCCTGCCGCTTCGCTGGCCCGGCCACTAATTATAGCTGCTGCGCAGCAATGGGTCGTGGCCGGGCAAGTCTCAAGTCTTTTAGCTATAGTCCAAGTCACGTCTCAAGTCTTTAGTCACAAGTCCAAGTCAAGTCTCAAGTCTCTTATGGATGAGCTTTCTATCATCTGCTGCATGCAATCCAGTCTGCTTAGAACACTGCAGTTCATGACAGGGCTGGGGCAGAAGGCAGAGCTGATGTTATGGAGAGGAAGGCTGAGCGATTTATAGATGACATCATCAGTGATGTCACAAAACTGATGACATCACTGATGACATCACTGATGACATCATCAGTGATCAGTGGAGATTCAAGCTTTATTTAGCAAGAATTTGCATTAAAGTACCATTTACAGTAAAACATTTTGATGCACTGTGGGCTCAATTTTTGATCTATCAAAAATCTGTTTGATACTTTTGTGGAGGACAGTCCACCGATGCAGATGCTGGAGTTTGGTGTCGTTTGAAGAAAAAATGTGGGAGGAGTAGGGTTTAATTAGTTTTACAGTTTTTGCAGTTTTGCGGTCTTTAGACTTCATAATTGGCCATAGGTTGCAGCGTACAAAAGTTTCTCCTCATTTGGGCACACATTTCGGTGAAAGTGCCAAAGCCATAGCCCATATGCCTGATTTGTTATGAATTTTCAAAGTTTGAAACTTTAGACGGTCGCTGTAGCGCCACCATCAGGACTATAGGTGCCAAATTCACATCAACTTAGTTTGGCATGGGACTGGACCTTTGTGCAAAGTTTGGTTTATATTCATGCTTGGGAAGTCTGACTTCCTGGGAGAAGAAGAAAAAAAATAATAATAATGACAGGGCTGGGGCAGAAGGCAGAGCTGATGTTATGGAGAGGAAGGCTGAGCGATTTATATATGACATCATCAGTGATGTCACAAAACTGATGACATCACTGATGACATCATCAGTGATCAGTGGAGATTCAAGCTTTATTTAGCAAGAATTTGCATTAAAGTACCATTTACAGTAAAACATTTTGATGCACTGTGGGCTCAATTTTTGATCTATCAAAAATCTGTTTGATACTTTTGTGGAGGACAGTCTACCGATGCAGATGCTGGAGATTGGTGTCGTTTGAAGAAAAAATGTGGGAGGAGTAGGGTTTAATTAGTTTTACAGTTTTTGCAGTTTTGCGGTCTTTAGACTTCATAATTGGCCATAGGTTGCAGCGTACAAAAGTTTCTCCTCATTTGGGCACACATTTTGGTGAAAGTGGCAAAGCCATAGCCCATATGCCTGATTTGTTATGAATTTTCAAAGTTTGAAACTTTAGACGGTCGCTGTAGCGCCACCATCAGGACTATAGGCGCCAAATTCACGTCAACTTAGTTTGGCATGGGACTGGACCTTTGTGCAAAGTTTGGTTTATATTCATGCATGGGAAGTCTGACTTCCTGGGAGAAGAAAAATAATAATAATAATACAGGCAAATACAAGCAGTGGCCCTGCCGCTTCGCTGGCCCGGCCACTAATAATAATACAGGCAAATACAAGCAGTGGCCCTGCCGCTTCGCTGGCCCGGCCACTAATAATAATACAGGCAAATACAAGCAGTGGCCCTGCCGCTTCGCTGGCCCGGCCACTAATTATGTCAAACACCAGGGAACAAATCCAGTGTGCTTGACAGCTGATGACGACACAAAACTGATATTGTACCTGATGAGGGCGCTCTCCTGCAGCAGCTCTCTGCTCAGATTCAGCGGGATGTCCTCACTGTCCACCGTATTCACCTTATTCCTGGAGTTACGTTTCCCATGATTCTCAGCGGTTGCCGGTTGTCGACTTCCTGTTAAAAAAAAATCACTAGCAAGGATGTGCACGCCGCTGTCAAAGAGTGGGAATGTTTGGCTTATTTGATCCGAAATTACTAAAAATAGTAACGTGTGTAGGGCTGGGCAATATAATCGATACGGCAATATATCACGATATTTTATTTCCCGATACTGTATCGATACTTGGACGCCAAGTATCGCGATATAATTATTATTATTATTTTATTTTTTTGCAGGCCATGCCATGCCAGGCCTCTGCATCTGGTGATTCCCACCCCTAAGGCCTAATCGATACTGTATCGATATTTCCCATATCGATGCGTTCAGTAACACTCAACACTCAGTAGTTTTGACTAAATTTGTCCACTAACTTAGCAGTATAAAGTGATGTACATATTATTACACTACCTGGGTGGTACACAGTGTGTTCAGAATCAGAATCAGAATCACTTTTATTGCCACAGTATGCAAGTTACATACGAGGAATTTGTCTTAGTGTCTGTATGCAGCGTAGCGGTTACATCAATATACAGGGATAAGAAGTAGGAAGATAACTAACGGCAATCGCAAGGTTGCAAGTGCAATCAAATCGAATCAAATCGAGTCAATATATACAATATGTACATTAGTGGTGAAGTGTTCTGTGGATGATAAATATGAATTTACGTTGGATTTACATGAGATTTACAGACTGAATTAAATATACGTTAAATAGGCAGTGGATTTACATGAATTTACAGTCAGAGTTAGATAAGAGTTTACATTGAATGTACATGAAATTTACAGGCTAAGTTAAATAGGCATTAATGTGCAGGGAATTTACATCAATTTACCAGTCCCAGTTAGACAGACATTAAATTAGATTCAGTATGAGTTCCAGTTTTATGGGGGGGGGGGGGGGGTTCAGTTGAGTTTAGGAGGAGGTAGTGAGTTTGTGTGTGTGTGGGGGGGGGGGGTTGTTGGTGAGGTCCTTGGCGGAAGGGGTTTCCGGGCCTTGTTGGTGAAGCTGATGGCGGTTGGGAAGAAGCTGGTCTTGTGGCTGGTGGTTCTGGTCTTGGCAGACCTCTGTCTCTTGCCGTGGGGGAGTGTCTTAAAGAGTTTGTGGCCAGGGTGGGAGGGGTCAGCCATAATTTTGCGAGACCGCTTCAGTGTCCTGGCTGCGTGCAGGTTCTGGAGGGATGGCAGGTTGCATCCGATTTAGCGTGTTTTTTTGCCCTGTCACACACAGTCTGGCGATGTGGTATGACGGCTGCGGCATCAACAGCACCAAATTTAGCACCGATGGGCGGTATCCGCGGTCAGCGCGGTTATAACTGCGGCCCGCGCATCTCTAATGCACATGTACAAAAAACATATATATGGCGAATTTTTTAATGGTTATGCTGTATATGTTACCATATTTAATCATTATATATATACCGGTATATCATTTATGCAAGATATAGGTGTTGAGCTTATATGACATACGCATATTAATATTTGTGCATGTCCATGTGCAGATAAATGACTGATGACATCATGACTGATGACATCATCTGATGTCACTGATGTGTTGTCACTGATGTGTTGGCCTGTGTCTCACAACCCCTGAGGCGTGCAGCAAACCTGTGTAGAGTGAGTGAGCTCCAGGCATGGGGGGTCAAAGGTCAAACCAGCAGGCCGGAAAAAGTGGCCCAGGCCCGGGTAGAGTTGATCCAGGCAGTGGGGTGGGGGCCTGGGTCTCACAACCCCCAAGGAGTGCACCATACCTGGGTAGAGTGAGCTCCAGGCATGTGGGGGTCAAAGGTCAAACCAGGAAGCCGAAAACAGTGGCCTAGGACCGGGTAGAAGTGATCCAGGCAGTGGGGTGTGTACAACATAGTAAAAGATCGGAGCATTATCATGTTCAGAATATGTTTTGCTCACATTGGACCAACTATGTCAGATGGTCTTAGGGCATAACGGCCTGACACCATCCTGAGGAGAGCTGGATCAAAGGGGGGAAAAAAATCGGAAGGATTTGGGGTTTATTGTTCTGTATTCTCGTATAGCAGCCTTAACCGAACAATTGTGCCAAATCTGGTGTCTCGGCGGTCGAAGGGCCCCTTTTAATTGCAAAAAAGCATGTTTGTGATGATGAGATTACTCGCCAAAACTGCTTTTTCGCAACTAAACGGGCTGCTGAAGTCGCAGTGACCCCAGATTTGACACATGTGATTGGTAGGCGGGTCTGAACTAGTGTGTAAAATATTGGCTCATTTCGGGAAGCGGGGGCAGTATAATTGCCAGAAAGCGGTTTTCGCGTACCATTGTATATACACCAACAAATGCTTTTTTACAATATTTTAGCCCGCTAAAGGCGTAACGACTCCAGATTTTGCACAGGTGATCAGTCCTCACGTCTAAACCAGTGTGCCAAATCTTGGCTCATTGCGTCCAGCGGGGGCAGTATGATCTCAATAAAGCTGTTTTTCGTCCAGTTTTGGCTGACTTGACCACATTTACCGGTAATGGCCGTGCGGACCAACTTCCTGTAAACACAACTCCAGCAAATTTGGCTCACAGCTAGGGCACCCTCCAAAGCCTACTGTGAGCAAATTCTAGCCAATCGAAGCTACGCTCAGAGAGATAGAGCCCGGCACAGCTGACAAAGTCACAGAACTCATGAGAAATCCTGAGTTTTACAAAAACTTTACAATGCTGGGGGCGTAATACGCCTTTGGACACCATCCACAACATCCATTCTCGCTACAGGCTAACTACAATACCTACTCTAGACTCTCAAACAGTGTTTTCGGCCGTCGCTTCAACAATGGATTTTTAGAGAATTTCCTTATATGACACACATGTAGATTCTCCATGGTTGGGCCAAGACACCCATGTCACTACTGGGCCTATGAGCTCCAGGGCTGGGCCCTCACACCCAGGGCGGATACCCCCAGCCCCAGGTTGTCACTGCTGGGCCTAGGAGCTCCATGGCTGGGCCTAGACACCCAAAACTGACTGCTTTCTTTTTGTTCTTTTCAAACTCTCCCGCTTCATCTTCTGACTCTGACTCCATTTCCTCATTCCCTCCATCCGCCAGCTTTCGTTTCGCGTCACCAGGCTCTCTCAGAGGGGATACTCTTTGGCGCTACCTACTGTACCCGAGTGTGTAACATCAGGGCTTTACATACGTCTACATACTTCTAAAGAAAATGCTACAAAGGAGAAACAAATATATATCTGACGATATAATCCTATATTTTTTAAAGAAAAAATAAAGAGAGCCTGGCAAAGTTCTGTTTCTTTGTGGTTTAATGACAGTTTGAATTGGTTGTTTGTTTGACTGTTTAATTTTATTTATTATTATTAGTGGCCGGGCCAGCGAAGCGGCCAGGCCACTTCTTGTATTTGCCATTATTCTTCATCCTCCCGGGAAGTTCGACTTCCCATGGATGAAAACTAACCAAACTTTGCACAAAGGTCCAGTCCCATGCCAAACGTCTTTGACACAAATTTGGGGCCAATAGTCCTAACGGTGGCACGACAGCGACCGTCTAAAGTTTAAAACTTAAAAAAATCATAAAAACTCAGGCATACGTGCTACGGCTTTGCAACTTTCACCGAAATGTGCGCCTAAATGAGGGGAAACTTTTGTACAATGCAACCTATGGCCAATTATGAAGTCTAAAGACTGCAAAACTGCAAAAACTGCAAAAACGAATTAAACCCTACTCCTCCCACATTTTTTCTTCAAACGACACCAAACTTCAGTATCTGCATCGTTAGACCGTTCTACACAAAAGTATCAAACCAGATTTTCGATCGGTCAAAAATTGAGCCCACAGTGCATCAAAACGTTGAATTCTGGCCCTGTGTATAGCCTAATTACCTTAATTACCTTTGGCAATTAGGTTGTATTTGTGATGTCATCAGTCAGTCAAGCAATTGTGATGCCATCACTGATGTCACTCGAGCAATTGTGATGTCATAATATTTTTTTTCCCCATTGACTTGCATGGGGTTTCGAAAAAATTATATTTCTACTATGATTATTTATTGACCTATGTTTATTAATATTATTATAACAAGTCACCACCACTGCTACCACTTTTAACAGTTATATATTATCATGACATCCTTAAATTACATCCCCATCGCTTATTATAGATATTTTACACATAGCTATCAGCACTCATCTCCATCCATAATTTTACTTTTTACATTTTACACACAGTTTGTTTTTATACACAAACAAACAAATATACTGTACATCCTGGTCGGGTGAAAAGAAGCAGCTGGTGACTGCACATGTATTGGAGGAAGCATGTGCAGGTCCACCTACGGCCCTCCCCAGATCCGGCAGAGGGGGTGGAGCAGTGACTGGGACAGCATGTGTGTATGTGCATGCACGTGTACATATTGAATATCAAACATAGGCCTACATATTAAAAATAAAATTATACTTTTATGATGATTTTGAACGTGGCACGTCGGTTCTCCTTTGCGCTGTTTTCCTCCCTCCGCTTGTGCTTCGGGGCGCCCCCCCCCCCCCCCTCCGCTTGTGCTTCGGGGAGCCCCTCCGCTTGTGCTTCGGGGCGCCCCCCCCCCCCCCCCTTCCTGTGGTCTGGTTTGGGATTGGGGAGGCCAATGGTCATTTATATTATATAAATGAAAGCCCTAATGAAAAAAATAGTAATTAGTGAAAGCCCAGGTCGTTATATCGGTCGCGCAAGGGCACCGTGTTTAGACCAGGGAGCAGTTGCCTTGAGCGTCAAATATGACTTCCATGGGTTTACATCAGCGAAACCCCAAGTCGTTATATCCGTCGCACAAGGGCAGCGTGTTGGAACGGGGGAGCAGTTGCTATCAGTGTCAAAGATTACTTCCATGGGTTTACATTGGAGTTTAGTTGGAAAGCCCAAGTCGTTTCATGGGTCGCTCAAGGGTACCATGTTAGTAAACAAGCAACGCACAAGGGGCGTGACAAAGCGTCAATATGCTGCGCGCTCGGAGTGAGAACGGGTTGCATATTCACCACGGTAAAGCCATCCTTTAATTCTGAACAATGCTGTTCATGCTACATACCAAATTAATCGTCTGAATCTTGCGCATCGAACCATGTCTTCCTTTTTTGGATCAGATCAACACACCGGAAGTTATAGCCCTCTTTGTACAAAGACAAAGACAACATTTCAGATTATTTGGCTTTCTCAAATGGCTTTTTGGAAATCCGCCTAGGTATCTCCCTACAACAACCACTGCCAAATACTCATGTTTTGGTATTTTTTCATCTTCTTTGAGTTGGGATGTGGTAAGGCTTGTGGCTATGTCTCCATTGGGTTTCTAGCCATAAATACAACAACCACAGGTAACTGTTTACACTCTAAAAGTGTTTTTTATTCTAGGCGAGAATCAACGACTGTGTTTGAGCTGGTGTTACTCAGGGTCAGTAACACATAGAGTCATTCTGACACTTGGAACATAAACCTCAAAGTCTTACCTTTCAGAAAAGGTCAGGCAGTTGTCTGTAACCCTAGCGGTTCAGCCAGCATTTTAGTTTGGGTATGTCGTTTTCACCATTTTCTTCAGAAATAGGTGGCTTTAGAAGAGGTTTTAATGAGTTGTGCCAAACAAACGTTAATATCTCAAAAACTATACATGACATCGCTTATATTGGTAACGCTTTAGAATACAGCCCGCAAATAAGCATGTAGTTAGAGTATAACAACGGGGTTTAGGGCTGTAGTTATAGTCTAACTACGGGGTTTAAGGAGTGAATTATAAGATCTGTACTTATAGTCTAACTACGGGGTTTAAGGAGTGTAGTTATAGTATAACAACAGGGTTTAAGGAGTGTAGTTATGGTATAACAACGGGGTTTAAGGAGAGTAGTTATGGTATAACAACGGGGTTTAAGGAGTCTAGTTAGAGTATAACAACGGGGTTTAAGGAGTGTAGTTAGAGTATAACAACGGGGTTTAAGGAGTGTAGTTAGAGTATAACAACGGGGTTTAAGGAGTGTAGTTAGAGTATAACAACGGGGTTTAAGGAGTGTAGTTAGAGTATAACAACGGGGTTTAAGGAGTGTAGTTATAGTATAACAACGGGGTTTAAGGAGTGTAGTTATAGTCTAACTACGGGGTTTAAGGAGTGTAAAAATACTTTAACTAGAGGGTAACAAGATCTGTACTTATAGTCTAACTATGGGGTCGCGGGCTGTATTATGAAGCAGGGGACAAATGTTTGTACTTATAGGCTAATTACGGGGTACCACACTGTACTTACAGGGTAACTACGGGGTTTAAGGAGTGTAGTTAGAGTATAACAACAGGGTTTAAGGAGTGTAGTTATGGTATAACAACGGGGTTTAAGGAGTGTAGTTAGAGTATAACAACGGGGTTTAAGGAGTGTAGTTAGAGTATAACAACGGGGTTTAAGGAGTGTAGTTATAGTCTAACTACGGGGTTTAAGGAGTGTAGTTAGAGTATAACAACGGGGTTTAAGGAGTGTAGTTAGAGTATAACAACGGGGTTTAAGGAGTGTAGTTAGAGTATAACAACGGGGTTTACGGAGTGTAGTTAGAGTATAACAACGGGGTTTAAGGAGTGTAGTTATAGTCTAACTACGGGGTTTAAGGAGTGAAAAAATACTTTAACTAGAGGGTAACAAGATCTGTACTTATAGTCTAACTACGGGGTCGCGGGCTGTATTATGAAGCAGGGGACAAATGTTTGTACTTATAGGCTAATTACGGGGTACCACACTGTACTTACAGGGTAACTACGGGGTTTAAGGAGTGTAGTATAACAACGGGGTTTAAGGAGTGTAGTTAGAGTATAACAACGGGGTTTAAGGAGTGTAGTTAGAGTATAACAACGGGGTTTAAGGAGTGTAGTTAGAGTATAACAACGGGGTTTAAGGAGTGTAGTTAGAGTATAACAACAGGGTTTAAGGAGTGTAGTTAGAGTATAACAACGGGGTTTAAGGAGTGTAGTTATAGTCTAACTACAGGGTTTAAGGAGTGTAGTTAGAGTATAACAACGGGGTTTAAGGAGTGTAGTTAGAGTATAACAACGGGGTTTAAGGAGTGTAGTTAGAGTCTGTTACGACCCCAAGTCTAGGTTTGGGAGCTCCTCTTCCTCTATTTTTCGCTCTCCCCCGGTCTCAGGAGCAACAATCACATTTTTAGCCACCAATGTGTCCACAACCACTTGAAATACTGCTGCTTTCTTTCTCGCAGCTCCAGGCACGACAATGCCATAATGCTGAGCAATAGCCACCAGGTCTGCTCTTGTGCACTCCACCAGAAAGTCATACTCAGGCAACTGCACAAATTTATCTACAACGCTCATGACCACAATACAGTACAAACTACGATACAGCACAAACTGTCAATCAACTTACCCACGGCTCACAGCTCACAGATGAACTGTAACAAAGAAAAACAGATTAACATGTCCCATTCACAATCCTCCAACCACCACACTGGAATTTGCAATTATTTTACTGTTTTAACCCATACAGCAAGGAAAAAAAACAAAAACCAAGTGAAATGCGGGTTTGCGGGGTTTTTCTGCTCTCAATGACAGAGCAAAACAAAAAACAGGAACAAGACCGGGACGAGCCCCCAATTCATGTTACGACCCCAAGTCTAGGTTTGGGACCAGAACATGAAACACGCAGAAACAAGTTCAAATATACAAAAACATGTTTATTTTTCAAATCATAAAAAGAAAAAGGAGACGATACGCTCTAGCTGACAGAGGATCTGGTCCAGCAGGCCAACGCTTTACTACTACCTGATGTTACCGGTCGGCACTGCTGGTCCCTTGCACAGACACAGGCGCATCGCTCCTAAAACAACAAGAAAACAAGAGTTAACACAGGCCAATACATGCAATGAAGAAAATACAACAATGTAATGAATGATGGTGTGCGGATGAGAGAGTCTGGGCCTCACACATCCCAGAACAGCTCTGTCGCCATGTTGGATAGTGACGCCTTTTATAGGCAGACAGACAGGGCTGCCATCCAATCAGCAGTCTCTGCAGGTGATTAGTGGATCCAATTCCCCAACCAGCTGCACCTGGTGAAAGACTGAACCAAAGACACACTTCTCTCTGAGAGCAACACCCACACCCAGGAAGCATGTCAGGAAAAATAGCACATGGGTAAATGGACTGGACTCAAGTCCATTTACGAATCTACATTTAATTAGAAATAACAAAGTACAATAAGAAAAGAAAACGACACAGTCGTAACATAGTCTAACTACACTCCTTAAACCCCGTTGTTATACTCTAACTTTAATCTCTAACATTAATGTATTTATTGTGTTAAGATATCTTTTAAAAAGATGAAATAACACCAACATGGTAAAAGATAGACTAAAAAATAGGCCTAGAAGAACCCTGGGAAATTCAAAATGAGATCAAAATGACTGCCTATGGCCATTCGAAAATGGTAATATTTTCTTACCTTCTGTCTAATTCATATGAAAACTATTTTAAATTAAAATACAGACACTTTTAGAACGAGTCAGGTACCAGCAGCTATTGCACAAGGCACAAATTTCAAAAAGGTCAAATGGCTGCCATGGCCGTTCTCGTGTTACATTAAAAAGCTCTCTGCTGATACAAAGTGATTCTCTATCTTCACATCCTTTCATATATGACTCTATCTGCTCACAAATATTTTTTTCAAGAACCTTTTATAAAACCCCAAGTATGGACACAGGTCTATAATTCTATAATTACCTTGTATAACCTTAATCCCTTTCTTATACAGTGAAACCACTCTGGCCAGTTTAAGATCGTTGGGCACCTTCGCCTGATAGAGAGGTTCACAGTGTGAGTTATGCAAGGCACAACAGGCACAGCATTTTAAGTAGCCTAGGCCTATGATGAACATGTCGGCCCCTATTCTCCCACAGGCCTTCGGCGCTAAAACGGGCCTTCGGCGCTAAAAAACGTGCCTTGCGCCTGCCTCGGGAAGATATCAACAGGGCTTTAGGCTGGTAAATAGGCTTTACGCTGAATGGGCGCTTTGCGCACTCCCTGAATGGGCGAGAATGGGCATTTCGGCCTTAAATATCGGCCTAATGATATCTTCCCAACTGGCGTAAATTTAGCGCTTTGCGCTTTTGAAAACCAGGCCTATTTAGTGCGCTGGTTGCGCGGAGCACTCCTCTGGCTCTCCTCTGGCTCTCCTCTGTCACCCTTCTCTGTGTCACTCCCTCTCTCTCCTCAGTCTGACAGGCACAATACGACTCTTTCTCTCTGACTCCCTCGCTCAGACAGACACAACACACGTCCCATAGGAAAAAGAAGTTGTAAGTTCACTGCCTGGCATGTCCCAGCATGCATTGTGCTACTCCATTTCGCTACTAAATAGCAACCAAATGAGCCGAAATAGATATAAAGGTTGATCTAAATAATGTGTAATGGTAACACAACCTGCAATTGTAGAACATTTCAATATTGGACCAAATAAAACATCGAAATGAAAACACCACCCTATGTGAAACATATATGTAATCCTGGGTCTATATATATCCCTCGTCGATTTAACGTGATTTAGATAAGTGACAGCATAACGCGCTTCTACTGTCATGTCCTACTGTGATGTCCACTCCAATAAATTGGCTCTACTTCACATTTTAGTTTTACAATAAAAACACATTTATGCAATGACTTTACATAATGTAGGCTATATTTATGTGCATCCTACCTGCAGCAGGGGAGAGAAAACGATATCTTTCTGGACAAACTTTCACCAATCTAATTAATCTCATCATATAGGGATAGGCTATATCTTTCTATCTGATGCCTTTAGAACATTCTTTTCACTTTGATCTTGCTATAGTGTAGCGTATTTACATGCTTGCAGTATTTAAACTGCAGTTAGATTGGTTTGAGAAGCATAATAATATGGAATAATAGCCTATATATGGAGACAGACAGACGGGATGAAGGGGGGAGGGGAGGGGGGCAGAGCGCTTGGCTTTGTCTGGTTTTACTGGACCACTGGAATTGGAGCTTAAAAGGCAAGCGTGTGATTCGTTTATTGCACTTATCCAATGAGCATGACGCAGAGTCCTGCACCGGGTCGGGGTTCCGCGGGGCCCCGCCGGGTACCCGCAAAAAAACGCGGGGGGCGGGTAAAAAATACACTTCTGTAAATTGGTGGGTCGGGCGGCGGGTAAAAATTAATAAATGCGGACGGGCGGCGGGTGGAACAACGACAACGTATGAGCCTTGTATGTTTTTCTGTTGCACTCAGATGGAGGCAGGGGGTGTGTCTGGCAGGGGGGGGTGTGTCTGGCAGGGGGGGTGTCTGGCAGCTGGTCTGACTCGAACAGGAGAAAAGTTTCTGACACACGTTTTCGCAGTTTGTTTACATAACCGGCATCGTTTCAAGTATGCGCATACTGTGCAATGTGTGACGCTATATGGACTGCACAAAACATTCAAAACTCAGCTGCGGTCAAGGTGATTGATTGGAGACAATACGAGTCGGACAGATAATATAGTAGGCTACGTTAGCTTCCAGTCAAACATACACACTGGCTGTTTTCATAGCAACAGGCAAGAACATGTCATGGATAGATAGCGTGAAAGTGGAGAGGTCTCATCCCAACGTGGATTTACGTTCCTCCAACAGCAATCATAAAGGCAGTATGGATTATACCGGACATATTGGAAATAGCTGGTAAGTCACTTTGCTTGCTGTAACTGTCTGTGTGTCTGATAACAGAGCTATCCAGCTGGTTAGTGAGCTAGCAGCTGCTAAAAGCTAATTAACGTACATCAGCTGACGAGTCTCGGCCAGAAAGACTGCTGTTCGCCTCTCGTGTGAAACGGTGGCAGTTTCGTTTGGTTCACTACAAAATGTTTGCACTGCAGATTAACGGTTATTATATATATGCGGTTCCGGGTCGGGGGGCGGGTCTCATGTCTGCGGGGCGGGGTGGGTTGCGGTACTGATTGATCATATGTGCGGGTTCGCGGAGCGGGGTCGGTACTGCACGTCGCGGGGCCGGGCGGAACCGGGTCTTGAAAATCAGACCCGCGCAGGACTCTGGCATGACGGTGCATAATTTTACGCTTAAAAGGCATGGTTGTAATGCTTTAGGCTGCGTGTAGCGCCAACACCAAGATATCAAGTGCGCTGGTCCACACCCACTGATCAGCGCTGCGCCAGGTGCTCGGCCTAGTTTCTACGCCGATGCAAAGATAGGGGCCGTCCTGTCCAGTGGGCTCGGGGTGTTAGCATTAGTATCCAGAGTTGAAGTTTTGTTGTGAATCATTCATCTGAACTAGACTCGGGGGCGATTCTAGGATCAGACCTCTACACTAAATCCCATGACACTGGACAACATGATTACGGGTAACATGATTTTTCTATATATATTTTAATGTACAACAATCATAATTTTTTATTACGTATTAAGTCACAAAAATTTTTACATTAGAAAATGAAAAAATGAATATATGATGTTTGAATAAGTATCCAACCCCCTTCACTTTGGCAAACCTCAACTGAAATACACAATGCTGTAATGGGCAAAACAGAAGCTGCCTTGGCATTATAACGACACTCACTGAGCACTTGATTAGGAACACCATACTAATTACTGGCTAGGTCTCAGCTTTCAACTCAGTCTTAAACCGCTACCAAAGTGACATCTCATTTGACGTACGTGTTGCTTTCTGAGATAATGAATTAATAATAATAATAATAATAATAATAACAATAATAAATTATAGCTGCTGCGCAGCAATGGGTCGTGGCCGGGCAAGTCTCAAGGCTTTGAGCTAGAGGTCTTCGGGTATGCCCGACCCCCCGAATACCCGAGGTTCCGACCCGGACCCGGCCGGGTCTGGGTCCATTCAAAAGAAGTGCCAAACCGCTTGACCAAACCCTTAGAAAAGTCATAGCACACCTGTCCTCAATAAGCCGCATGTTTTGAGTTCGGGCATGTCTATGTGGCGCAGAAATTGTGGGAGTTATTACGCGCCAAAAAAGTGGCTGCTGCGCAGCAATGGGTCGTGGCTGGGCAAGTCTCAAGGCTTTGAGCTATTATGACATCACAATTGCTCGAGTGACATCAGTGATGGCATCACAATTGCTTGACTGACTGATGACATCACAAATACAACCTAATTGCCATAGGTAATTAAGGTAATTAGGCTATACACGGGGCCAGAATTCAATGTTTTGATGCACTGTGGGCTCAATTTTTGACCGATCGAAAATCTGTTTCGATACTTTTGTGTAGGACAGTCTAACGATGCAGATGCTGAAGTTTGGTGTCGTTTGAAGAAAAAATGTGGGAGGAGTAGGGTTTAATTCGTTTTTGCAGTTTTTGCAGTTTTGCGGTCTTTAGACTTCATAATTGGCCATAGGTTGCATTGTACAAAAGTTTCCCCTCATTTAGGCGCACATTTCGGTGAAAGTTGCAAAGACGTAGCACGTATGCCTGATTTTTTATGAATTTTTTAAGTTTTAAACTTTAGACGGTCGCTGTAGTGCCACCGTTAGGACTATTGGACCCAAATTTGTGTCAAAGACGTTTGGCATGGGACTGGACCTTTGTGCAAAGTTTGGTTAGTTTTCATCCATGGGAAGTCGAACTTCCCGGGAGGAAGAAAAATAATAAAGGCAAATACAATAAGTGGCCCTGCCGCTTCGCTGGCCCGGCCACTAATAATAATAATAAATAATAATTATAATTATTATTATTATTTCTATTAGAGGACAGTTTTTGTCCTATTGACTTCCATTCAAAAATGCTATCTTTGGCTCTCCAGCTATTTACATAGAGCATGCATTGCCAAAAATCATGCTGTCACCCTGCAAAGACTTGGCATAGGAATCAATCTCATGCAATCTGCATGAAATGTATGTGAAATGGACATGGATGATGAACTGAACGGGCCGATGATGATGCTGTGACTAATGTTACATTTAGGCCTACTCCCCTGCAGTCAAAGCACTACACTTTGTCATTTATATCATTTGCCCTACAATAATGCCTATAATACATGTAAGCGTGCCTTTACTTGATGCAAGTGTGACACCGCCAGCTGTGATACTGCCTATATGCATATGAAACCTCATCCTGTTGTTTAACACCGTTTCTCTGTATTGCTCACTGGTTTCACGCACGCACGCACGCGCGCACACACACACACACACACACACACACACACACACACACACACACACACACACACACACACACACACACACACACACACACACACACACACACACACACACACACACACACACACACAGGGCCGGTTCCAGAACAAGATGACTAGGGATGCATCCTAGATAGGAAGGGGTGCAGACGCACGGGCCGACCCGGGTGGCCGGCGGTCAAAAATTTGACATGTTGTTTTACTAAAAATAATGCATTTTACCATTATTTCAAGTAGAATGATACCAGCCAAGCAAGAATATTTCAAGTGTTTCAAGTGCTTTACTGAAATATTTGGACCATATAATGATAATACCTGACACACACAGCACCTCTGTTACTATCCATAATGAACAGATCAAGCAGGTATGCTCCTTCACATACCTAGGAGTAACAATAGACCACCTGCTGTCATGGAAAGACCACGTAGAGTCCCTGTGTAAGAAAACAAAGCAAAGACTATACTTTCTTCGTCGGTTAAGATCTTTTGGTGCTAGTAAACAGATTCTTCTATTATTTTTTACCTCAGTGATTATGAGTGTTTTACAGTACTGCAGTACCAATTGGTATGGATGCCTGTCTGTTACCTTAAAATCACAACTACTTAGACAGATTAATATTTGTTCAAAAATTGTAGGTAAACCACTGCATAGTCTATATGAGTCTACATACGTCAACAGTGTATTGAGGTTAGAAATATTGCCTCAAACACTAATCATGTGCTACATGAAGAATATGAACTCCTGCCCTCTGGCAGGAGATACTTAATTCCAACCTTCAAGAAGGTCAGACTAAGAAAGTCCTTTATACATCAGTCGATCCTGAGGCTTAATCAAGAACATGGCCGAGGGTCAGTGGAGCAGTGACCAGTGCTCTCTGTGTGCTGTATGTGTGTATGTATCTTTGTATTTTTGGTTTTGTTCTCTTTGTCATGTGTTTGCACTGCCGCTGTCTTGCAAGACAAATTTCAATGTGAACTGACAATAAAGTATATCGTATCGTATCGTACAATTATCTCAACCTTAGAAGGTTACATGTAGGTGCCAAAAACGGCTACGGCTACGGCTTTGGCACTTTCACCGAAATGTGTGTCCAAATGAGGAGAAACTTTTGTACGCTGCAACCTATGGCCAATTATGAAGTCTAAAGACCGCAAAACTGCAAAAACTGTAAAACTAATTAAACCCTACTCCTCCCACATTTTTTCTTCAAACGACACCAAACTCCAGCATCTGCATCGGTAGACTGTCCTCCACAAAAGTATCAAACAGATTTTTGATAGATCAAAAATTGAGCCCACAGTGCATCAAAATGTTTTACCGTAAATGGTACTTTAAACAGCTAATGCAAATTCTTGCTAAATAAAGCTCGAATCTCCACGGAAAAAATTGACAAGATTTTGCTGTCAGAGTAGTTGAAGTGTGCAAAATCTAAGAATTGTATGTCAAAAACGGAATATTTGACAGTACCGTATTTTGAATTCTGCACTCATGTATAGCCTAAAGAGCATCGTAATTGCCCTAATTACCTAATGATGTGATGTCACATGAGCAATGACAATGACATCATCAGTGATGTCATCAGTGATGATGTCATCAATGATGTCATCAGTGATTATGTCATCAATGATGTCATCCTTCCTGGCTGAGCAGAATGGGTGGGTGATGTCATAGTTGTTGATGACATGCCAAAGTATAAACAATTTTTCAGTCTATCTCTCTCTGCCTCCACTGTCCCTACTCTCTCCGCTTCTATGTTCAACTGCCATGTACTTAACCTGCTGCCTTCTGCCCCAGCCGTCATGAACGGCAGTGTTCTAATCTAAGCAGACTGGATTGCATGCAGCAGATGATAGAAAGCTCATCCATAAGAGACTTGAGACTTGACTTGGACTTGTGACTAAAGACTTGAGACGTGACTTGGACTATAGCTAAAAGACTTGAGACTTGCCCGGCCATGACCCATTGCTGCGCAGCAGCTATAATTAGTGGCCGGGCCAGCGAAGCGGTTATTAGTGGCCGGGCCAGCAAAGCGGCAGGGCCACTTATTGTATTTGCCTGTATTATTATTAGTGGCCGGGCCAGCAAAGCGGCAGGGCCACTTATTGTATTTGCCTGTATTATTATTATTAGTGGCCGGGCCAGCGAAGCGGCAGGGCCACTTATTGTATTTGCCTGTATTATTATTATTAGTGGCCGGGCCAGCGAAGCGGCAGGGCCACTTATTGTATTTGCCTGTATTATTAGGGGTCCAAGCACGAAGTGCGTGGATCCCTATTGTATCTGTTCCGTTTATTATTATTCCCCGCTAAAACAGTATGCACGTCAAAAACCGTAGGTGCCACCGTAGCCAGACCTTGCACATAGGTTGGAAATGTGCCCCACTACTCAGAGACAAAAAATTACCCATATTGACCAGATGGTGGCGCTATAACAGACCATTTCACGTATTGGCCCATAACTGCTGAACCGTGAGGCGTAGAATCAAAATTCCACTTCGGCTGTATTCCCTGGATCAATACGCATCTATCCATATAGACCACGCCCATTTCCGTCTACCTAGATCTGCCGCCATCTTGGATTTTATCAAAAACCTAATTTTGCTATCTCCTGCCAGGCCATTTGCCCGAATGAGCCCAAACTTTTTCTGTGCCATCTCTGGACTTACCTGACCTAAAGTCATGGAATTCATTTAGATACGTGAAACCGTTTCGAAATGATAAATGTTTAAACTTTTGATGACACATGCCCTGACACTAAACACACACAAACACAAACACACACACACACACACACACACATATATACTGTATATATATATATATATATATGTGCTTGCTACATCTTAAAATGGCTGCCACTGATGCACTTCATATCCCAGAGTGCCTCAGTCCACACACAGGTGTCAGTACATACACATACACACACACACACACGCACGCACGCACGCACGCACACACACACACACACACACACACACACACACACACACACACACACACACACACACACATATACACACACACACACACACACACACACACATACTAAAATGGCCACCACGGCTGTACTTCATCTCCCAGAGTGCCTCACTCACTCACTTGTGGATTGTGCCATGTGGGTGGGAAGAAGGGTGGAGCTATGGGTCACTGATGATGTCATCAGTGATCTCATCAGTTTTGTGACATCACTGATGATGTCATCTATAAATCGCTCAGCCTTCCTCTCCATAACATCAGCTCAGTACCTCATCGACTCTACAACAGCAAGGAGGCAAGTAACTTGTGTGTCTGTTTGTTTGTCTGTACACCTTTCTGGAGACGAAGAAATATTTGTAGCCTTAGCATGAGTGCTAACTTATGATAGTGTTGTATTGCCAAAGTATAAATAAGCAATTTTTCAGTCTATCTCTCTCTGCCTCCACTGTCCCTACTCTCTCCGTTTCTATGTTCAACTGCCATGTACTTAAACTGCTGCCTTCTGCCCCAGCCCTGTCATGAACTGCAGTGTTCTGAACAGACTGGATTGCATGCAGCAGATGATAGAAAGCTCATCCATAAGAGACTTGAGACTTGACTTGGACTTGTGACTAAAGACTTGAGACGTGACTTGGACTATAGCTAAAAGACTTGAGACTTGCCTGGCCATGACCCATTGCTGCGCAGCAGCTATAATTAGTGGCCGGGCCAGCGAAGCGGCAGGGCCACTTATTGTATTTGCCTGTATTATTAGTGGCCGGGCCAGCGAAGCGGCAGGGCCACTTATTGTATTTGCCTGTATTATTATTTTTTTTTTTTTCTTCTTCTTCTCCCAGGAAGTCAGACTTCCCATGCATGAATATAAACCAAACTTTAGAAGGACAACAACAGCAAGGAGGCTTGTCCCGTTACGAGAGAGTAACTTGCGTGTGTGGCTGCCTGTCTGTATGTCTGTGCACTTTTTCTGGAGAGGAAAACTAATAATATATTAGCAACCCTAGTATGAGTGGTAACTTATAACGTTTTATTGTTTAAATGCAATGTTGTATTTATGCATCTCAGTGTTGTAACATCACTGATGATGTCATCTATTAATCGCTCATGCTTCCTCTACATAAGTTGGACTTGTGACTAAAAACTTGAGACGTGACTTGGACTATAGCTAAAAGACTTGAGACTTGCCCGGCCACGACCCATTGCTGCGCAGCAGCTATAATTAGTGGCCGGGCCAGCGAAGCAGCAGGGCCACTTATTGTATTTGCCTTTATTATTTTTCTTCCTCCCGGGAAGTTTGACTTCCCATGGATGAAAACTAACCAAACTTTGCACAAAGGTCCAGTCGCATGCCAAACGTCTTTGACACAAATTTGGGGCCAATAGTCCTAACGGTGGCACTACAGCGACCGTCTAAAGTTTAAAACTTAAAAAATTCATAAAAAATCAGGCATATGTGCTACGGCTTTGCAACTTTCACCGAAATGTGCGCCTAAATGAGGGGAAACTTTTGTACAATGCAACCTATGGCCAATTATGAAGTCTAAAGACCGCAAAACTGCAAAAACTGCAAAAACGAATTAAACCCTACTCCTCCCACATTTTTTCTTCAAACGACACCAACTTCAGTATCTGCATCGTTAGACTGTTCTACACAAAAGTATCAAAACAGATTTTTGATCGGTCAAAAATTGAGCCCACAAGTGCATCAAAACGTTGAATTCTGGCCCCGTGTATAGCCTAATTACCTTAATTACCTTTGGCAATTAGGTTGTATTTGTGATGTCATCAGTCAGTCAAGCAATTGTGATGCCATCACTGATGTCACTCGAGCAATTGTGATGTCATAATAGCTTAAAGCCTTGAGACTTGCCCAGCCACGACCCATTGCTGCGCAGCAGCCACTTTTTTGGCGCGTAATAACCCCCACAATTTCTGCGCCACATAGACATGTCCGAACTCAAAACATGCGGCTTATTGAGGACAGGTGTGCTATGACTTTTCTAAGGGTTTGGTCAAGCGGTTTGGCACTTCTTTTGAATGGACCCAGACCCGGCCGGGTCCGGGTCGGAACCTCATGGTTTGCGATGGCTGTCTGAGGGTGGTCCTAAAAGGAAACATAAGTGGGCGGGCGGTGTGTGTGCCACGATTGTGATGTCACGATTGTCATGTATCAGTGATGTCATCAGTGATGTCACTTGAGCAATTGTGATGTCATCAGTGATGTCACTTGAGCAATTGTGATGTCATCAGTGATTTCACTCGAGCAATTGAGGTGTCATCAGATACACACTTATGATGTCATAACTGATGTCATCAGTGATGTCACTTGAGCAATTGTGCATTCTGACATCACTGATGATGTCATCAATGATGTCATCAGTTTTGTGACATCACTGATGATGTCACCTTCATCTATAAATTGCTCAGCCTTCCCCTCCATAACATCTGCTCTCCCAGTAGCTCATCGACTCTACAACAGCAAGGAGGCAAGTAGCTCAGCCTTCCTCTCCATAACATCTGCTCTCCCAGTACCTCATCCACTCCACAACAGCAAGGAGGCAAGTAACTTGTGTGTCTGATTGTCTGTCTGTATGTCTGTGCACTTTTTCTGGAGAGGAAAAATAATAATATATTAGCAATCCTAGTATGAGTGGTAACATAACGTTTTGTTTAAATGCAATGTTGTATTTATGCATCTCAGTGTTGTAACATCACTGATGATGTCATCTATTAATCGCTCATGCTTCCTCTACATAAGTTGGACTTGTGACTAAAAACTTGAGACGTGACTTGGACTATAGCTAAAAGACTTGAGATTTGCCCGGTCACGACCCATTGCTGCGCAGCAGCTATAATTATTATTATTCTTTTTCTCCCAGGAAGTTGGACTTCCCATGTATGAAAATAAACCAAATTTGCACAAAGGTCCAGTCCCATGCCAAACTTCGTTGACGCAAATTTGGTGCCAATAGTCCTGATGGTGGCGCTACAGTGACAGTCTAAAGTTTAAAACTTTGAAAATTCATAACAAATCAGGCCTATGTGCTACGACTTTCCAACTTTCACCGAAATGTGGGCCCAAGTGAGGAGACACTTTTGTACACTGCAACCTATGGCCAATTATGAAGTCTAAAGACTGCAAAACTGCAAAAACTGTCAAACTAATTAAACCCTACTTCCACATTTTTTCTTCAAACGACACCAAACTTCAGCATCTGCATCGTTAGACTGTCCTACACAAAAGTTTCAAACAGATTTTCGATTGATCAAAAATTGAGCCCACAGTGCATCAAAATGTTGAATTCTGCCCCCATGTATAGCCTAAAGAGCATCTTAATAGGTTGTATTTGTGATGTCATCAGTCACTCGAGCAATTGTGATGCCATCAGTGATGTCACTCAAGCAATTCTGATGTAATCAGTGATGTCATAAATCCTTCCTGGCTCACCCTATATAAGTGGAAGCAGTGTGTGTTTTTACACGCAAGCATCCAGTCCCATAAAACACCACCAGCAAGCATCCAGTCTGTCCATAAGACGAAAAAGCAGCTCCTGCTGGTATATCAGTTGTGTGACCCCACAGACCTGCAACCTAGGACCGAAGAGATACAAACTCCCCAGGTGGCTATTAATCGCTCAGCCTCCCTCTCCATCTAACATCAACTCCACCAGTACCTCATCCACTCTACAACAGTGAGGCAAGTAACTACTTTTGTTTGTGAATATACTGATTCCTACTTGTATTGTTGTGAGATGCCTCGCAACAAAAAACGGAATCAGATGATGAAAAAGCTACATGCTGCAAAGAAACCTGAACCTGCTTTGAATCCCTTAGTTTTAGCTATGCAACGTTCTAAGCAGACTGGATGGCATGCAGCAGAAGCAGATGATAGAACGCTCATCCATAAGAGACTTGAGACTTGACTTGGACTTGTGACCAAAGACGTGAGACTTGACTTGGAGTATAGCTAAAAGACTTCAGCCTTGATTTGGGGACTCTAGCTCAAAGCCTTGAGACATGCCCGGCCACGACACATTGCTGCGCAGCAGCTATAATTGTTTATTTACGTTTGTTTATTGTTTATTTGCACAAAGAAAATGAATAACAACAGATAGTACCTTAGGAAGTATCTTAATAAGCTATTATTAAGCTATACCTATTAGTAAGCTATTAGCTAACTAGTAAGTGCTTATTAAGCTAGCCTACTTTGAATGGTAACACACAAAGACTGTCATTGGTAACAGAGGATAAATGGCGGTCAACTTATCCATAACCTTCGGATATGGAGAATACTTAGCCTACCTGTCCACTCGTCTGCATGTTTGAGCTACAACTTGCGCTGTGCCTTGCCAAAATCAAATTGCCTCCAATGCGATACTCATGAATGACATGACTATGAAGTTATGGTTTGCGATGGCTGTCTGAGGGTGGTCCTAAAAGGAAACATAAGTGGGCGGGCGGTGTGTGTGCCACGATTGTGATGTCACGATTGTCATGTATCAGTGATGTCATCAGTGATGTCACTTGAGCAATTGTGATGTCATCAGTGATGTCACTTGAGCAATTGTGATCAGTGATGTCACTCGAGCACTTGTGATGTCATCAGTGATGTCACTTGAGCAATTGTGAGGTCATCAGTGATGTCACTTGAGCAATTGTGATGTCATCAGTGATGTCACTCGAGCAATTGTGATGTCATCAGTGATGTAATAAATCCTTCTGTGGTGTTTTATGGCAGTTGGCATCCTTTATGTTGCATTACCGCCTGGCTGAGGCTTTATACGTGGTTGGAGTATAAGTAGGGAGAAGAGCACAAGTGGTAGGCTACATCAGCTCTAGAGTAAGTGTTTATTGTTTATTTATGTTTGTTTATTGTTTATTTGCACAAAGAAAATGAATAACAGATAGTACAAGTATCTTAATAAGCTATTATTAAGCTATACCTATTATAGATTCAAGATTCAAGATTCAAGATTTTTTTATTGTCACTCCATGGTACAAGTATCACGTGTGAAATTCTTGTGCTGTGGACTCCGTTTACAACATAGTATAAATATAACAGGGCATATGAGTGCAAAAACAACAAGAGACACATCAAGCAATAAGGCAGTATAGTGATAAGGCAAGTCAGAGACAGTGGCATATTCACTGCACATAGGTGCACATGTCGTGTGCATACTTTAGACGTGCTTAAAGGCTTATACGCTCAGTAGCGTAGTTGACGGAGCTTTTAAACATTTTAAATTCTGCGTATTTGACATACAGGTGCAAATAACATATTCCTTATTAAACATACAATTAAACTCGGCATTTTAAATTCGGCGTATTTGACATACAGGTGCAAATAGCATATTCCTTATTAAACATACAATTAAACGTTAGACATACGTAATTGTAGCAGCGACAGTACGGTACAGTGCGGCTACTACACTATTTGTGTATGTTAAGGAGTCTCGTGGCCTGCGGGAAGAAACTGTTCCTCAAGCGATTTGTGCGTGCTTTCGGAACCCTGTATCTTCTCCCTGAGGGTAGCAGGGAGAACAGGCTGTTGTGGGGATGGTTTGTGTCTTTGATGATCTTCAGGGACCTCCTGAGGCACCGCTGTTTATACAGTTCCTGTAGATCTGGCAACTCACATTCTGTTACGTGCTGTGCCGCGCGTCTCACTCTCTGTAGCGCCCTGCGGTCCATGGTGGTACAGTTCCTGTACCAGGTGGTGATGCCGCCAGTCAGCAGGCTTTCAATGGTGCCTCTGTAAAAGTCCCTGAGGATTTCTTTCCTTAGCTCAAATTTCTTCAGGCGCTTGAGTCCGTGTATTCGCTGTTGGGCCTTTTTGACGACAGTGGCGGTGTGGCCGGCCCAAGTCAGGTCCTGGTGGATATTGACTCCCAGGTACTTGAAGCTGTCCACCCTTTCCACCACTGTGCCGTTGATGGTGATTGGGGGGTGTGCGCCCCCCCCCCCCCTCCTGTAGTCTACAATGATCTCCTTGGTCTTGGAGACGTTCAAAGAGAGGTGGTTGTCCTGGCACCATTGTTCCAGGGCCCCCACCTCCTCTCTGTAGGCCCTCTCGTCGCTCCCCGAGATCAGCCCCACGACTGCTGTGTCGTCTGCAAACTTCACGATGGTGTTAGAGGTTTGAGTCGCCACACAGTCGTGGGTGTAGAGGTCGTACCAGAAGGGGCTGGAGACGCACCCCTGGGGCGCTCCTATGCTGATGGTCAGTGGGGAGGAGGTGAGGTTGCCCACCCTCACCACCTGGCGGCGGTCTGTCAGGAAATCCAGGATCCAGTCGCACATTGCTGTGTTAAGTCCCAGGTCCTTGAGCTTGCATACCAGCCTGGAGGGTACTATGGTGTTGAATGCTGAGCTGTAGTCCACGAACAGCATTCTTACATAGGTGTCCTTCCCCTCCAGGTGGGACAGGGCGGTGTGGAGCACGTGTGCTACTGCATCCGCTGTGCTCCTGTTGGAGCGGTATGCGAATTGTAGCGGGTCGTGGTCCGGGGGGAGTGTGGGGCGGATCTTTGATATGACCAGCTTTTCAAAGCACTTGCTGGCTATTGGTGTGAGGGCTATTGGGCGCCAGTCGTTGAGGCTGGTCACTTTCTGCTGCTTGGGAATGGGGATGATTGTCGCTGCTTTGAAGCAGGAGGGAACTCGTCGGAGGGAGAGAGACTGGTTGAAAATGTCTGTGTATACACCTGCCAGCTGGTGGGCGCAGGCCTTGAGGACCCGCCCGGGGATGCCGTCCGAGCCTGCCGCCTTGCGAGGGTTGATACACAGGAACGACCGGCGCACCTCCTCCTCAGTGATGGTGAGAGGGCGGTCTGGGTCTGTGGATGGGGGGGGGGGGTGGGGGGGGTTGGTGGTGAGGTGGGGATTGGAGGGGGTGGGGGTGCTGAGAGGTGGGGGGGAGGGGGGGGGGAGAGGTGGCGGGGAGAGGAGGGCAGTGGGGGGGGGGGGAGAGGAGGAGGGGTGGTGGGGGGGGAGGAGAGGAGGTGGCAGGGGGGGGAGGAGAGGAGGGGAGGGGTGGTGGGGGGAGAGAGGTGGCAGGGGGGGAGGAGAGGAGGTGGCAGGGGGGGGAGGAGAGGAGGGGGGGAGGAGGGGGGGAGGGAGGGGAGGAGAGGAGGAGGGAGGGGGGGGGGAGGGGGGGTGATGGGGGGGAGGAGAGGAGGAGAGGGGTGGGAGAGGAGGGGGGGAGGAGGGGAGGCACTCTGGCAGAGGGGTCGAACCTGGCGTAGAACGCGTTGAGTTCGTCTGGCAGGGTGGGTGACTCGTTGTTGTTTTGCTGTTTTTCCCCTTTGAAGTCGGTGGCAGCGTGGAGGCCTCTCCACAGGTGTTTGGGGTTGTTGGAGTCCAGTTTTGCTTCCAGCTGCCTGCCATATTCTCTCCGAGCTCTTTTTAAAGTGGTTCGGAGGGCATATCTTGTTTGTTTGTATTCCTCTGGTGTTCCAGAGTTGAAGGCGGTGGTCCTGGCGTGGAGGGCTGCCCGGACGTCACTATTGATCCAGGGTTTCTGGTTTGGCATTATTTTGATTATTTTTTGGGGGATTACGTCCTCTGTGCATTTTTGAATGAAGCCTGTTACTGTGTCTGCGTATTCGTCCAGGTTTCCTGCAGCCTTGAACTCTTCCCATGCTGTTTGGTCGAAACAGTCTCTCAGAATGTCCTCTGATTGATCTGACCAGCAGTGGGTGGTTCGGAAGGCTGGGGGGTGTCGCTTGAGCTGTTGTTGATACCTGGGAACGAGCAGGATGGAGGCGTGGTCCGATCTGCCGAAAGGGGGACGGGGGGTCGCCTTGTAGCAGTGTTTGATGTTAGTGTAGCACTGGTCCAGTGTGCGTTTTCCCCTTGTGTGAAAGTTGATGTGCTGATAGAGTGTAGGCAAGCGCTTCCTCAGGTTGACTCTATTGAAGTCGCCTGCCAGGATCATTGCTGTTTCCGGTTGTTTCAGCTCCTGTGCGCCGATCGCGCGGTGGAGTTCTTTGGCTGCGTTTGTCTCGTTGGCTTGGGGCGGAATGTACACTGCAGCAAGAGTGACTGACGTGAATTCACGTGGACTATAATGCGGTACGCATTGGAGCATAACATATTCCAAGTCCGCTGAGCAGTGCGTTTCGATGTTATTGATATTCGTACACCAGTTCTTGTTTATCATCAAACAGACGCCGCCGCCTCTCGCTTTGCCAGAGCGTTCCTTGTCCCTATCAGCCCTGTGTGTACTGAAGCCGGGGATTTTAATGGCTTGATCCGTAGTGTCGGCTGAAAGCCAGGTCTCAGTCAAACACAGTACGTTACATCTCGCTATGTCCGTTTGGAATTGTGCCCTCGCTCTCAATTCACATAACTTATTTTCCAATGATTGCACATTAGCCAGGAGAATGCTAGGCAGTGGTGGCTTATGCGCTCGTCTTCTCTGTCGTGCGAGAAGGCCCCCTCGTCTTCCTCTCTTTTGCCGTTTAAGTTCAGGGAATTCAGAGAGGTCGGGAGCTGACCAGTTTTGTTTGGGGTGTTTTTGCGCATTTCTGATGTCTAGCAGCGCTCCCCTGTTGTACCTACGTACGGTGGTACAGCTGGTGCCGTCGTTGTTGTTAAAGTTGCTGTTGCTGTTGTCGTTGTCCTCCATTGCTGTCCCAGTCCCTTGGGGGGGAAGGGCGCAGTGGGAACAATAGAGCGATAGCCCGGCGGTAATCCACGCTGTAATCCACGTAGTTGTTGTTTTCCCTTTTGCTAAAAAAGTGCACTTACGCTACTATGTACACCGTACAAAAGACACCGATATATACACTAGATATTTACAAAGCGAATAGAAGCACGAAATTATAAACAAAACGAAATTACTCTAAAAAAAGACCTATTCCTCTACGAAGTTCACGGAGCTCCTCAGCTGGTCGCCTCTCTCTCTAGGCGCCCACACACATCTAGCTAACTAGTAAGTGCTTATTAAGCTAGCCTACTTTGAATGGTAACAGACAATGACTGTCATTGGTCACAGACAATAAATGGCGGTCAACTTATCCATAACCTTCGGATATGGAGACTTAGCCTACCTGTCCACTCGTCTGCATGTTTGAGCTACAACTTGCGCTGTGCCTTGCCGAAATCAAATTGCCTCCAATGCGAGACTCGTGAATGACATGACTATGAAGTTATGGTTTGCGATGGCTGTCTGAGGGAACAAGATGTGCATGAAAACTCACCCTTTTCCACTAACTGTAACATTAGAACATATTAGCCACACTTACATTTTTTATGTTTTGTTTTGTTGTTACAGTATGTTTGGTAGAGCTTTTCCCTAGCCCCACCCCTCTCCTGCTAACAGACAAACGGTCAGACAAACGGCACCGAAAACATCACCTCCTTTGTGGAGACAATGCCAATTTTGACAATGTTCCACTACTGGGATTTTCTGGGATTTACAGTATGTTAAATTGGAAGGTTTCAAGAGCTGAATACAAAATAATTTCTGTTGCAATTTGTTAAAATTAGCACTAACGGGGGATAAAGAAACTAGAGGGGGGGGGGGGGGGGGGGAGAAAAAAAAAGGCCACACAGCAGCTGAGCCGAGCTTTTACAACCCTGTTCCTCAGTGTGGTAAATAAACACCTCTCACCTTCTCTATGGCTTATCTTTTCCCCCCATACAATAGCCTAAGCCAGCGTTTCTCAACTGGTGGGTCGCGACTCGCGACCAGGGCCGTTTTGATTTTTACAAAAGTGTGACACTGTTCATGTTGGAGACATGTCCTTTCCCCCTGTATAAAAACACACATTTACTATTATTATATGACATGTCCTATTGTGTGCTATTTTTGTGCCCAAAGCTATTTTTATATGGAGCACGCATTGCCAAAAATTATGCTCCCATCATGGACCAGAGACCTTGGAATTGTAAAATGCCTTTTTATATAAGCTTTGTTGTTTTGTGTGTTAAATCTGACACTGTTGGTGGTTCTCATCACATCCCTACCCGCCACTGTTTAAACCCTCAGTCAGTTGAATGCCAGATGCCTCTCTCTCTCACTCTAGACCCAGCATGTCTCGGCTCCTGCATGCTGCTGCCGTGTGGCTCTACCTGGCCCTGCCCTCGCTGTGTGGTGACAACCTGCTCTGCTTCTTCAGTACCGTCATGCCGAGGGAGCCCGCCCTGGAGAAGGACCACACCTTCCAGCTCATCCTGACAGAGTGCGCCCCCAGCGAGCTGTGCTTCAAGGCGGAAGGCCACTACGGCAACTTCAGCGCCCTGTCGGCCCACGGCTGCATGGCGGAGGGCAAATGCAGCCAGGTGTACAGCATCAAATTCAAAGGAACCGTCTACACCATGAGCTTCGTCTGCTGTCACCAGGATTACTGTAACGCGGCAGGTACATTCAGCAACATTGGTAAGACACGCCCGATGGTTAACTCTGATAATAGGAGGGGGAAAAGGAACTAGCCTAGTTTAAAAGACAAGTTTAGATGATAATCAACCCTGACCTTCTGGACTGCACCACCTCATTTCACCGCACTTTTGTGAATATTCAGGAATCAGCTTACATTATCTGAGAAGGTCTAGGCTATGACAGGTCACGTGTAATCATGTCCGTCATACGCCTTTTCTCAGAAAGCAAGTCTATTTCCTTACTTGTTTGAAGAGAGCTGTACAGGTACTTCGGTGAAGTGGCGTTCTCCCAGGCTGATGATGGGTACGGCTCGGCGGCTGGTTGGATGCAGGCCGAAAAGTGGTCAGAGAGCCTCCTATTAGACGCTGGTCGTGGCGGTCACTCTTTTCCTCTCGAATAAAAGGAGGAAAGGCTAATACTTGTTTAACTTGTCAAGAAAATAAACCGAAGCTATAGGAAAATAGGTGATACTCTATAAACGCGAGACGTCTCTTGCTTTATACAGAAATCACTTTTCTTAAGCTATAAACAAATCGAAAACAATGCTAAGCGAATCGGCTTGTCTCTTCAGAGTCCGCGGCCGCAGGATGCAGAGAGAGAACAAGGCCTGAAGTGGGTTCACAGGGGGACCTGTTGGATCAATCCCCCGTTCCTGTTTCATTCAGTTGAAAAAGCAAGCTATCACTCTCGGGGTGTCGTTATGTACCCCGGGAGTGGTATGCAAATTAGCTGGGTTGTCCCAAAAGACATAACTCAGATCACTTTAACCATTTTGTGTACAAATAGTCTTAAGTCTCCAATTTTTCCCCATCCAAAATAGAGTCAATCACTCACGTTATATATGGCTTAATTTCTGTTTATAGGGCATTAAAAATACTTATTCATTAAATGAGTTTATCACTTTTAACACTCTTCCTGCAGTCTGACAAACATGAAGACACATTATTGTTATTTAAAACTTATTCAAAGTGGCTAATTATGGCCCTTACGCATACATCAGATATGATAGGTATACATTTAATAATAAAAAGGAGAAAGGACACATCTTTTACCCCAGTTACCTCAAGGACATTGACAAGGCGGCAGTGTATTTTATTCCCCACTAGGGGGCACTATGGCTCCACCCATTAAAATATGAAACTTGGATAAAATCACAACTTTGCGTATGAAGGTCCGTGCAAAACAGTAAAAGCATGTATTAGCTCATCATAACATTTCTTATTTCCTATTACACCACGTTTATAGTGACTCCTGGATTCTCAAACCAGCTGGATATTCCTGTGTGGGTTCATCGTGTATTCAAATGATCAAATCACTCAAGTCTGCGACAGGGTGCTTGATTTAACACCCCCGAAACAGTCAAGTCAAGTTTATTTGTATAGCACATTTCATACACAGAGGCAATTCAAAGTGCTTCACATAAAATGGTTGACAGGAAAATAAAAGAAAAGAAGAGAGTAAAATGGACATTTAAAAGCATCACAAAAAAAAAAGAGTATAAAAAGTGCATTAAGCAACTTCATTAAGCACATAAAATGGTTGACAGGAAAATAAAAGATTTAAAAGCATCACAACAAAACTCTAAAAAAAGAGTATAAAAAGTGCAATAAGCAACAGGCGCAGCAGTTGCAGAAAGAGCTCAAACTTATAGAGGACTCATTGGGTTTGCATAGTAGCTGTCAGCAGTTAAAAGCGACGGTAAACATAAAAGTCTTTAGTCTATTTTTAAAAGTAAGTAAGGTTGGGGCAGATCTGAGGTCTTCAGGCAATTTGTTCCAGCTAGCAGAAGCATAGTGGGTAAATGCAGCCTTCCCGTGATTTGATTTGATCCTAGGGACAGTTAATAAGCTGGACCCTGTTGACCTAAGAGTTCTAGACGGTTCGTAGCGTGGGAGCAATTCAGCTATGTATTTTGGGCCTAGGCCGTTAAGTGATTTATAGACTAATAACAGTATTTTAAAATCTATTCTCTGTGATTCTCAGTGTGCCTTACTGACAAAAATCCCACTTTCCCAGCAGCAACAACCAAAGCCACTCCCACTCCCAAAGCCACTCCCACTCCCAGCCCCCTGGTTTGTGTTCATGGAGGACAGCTGCAGGCTGGTGTCTCTATCTGTTCTGATGAATGCACTGGAGAGACGTGCTCAGCAGGTAGGGATGTGTGTGTGTGTGTGTGTGTGTGTGTGTGGGGGGGGGTTAGGGTTAGGGGGGGTATTATCCATAATTGCATTGGTACATTCTGACAAAGACAGGGTTTGTCCGTCCTGTACCTTTTAATGTTCAGATATTTAATTCAATCTAGAACCATATGAAGATAAAGAGTTCTAGTAAGAACCCTTAAAGCAGGGGTGTCAGACTCATTAGGTAGAGGGCCGGATTTGTTCAACTGAGACCTCATGGGGGCCGGATTTTTTTTTTACTAAAATCAATTCGACTCATTTATCCATTTACTTCACAAAAGAAATACTGCTCTTTCCATTTCTCTTGAAACTGCCTGCAACCCGTGTCAACCTTTCTCTTTTTCGACAGCATCTTGTTGATTCCTTTGTTTTTTGGTAGGTAGCCGAATGCGCGATTCAATTCCAGCGTGGCATCATGGCGGCTTTGTTTATACCTGATGACCTACTGACATACTTCCTTGTAGTGCAGGTTAATTAACTTATGAATGAACTCTTAGCTTGCTTATTAGCCACACGTAGTTCATGATAATGGGGTGCGAATTTAATAATAATATATATATATATATATATATTTTTTTTTAATATTCCAAAACATCTCGCGGGACGGATGAAACCTGCCGCCCGCGGGCCGTATCTCTGACATCCCTGCCTTAAAGGAACACTCCGCTGATTTTCAACCAGCTTTGTATCATTACAACATCAGCAGTACATCAGAAAACTGTAAACAGTTTGGCAGTCATTCATTTAGTTTGACAGTTATTGTTGAGAGTTGATTTGAGTTAAGTTGTGGACCAGTGATGACATTCATGCACAAATAATGTCCCTGTCATTAACCTGGACTTCCACGACAATTTACAGTGTGCCTTACTGACAAAAATCCCACTTTCCCAGCAGCTAGAACCAAAGCCACTCCCACTCCCAGCCCCCTGGTTTGTGTTCATGGAGGACAGCTGCAGGCTGGTGTCTGTGTCTGTCCTGATGAATGGACTGGAGAGACGTGCTCAGCCAACCCGTTCTCACTCCGAGCGCGCAGCATATTGACGCTTTGTCACGCCCCTTGTGCGTTGCTTGTTACTAACACGGTACCCTTGAGCGACCCATGAAACGACTTGGGCTTTCCGACTAAACTCCCATGGAGTTTCCAAGAGGAAGTCATCTTTGACGCTCAAGGCAACTGCTCCCCCGTCCCAACACGCTGCCCTTGCGCGACCCATATAACGACCTGGGCTTTCACTACACTCCAATCTAAACCCATGGTAGTCATCTGTGCCGCTCAGGGAAACATAATGGCTCCATGCATTGACTCCCTGCGGCTGCTCTCTACAGGCATTACCAATCGAAAACCGATATAATCCATCGCCTATAGGCATACATTCCCCCTTACTAAAATAAATTACTGTCGAACTATTTGGCATGAATACAACAGAAAATAAAGATGCATTTGAATAACAAAATCAACATATGATCATATAACATTGACAATGAAAATACATTTTATGTTGGCAAAACCAGACTTCATGAACAAAGCAGCTAGTTGCTGTTACATGATGCAAACACACAAACAATAACTCACCAATTCAGCTTCAGAGTTTAGATTCAACAGGTTTCTGTCAAGTATTGGCTTCATTGGCACAGTGGATATCTACAGATCACTCAGTAAAGGCGCAACCAATCACTTCAAGTTCAAACATTATAGATTGAATTGGATTGTAAGATGTTAAAACCAGCTCTACAAACCTAGCAGCTCTGCTTCCCACAGCAGCCACCCTCATCTCAGTCATTCAGGGCACCTGCTGCAGGTAATCAACCGAGCTCTACCACACAGCCCACTCTGATTGGCTGATAGTGGTGTCAGTCACATTGCATCCACTTTAATGTTTACATGGTAACCATTGGTGACCGTCCCGTTGCATGTTAAGTGATTACACTACATGGAATTTCTGAACTAGGACGGGAATTATTTTCACCCAGGGCTTCAGTATAGGCAGTGGACAGACTTTGAAAAAGGGTCTTTACAATGGAAATTAAAGGATTGCCTAACTGATGGTACTGAAACCTCTTAGGTTGTTCTCTGTGCCTATGTGAACGTCTAAGTGAACTTTCAGCTTCACCTAGAATCTTCTGATCAATCTATTCCAATACTATAATTGCTGCACATAATTAGAGTAACGGTATGATACATCAGCATCTATTAACAGTTGTGTTTGACACTGCACTCAGCAGCAAGATGTGTTAGATGTGTAACATGACCAGCATTATAGCAGCTGGTGATCAACACTTGTCATTCTGAGGAGTTTGAAGCTTAACCACAAAAATCCGCTTTTCCTCTTGGATCCTCTCTGTTTGACTTCACATTGGAGCTGAGATGATGTAAATGTCAAAGTGGTTACAGTATGGGAAATGTACTGTAGTCCAGGGGCCACATCTTCCTAACTTGAAAATCATATCTTAACTGTTTGGCAACCATGGTAATTAGAGTTAGGATCTGATTTAGGAAAATACCCATTACAGTAAGTCAATATCCCCATCCTAATTTAAGATGGGAAGAATGTTTTACAGAAGCATCCTAGCTTCAAAAAGCTCTTCTAACTTTAAGATACCCGCTAGTCTGTCCTAAATTAACGGTTATTTAACGCATCATTGTATTTTGTATGATAAGGTGAACTGGCCCTCCCTGTCATCTAGAAGAAAGCAACATTGTCTCGTTTATTTACAAAGCTCTGATTGGACAGCTTCCTTTGTATTTGTCTTCACTTTTAAACCATGTTAACACAAACTATCAGACACGCTCACGATCTCACATTAGACTGTCAGTCCCGCGAGTGAGATCTGAGCAAGGTAAGACTGCGTTTTCTTTTTATGCACCAGATGGGTGGAATCGGCTCCAGGACACTTTAAAATTGGAGCAACTGATCTCCGTGGAATCATTTAAAGTACGGTACTCCTCGAAAGCACTGTAGGCCTACGTGAAGAGTGCACTTGTTTTATCTAAACATGTTCTTTGTAACAGGGCGCTTACCTGTATAAATAAAGGTAAAATAAAATAAATAAAATAAAAAAATTAAACTTGAGCTTTATTGTTAGGCTAACTGTTTGGCGTTTTGCTAACTTGAATCTCTAACGTTATGGCTATGTGCTTTTATTACATTTACAAAACCACCAAAATGTCAACAGGCGTAACTTGCCGAAAGGCTCATGCTGGACCCGAATGGTGTTCTGACAAAACGCTCGTTAATAGATACTTACCCCGCTAGCTGGGCGCTTCTCGCTCATACGGAGCATTAGTGCCCGGCGACCATCAACACATTTCCAATCAAACAATCGTGCCGCTCTCACGTCTAGGTATAAAAATGAACCCTTACCTGAGCCAGAAACTTGAAGTGAAGACGCTATCCGATGGCCAACATCCTCTTAATACATATAGTTGCCGCTTCCAAATTGTTGCATAAAATCTACTTTTCTGTCTTTAAAAAACAAAAAACATTCATCTGGAGCAACCGGAAGTGTAGGGGGCATTAGTGAGTAAACAGTGAGTCGTATTTCCGGGTTGCTCCAGATAAATGATTTTCAGTTTTTTTGATTGGAAATGCGTTGATGGTCGCCGGGCGCTAATGCTCAGTATGAGCGAGAAGTGCCCGGCTAGCGGGGTATAATAGATATGGCCTTCGGCGCTAAAACGGGCCTTAAACGCAAAAAAACGTGCCTTGCGCCTGTTTCGGGAAGATATCAATATGGCTTTACGCTGCCAAATGCGCTTTAGGCCGAATGGGCGTGGCGCAGTCCCAGAATGGGCCAGAGTGGGCGTGTCGGCCTTAAATCTCGGCGTACTGATATCTTCCCACCTGGCGTAAATTTAGCGCTTTGCGCTTTTGAAAACCAGGCCTATTCAGTGCGCCAGTTGCACGGAGCGCTCCCCTCTGGCTCTCTCTTTAAACCATGTTAACACAAACTATCAGACACGCTCACGATCTCACATTAGACTGTCAGTCCCGCGAGTGAGATCTGAGCAAGGTAAGCCTGCATTTTCTTTTTATGCACCAGATGGGTGGAATCGACTCCAGGACACTTTAAAATTGGAGCAACTGATCTCCGTGGAATCATTTAAAGTACTCCTCGAAAGCACTGTAGGCCTACGTGAAGAGTGCACTTGTTTTATCTAAACTGTTTTATCATCTGTCTGTATGTGTTCTTTGTAACAGGGCGCTTACCTGTATAAATAAAGGTAAAATAAAATAAATAAAATAAAAAAATTAAACTTGAGCTTTATTGTTAGGCTAACTGTTTGGCGTTTTGCTAACTTGAATCTCTAACGTTATGGCTATGTGCTTTTATTACATTTACAAAACCAACAAAATGTCAACAGGCGTAACTTGCCGAAAGGCTCATGCTGGACCCGAATGGTGTTCTGACAAAACGCTCGTTAATAGATACTTACCCCGCTAGCCGGGCGCTTCTCGCTCATACGGAGCATTAGTGCCCGGCGACCATCAACACATTTCCAATCAAACAATCGTGCCGCTCTCACGTCTAGGTATAAAAATGAACCCTTACCTGAGCCAGAAACTTGAAGTGAAGACGCTATCCGATGGCCAACATCCTCTTAACTCATTCAGGGCCAGTTTAGGACTGCCAATATTTAGCACAGGCCAAAGATTTTCATAATTGTTGGTCATCTTTCAAGACCCACAGTAAATTATCTATTAGCACCAGAGTGATTTGCAATACCTCAAAATGAAGATGTACGTCTCTGGGTTCACCAGGAAAAAAAAAGTGAGCTTTTAGCATGTTCTGTACTCTACTTATAGCCATTTATATACACCCTGTTTTCAGCCAAAAAGTCTCTGTGAGAAAAGAAATTGCAGAAAATGGCATTTATGTACACAGCACACAATATCAGGCATAACTCGCTCTCAATTCTTTTATTTTGAACTGTATTGACATCAGACATGTAAATATTATTCATTATGACACAAATGACAAAAAAATATATATATATATATATATATATATATATACACATGAAGTGCTTTTTTTTACATTCAACAATACAGTTTACTCGGTGTGAGTGTGCAGACAGACAGACAGACAGACAGACAGACAGACAGACAGACAGACAGACAGACAGACAGACAGACAGACAGACACACACACACACACACACACACACACACACGATCCTCCTTTTAGATTTCTAACCCCACATAGGATAAGCAATAACCACGCCCTGTGGCGCTGGGATTGGCCAGGAGCAACACTGGAGGGCACGCAGCCCAGCGATTTCATGAACCAACTGAAGAGCTCTTGAGAAGGACAGCGGGCTGCTGTGACTGCCTTCTGCCCGCTGCTGCCTAGCTGTTCCTGTGTTTATTTTGATTTGTTCTGCTACACCCGTCCTCGTCCATGTTTTCCTGTCATATCCTCTCTGCTATTCGATCGTTCCCGTTTTCCCCTCGGCTATTCAACACGTCCTCACCGCCCTCGCAAACTGATCGATCATTTCCTCATTCCTCCGATGATCAAACACATCTCTTGATTACTTTCTCCCGTTTTCTCCTGGCTGGCACAGAGGAAGGCGACTCCAGCTCGTGCAGCGCGGCGAGGGCGTTTCAATGGCGTTTCTCCTGTCTGCACAAGGAAGCGTTACCCGTTTTCTGCTTTCCCTCTTGCTCAATTTCAAAACAACAGCTGCGGTATGTGTTTGATCGCGTGCTGTCGGCTACCCTTTGAAGGCAGGGACCTGTGTCTGTGTCACAGGCTGGGCAAGTGTTTGCTGCAGGCGCTGCACCAATAAAAACAAAAACACGTCAAACACGTCATTGGCGGGGAGGGCTATTTCTGATAACACGTCAAAGACGTCATTGGCGGTGAATGAGTTAATACATATAGTTGCCGCTTCCAAATTGTTGCATAAAATCAACTTTTCTGTCTTTAAAAAACAAAAAACATTAATCTGGAGCAACCGGAAGTGTAGGGGGCATTAGTGAGTAAACAGTGAGTCGTATTTCCGGGTTGCTCCAGATAAATGATTTTCAGTTTTTTTGATTGGAAATGCGTTGATGGTCGCCGGGCGCTAATGCTCAGTATGAGCGAGAAGCGCCCGGCTAGCGGGGTAAAATAGATATGGCCTTCGCCGCTAAAACGGGCCTTAAACGCAAAAAAACGTGCCTTGCACCTGTTTCGGGAAGATATCAATATGGCTTTACGCTGCCAAATGCGCTTTAGGCCGAATAGGCGTGGCGCAGTCCCAGAATGGGCCAGAGTGGGCGTGTCGGCCTTAAATCTCGGCGTACTGATATCTTCCCACCTGGCGTAAATTTAGCGCTTTGCGCTTTTGAAAACCAGGCCTATTCAGTGCGCTAGTTGCACGGAGCGCTCCCCTCTGGCTCTCTCCCTCCCCTCTGGCTCTCTCCTCTGTCACCCTTCTCTGTGTCACTCTCTCCCTCTCTCCTCAGTCTGACAGGCACAATACGACTGTCTCTCTCTGACTCCCTCGCTCAGACAGACACAACACATGTCCTATCCACCTTATTTTTGGCGGCCATTTTGCCTTACGTTAACTATGGGTTCTATTTCCGGTGTAACCAATTTAGATAACCCCCCAGCCCCCGACAAAAAAAACGTCTATGAGGATTTTACCCTTTTACAGCAGAGCCATTCTGCTCTACAGCCGTGTCGTTCGGGCGCTGGGATAACGTAATGCATTGTGGGTAGTCGGCTACTAACTGTGGCTAATGTTAGCGGCTAGCTAGCTATGTTACATGGCAGTAAAACGCCACCAAATTGATTTAACTTTTAACCATTTCGAGTAACACACATTTCGAGTTTCCATACGGACCTCCAGCGTTGGTTAGTTGTTTATAACATGACTATATTTATAACTTTTATAACGGACTCCAGCTTCCGGTTTATAATTCGGGTCTGCAGCCAGAGTATAACAAAGGAAATGGCAAGCGGCAACAATGAGTCACGTTAAACCGGACCTTGTACCCACGATTCTTTTTTACAGTGGGGCATTCAAAAGTAAGGTGGATAGGAAATAGCAGTTGTAAGTTCACTGCCTGTGAATGTCCCAGCATGCAATTGGGTACTCCATTTCGCTACTAAATAGCAACCAAATGAGGCGAAATAGATATAAAAGGTCGATCTAAAATAATGTGTAATGGTAACACAGCCTGCAATTGTAGAACATTTCAATATTGGACCAAATAAAACATCGAAATTAAAACACCACCCTAAGTGAAAAATATATGTCCTCCTGGGCCTATATATATCTCTTGTAGATTTAACGTGATTTAGATAAGTCAGCGGAACGCGCTTCGGAACGTGCTTCTACTGTCATGTGCTATACTGTGATGTCCGCTCCAATAACTTGGCCCTACTTCACATTTAGTTTTACAATAAAAACACATTCATGCAATGACTTTACATAATGTAGGGTATATTTATGTGCATCATCCTTCCTGCAGCAGGCGAGAGAAAATGATATCTTTCTGGACAAACTTTCACCAATCTAATAGGCTATATTTTTCTAGCTGATGCATTTAGAACATTCTTTTCACTTTGATCTTGCTATAGTGTAGGGTATTTACATGCTTGCAGTATTTAAACTGCAGTTAGATTGGTTTGAGAAGCACAATAATATGGAATAATAGCCTATAATGGAGACAGACAGACTGGATGAAGGGAGGGGGAAGAGCGCTTGGGTTTTGTCTGGTTTTGCTGGACCACTGGAATTGGAGCTAAAAAGGCAAGCGTGCGATTCGTTTATTGCACTTATCCAATGAACTGACGGTGCATAATTTTACGCTTAAAAGGCGTGGTTGTAATGCGTTAGGCTGAGTGGAGCGCCAGCACCAAGATATCAAGTGCGCTGGTCCACGCCCACTGATCAGCGCTGCGCCAGGCGCTCGGCCTAGAAACTACGCCGATGCAACGATAGGGGCCATAGGCTCCCCCGGGAGGCCGGACGGCGGAACATGATACAGTTAGCCAAGGAGCTGCCAGACACAGGGCTCTCCCGCAATTTAACCGAGGTAGCAACAGCCATCAGCAATTTGGCTCATCTTGAAAGTTAATGTGTTAGCGATCAAAATTAAACAGTTAGCCTAACAGTATTAGCATTAGTATAATAACGTTAGCACTACTAGCTACATCCATCCACCAGTTGAGAAATAAGGAAGTCGTGTCTTTTGATCAGTAACAGGCATAACAATTGATGTTGGATTGGGTACTTAAGACATAAGATAGGATTTTGTAAGATAAGATAGGATTCCTTTTTTATAAAATGTTTATTGGGTCGATTATTTTTACAAAAAAAAAATACAAATAGCCTAACAAAACAAAACAAACATTTACATAAAAGCTATACAACCACATACACAGCCAGATTCACTCAGAACCCCCCTCCCCGCAGGATGCCCCACCCACAAAACCAACAAAGATATTAGCTCAGAGTATATTAGATAAGATAGGTTTATATTAGATATGATAGGATTCCTAAAGTTAGTTAGGATTTGCTTCTGTAATACGAAATCAGAAAAAAATCCTATCTTAAATTATCCTATCCTAACTTAACTCATTCATGGCCAGTTTAGGACTGCCAATATTTAGCACAGGCCAAAGATTTTCATAATTGTTGGTCATCTTTCAAGACCCACAGTAAATTATCTATTAGCACCAAAGTGATTTGCAATACCTCAAAATGAAGATGTACGTCTCTGGGTTCACCAGGAGAAAAAAAAGTGAGCTTTAAGCATGTTCTGTACTCTACTTATAGCCATTTATATACACCCTGTTTTGACCCAAAAGGTCTCCCTGAGAAAATAAACAGGAGAAAAGGCAATTTTTGTAAAAGGGCACAATCTCAGGCAGAACTCACTCTCAATTCTTTTATTTTGAACTGTATTGACATCAGACATGTAAATATTATTCGTTAGGACACAAATGACAAAAAAAAAAAAAAATATATATATATATATATATATATATATATATATATATATATATATATATATACACATGAAGTGCTTTTTTTTTACATTCAACAATACAGTTTACTCGGTGTGAGTGAGTGTGCAGACAGACACACAGACAGACAGACAGACAGACAGACAGACAGACACACCGACAGACAGACAGACAGACAGACAGACACACACACACACACACACACACACACACACACACACACACGATCCCCCTTTTAGATTTCTAACCCCACATAGGATAAGCAATAACCACGCCCTGTGGCGCTGGGATTGGCCAGGAGCAACACTGGAGGGCACGCAGCCCAGCGATTTCATGAACCAACTGAATAGCTCTTGAGAACAGACAGCGGGCTGCTGTGACTGCCTTCTGCCCGCTGCTGCCTAGCTGTGTTTATTTTGTTTTGTTCTGGTCTACCCGTCCTCGTCCATGTCTCCCTCTCCTATCCTCCCTGCTATTTGATCGTTCCCGTTTTCCCCTCGGCTATTCAACACGTCCTCACCGCCCTCGCAAACTGATCGATCATTTCCTCATTCCTCTGATGATCAAACACATCTCTCTGGATTACTTTCTCCCGTTTTCTCCCGGCTGGCACAGAGGAAGGCGACTCCAGCTCGTGCAGCGCGCCGAGCGGCGTTTCAATGGCGTTTCTCCTGTCTGCACAAAGAAGCGTTTATCCGTTTTCTGCTTTTCCTCTTGCTCAATTTCAAAACAACAGCTGCGGTATGTGTTTGTTCACGTGTTGTCTTAGATGCTAGGGACCTGATACTATGTCAGAGGCTGGGGAAGTGTTTGAACTAAGCGCTGCAGTAATAAAAACAAAAACACGTCAAACACGTCATTGGCGGGGAGGGCTATTTCTGATAACACGTCAAAGACGTCTTTGGCGGTGAATGAGTTAAGATAGGAAGTTTCTGTAATGGCCCCAGGTCTCTAGCAGCTTCACATACTGCAGCAGTTCCTCTGCAGATGTACGTCTGTCCTGTAATGTGTTTGTGATGTGATGTGGTTTGTGATGTGATGTGGTTTGTGATGTGCTCTGTGTTACAGTGGTACAGGCTCAGGATGACTGGGGAGTGACTTACACTCCTACTGAGATCTGTGCCATCAAAGGATCAACAGTGGACATACGCTGCTCCTACAGATACCCAGCCTACCTAGATGACCTCACTGTCACAGTTAAGAAGACGTTGTGGTTTAAAGAGCAGGGTGGTGGTGAACGTGTGGATGTGACAACAGACTCACAGTATGCAGGTCGTGTGGAGTATGGTGGTGATCTGAAGAACTGCAGCCTGAGAATCACAGACGTGAGAGAGAGTCACTCAGCTGTGTACAAGTTCAGCTTCACAACAAACCATCCAGCTGGGAGCTACACTGGTTCACCTGGAGTCAAACTGACTGTCACAGGTAACTCTTTGATCACACCATTTGTTACTTCAGTTACAAACAGCTCCACAATGAATTGACTGAGGGGACAATTATTTCTATAGTAAAACAGTAGGTTATCAGCACTGTGTGCCACTGCCAAGTTTGTATAAATCTGTAATATATTGTGTTTTGGTTAGGCCTCTATTCAAATGTTGAAAGTTTAGAGTGTATAAGGACTTAGAACATTATAGTGGAACTTATATTTTTGGTAACTGGGTGGTCAGCACTTCTGTTCTGGAAATTGCTCAGAAACACCTTATTGTAAATATAGGAAAGCCATACTGTATATACCCTGAATGCCCTACTGTAGGTCAGGGCTATTCAACTATATCAGAGGTTTTCAAAGTGGGAGGCAAGCCTCCCCAGGGGGGCTCCAAACAGTTTCAGGGGAGGCTCAGTGAATGGAAAAGGAGATGACAGAATAGTTGAAATGTTTGAGTCGGAGTCAGAAACGAATAAATACCTTCAGCAGACCTTTTATGTATTTGATGTAGTCTGAAGTCAAACAGCAATATCAGGCTCTCTTGGCTCAATTATTGAGTGTCTCTGGAATCAAATAACACTCACAATCCTATTAGGGGTGTGCCACCTTAGGCACCTCACGATTCGATTCGATTACGATTAAGGGTGCTACGATTCGATTATTAAACGATTATTACGATTATTACGATTAATCACGATTTTCGATGCATCTTTTTCACCAAACAGGATTTTTTTTAAGCAAGGTATATTTGTCAGTATCCATTAATTAAAGTAAACAAACAAATGTACCTCCATTATCTTCAGTTGCGACTGAAGTCCACGCATCACATGTTACAGCCACCCTGCATGCTTTCTTCAGTGATTCCAATTTCCAGTACTTCGGTTTTGGTCTCGTTTTACAGTTAAGGAACTGCTTTCCGGGCGAAATACCGTATTTTTTGCAAATAAAGCAAAAAAAAAAAAAAAACATTACAATTTTTTGCAAATCGATAATCGAACATTGTGAATCGATTTTAATCGTCACGTGACTCATCGCGATGCATCTAAAAAACGATTAATCGGCACACCCCTAAATCCTATAGGCATCTAGGAATTAAGCGAAACTAAACTAAACTAAACAAGTAAACTACGCAGGGTGGCTAACAGGCTTGTCCAAATGCCGAGTGGAGGGCAAAAACTCAACAGCATTGTCTCTTTCCAGAAATCATGACCCGGTTACTCAAGATAATGCACTTTAATGACTTTGTTGTGAGCAGTTTCATGTAGGAACTATTTTCTTTTGCAGTCTCATGTAGGAACCATTGAGATATATGAATGGAGAGAGTGTCCCTATCTCCTCCCTGTATGGTCTATTGAAGCCAAAATCCTGCCAGATCAGTGAACCAGAGTCTGCGCTGTAGCTCCGTTGATTTAGAACCTCTGTGGGCTCCCCGCCCCTCTGAACTTTCTTATGTAGAGCTGCTGTTTCTAGAATGCGCACAGTGCGTTGTGTATTTATATACAGTGTAGCTCTGTAAATATGGCACTTTAAGCTGTAATATTTTTAGTCTCGCCCAAAAAAAATGCACTGCTGTGTTGATTAAGCTAGCCTAATGTTTCCGTGGCATTTTGATTCACTTTATGATTTAATTCCTTTTGGAGCAAATGTTGGTTTTACAAATCTAACCTTGACGCTTTACGCTACGTTGTTTACTGGTATAGTGTGGGTAGGGCAGCCTGTAACGTTCCATTTAATATAGCTCAGTGGTAACGTTAGCCTAGCTGCCTAGTCTCGTCTCTGTTAACTATATCCTTACAACAGCTAAGAAAGGAGCTTGTGAAGAACAAACATCCCCACAGTCAAAGCATTTCTCTGAGATATCCATATAAAAACGTTTGTTGCTTTAATACCAAAAATAAAACCTCTGTTTGTATGTGACGCTAACGGCTAACCCGTTAGCAATTAGCTCATGGCTGGTGGTTGCGTACTAGGCCCCATCTTACCCTGGACGGGAGTTAACGTTATAAAACACATTTCCTGGCAGTTGGACAACCTGGTAAGTTCTGAAAATATGTGTATAGTATTGTGTTATTCCAGCTATCGTTATCGGTTGTTAAGTTATAGTAATATTAAGCCGATAAATAATGAAAAACAGCCGACTAGCGAAAGTGGCTAACGCTATTGCTATTTGATTTGATTTTATTAATTCATGCTTGCAGTGAAGCCAGGGCCCCACTGAAAAACTGCAGAACTTTACAAATCACACAACAATCACTAAATATAAAAAGATAGGCTACATACAAAAACAATTACAGGGTTAAGAATATTTCAGGGCAGCAGGGACAGGTAGCAGTCATGGTAGCCATTGCTGTTATTTGTGCGGCCAACTAAAGAGTCTCATTATAGAGCCGAACTGCAGTATGCAGAGTTGAGTTTCTTAGCCTGTTGGTCTTGGCCTTAGGTTCAGCCAGCTTGTGCTGGTTCCTCAGTGTCTTGGCAGTGCAGCTGCCTCGTGTTGGAGGTAGCAGGTCATGCAGAGGGTGTTGTTCATTGTGCATGTTCCTGATCAGCTTCACTACAGCCTCCTCCCTCCTGGTCTGGAGTGATGGTAAGGGTTGTGAGATGTTACCAGCTCTCCTTCTGATAATTTTGCAGGCATGTGTCTGGACTCGCTCTAGCTCTGCCTGTTGTTTTTTTGAGCAGCCCACCAAGAGCACTGAGCTGTATTCCAGACACGGCCTGATGAGAGTGGTATAGATGGTGACGAGATCATCTGCTGGTAATCCGTGTCTCGCCATGACAGTGAGATAATGCAGCCGCTTGGAGGCAGTTTTTATTGCCTTCTCAATGTGAAGATCTCCAGTCAGTTTGGGGGGACGGGTGTTGTGGTGGGTCCCGTGCAAAACATATCCGCAGCTCTACTGACTTTTTCGCATTCAGCATCATTTTGTTCTTTGCTGCCCACTCGTCCAGCCTTTGTGCCTCCAGGTGCATTGATGTGACATGATGTTGGATATGGGGATTGCTCTCGACAACCCGATGTCATCTGCATATCCAACATCAAGAGTGTCCTCAAACACAGCATCCCGGGTGGCCATATAGAGGAGGAAGACATATGGGGAAGCTACCCCCCCTTGTGGCACGCCAGATGTAACTTCAATCCAGGGGCTGTAAGCCCCATTTGCCACCACTCTTTGTCTCCTCCCTGTGATGTAACTGTGTAGCCAGGCTGTCAGAGATGGGCACAGTTCTAAGTCCAGTATGTTTTGCATCAGGGTCACGTGGTCAACTCGGTCGAACGCCTTTGACATATCTGCCAACGGTACTCTCACCATTGTTGGTTCAGAGTCGGTTTCAGTGAGCCAGGTGTGCATTGCTCTAACTAAAGCCATTGTGGTACTGTGTTTGGGCAGATATGCATATTGGTTTTTACACACATCGAGCACTGTGGGCATGAGCTTTTTTAATACAAATCTTTCTATTGTTTTCCCTACACAAGAGGTTAGAGAGATGGGACGCCAATCTGAGATTGAGGGGGTCCTCTCGCCATTCCGAAGTGTCGGCATTCCGATCATTGACTTCTATGCTTTCGGAGAGGCGGCCCTTTTTATCTCCAAAAAAGGTTCCGCCATTGCGAAAGATATTAGGTCTGCCTTTCCGACATAGCATCTTGAGTTATTTAGCCTACAGGGGTGGGAGAGGTTAGGGTCTGCAGGAGGTTAGGTTTAGGCATGGGGGGTGGGAAGAGGTTAGGTTTAGACGTGGGGGCTGGGAGAGGTTAGCTCCAGCCGGTGCCCCGGGTTAGGGTTAGGGTTAGGGTTCTTTCGCAATGGCGAGACAGATCTCCATTCCGACAATTTTGTTGGAATGCCGGTATTTCGGAGTGCCGACATTTCGGAATGCCGGGGTGTCCCCGAGATTGAGCCAGGGTCTTGGCGTTTGGGTATGGGACAGACGTTTGACTCTTTCCATATGTCGGGGACACACCCCTGTTGGTAAGAGCAGTTGGCCAGATGTGTAATGACGGGAGCCAGGTCCTCTGCCTGTTCTTTCAGCAGCCAGGTTGGAATGCCGTCTGGCCCACTTGCTTGCCGGGGGTCCAGCCGAGTGAGGGCTAGCTTCCTCTCACCTATGCTACAGATATCACTTCGTGTGGGAGGTTTGGGTAAGGGGAAAACACAGTAGGGCGTTGCTTTAGTCCATGATTTGGCAAAGAAGTTGTTCAGGGCTTCTGCAGCTTTGTTTTCTTCTACTCCCTGTATTCTAATTTTTGCATCAGGTGATTCAGTACGTCCTAGGCCTTTATTTATAAAGTCCCACCATTCCTTGGGTTTCTTTTTCTTTAGATTTTGCATTTCATTTTTATAGTATCTTGTTTTTACCTTATGTATAAGTCTCTGGATGGAGTTTCTAATTTCTCTCCATTTTCCCACTTTCCCCCATTTATTATAGGCTTTTTGTCTTTTCTTTATAGCCTGCTTTATTTTCTCCGTTATCCATGGTTTGTCCGCAGTTGTTATTTTTTTCTGTCTCACAGGCATGCATATGTCCATTGCTGTCTGGATATAGTTGTTGAAACTTGCTGCTTTGGCAGTGATGTCCTCAGCCTCGTAAACAGCAGACCAGTCGGTCATAGCGATGCATGTTGCAAGAGCCTCTTTTCTTTCTTTCGTCACTAACCGGCCCCTCCTCCGCTTCACCATGTTTAGCCATGTTCGTAAAAATCAAGTCTAGGGTGGCCTGCCCCCGGGTTTGACGTTTAACTATCTGCCGAATATCAGGGTGGGAGGAGGTTAACATTTTTGTGGGTAATTTGTTGAAATCTCCACATAAATATAGTCCCATATGGGGCGAAGATGCTTTGATTGCGTCTATAGTGTTTATTAAATACTCCAGGGTTTTGTCCTGGTGCGGTTTTTTATTTGCCCAGGGGGGTGATACAGATTCCCCACAATGATAGTTGAGACACTGCTGGGGGTCCGACGCGGTTGTAGTGGAAGTGGGGAGCTGCCGGGGCTGCAGCCCCCTCTGGTGGCGGCCTCAGCCCCTGCACCTTCCTGACGCAGCCCCCCCCAGCCCCCCCCCCCCCCCCCCCCCACCAGCCCCGCACCCTCATTTGGCGAAACTTCCGTGACTGTGTCACAGGCATCTCTCTCTCACTCTCCTCATTTCCCCGTGGGTGCTCTGCTCTGGGCTCTAGGCTGTGGCTGGGGGGGCATGCTTCACGCAGCATGCTCGCACAAGGCCGCGCCGCGCACTTTGCGCGTGCACGTGCGTGCACGCGCAAAGTGCTCGTCAGTGCGTCAGCCCCCCTTGTGGGAGATGGCTTCCCACGCGCCTGGTTGGACCCATACACACTCAATGTCATCACTCTCCAGATCCTTTCTCCTTTATGCAGTCTCTCATGACAGTACACAGCCACGCCCCCTCCGCTTTTCCCATTTGTCCTGTCTTTTCTGAAGAGTTGATAATCCTTGACTGACAGCGATTCATCCGGTATGTCATTGTGAGCCCACGTTTCAGTAACGCATCCTATGTCAGCGTCTAAGGTTTTTAGCAATAGTTCATATTCATCAGTCTTTTTTATCAGTGATCTCGCGTTACAGAGAGTTAGCTTTGGCATCCGGATTTGCTCCCGTTCAGATTTTCCAAAGCGTATTTCAGTCAGCACACTCTCCCGTTTCCTCCTGTATTTAGGATTAGGACTATGTTAAAAACGCTGGAGTAACTTATAAAACACACATATTTTCTGAACTTACTTCAGTCCCCAACCAACGTTAATTCCTCGTGCACCTTTCTCAAAACAATGTTATTTTTATTGCGGTCCATTGATATGTGTGGTAGCCAGCACAGCCACCCCGACCTCCAGGGAGCCACTACCCGTGCTAAGAGCCTCTGTCCCGGCCCACACACCCAGCAGAGCCACCCAGACCTCCAGGCAGTGTTACATGATGAAAGCACAAAGCAGCACTGTGTCCTGTCTATGTCAAACTAACGCTAGTTCTATAATGTGAAGAATGACGGCTTGAGACTGGCTGCCACAGCTGTCAATCATCCATTTTTATCCCTTTTTATATGTCAAATAACTACTTAAAAACAAACTGATCAGAAAAATGACCACTTGCACATGCATTAGCATGATAATGACTATCTAAAATGATACAAACCACCATTGGAAAAATATTATCTGATGTTTACTGTGAATATTTCGGTTGTGATTTTCCCATCCACTAAGATGGGGAGGCGGGCCTTGTGACCTATTCTGGATTCAGCCGCCAGAGCGGCGATCTAACATGCAGCGGCTTCACTAAACGGGACCTCAAGTGGCGTCCATCTTTATTTATGTCGATGGTAGGAACTAGCTAGCAGCTAGCGGGTGTAGTTCGGTCAAAAGAAAATAGTTCCTCCATGAAACTGCTCATAACGAGGTCTGTGGATTATCTTGAACCCGGTCATGATTTCTGGAAAGAGACATTGCTGTTGAGTTTATCAAATGTATTTCTTTGGCACTTTGAGCATCACAAGCCGAGTGCCATCCAGTTCCATTGTATTGGAGAGAAGGCAGAAACTCTGCGGCCGATATCTCCAAAACTCAGGCAACTAACACAAAACAATATAGATGGATAAATAGCATTACAGGTGAGAGGGAATATAGCATATTGTAACGTGTCGGGTAATCCAAGTATTACCTGTAATGTGATGTGCAACATAAGTGTCTCAACGGTAGCTAGGAACTAATGTGTGTGGGTGTGTTCCTAGGGGAAACGGGGTATATAGGACCAGCGGCCGGGGTGCCGGGGGGAGTCTAGCTATGGAGCGAGCTGAGACGGTTGTTGTGTCTAGAGCTAGCTCTGTGAAGCTAGCTGCTAGGAGCTAAAGAAGCCTGTGAATAAAGAACCTGTACCAACTACAACTCTCCGTTCTTTGGCGTATCACCGATACGTTACATTGGTGTCAGGCAGTAAAGCGGTAGCGCCTCTGATTCGGTCGAGAGGGGAGAGAGTGAGGAGGAACAGCGGAGAAAAGTTGGAGATCAAAGGCTCGAGCGACCTAGCAGTAGCGAGCTAGCTGTGTGAGCTAGCTGCTACGAGCGCCACGTGTGATGGTGCGCCTAGAAGAAAGCCTGTCGGCGAACGGGAGAAAAGAGGGGCTGACGACAGAGATCAGCTCGATGCTGGCGGGCATGGAAGCCCGTGTGTTGAAAGAAGTCAGACGGCTGGTGGAAGAAACTCCTGCCTGGGCAGTGGAGGTGATGCGGACGCTGCGAGAAGTCATGCAGCGGGTGGATTTGATGAGCGCAGAGGGAGCGCAGTGTGGAGAACGGTCGGAGGAACCACAAAATAGACTGTGTTGGAGCTGTGGAGAACCGGGCCACGTGGCGAGGTGGTGCCGAGGCGCTCCCGGGAGACGGACCGGGTATGCGGGACAACGACATGGACAGCAGGGAGCCTGCTGGGCATGCGGCGCGATCGGACATTTAGCCAGAGAATGTCAAGAAGCTGTCGGAGATTGGAGAACAGCGGGAGAGGAGAGACGGGCAGGCGCCGGACAGGTGAGGCTTTGTTGGGCTTGCCAGTCGCCTGAACATTTAGCTAGAGACTGCACTAAGAGTGCGAACGCTGGAAGAGACACACAGCCGGGGGAGCAGCCGGAACAACAGGCAGAGGAGCAGCGGAGTAGCGGAGCAGTGGAGCAGCCTGAGCAACAAGCGGCGGAGCAGCGGAGCAGTACAGAGCCGATTGTTCTGGGCAGGAGAGTGACTGTTGAGCCGGCCCAGGCTAGCTGCTCTGGAGCGGGGATCGTTTTGAACAGCCAGAGGGAAGTGAGCGACATCATCTGCAGAGCTGTTACAGTCGGGGGAGCGGCGCTCGTGTCCCCAGGGGAGCGAGAGGGGTCGGGGCAGGAGGAGACGGCCCGGCCAGGCCGCTGCACAGCCCCGACGGCTGCACTGCAGAAAGCCGAGGCGGAGATCGACGCCGATGGTGTTCGCCCTGCTGTCCTCAACACGCCGCACCCTGGGGGAGAGGGACGGGAGGACGAGCGAGGGCAAGAGGTGGAGCAGATAGACGAAGACAGGGCCATCTGGGAGGTCGACGGGCATGAGCGGAGACGCAGACAGATGGAGGATGCGGATATCGGTCCGGTGTATGCGTGGGTGGCGGCCGGACGCCGGCCCCCTGTGGAGGAGATTCACATGTTTTCCGGTGCCACGAAAGGATTGTGGAACATGTTTTCGGACCTGCAACTGGGTGGAGCTGGGGTTTTAGAGAGAAAGGGGCACGGGAAAAGCGGGACCCAGTGGGTGGTACCCGGTTGCCTGCGAGAATTGGCACTGAAGTGGATGCACAAGGGCCCATACGGTGATCGTGGGCCCGAAGAGACACTCAGCCTCATCCGTGGACATTTCTATTGGGGCAAACAAAAGGAGGACGTGCGGAGATACTGCAGGGAGTGTGAGGTCTGTGGGGCACAAAGGGGGGACCGAAAAGAGTTACACTGCAGAGGACTAACCCCACTGGGGGTTGAGCGGGACTAGCATGTTTTAGGTGGGACATAAGCTTTAAAAGGGGGGATGGAAATAGTGGTTGAAGTGAAGTGGGATAATGTGAATAAGAAAAAAAGGTTTAAATGAAGGTAATGGGAAAAAAGAATGATGTCAATGTGATGGGTTGTAAAGAGAAAAGAGGGAATGTAAATGTTGGGGCTTGTGTTAAGTGAAAATGTTGGGGAAAAGGGTGCTAATGGGAAGTAACTAAATGATGGTGGGAGTGAATGCAAAATAAGTGGTGTTAAAGAGAAGGGCTATTGGAATGGGAATGTGAACAGAAATGTGGGTTGAATTTAAAGGAATGGGAAAAGAGGGAAGAAATGAAAAGAAATGCAAATAGTGGTGGTGGAATGAAAATTAAGAAGTGCGCTAAAAAGATAAGAGACTATGTGGGAAATTGGGGAATACAAAATGTTGTGGGGTGGTGTGTTTTGGTACAGGGGGATATGTGTGGGTTGTGGGTGTTAACGTGGGCGTTAACAAATGTTGGGTGAGGAGTATGTAACGTGTCGGGTATCCAAGTATTACCTGTAATGTGATGTGCAACATAAGTGTCTCAACGGTAGCTAGGAACTAATGTGTGTGGGTGTGTTCCTAGGGGAAACGGGGTATATAGGACCAGCGGCCGGGGTGCCGGGGGGAGTCTAGCTATGGAGCGAGCTGAGACGGTTGTTGTGTCTAGAGCTAGCTCTGTGAAGCTAGCTGCTAGGAGCTAAAGAAGCCTGTGAATAAAGAACCTGTACCAACTACAACTCTCCGTTCTTTGGCGTATCACCGATACGTTACAATATGTATTTTGGATTTTAGGGTGAGCTGTTCCTTTAACATCTGAGGGCTTTGTGCAAAGATGCAGGCCGTCCAAGAGAGAGAGACAGAGAGAGGGGGGAGCACACGTGAGAGGGAGGGAGAGAGAGAGGGAGCGCGTGCGAGAGAGAGGGAACGCGTGAGGGAGGGAGAGACAGAGAGAGAGGGAGCAGGAAAGAGACAGAGACAGAGAGAGAGGGAGCAGGAAAGAGACAGAGACAGAGAGAGAGGGAGCATGCGAGGGAAAGGGAGAGAGACAGATAAGCCGTTTTCCCACATGCGTACCGGAAAATTACCTGTAAGTCAATATCGGACATTTCCCTTCACACCTCTCCTCTGGCATGTGGGAATCTATCAGCGAAATTGCCTGTATGGGGGGGGGGGGGGGCGGCACTGCAGAGCGGGTGGGGAGTGACGTGTCGGCAAAACTCCGAATGGTGAAATAAGTTTGCTTGTTTAACATTAAGCAACGTGTGTACACCTCGCCCATGAGAGTGTCGCGCAGAATATGAAGATAGACTAAACCGGGGACAGATCATGACTGATGATTATGTACCTCTGCGCTGCTGCGTGAGACTAGAGCCGTCTGGAAGCGAGAGAGACCAGGAGGGAATTTATTTTGGGAAGATGCTCTGAACAATTTTGACGACGTGGAATGGAAGCGTCATTTTCGCATGTCCCGGTATTACGTGCTGAGTCTGGTCCGACCCGCACGCAAGATCACCCGGTGGCGAAAACCACTGGAAGCGCGTTTGCGACTGGCAATAGTCCTTTGGTGGTACGCAACACCAGGGGAATATCGAACAATCAGCTGTGTATTTGGTGTTGGACTGTCTACTGTGTGCATTGCAACCTGGTCCACGAAGTCACAGCCCACTGATAGCGGAAAATGCCTTCGGAAATCAGCAAGCTGACATACTGCTCTTATTAGGCTATCACAAGATCATTTCGCCAGTTTGCTTTAATGTGCGCGAATGATTAGATTATGCCCGCTGGAACATTAAGCAACGTGTGTAGGCTACTCCTCGCCCATGATTGAAGGACCGCTGTCGCGGAAAATGACCTGAACCGTTTCCACTTGCGTCCCCTTAAGAGCATACCGCTCTTCTGACTAGGTCGAAAGTGGTGAAATGTCGGGGACGACGGGGTCGCGCTTATACCGGCACGGCGCCTTTCTCACATGCAGGCATTAGACCACATACCGGTCATTTTGCGGTACAAAGCGCATGTGGGAAAAGGGCTATAGAGAAGGAGCACCCGAGGGAGAGAGAGGGAGCGCGCGAGAGACAGAGAGAGGGAGCACGCTAGGGAAAGGGAGAGAGACAGAGAGGGAGCACGTGAGGGATAGAGAGAGACAGAGAGAGGGAGCACGCGAGGGAGAGAGAGAGGGAGCACGTGAGGGAGAGAGAGAGGGAGAGAGAGAGGGAGCACGTGTGTGTGTGTGTGTGTGTGTGTGTGTGTGTGTGTGTGTGTGTGTGTGTGTGTGTGTGTGTGTGTGTGTGTGTGTGTGTGTGTGTGTGTGTGTGTGTGTGTGTGTGTGTGTGTGTGTGTGTGAATGTTTAGTCTCTAATGACATTTCTGTTCCATGTTCACATATCAGATCTCCAGGTGCATGTGAACAGATCAACACGCAGACCTGATCCTGATCGTTACTGGCATGATCTGGTAGATGTGAAGTGTGTCAGCAGATGTCTTCTAGCTGCTCGTTCTTCCTACTTCTGGTACTGGAGAGGAATTGAGGTTGGAGATCCTTATTATTTTACAATCTACGCTGATCCTGTAACCAGCGTTTCCTGTGCTGTAAAAGGACTTGAGGAGTTCCACTCTCCTACAGTGTGTGAGTTTACTCCACAGTGTGTCA
>NC_139644.1:13843625-13993625 GCF_964638095.1 Poromitra crassiceps
AAAACAATGTGTTGCTGCAATTACATCTTGGATTTGGCTTCATTTCTGTTCAAAGTGACTTGGCTTCTCTTACTGACGACTCTCTTGTCTCTGTTCAGATGATCTCACATTGGAGGGAAACAGGCCCTGTCGTGGTGCACTGCGTGTGAGATTCCAATCCAGACTGCTACCTGCGTATTTGGACTCCATTGACTTTAATATATTAAATCAAGTGTGTGGAGAGGTGGGCTGTGGCGCTGCTGGTTTCGGATGGAACAGACAGACTGGCAAAGAGAGAGAATGTTGGTTGATCAACAGTGAATGTCTGGGACCTGGCAAAAGAGTGGTGGACTGTGTATCCTTATTCAAAGGCCCTGAGTGCAAGTACCTGGATATCAACTGCAAAGGTAACCATCAATGACTATGACAGTCATCTCTCACTTACATGTACTTGAACATTTTTTATACAGTATAAAATGTACTTGAGTCATTTTATTTGCTGAATACTTCTTAAAATATGTCCTTTTACTCAGTTACATTTTACTCAGTTACATTGGGCCATTCAACGAGAATTCAGTTTTTTTACAACCTATTTCCAGCTTTAAATATGATTTTTAAGTCACCCTGATAAGTTTGGTTTGATATACAAGTGCGGAAACGATAATCTGTTTTGAACTGCGACCTGAAAACGAGGAATACGGCGCATGTGAAATGCCTGTGTTGTAGAAAATTGAAGTTCCATTGGCATTTCCTAAGCATCGTGTTCCATAACAACTGATAACAGTCTCCCAGTCAGACTGCAGCAGCGCACATACATTCCTCTCCCCCCTCCTCTCTGCCTTTCCTCTTTCCTGCCTTGCAGTATAAAGCGTATGTTTGCAGATCTCTTATTCACCTTATGTTCAGACCTTACAGTGGGCCAAATTCTTCCGGGTCCTGTTAACACTTCCAGCGGTCACGGCGCAAAATAAGAGTTGTTTTTTGAGCGGACAGTGCAGGGGGTGACCTGTTAGCCAGGTCAGATAACGTTATCGTCGACAATGACGAGCACTTTCTTGTAAAACATACCTGGACTCCAACAAAGAAAGCTTCAGATAGTTTTCTCTCCTCGAGCGCTCGAGCCACTTACGTCTATAAGACCCGCAGACGTTAACGTAAATCCCTGGAATGCGAGACTTAACGAGCCAGTTACATGGCGTTGCATTCTTAGACATTGGCCAAATTATTAGTTAATTCAGAGTTAGATGATATTGGAGCAGCCAGCCATTTTATTTCATTTTATTTTATTTTATTTTTAGCGGAAGTTGTGACACGACCACACAACCGGTTCAAATGGGCGTGGCTACATAAGGTGAATAAGCCTTTGCAATCTCGGGACGTAAACAATTCATAAGTATTTGAACCATCAACAAATTTTGTTCACTTATTTACATCCTGTTGAATTTAATCATCAGTTAGAGATCAACATTTTCATATTTAAATCCCTCCTCCCTCGTGTGTGTGTGTGTGTGTGTGTGTGTGTGTGTGTGTGTGTGTGTGTGTGTGTGTGTGTGTGTGTGTGTGTGTGTGTGTGTGTGTGTGTGTGTGTGTGTGTGTGTTTGTGTGTACACACGCATGCACACATGTAACAATTTTTCTCACCTTCCTTGCAGAGCCCTGAGGCAGCAGCAAGAGTAGCTCCTTCAACATCAGATGAATCAAGTAAGACAAATTCATACATGCTGTAAACACTAACATATTTTACACAATGTTTATGTTTTATTACAGTGCAAATAAAATGTCATGTTAGAGATTCACATGCTGTAAACCAGGGATGGGCAATTTTGATGATAGAGAGGGCCACAAAAAAATGACCTCGCTACCAGAGGGCCAGATTGTGACCGTGCACTTCCACCAGTAGCCTACTGTAACACCATCACTCCCAATTATAGCTAGGCTACTAATTTGATGAAAAGGACTGGTAATCAAAGTTTATTATACCAACATTTAGATTTTTTATATTCAAATTTAGTAATTCTTCCATTCAGATTACACCAGAAACTCTAGCTTTAAAACAGTCCGCTACAGCAATTTGATGGGGTACCATCAAATATGCCATATTAATCAGATTAGTAATGTTGCATGTGCAATGTGCATCCTGGATATAGTTTGTTACAACGTTAAACAGTACAGTATGTAGATGGACAATGCTAACGGCATTAGCACCATGTTCTGGGATGTGCAGTAAAGTAAAGAGACTCGAGACTCCATGCAAGGGAAAACAGTGAAAGTGTTAAAGTGAAAGTAAAACGATTTCTTTATTTGACTTCTTCTGTGTTTTGCGGCGGTTGGAATCCTTAAATGTTGCTATATACAGTGTCCACCATTTTCTCAGCTATTGAGGGGGAACAATGACATTTCTATTTCTTTCAGATAGACAGACACACACACGTGTTAAATATCAACAAATAAATAATGTATAATCTATCACTAAGTTTAAATGTTTAAGTCCTTTAACATTGACATGTTATAAACTGTTTGGATTGTGTGGTGTTAATGCAGAACAGATGTAGGCTACATGCAAGGCTTAGGCTACTATCATTGTATTTCAGTTGTGCTGTCATATCCCATGGTTACTACCACTGCCATCTTGCTAAACTTCATCTTGTTTGTGCAGAGCTCTCTGGCGTCGAGCACCCTGCAGTCTCCCAATCTAAGCCAGACTCCATCCACTAGTCCAGTGTTGGGAGAGCTGAGCATGGAATGAACTTTTACTCATCGGCTACAGCAGTGAAGGCAAGGCAGAATGGAGGACAATCCTAGTATGATGCTATTCAACAAAGTTTTTCTACGTGCATGCTTTCACATTTTTACAAGTACACGTGTGAGCACATGGATTTATTGTGTGCTGAAATAGCCTATATTGCATGTAAAATGTTTGAAGATGGGATGGTGTGGGAAGGAGTGTGATATCTTGGGCCAGATAGAGCTGAACTGCACACACCAGCGCACATGCACCCAAATATGATGTCTGATTAATCTGCAGATGGGCAGTGCTGATAATAACACATGCTACACTGGACAGTGTAGCATCCAATTGGAGGTTAGGTCACCGTGATGATGATCCAGCAAAACATAAACACTGTATATAAACGCTCTCCCTAAAAACAAATATAAGGTGCTGGACTTCAAAGACTTCATGCCTCCAGCATGGGGTCAACAGGGATAGCCCTCTCTCCATAGATCAATTGATCATTAAAAAAAAAGAAAAGAAAAAAGCATTCATTTTCTTGACAGAGAAAATTAACATAAAAAAAAAACATTCATTTTCTCAATACAGGAACTGATTATTTCTATAGAAAATACCATTCACTTTTTCGATAGAGAATTGGAACATTATTTTTGCCTATGATGATGATATGGAACGATTTATATGCCCTGTATTTTGAAACTTAAATAAAATTCATCAAAACTCTCAGAGATTCTTTTCCTCTTCAAACATTTTTGAGAAGGGTCCATAATCCTGCCAAGGTAAGAGGTATTCTTTTGGGATAGCATGTAGCCTCCTCCATGCATGTAGAAAGGACAGAAGGATCTCGGGCATCAGCTCGTTCACAAAATACTGGGTAATTCTACTATACAGGGTAGTAAATTATTTCACACTGGAGGGAAAAAGTGCCATCAGGCCAGTGAGGCCACCTACTGCAGAGGTTCTCAAATGTTTTTCAGTCAAGGACCCCTTACAAGATGGAAAATATACCGGGGACCCCCTCATTCTGATTTGTGATTTTGGGCTAAGCTTAATTGTTTCCGCGGTAACGTGCTTGACTTTTAAATTGATAGGTTTGTTAGATTAGAATGTAATCCATGAACCATTTTAGATTTAAAGCATACAATATTTTCGTTGAACTATGAAGCTTTTGCAACAAAAAAAAGTTTTTATTTTTATTTTACTGAAAACTTTTCGTGGACCCCCTGGCAAAGTGCCACAGACCCCTGGGGGTCCCCGGACCCCCATTTGAGAACCACTGACCTACTGTATATGGGTAGTCCCCCCCCCCCTCAATATATTATATATATATATATATATATATATATATATATATATATATATATATATATATATATATATTTTTATCAACAAGACAAACAAACAGGCTCAGACACTGCAAAAACAAAACAACAACCAACAAGCAAACAAAACCCATATCAACATTCAATATTAGGTCGTGCTACCAGTGGTGTAAGTTGCTTATATGCTTGTAAGAGGTATTGTGTCTGGGATGCCACACAGGAGGTCCATGAGGAACCAGCCTGGCGAATCACCCATCGCCCCTAACCTCAACGAGGTAGGCCAGAAACGGGTCCCAAATGGCAGAGAATTTCTGAAGTGAGTTGGTGAGCTGGTTTACTTTCTAAAATGGGCAGTGTGCACAAATGCTAATTTTTTCGAAAATGAAACAATGGGCACAGCAGATTTCGCAGTTAGCTCATTTCCATAAGTAGTCATGGACAAAAAAGAAGAAGAAATAAACAGAACAGGAATACAAAACATCACAACATGATCACAATAACACGTCTTGTTTCCTCAGTCACTCTTGTTCTGGTTCCTTGTTCCTGTTATCTGTGAAGAGCACTTGTCTGTATAATACACTATTAGCTCCTGTCTCCATGTGGCTGACTGTCCTGCATTTGGGTGCACTCCTCACCATGACAGCGTATTAAGCCACTTTAACATGCGTATGAAGTCTGCTCCCATAGGGAGTGTTAGCTCCAGTTGGAAGGGATAGTTATTTTTAGAACTACCGGTACACTACACTACTTCTAAGAATTCACTTGTGCCTGGACTTCAGGCAAATGCTGTCAGATGTATGGAGACAGTGGAATGCAGGGCAAGGAAGGGGAAGGAGACCGTTGATTCCTGTTCATCAGGGGCCTCATTAGTCTATTTGGTAACAGCCAGGGAGAAGTAGCCAAACTGCGAGTGATGGGATACTGGCTGTTTTTTTCTGATTTCTGATTCTGATATCTACCCCAAGCTGTTTTTCCAGAGTGACTTGATGATCATAAATAGATAAATACAGTAATGACCTCCTATAATTCTATATTAAGACTGTTTCCAACTTCAGCATCTGAAGCTTGGCCCACTCGTGAACCTGCTTTAATTATCTCATCTATTCTGTAGGCTCTAGTCTGGCCCCATAGTGCTCACCAAGATCAAAGGCACCTACTGTATCAAAGCCTAGGCCAGCATAAGAGGAGGTTGCTCATGCTTGGTAAAGCTATGGAGAATAACATGGAAATGTTGTGATCCATCGTACCAATAGCCACAGGATGGTAGGGAAGGGAAGTTATCTTATTTTGCCTTAACCCATCTAGGGTTAGGGTTGACCCAATTTTGTCAAAACTTAGAGAGATAATTGATATTGATTGATAAATGACAGTTATACATCTGTCATTTTGCTGTTATATGTTTATGCAGTTGGTCTATTATAGTAATGTGGTTTTGTGCATTGGATGATTGTATCTAATTGATGAGCCAGCTTGCAGATTGTTTACTTCCCCCTCTGCTCTGTTATCATATGAGTATCAGGCTTCCAATATTTATGGTTTACACACACACACACACACACACACACACACACACACACACACACACACACACACACACACACACACACACACACACACACACACACACACACACACACACACACCATACCATACCATACCAACTTTATTTGTATAGCACATTTAAAAACAACAATGTTGTACCAAAGTGCTTGACAGATTGAAAAAATATATATAAATAACACCTCACTCATAAAACATACACAGTGTCACATTTTAAAGCATCAAACACATAAAACAAACAACAAACACAGTGTCAAATTTAAAATATCAAACCACTCAGGCTGTGCTAGGGAAAGGCCAGAGAATAAAAGTGCGTCTTGAGACGTGATTTAAACGCCTGCAGGGTGGGGGCTTGCCTAACATGCAGAGGCAGCTCGTTCCAGAGCTTGGGGGCTGCCACTGCAAAAGCCCGGTTCCCTCTGAGCTTCAGCCTGGATTTCGGGACGGCCAGGAGAAGCTGATCAGAGGACCTGAGGGTCCGTGAAGGAACATAGGGTTCCAGCAGGTCAGAGAGGTAGGCGGGTGCTAGGCCATTTAGACATTTAAAAGAAAACAGCAAGATTTTAAAATCAATCCTATATCTCACAGGAAGCCAGTGGAGGGAGGCCAGTACAGGGCTAATATGCTCGTGCTTACGTGTTCCTGTTAGCAAACGAGCAGCGGCGTTCTGAACTAACTGTAAGCGAGAAATGGAGGCCTGACTAAGACCAACATACAAGGCATTACAGTAGTCAAGGCGAGATGTCATAAAAGCATGCATTACAGTTTCAAAAACAGAACGTGATAAAAAAGGTTTAACCTTTGACAGCCTCCTAAGCTGGAAGAAGCTTTTTCGCACTACATCACTTATCTGTTTGTCCATCTTTAGGTCAGAGTCAATTTTTACACCTAGATTTGTAGCAGTTGGCTTCACAAATGGTTGAAGGGGGCCTAAATCACCGGGAGGAAACACATGTGCGGTGCTGGGCCCAAACACCATAACTTCAGTTTTACTGTTGTTGAAGTTTAAAAAGTTTAAAGCCAGCCATGCTTTGACATCCTCCAGGCATGAGAGCAAGGGTTTTAAGGAGTCAGGATTGTTACGTTGTAGAGGCAGGTAGATTTGACTATCATCCGCGTAACAGTGAAAGGAGACACCGTGCTTTCTCCGCAGTGGAGGGACACACACACACACACACACACACACACACACACACACACACACACACACACGTGAATCCAATGCCTCTCACTCTGAAGAAGACACTGTTGGTGTCGAAACGTCAGTGTGTTGATCTGCACCAAATAAAGACTAAAGAAATAGGCCTAGAACCCTGGGAAATTCAGTGAGGTCAAAATGACCATCTATGGTTGTTCTGTAGGTTAAAAAATGTTTTATCATATTTTCTTTGCCTTTTGTGTAATAATTCATAAAATAACAATTTTAAATGAAAATACAGACACTTTAATAAAGGTCAGGTACCACCAGCAAGCATTGTGGTTTTTAATTCAACAAAGTTATTGCACATACATTGCTGCTGTTGTGGTGTGTTAAATTGTGGGAGCCTATTTCATTTAGGAAGAAAACTTCATACAAAGGACTGCCACCTGGTGGACATCAGTTTACAACAAAAATAGTCTTTGCTGCTCCCCCCCCAAAAAACATCTTGCTTTGTGCTGCATGTTACACCTCCAGGGCCACAACACCATATCAGCATCTAAACCATATCAGCAGCTAAACCATAACCCATATCAGCAGCTAAACCATACCATATCAGCAGCTAAACCATATCAGCAGCTAACCCATATCAGCAGCTAACCCATATCAGCAGCTAAACCATATCAGCAGCTAAACTATATCAGCAGCTAAACTATATCAGCAGCTAACACATATCAGCAGCTAACCCATATCAGCAGCTAAACCATATCAGCAGCTAACCCATATCAGCAGCTAAACCATATCAGCAGCTAAACCATATCAGCAGCTAACCCATATCAGCAGCTAACCCATATCAGCAGCTAAACCATATCAGCAGCTAACCCATATCAGCAGCTAAACTATATCAGCAGCTAACACATATCAGCAGCTAAACTATATCAGCAGCTAACCCATATCAGCAGCTAAACCATATCAGCAGCTAACCCATATCAGCAGCTAAACCATATCAGCAGCTAACCCATATCAGCAGCTAAACCATATCAGCAGCTAACCCATATCAGCAGCTAAACTATATCAGCAGCTAACCCATATCAGCAGCTAAACTATATCAGCAGCTAACACATATCAGCAGCTAAACCATATCAGCAGCTAACCCATATCAGCAGCTAAACTATATCAGCAGCTAACCCATATCAGCAGCTAACCCATATCAGCAGCTAAACCATATCAGCAGCGAACCCATATCAGCAGCTAAACCATATCAGCAGCTAACCCATATCAGCAGCTAAACCATATCAGCAGCTAAACCATATCAGCAGCGAACCCATATCAGCAGCTAAACCATATCAGCAGCTAAACCATATCAGCAGCTAACCCATATCAGCAGCTAAACCATATCAGCATCTAAACCATAGCTAACCCATATCAGCAGCTAACATATCAGCAGCTAAACCATATCAGCAGCTAAAGCAAAATTCCGACCACAGACTGAAGGAGATTGAAGAATACCCTGAGAACACAGAAAGCAATCTCAAAATCCTGCCAGAAACAGTGTCCTAATACAAGGCGGCAGTGCTAAAATAGAGGGTAGCAAACAGGTGGAGATAAGCAGACAAGAAAGGAAAAAGAAAAGAGAATAAGTAGAACAACAGCAGACTCTCTCTTAAGTAATGGATGGGAGGACACGTCATTGTTGGTCGTCTTGAGTAATTGAGAGCTCTCTGTGTTTCGGGGGAGTTGTGTGATGAGGTGGGCAGGATGTCAAGACGGGGTCTGTGCCCGGGAGGCTGCTTTGGACGTCCAGCGCACAAGCAGAGCCGCCAGTGTTTGACAGTGATGAAGCGATGCTTTAGAGCAGCATATGGGAAGTGCATTCAAATGTATTAGCATCCAGGAGGATTTGGAAGAAACAAAAGAGGGGAAGACATGTTGTTTCAAAGAGACTGTTTAGTTAGGTATTACCAGCATCTATACACTTGCTACTGTTCTATCACTGCAGCCCGGAGCACATGGCTGACCCCTGACCTGCGGGGTCACGGATCACTGCTATGGACTTGGGTCATGACATTTACGGGATGTGTACACCCAGTCATGATCTGAATAAGGATCCTTATTAAGATCATCTTAGATCATTACTGATCCTTACATTTAAGATCATCTTAGTAAATGAGCCCCGAATGCCAAGGGTCCAAGATTTGACCCTTTAGAGCAGTGGTTCTCAAATGGGCGTCCGGGGACCCCCAGGGTCCGTGGCACTTTGCCAGGGGGTCCGTGAAAAAATTTCAGGGAAAAAAATAGATACGGTATATATATTAAAAAAAGAAAAAAGAAAAAAAACAATTGTGTGCAAAAGCTTCATAGTTCAACAAAAATATGTTATGCTTTGAATCTAAAATGGTTCATGGATTACATTCTAATCTAACAAATCTAACCAAATCAATATACAAGTCAAGCACGTTACCGTCGAAACAATTAAGCTTAGCCCAAAATCCCAAATCAGAATGAGGGGGTCCTCGGTATATCTTCTATCTTGTAAGGGCTCCTTTAGCTGCAAAACATTTGAGAACCTCTGCTTCAGAGATTAAAGTCCCCATGATCTCGCCTGGGACGTACCAGACCCTTTGAATGCGTCCACTCCACTGAGTTGAGTTTTGGCTGTTTCTGGTCTGGCATCGTGATATGCAACAGCGATTTCCTCCATTAAACAAACAACAATTAGCCAATCAGCACCGAGGGGGACTGATGATTAGCCAATCAGCGCCAATAAACGGCACAACGGGTGGAACTAATGCCGTTGTCAAGCAGCTGCCAAGTGCGCCGCCGAGCAGTAATAACAACAACAGTGGTGGAAGCCATAGACGAGATAGATGCTGCTATCAAGCCTTTTTTAAATTGATTAAAAGTACCAATTACTTTGAAATGGCACTCTTGCTTGCTTTGAATGCATTTATTCAAAGCAGACTGGATTAACTACGTTAGATTCAGGCGGATATGTTGGTCTCTTGTCATTGGTTAGGGAAAATGAAATCGCTTAAACAGGGAGTAATCTCAGACTAGAAATAAAGTGTAAGGAGTTGACAATTCAGTCTACGCATGAACTCCCCTGGAACTCTGTGTACTCTATGGTGACCTCATACTGCACCAAATTCTCTATAGACCTTGGACCTTGATGATCAAAATTGAATAACTTGCTCCCTGCTGACACATTATACCATTTTATAAAACGGCTCTCTCAAATCAAGCAATCTGATTGGTTCACAGCCATTGTATTAATCCCGTAACCCACTCCATTAACCCATGGCCATGGGTTATGAGTTGCCATGGCAACTCTCTTACTAAAAGGCTTTGGTTACCTCAAATGACAATGTAGAAAAAACAAAATGGCGGAGACAGCTGTCAGATCCTTGTGAATCGATCTTCGCTTATAACTTTACTAATACTTCGCAGAAAATTATGTTTTGTACAAGAATAGACGCGGTTATGTCTTAACCCCTCTCTCGCGCGCCCTCACTCTTAACCCCGCATTTCTAAATAAGACGTAACGTTAGTTGGTGTCGGCATACGGCTCTGGTGTCGGGCTTTGCAGAAAGCTCTCAGCTTCTCAGCAAGCGCCAGGATTGGCCAATGTCAACTTCAGTCTCCAGAACGATCCAATCAAATCACCCGCACGTCTATCTTCTTGCTAGAGGTCCCGCCTTACAGTAGTGTTTCAACTGACTCTATCAGAATGCCATGCCAGTCGGACTTATAGTATTATTATTATTATTATATTATCATACTTGGAAACCGTTTTATAAAAGCAATATAGCACTCGAGCTGCGTGTGTTGTGGCATATATCCCGCTGCTCAGCAGTTATCCCACTCGGCCTGCGGCCTCGTGGGATAACAGCTGATCAGCGGGATATATTTGCCACAACACACTGGCTCTCATGCTATATTGCTTAATTATATGTGAACATCACTCGAAAAGAGTTTTAGATGGGGTCTAAAACACCTCAGAAACTTTCCATCACCACCATCCCAGGATCAGAACTTTGCAATCCGTTTTAGCATAGAAATAACCCCATGGGGATTTGGTAATTAAAACTTTCATTAATTTAACATGATTGTAGGGGTCCGGGGGTAGAAGTCATTGGGCTCATTATGCAGTAATTACATGCAATTAGAAGTCTATTTCACAGTTGAGCAGGCCACTGCACTTTGCGTCGCTGTTTGCAGTTAGTTAGCTGTTTACCAGCACGGTGCCGGGAAGTGGACTCTGGGTAGATCCTGAGGTGATTGGGTGACTGTTCATTAGCAGGTCCAGGTCTGGTTCCGCTCAGAGGGGAGATTAAAAATGGCGTTACGGTCTAAAATGACAAGTGCTATGTTTGAATAAATATTAGCTGCGTGTTACAATGATTAACTGAGCAGGAGTGTAGAATGATGCTTTGTCACAGATTGTGTATTTTACATTTAGAAAAAATTCTAATGAGGACAGCAAATGCAAAGAGGTATTTTGCAAGGTGACGGTGACAGATTAGTAATTAAAACATCATTTGATATGGCATCTGCAAGAATCTCTCAAGAGAGTGTGCGTGTGCGCGTGTGCGTGTGCGTGTGCGTGTGTGTGTGTGTCTCTCGCGCCCACGCACATATGGGTGTTACATGTGTGATGAATTGATGAGAGATGCTGCTGTCATTTTAGATTAAGTGTGGCAAGATTCACTGCTTCATCTTATAGGAGATCATTATGTGATGAAGACTCCCACATACCTACCAATTTGATGCCTCAGTACCTGCTTTCAAACTCACAAACAGATGTAAGGAGGCACTTCCAAGAGCTCAAATGGCTACCAGTTGAGGCCAGAGTGACTCAGCTGAGGCTCAACATGGTACACAAGGTTGTTAACAACAGGGCCCCAGCATACCTAAGCAGCTATTTTTCCAGTGCCGGGGAATCACACAGCTGCAGGACTAGGTACAGCTTAGCCAACCTGCACCCCCCGAGGTGTAGAACCAAAATGGGGCAATGCTCTTTTGCGTACACAGGAGCACGGGAGTGGAAAGTCCATGAATAGACAGGTAACGTTAGGGGAGGGAGGGATTGTTAGGATGTACACAATGTATTATGTAATTGGTGTTTTAAGTGTGTAAGTATTTTTATGTGTTGTAAGTGTTTTATGTATACGTTGACACCAAGGACCACAACGGAAACAAGTCCACGACTTTTTGTGTTATCCTTGACATTGTTTTGTTTTTTAATGCCTGACTTGCATGTATTTTAAACGGATATGTCAAATAAACTAAACTAAACTAAACTAATTGTATGTGTGTGTTTTTTAATTATCTCCACAAAATACCTAATTAACAAAGGGAAACCATGCTTTTAGAAATGTTTGCAGATTATGCAAAATGACTCATGACTCACTAAGTCGACCCTCTGAGTCAGCCACACTGATTACATTCTCCCTTCTTCCTTGCGGATTTGCAGTCAAGTTGGATGGGGTGTGTCTGCAAACACCTTCTATCTCCAATTAATTCCACATTTTTTCAATGGGATTCAATTAGCTTGCCAACTCCAAGGCATTCCCATGCTTGCTCTGGGGAGATTCCAGTGTCCATGTAACTTCATTAGTCGTCCCAAGCTAAAGACTTTATTGGCACTCTCAAACTAGGCTATCTTTACAAGTCTCCTGATCCGTAGCTGCTAACTGAACAGGGCCTTCCTCCATGCATGATGCAGCATGCTGCCACGTACCCACCACCAGTGTTGGGGGTCGTTACTCCAAAAAGTAATATATTACACATTACACATTACTTCACCCCATTATTACCCCCCCCCCCCCCCCCCCCCCCATTTTTATCCCATTTTGATCCCCCATTAGTGCTAATTTAATTTATTTATCCTGGTTGCTACTCCACCCTCTGCCGATCTGGGGAGAGCCGAAACTGGCTCCATGCTTCCTCCGAGACATGGGCAGTTAGCCAGCCGCTTCTTTTCACCTGACAGAGGAAGCTTCACCGGTAGGACATAGCACGTGGGAGGTTCACGCTATTCCAACCAGTTCCCCTCCCTCTGAACAGGCGCCCTTAACGACCTAACGACCAGAGGAGGAACCACATTAGCAACCAGGATATTGCATGTTTTGGTGAAGGGGGTTCCTATATGAAGGAAACCCTCGGGAGGCACGGGGAGAACATGCAAACTCCACACAGAAAGGCCCTTTTGACGACCCCACCCGGGCGGTGGGCACTCGAGGACATGCGGACGGGCACGCACTCCTTCAGCGCTCACATGGTCCCAGGTGGGAATCGAACCCAGGACCTTCTAGCTGTGAGGTCACAGCGCTTACCATTGCACCACCCCCCCCACATTACACATTACTTTAACAAAAAGTAATGCCTTACTTTACTTAATTACTCCCTGAAGAAAGTAATTTGTTACACTACTCATTGCATTACTAACTCAATGTGATTACTGGATTTATAGGGACTCTAATGCCTTACAATACTCGTTACCAACAAAAGTAATGTGATTACAGTAATGCGTTACATTGTAGTGCGTTACCCCCAGCACTGCCCACCACCATGCACCATGCCTTAAGGGCAGTTTATAGTACAGCGATTTACGGTGGTTGCGACGGACCATGATCATATTCCATATTCGGTTGCAACGATATTATGTTTATACTTCCAGCGATGGGCGATATGGCATCTTTGCGATGATGGTTTCGACCATCGCCATCGACTTCATTTGGATTCAACTTTGACCCCATCACTGGCTCAAGACAGTGCTGCTAGCTCTTGTTTTTCTACCGCCGTGTCTTGAGAGAAAATCACAATGAAGCGAATGAACCCCTGTGATGCGTCCTGCTATCGCCTCGTGCTGATACTTTTTATGAGCGACAGCGCCCAAAATCAGCATCCAGCGATGATGAAAGTTAACATTAACGTCGGCCGATCATTAATCACTGTATTCACAATTTGGAGATAGAGACACTGCATGAAATAGGCCACGCCCATCACGGGGGAAAAGCTCTGTTCATTTCCACACACACCAGCGTCATTTTCCTTGAATTAAACATAGCTAAAAGCTGTTGTGTGGTGGGCTGTGCAGACAACAAATGTAAAAAATCGCCAGTTAGTTTTTTTGTACTCCTGAGCAAAACAAGGAAGCCATTGAGAATTGGCGAGAAGAAAAATGTGGATCTAGCTGTCAATAAGTAAGTTGGAGTGTTCATCTTCCGTATATACGATCTTTTTGTGCAACACGCAACCATGCACGTGACATAGGAGAACGCCAGGATTGGAGGGGGGGTTTCTGTTTTCCCCCGTCTTGGGCGTGGCTTCTGAATGATGACGCGCTACGCAGTGTCTCTATATAAGGTTTGCGCCAAACAGCGATGATTTGTAAAATGGGTGGTGTTCCCGTTTATATTACCCAGGACCAATCCTGTTAATATGCAAAGTGATGCACACAGCTTATTAATATTAATCTGTTGGGAGAGAAAACATTTGCATCAAATTGGCCTTGTACACAAAGGAGAACAAACAGGCACAAGTTATTTGCAAGGGGATGTGTGTGTGTGTGTGTGTGTGTGTGTGTGTGTGTGTGTGTGCGTGTGCGTGTGCGTGTGCGTGTGCGTGCGCGTGCGCGTGTGTGTGTCTGTGTGTGTGTGTGAGGAAAGGCACCTCAAGCAGAGAATGAACAACGTATGAAATAAAGAAAGAGTGTAAGCCATGTAATGAAAGAAGCTTAACTGAGCTGTGAAATATGGAGAAACCGAGGAAATAACATTTATAATAATAACTTGTAATGCATCCATACTGTATGATGCAATTTCATGCAATGAGCACAATGTCTTCAAATGCAAACGCATGCTCTGTTTACACAAAGTGTGTGACAAATATGTTTTTCCACCATGAGAAGGATGGCATGAAGGAGTTACACTAAAACGGTTGAACATTGAACTATAGAGCGGTGAAAGGATGCGGCGTTCTGGTCGAGGTGGATACATTTACCTCAAATCCAGCGACCTATGATCAATTCACAAGTCATGACAAGAAGTTCCATACTGTGAAAGATTTTTTATTTAAAAAAATCATTTTTTAAACCAAAACCTAACCTTAACCAAAGTTGTTTGGTTAAGTTGCTGATGCCATTAGCTAAACTTTTCATGTGAGGAACATGAACATTCACTAACACAGATCACACCATGGTTAGAATGAATATATGTTTATTGATGAGTGAGTGTGGTGCGATTGCTTGGAGACTCTTCTAGTACACGGCACGGCCGTGTCAGGAACCAGGAACCCGGGGGTTGAGACTCTGGGTGGGGGTTACGTCTCTGGGCGGAACCTGCTAGGCCCTGCAGCCCAGGATGAAGACCGCATCCTGGGAAGGAGCTCACGGGTCTCGGTGTCCCAGGATAACGGACGATCTCCATCTACCCCCAAAAGAGCTTCAACACAGCAGGAGATGGGCTCGTCGGATGTCGTCGAGGTCGTCGCGGATGTAGCTGTGGTATGCTTGGGAGGACCAGCGGCCCAAGGTTTGAACCGTGTGCTCTGAGAGGCCCTTGCTGGATGCGGTCGTGGCCGCGCCGATGCGGAACGAGTGGCCGGAATACAGCTCCGGGGATATGCCCGACCTGAGGAGGATTTGACGAAGGTGAAGGTGAAACCAGAACCGAGTGGCGACGCCGCCTGTCTCGGTGGTGAAAAGGGGATCTTGGGGAGAGGAGTGTTGCGCTCGTCTGCTGAGGACGTAGTTCCAGAATAGGGTCATACGGGCTCAGGAACGTGTTTAAACGAAATAGAAATATGGGATGTGTGAGTCCGGTTTGGTCGGTCTTGCTTCTTTTGAGGTTGAAGCGCAGGGTGTCCGGGGCATGGACGGAGATGTCGGAGAGACTGGCGTGTCGTGAGGGGTCATAGGACGAGGTGTCGGACATGAATTCGGAGCAGCGCAGGAAGCCGAAGAAGGCCAGGAGGAACATGGACTCCAGTGTGGAGTTGATTGCGGGGGTAGAGTACCCTGCTCGGAGGGTCTGGATGCACCGAGTGAGGAGATCGGTCGTCAGTGGGAGGCGTTTAGGTGGAAGCTGGGGTTCGTTTTTACGGAGTCCTTTCAGGAGCATGGTGACATGGGGGTGAGAAATGGAGGGGGCTGGCGCTCCGGTGAGCAGCTTGATGAAGAAGTGGATGCCACTGAGGTAGACTTGGATGGTGGACGTTCTAATCCTGAGTACGGAATGGGCGTAGGTGATGTAGCTGGTGATGGTTATGACGTCAACGGAAGGAAATGAAAGGTGGTGTGCCGAATGGAAGGCTTTGAAGGCGCACCAGCCGGTGTAGTATGAAGACAGGGTTTTGGGGGCTAAACTGTTCAGGATGGATTGTTGGGTGGTTGCGACCAGATGAAGGAGCCGGGGGTTTATGGATGGATGGTTGCCGAAAACGGAGGGACCGGAGTTGGATGGGGGTCTGATTCTGGCGCCAAGGCTCTGAATTTCTGGAATGAAAAACGGGAAAGAGCGTCAGCTATGGCGTTTTGATGTCCGGGGATGTGGGCTGCGCGGATGATGAACTGGTGGTTAGCTGCGGTCAAGGTGAGCCGGCGGATGAATTTCATGATGTGTAGTGACTGAGAGCGACCCTTGTTAATGATGTCGACTGTAGAGTGGTTGTCTGAGTGGATAAGGATGACCTTAATGGACCATTCTTGACCCCAAAGGAGAGCTGCCACCACCACCGGGTACAGCTCAAAGAGCGCCGAGGACGGGTCAAGGAGCTGGATCTCCTGTGGCCAAGTGGACGCGAACCACTGGCCGCCGTAGTAGCCGCCGAAGCCAACTGAGGGGGGCGGCGTCCGTAAAGAGCTGGATATCCTCGGGCCGGGAGATGGCATCCTCGTAGAAGAACGAGATCCCATTCCAAGTGGAGAGGAAGTCGCGCCACAATGCCAGCTCCAGCCTACAACCGTCGTTGAGGGTGATGTAGCCGTGGAGGGATGGAATGGAGGCGGCCAGGGATAGCAGGTGGGAGATGAAAGAACGGCCCTGGGGGATGATGCGCATGGCGAAGACCAGGTGCCCGAGCAGGGAAAGGAGCTGGCGCTTGGTGCAGCACCGGGCGAGGAGGTGGTTGGTGATGTAGAGCGAAGTGCGGTGGAACTTCTCGGCTAGGAGGGAAGCCTGGAAGGTGATGGAGTCCAAGGTGATCCCCAGGAACTGAAGGGACGTGCAGGGCCCTTCGGTCTTCTCCAAGGACAGGGGGACCCCGAGCTGGAAGGCGGACTTCAGGAGCGAGAGGTCACGTGCCGGGGGCGCCGATGGAGGCGTCACTGTGAGGAAGTCGTCCAACAGGTGGACGACGTATGGGAGCCCGTACTCATTGGCCAGAACCCAGCAGAGTGCCTCAGAGAGAGTTGAATATCTTCGGGCTGCTCTTGCACCCGAAGGTGAGGCGGACGGCGAAATAGAAGGAGCCCTTCCAATGCACACCGAAAAACCTCCAAAAGTCCGGACGTATAGGGAGGACCTTGAAAGCGCTAACTATGTCAGCCTTCGCGAGCCATGCGCCGCGGCCAGCGAGGCGGATGAGGTTGATGGCGTGGTTTATGGTGGCGTATGTCATGGAGAAGTCGGGACTAGGGATGAGGCTGTTGATGCTGGGGGTGTAGGAGCCGTGAGGAGAGGACAGATCAATGATTAGCCGTTTTTTGCCAGGAGTATTTCCTTGTGGCGATCCCTATGGGGCTGATGCGGTAGATACTGAAAGGAGGCTCAGGGAGAGGGCCCATCATGAACCCGTCCGCCACCTCCTTGGCCAGGAGCTGGTCGATGGCGTCCGGGTCGTTTAGGGCGGACTGAAGGTTGCGACAGGTGAAGGGTGTGTCGGGGGACGCGATGGCGCCCGGGTGGAACCCGAAGGTGAACCCGTCCACGAGGAAGCGGACGAAATCGGGATCCGGGTGGTGTCTCAAGGCATGCCCCAGGGCGCCGATGTTAACAGGCATCCCGAGGTAGCGGCCTAGTCACTTGGCGTGGGTGGTGGGGCCATGGGGGCAAGCGACCCTGGAGTGGGCGCCGCCGCAGAAAGAGCATGTGTGGAGGAACCGGCAGCTGGACGAGCTGCAGCCCTGGTTATTGAAATTGTTACAAATGACCCGGTTGCCCTGGTACAGGTTGGGCCTTCCGCGCCTGTCGCGCTCGCCCTGCTTGGCTTCCCAGCTTGTTTGTTGCTTGGGAGTGATGGAGGGTGGAGGGGCACCGTCCAGCCGTGCGAACACGGAGGGACCGGGGCCGATCGGGGCCCGAAGCCGGCGCTGGGCGTGGCTGCTGATCTATGACGCAGATGGTGGCTGGGTGGGCAGGCGCCCCACACAAAAGTTTAAAAAGAAGAAATAGAAAAATTAGTGCATACATAGGGCATACATAACTGACAGGGGTACAATGTGAGTGACACATACATACACATAAGGTAGAAAGGAGAGGAGACATACATATTCACGATGGAGGTATTTAACTTTGCAATTCAAGTGGGCACATACAGACCTTCAGTTCCGGTACGTAATACAAATAAAACAAAAACAGGAAACATTAGGGACATTGACCAAGGTGGACATAGAACTTTCAAAGATATACATATACAAAAACAACACATGAAACAAAAGGGTTTAAATATGGTCGCAGTTTTGATTTGATCTGAGCCATGACTTTAACAGCCCCTTAAAGGTGTGAACACTGCTACTCTCTCTGGGAGAGATCTGGAAATCAAATGAAGCCTGGGGACAATCAGAACCGGATAAGGTTTGGCAATCCTGCTTCATTCAGCAGTACTGTAGCAGCCCACAAAACAACAGCAACCAGACTTCAGCCAAATAACTTTTATGGAAAGAACTGAAAGCTCCATATTGCCCCATTGCAACATCAGCGCCCAGCAGCCTCCGCCATTTTTTATTTTTGGAAGCGTGACAGCGCCAAAAGAACCTCGCACAGGCTCGCAGTGGTCAGCTGCGGTAGCACGGGCCCCAATAATCAGCCTCTCTAAACAGTAACTCAACGGGAGAACACTCTAAACTTTGGGGATTCACATCTTTTCCGGGCGTACTGCAAATCTTGATTGAAGTGGTGTAGTGCAGGGATGTAAAACAACAACCATATTGTGGAAACTAAGCAAAATTTTTCGTTTTCTTTGTTTAGTTTTTTCAAGATAAATAGCTAATGCGGCTGTCGTCCACTCCGTCAGAAGTGCGTTGCCGTGGTTTTAACCTCGGGTCCTTTGCATTTACTATTTATCTTGAAAAAACTAAAAGAAAAAAAAGAAAAATTTTGCTTAGTTTCCACAATATGGTTGTTGTTTTACATCCCTGCACTACACCACTTCAATCAAGATTTACAGTACGCCCAGAAAAGATGTGAATCCACGAAATTTAGAGTGTTCTCCCGTTGAGTTACTGTTTAGAGAGGCTGATTATAGGGGCCCGCGCTACCGCAGCTGACCACTGCGAGGCACATTCTGTTTCCAAAAATGGCCGGAGTTTCGTCTCTTTCCTTCCATGCTCTTTGCTTCAGCTTTGCTGCTTGCAGAAAAGAGCATCTTTCTGTCAGAAGACTCAAAGCTCTGCAGACAAGACTGCCATCTAGTGTTCATTTCCTCCCACTGGCAGGGAAATCACCCATGCCCTCACAATGGTCAGATCTTAATATAACTTTCCTTTGTACTCTTGGGGGGGGGGGGGGGGGGGTATGGCTGGAGGTGGCAATGACCACCTCCTCTTTGTCATGATCACTGTTACATTAGTTGTCTTCATTGACTTTTCAGTATATCCTCCTCAGTTGTTATCATTTCTTGACGACCGACAGCCAAAAGCGCCGTACATTAAACTTGCCAGTGGCACTATTATATTTCAGCTCTGACTTTAGACTGCCATTATCTCTGGTGTCACATTGTTGTGATCAGTGATGCTTCCAGGAGCTGATGATGGGGCTCATCTTCTCCAGCTGTACCTTGTCACTGTCAGTCATCTGAGCCTCGGTCCTCCTGAATACCAGAGGAGCCTTGAGCTACAGTTCATGACTGAATCATCTGCCTGACCCTGAAGGTGGGGAAGGAAGGGTGCTTAATGCCAGGAAGGTGCTTAATGCCAGCAGGTTCAATAAGAGCCAGCTGTCATAAAGGATAAATCGTGCTATAAGCCTGAGGGCATATAAGCCTGTTCACATGACCAATAGTCCAGCTGGTATAAACGATCCCTTATGATTGCAGATTATCCTTGGGTCTTGTTTGAAGCTGGCAACTGTCCAATCCGAGCAGCATATTTCATAGTCAACGACATAGTTGCTCGTTTAATGAGATTTTTAGGTCAGAACCACCATTCATTCCCCCATCCTCTTAAATTATTGTTTTTTGTCAGTCAGTCAGTGTTGTTAAAAGCTAAAATCCTCCTTCTTTTGTTAATTGATATCAAGAGAAAATGGTACATGGTAATATATCCTTCATAGTCATCATCATCATCATCATCATCATCATCATCCATTAAAGTCTCCTACCTTTGTGCACATGAGTTGTTTTTCTGATCCTGTTCATGAAGTTAGTCATCCATATTGAACATTGTAGCTCTGTCAAAACTGTCACAACCTTAACAAGCAGGACCCAAAAGCGGACACGGAGACAGATCCAACGAATAACAAGATTTAATTTGCACAAGGTAATTTTGCAGGCATGAGCAGGAGACAGGCAGGCTGGCAGAGATGATGATCCAGGCAGCAGGCGTGTGATCATGAACACAGGAACTGTAGACAGCTGGCAGCAGAGATCAGGAGACCTGAACACAGGAAAAATCATGAGTCAAAAATGTTTCCTCAATGACGATACAGGAACGATCAATCACGAGAGTGGCTAGGCGTACTACCACGTATGTAGACTAAACAATCTGGCTACGAGTCACTGGAGAGCCAGGGTATAAGTAGAGGGGTCTGGTAATTAGCTGATCACCACCAGCCGTGCAGCAGCCCAGGTACCAGGTGCAGAACTCCGCCCACTACACACAAACACTCAGGGGAGGGGGAAACACAGGGAGAAAAGAGACACACAAGACAAGACACTGCTGTCCCCTGAGAGCACCCCCCCCCCCTCAACGAACGCCTCCTGGCGTTCTCCCAGGCTTATCCGGATGGTCCCGGAAAAAATCCTTCAACAGGGAATTGTCCAAAATAAGGCTCCTGGAGACCCAGGACCTCTCCTCAGGACCATATCCCTCCCAGTCCACCAGAAACTGAAAACCGCGACCCCTGCGGCGGGAATCCAGAATCCGCCGCACCGTGTAGACTAGTCCACCATCAACGAACCGGGGGGGTGGTGGGGCTCGGCCGGAGGGCACAACGGGCTGGAAGAAACAGGCTTGAGCAGAGACACATGAAAGGTGGGGTGAATCTTTAATGATGCCGGTAACTTTAGGCGGATGGCCATGGGATTTATTACCTTATCCACCTCAAACGGACCGACAAAGCGAGGTGCCAACTTGTGGGACTCAACATTCAATGGCAAGTCTCGTGAAGAAAGCCATACCGTCTGGCCGGGCTGGTAGGGGGGGGGCAGGGGTGCTATGGCGGTCAGCCAGGCGCTGGTTGCGTGCTGCAGTCCGGAGGAGCGCTGCCCGTGCCTCTCTCCAAATCCGGCGGCAACGCCGGAGATTTGCCCGGACGGAGGGAACAGCCACTTCTTCCTCCTGGCTGGGGAAAAGGGGTGGTTGATAGCCCAGAGAGGCCATAAAGGGTGACATACCTGTCGCTGAACAGGTGAGGGAATTGTGCGCATACTCCACCCATGGCAGCTGTTTGCTCCAGTTGGATGGATGGCGAGCGGTGATACACCTCAGCGCCGCTCCCAGGTCTTGATTGGCCCGCTCTGTCTGCCCATTGGATTGGGGATGGTATCCAGGGGAGAGGCTGACTGTGGCCCCTATAGCCGCACAGAAGACCCTCCAGACCCTGGCAGTGAACTGGGGCCCTCTGTCCGACACAATGTCCCGGGGAAGTCCATGGGGCTTAAACACATGCATGACGAGGAGCTCAGCCGTCTCTGCGGCAGAGGGCAGTTTAGGGAGAGCGACAAAGTGCACCGCCTTGGAGAACCGATCAACAATAGTTAATATAACAGTGTTACCTTCAGAGGGAGGTAGCCCGGTGACAAAGTCAACTGCAATATGGGACCAAGGGCGGTGAGGCACAGGCAGGGGCCGCAGTAACCCAGCTGGAGGCTGGTGGGAGGCTTTGCTGTGGGCACAGACAGAGCAGGCAGACACAAAGGCCTTCGTATCTGCTGCCATGGAGGGCCACCAGAACCGTCGCCTGAGGAAGTCGAGGGTGCGCTGGATACCCGGATGACAGGACAACTTGGAAGAGTGGCCCCACTGCAACACTGGAGAAACTAACTGAATCCGGGACAAAAAGACAGTTAGCTGGACCGTTACCTGGGTCCGGCTGAGCGCGGTGGGCCTCTCGGACAAGCGTCTCAATTTATTTATTTATTCGTTTATTTGTCAGGGACAATGCAAGAATCATTGTAACAAGTTACAAGAACATGAAACATATGCGATGCATATAGGATATCTAGCCAAGGCTAATTTGCAATCCCTGTCCCTGGGTAGGCTTTTCTAATAAAAAACATAATCTAAACAAAGTGCAAACATAAAAATTGTGACACGATCATACAAAACTTACAGTAGAATTATGCTACTACATCATACAAGATTTACAGTAGAATTACACAACTACATCAGTGATCAATGGTCGCAGGTTTGATTTTGCTTCAGACGCTTTTCATTAAAGCTTTTCAGATTAGTTTGCATTTTTATTTCTGTTGATAGGGAATTCCACATGTGTGTATCCCTTTTACTGAAAAGGATGACTGACCGAAGGTAGTTTTGCGTTGGGCCACTCTACAATTGCCATTCGCTGATCCCCTTGTGGCAATTCTGTTGCTGTTTATTTTTGTGACATATGGTGAAAGTACGGCTGGGACGAGATTATTCACACATTTAAAAATCAATTTGACAAATGAAAACTTAATGAAGCTGTCAAAACTGAGCAGCTTGTACTTGTGTAGAATTTTACAGTGGTGCCATTTCATTTGTTTTCGATCCATTATTTTCAGTGCCTGTTTGTACAGTGATGTGACAGGTTTGACAGTTGCCTGTGAAGCCTGGGCCCATACAGTTACACAGTAGGATAAGTGAGAAAATATCATGCCATGCATGCTACTGCAAAATGTAGTTAAACTATGTAGTTCAACTACATGTAATTCACTCCTCCCCAACACTGTTAATTGGTAATGCAAACAAAACACTTGCAAGAGTTTCCATAAACAGTTTAATCACAATATTGTATGTCATTTAATTTTTAAGCCAACTTCATTGGTACAAAAGTACCAACTACTGAAGCATGTGAATACTTATTTTAGCACCGACAAACTGACATTTTCAGCTAATAGACTATCTACATACAGTATACATTACACTTAGAGGTGAAATTGTCTTTACATTGAGCCAGTTTAAATATATTATACAAGAAACATTCCTATATTTTAGGTGATGTACTAATTTCTCATAAACCGCAAAAGTGAACATAACGAGGTGTGTTTGTGGAAAAAAAAACAGCTAAACGTTTTTGGGTGGATTCATACAAAATAAGACAGAGGCGAAAACAGTAACAGCTCTATTCAACAGTTGGTATTCAGAACGTCTTGCATTTGCAACCAGGGTCAAGTCTCAAAGCCACATTACAAAAGCAACTCCACACATTTTGGGGGCCTACAGACAACTTTTTTTGCTTTAAATTATTCTGAAGTATTATGTAGATTGTGCTATAGAAAAGTGACATCGGCGATTATATTATCACTATTATAGTCACATTATTATTTCACTTATGCAAAGCTAGTATCTGCCACTGGGTACGAGAGAGAAGGCACCATTTCTGGCACAAAGGAAGTGCGTCTGCGTCATCTATTGCACAACCAAAAGAGGCGCTATCAGTAGCTAATGTCAGTACTGGATCTATCAGTAGCTAATGTCAGTACTGGATCTATCAGTAGCTAATGTCAGTACCGGATCTATCAGTAGCTAATGTCAGTACTGGATCTATCAGTAGCTAATGTCAGTACCGGATCTATCAGTAGCTAATGTCAGTACTGGATCTATCAGTAGCTAATGTCAGTACCGGATCCATACCAGCTACCGATTATACACTGTGCACAGTGTGCGATGTGACATTGCCAAGCAAAAGATTATCCGGTTGTCTTTGCAACGCAAACAATACCACTTGGAAACACTAGAGGGGACGAGGGGGAAATTGAAAAGTTGCCTGTAGCCTCTTTAATGTGCACCCACATTTTGTCTGAAAAATATATTTTTTCATCTCCTGTGCCTGCGTTTCTTTGAATCTGTGTCTTTTTCCAGCTTTCCCTCTACTCATCTCTTTACATTGTTTGTGGCTGGACTGCACACAGGCTATGTAGAATTCAGATCACAATGTGAGCCCTTTTCTGAAAATCAGATGGTAATTTTTGATTTTTGTGTCCCGGGAGCGGTCTTTTAATAAAAGTCGCACGGGAACAGCAAGTGTTAACCACGTCCGTCATGATTCTGCTTATGGCAGTCTTCTAAATATTATCACCAGATGTCTAACCTGCTCTTGAAACACCTCTGAACACAGCATGAATAAGAAGGTTGGTGATGGAAACGCTCTCTGGATGGCTTCCAGCAGTCCATCTTCTCTCCACTTAAGCTTCACAGGCGTGCTTTCCTTCAGAGAGTATGACGTACTCCATCTTCTGGACAGTTTTAATAAGAGGGGCAGAAGAAGTGATGTTCTGGCTGAAGTGTTGTATGGAAATGGAGGGGGCTCCTGCTTAGTAGCCCTGCAGGTAAATGCTTGAGTCTATGGGCCACAGTCATCAAAGCCCACGCAGTCTGTACATGTCAGCATGAAGCTCTCAGTGCTTCTCCAGGGCTTTGGCCAGCAATTCGTTGAGGCGGGAAATCATGGGTCTGGGATCGTCGTTCAGGCCTGCTGCGATCATGGCATTGTCGTAGATCTGCAACACGCAGACAAAGTTAAAGGAAAAATCAATAAGCAGCCCACCTAAAGGGTAATGTCCATAGACATAATAATATGGACGTATCCCATTAAATTTCATTTTCCTGGCGGAGTTCAAATGGTGGATGTCACCATCTTGATTTTTCGTCAGCAGAGTGGGAGGGAATGGGTTGAGTCCTTCCACACCTCACGTGAGATGGGAGTTTCCCAGAGCCGCAGCTCCGCCTGCTATTGGTCCGTGATCGGCAAGCTGCGTGATCACTGGACAGGCGATCTGTCAATCACCCCCTTTTCCATCATCTATTTTACTCCAAACGGGCCAGTTATATAAAAAAGTGACCCCCCTAGAGTTGTTATGAAAAGATGAAATTAGCTATATAGACCAAAACCATCTTTCGCCCCTAACTGGAAAGATCATGTTACAAATCAGTAATCAAATCAGTAATGTTACAATCATGTTACAAAGGCATTTTAACACGGGGGAAATGCCTACTGCCCCCGACGCCTAGTGGCCATTCGAGGAACTACAGCTACTCAATTCACTTCCGCATCCTCAGCAGGAAGGGGGTGGGCTTGCCCACTGGTAATGTCCCACGACTAGTTGATAGGGCCGAGCAGGTTCACATTACCTGTTCTAGCAGCAGGCCAGCCAGGTCAGAGTTGGTCTCCTTCAGTGCGTGCATCTTCTTGATGAGCTCGTGTCTAGAAGATGGAGAAGATGTAGAGGAACATGAGAGCTGAACACTCACAAAGCCACACTAACTCAATTAACTAATAACTCCTCTTCTTTTTTATTTTATTTCCCACAAGTCTAATTCTCTCCCCACCCCTCTCTCTCTCCCTTACCCAGCATTGATCTCCAGTGTGGGCTGAAGGATCTGCGCTCTCTCCTCGGTGTTGCGGCCCACCTGCTGGGTGCGGAGGAAGTGGCGTGCAGCACCCATCTCCAGCACGGTGATCATAGCTGGGTGGGTGTCTAGACGAGGAGTCACCTGGGGGTCAGAGGACATAATGGATGACTAAGGGTGTGTGCAACAATTAAAATTTAAGACTTTAAAGGTCCCATTCCGTGCAAAAGCTGTTTTTACTTGTAAATGCATATATACTGCTGTCAGCCCTCCCTGTAATGAGTGGTCACACGCTCAGAACTGCCACAGTTGGATTTGTCCCTATCCAGCGTCCCCCTGCAGTCTCCTCCAAGCCACACCCCCAAACGCGTCGTTTGCCCAGAGAGGAATCTGGAGAGAATATCGACGTCACTAGCTTCCTCCTGCATACTGCGCGGGTCCCTCTCACACAAGCTACCTGCACCATTTAGTCTATAGCCACAAAATTAACACTTCTAGCTGGAGCGACGCCAACTGTACGCGATCCAGCAACTGCAGAGGTGCATTCGGTAAGTCTAGGCATTTTGAGATGTCCTCTTTAGCGTAGTACCGTTAAGTTAACGATAACTCGCAACCTAGCGTGCTGGTCCACAGACGCTAATCTGATTGGCCGCTGGGAGCCTGGGGCGGGCTCTCCCTCAGCGGCCAATGGGAACTGTTAGTTCTGAATATATTATAGAAACAGGCCATTCTTGGGAAGCGACCAGATGAGGAAGTGAGAACTCCGTCACAACAAACGGGGTTGCAATATTTTCGACAGATTAATCCAGAATCATGTGTTATGGACCAGAGACACACGTTTTTAAGAGGTTACAGCTGCACGAATTGGGACCTTTAATGCCAGTTAGGATGACATATCAGACCAACTTGGAAACAAAAAAAATGGAACATGAAACCAAATTCCATTTTATTTTTTCCCCCAATTCTGTTTTTCCAATTTAATTTAGGGGTTGGGATTGATATATTCTTAGGGTTTTTTAATGACTTGTCTCTCTCAGACAGCCTCTTCAACTTGTTTCTCAACGTGAAAACCAAGTTGTGAGGTGCAGTAAGTGTCCCACGCAAAACACCCCCCCTCTCAAAACACCCCAATCGAAAACTGAATAATTTCTCTAGGCCTATTTTACAATTATTAAATAATTTAGGTTACTACAATAATTAGGTTTACTTTTGATTTTGATCATTAGGGCTACTTTTATCAATTTCTGACAAATTAACTCATTCAGGGCCAGTTTAGGATTGCCAATATTTAGCACAGGCCAAAGATTTTCATAATTGTTGGTCATCTTTCAAGACCCACAGTAAATTATCTATTAGCACCAGAGTGATTTGCAATACCTCAAAATGAAGATGTACGTCTCTGGGTTCACCAGGGAAAAAAAAGTGAGCTTTTAGCATGTTCTGTACTCTACTTATAGCCATTTATATACACCCTGTTTTCCCCCAAAAGGTCTCCCTGAGAAAATAAACAGGAGAAAAGGCAATTTTTGTAAAAGGGCACAATCTCAGGCAGAACTCACTCTCAATTCTTTTATTTTGAACTGTATTGACATCAGACATGTAAATATTATTCGTTAGGACACAAATGACAAAAAAAATATATATATATATATACACATGAAGTGCTTTTTTTTTTACATTCAACAATACAGTTTACTCGGTGTGAGTGAGTGTGCAGACAGACAGACAGACAGACAGACAGACAGACAGACACACCGACAGACAGACAGACAGACAGACAGACAGACAGACACACACACACACACACACACGATCCCCCTTTTAGATTTCTAACCCCACATAGGATAAGCAATAACCACGCCCTGTGGCGCTGGGATTGGCCAGGAGCAACACTGGAGGGCACGCAGCCCAGCGATTTCATGAACCAACTGAATAGCTCTTGAGAAAGGACAGCGGGCTGCTGTGACTGCCGCTTCTGCCTTGTGTGTTTATTTTGTTTTGTTCTGGTCCACCAGTCCTCGTCCATGTCTCCCTGTCATATCCTCCCTGCTATCTGATCGTTCCCGTTTTCCCCTCGGCTATTCAACACGTCCTCACCGCCCTCGCAAACTGATCGATCATTTCCTCATTCCTCCGATGATCAAACACATCTCTTGATTACTTTCTCCCGTTTTCTCCCGGCTGGCACAGAGGAAGGCGACTCCAGCGCGCCGAGGCGCGTTTCAATGGCGTTTCTCCTGTCTGCACAAGGAAGCGTTACCCGTTTTCTGCTTTTCCTCTTGCTCAATTTCAAAACAACAGCTGCGGTATGTGTTTGATCGCGTGTTGTCGGCTACCCTTTGAGGATAGGGACCAGATGACATGTCAGAGGCTGGGAAAGTGTTTGCTGCACGCGCTGCTCTAATAAAACCAAAAACACGTCAAACACGTCTTTGGCGTGGATGGCTATTTCTGATAACACGTCAAAGACGTATTTGGCGGTGAATAAGTTAAGGAAAATTCTGCAATATTCCATGTTTCACAGTTGATTCCATTTTAATTACCAAATTCCATGATTCCGTCCATTTCTTCTGCATTGTGGAAATCATATGGCCCTATGTAAGAATGTAAAGACTTTAAAACTGAAACAAAGTCTTAAAATGTTTTGCTACAAACTAGAGAAAAGCAATCCAGGCACTCCAAACATAAAAATATAACACAGAGGAAGGAAATACTTTTTTGAAATGATTTAGTCACTACAATAAAGGCTTTAATATTGCCTTCCTTGGCATTATATTTTTATATTTGGAGTGCCCAAATTGCCCTTTACTTTGTAGCACTCTTGCTCACCCCACCCTTTTCCAAGAGTAGCCGACATGTTGTTTGCTTTATATTTGACAATATAGAGAAAACCAGGAGCTGCAGACACCCTGGGCTTACGTGATCAACTGCATAAGCCTGAGTTGATACAGGAGACAAGTTCTCTGATAGACAGAAAAAGTCCCATCAAAGCCAACTCATTTATTTTGGTTACCTTGATGTTGGCGACTCTGGGGCCCAAACTGTTCCTCATCCAGGCCATCAGATCATCTGCCTGCTCCTGTGTCAGACGCTCTGAGGCTACGGAGAGAGAGAGGAAAAAAGACAAGAAACCATAGTCATGATTGAGGCCCAGGCAGCTAGAAGTGCTTCGCTACACAATCAAACGATGTGTGGAGACATGAGACCTGGCTTGCTGTCCTGGAACTTCTCCTCCTTGTAGTGGTCCACCACGATGTCCGTCTCCACGGAGATCAGCTTCTTCTTGTCAAACTCCCTGAGGTGCAGCAGGGTTAGCTCATCAAACTGCTCGTAGCAGAACAGCACCTGCACACATAACACACACACGGAAATTAGTCAAAGATTTAACTGTCTGTATTCTAACTGTAGCGCAATTTGCGTTGTCTGATTTCTCCACTCTGGTCCACAGGGAAGCAGCTGGCTGCCTGCTTCTCTGCGGATCCCACTTGTGTAGCGCCACAACATGCTGAATCCCACTTGATTTGGGGGCGGAGCATGCCAGGATTGGCCAACGCCAAATCCAGTCCTCAGAATTGTCAAATCAAATCATCGACACGCTATGGCCCGCCTCTCAACTCTCTGTCATCTCAGACAAGATTTGTTTTCAGTCCGATACGTCTCAGAGCCTCGCGCCACATGGGTTCAGGTCGTCTTTAACATTAACCTCTACAATTACTATCATCTCCAGTCACGTCCACACATCTCACCTCCATGTCCTTTTGTTTCATGGCCTCGTAGTAGGGGGAGTGTTCTGCAAGATGGCGGTTGGGGGCGCACAGGTAGTAGATGTTGCGCGTGCCCGCCTGCATGCGGGAGGCGTACTCCATCAGATTGGTCCGCTCGCCCGCTGGCAGGGCGGACGACTCGTACCTCAACAGCTTAGCGATGTCCTCCTGCATCAACACAGCGAGTGACACCAGAGAGTATGACTATTCATATTCGCAGCACTGGTCATGTCTGTAGAACACTGGTTTCCTATGCAAAACAAAAGATCATACAATTATTTTATTTTTTAATGAAATTGCTTCTTTATGTGACCTTGACGTCCTGCTCCTGGGTGGTGACGATGCCTTCCCTCATGAACAGGCCGTAGTCCTCGAAGAACTTGTTGTATTTCTCCGGCTCCTTCTTGCCCTGGTCCAGCAGGAAGCGGATCACCCTCTGCTGCAGAACGTCACGCAGCTTCCTGCAGCGCCGCGGAAAGACGGAAGACAAACAAATAATCAGTGGATGATCTAATGATGATTATTAATTCATATTGCTCTATTGCTAATTAACTGAGCAATTGATCGAAAGTGAATCCATGCGTACATATAATGAAATAATGTTATACAAGTAGAGATTAATAGATAAATAGTAGGTGTAAGCGAGCTCGTGACCGGAAGGTCGTCGGTTCAATCCCCGGGACCGGCAGGATAAATCTGGGTGGGGGTAAGTAAAAAGGCAGCGCTTGCCCCTCCCTCATTACCACCACTGAGGTGCCCTTGAGCAAGGCCCTTAACCCCAACTGCTCCAGTGGCCAACAGATCAGACTGTGGTTGTACTGGTCAGCTTCCAGAAATGAGTGTGTGTGTGTGATATGAACAGGGCGCTCCTGAAAAAGAGAGCATTGCTCTCAGTGAGACTCCCCCTGTATAAATAAAGGTAAAAAAAAAAAAAGGCAACCCAGAGAAACAAAAGTGATTATGTCAAACACCAGGGAACAAATCCAGTGCGCTTGACAGCTGATGACGACACAAAACTGATAATCTACCTGATGAGGGCGCTCTCCTGCAGCAGCTCTCTGCTCAGATTCAGCGGGATGTCCTCACTGTCCACCACACCTACACACAGGACTTGAGGTCAGAACTCAAAAATCCACTATAGTATCATCATGCATGGAAGAAAGCAGTATAGAGGGGCTGTAGTAAGAGCAGACGGGGGCAGCTGGGGGTCTGGACCTCTGAGGAAGCGCAGCCATTTGGGCAGGATGTCAGCGGCTTTGGTCTGGATCAGCACCTTCCTGCTGTACAGGGCCACGCTGGAGCCCATCTCCCTGCTCACGTCAAACATGCTCGGCTTCTGTGCACACACATATTGCAACAGAATTATTACATCATGCTCACGCAACAATATCATAATCCTAATGCATTTTACTCATTGAGCAACTCTCAGGCGTGAATATGTGGAACTGCGTGAAGGTGAAGCAGGATATTGCTGAAAAACAGCTGCAAGTCCAAAGTCAACACTGTGTGTGTGTGTCTCATCTGAACCCTCCTCACCATGTCAGGGACGTAGAAGATGCTCCGGATGTTGAGCGGGGCATCTGCGCGGTAGTGCAGCGTGTAGCGGGGCTTGTCGTACGACTGAGCGACGTAGCGGTAGAACTCCTCGTGCTGCCACTCACTGATCTCCTTAGGTTCCATCATCCACAGGGCCTGGAGGGAGACAGATGGTGAAGCTCATTTCTCCGACATTTGGTAGCCTGCAAGCAAGCAAGCAGGCTTGCAAGTTACGTTAATCAGGATCCACATTCTTTTTGTTTTGAGGTTTTTTTGGGGGGCATTTTGTGTTTGATAGGACAGTAGGCAGACAGGAAAGGTGGGGAGAGAGGGGATGACATGCGGCAAAGGACCACGGGTCGGATTCGAACCCGGGTCGGCCGCGCGGAGGACTAAGCCTTTGTGGTACACACTCTACAGGGTGAGACGCCCGAAGCTCAATTACCCTTTTTTTTTAAAGAGAGAGAGAGAGAGAGAGAGAGAGAGAGAGAGAGAGAGAGAGAGAGAGAGAGAGAGAGAGAAAAGAGATACAGTATGAGGTTCAAAACATGCAGATATCATTAAAGTGATGCCTTATTACATTTATCCTTCAGGTAGGACTGCAACTATTAACAGTCAATAATTGTATGTTGCAATTCCACAGTAAACAGTTGTAGAATACTGGCTTATTATAATCAGCAATATTTAAACATTTACCGTAATTTAGAATGTCCGCCATCACAATTCATTCAAAATGCTGAAATTATTCACTGTGAGAAGGAAATCAAATCAAATGTGTCATGCTTTATGTGGAAGTGACAGTCTTCAGAGGCAGAAGTCATCACATCGCCAAAATACTGGAAGTGATCAGATTTATTCAAACGAGTGGAGACATATTTAGAAACCTCCTGAGAAGGATACCCAGTATAAACAAGTGTTTTCGTGTCAAGCCCAAGTGAAGGCAGCAGCAGGAGCAGAGAGGGAGAGACTCACCTGCAGAGTGTTGAGTCTCCGGCCATTCAGGAAGATGGGGAAGCTAACAAAGTTGCTGTACTTTGTTACAACCTCTGAAACAGATAAAACAGCTTTGTGGTGCCAACAAGTACAGAATCCTGTATTATGTTACACTTAAATGACATAATTAATGATACAATACTTGATTTGAAATGTCGGTTCTACCTTTAACTCTGTCCTCAGTGGCAAACTCCTTGCACTCGTCTTTGAGATGCAGCACAATCTTGGTTCCCTGTCTGACACCGCTGGCTTCAGCGATCTCAAAAACGCCAGAGCTGGGAGAGCCAATCAGAGAGCAGGTCTTAGGAATACATGTACTTATATTAATTTTCACACGTGTGTGCGTGTGTGTGTCTGTGTAACCCGTGTTGTGTTGTCCCACCGCAGCTGGGGCTCGAACCGGGAGCCCCTCACTCTAGCAAGCAGGCTAAAACCCATATCGGCTCCAATTCTGTAAGGTTGTCAAAAGTATCAATACCAACGATTAGAAAGGGACACAATACCCATAACAGTATGAAAAGAGCAGTGAAGCGATGGCTGCTGAGCTGCTGACAGCCAGCTCACTATGGAATGTGTGCATTGTTTGTAAGTTACTGTACATGCTGCATGTATATATTGTTGATGTTGTAGTTTTTTATATGCCTTAAATGGCTCGTGCTCTGCCGAGTCCCGAGCACTGATTGTTTTTTACAAACGAGGACCACAATGGAAACAAGTCCTGGACTTTATTGTGTGCGATTCCTCGACAATGTTAATACTGGTGTATGGGTTTTATCTGTTCATTGTGTATTTTTAACATCGGTCTAATATAAATTAATTCATCGCTACCAGCAGTGCTTTCTCTTAATGAAAAATCAAACATACTAGTGACTTTCCCCTCCCTACCATTGGCGGGTATCTGTTCCTTCAACAAGCTCAAAGTGTTCTGATCACTGGTTCTGATGACTAGAACAGGGGTAATCTTTTGTGTAAGTGCAACGTTTTTGAGTTTGATCAGGCCTAGATTCAGGAGTAGGACGGACACGGGTACGGGGTACGATGGCGCAGGCGGTAGCCTCACAGTTAGAAGGTCCTGAGTTCGATTCTCGCCTGGGACACTGTGGGCGCTGTGGTCGTGTTCCCTCCCATATCTTCAGTGCCTACTGCCCAGGTGGGTTATCTCGTCGTAAGGGCCTTTCTCTCTGTGTGGAGTTTGCATGTTCTCCCCGTACCCCCCAGGGGGTTCCTCCGTATATAACCCCCCCACTAAAAACATGCAGAAGATCAGATCGTCATCGTCATCCGACCAGTGACGACAACATCCGAAGTTGGTCCCTGGGCGCTGTACGAGAAAGCGACCACTGCTCCTGGCCTGCCCCTCGGAGGAAAGGACATGCCTGGATGGGTTAAGTGCAGAGGACACTTTTCACCGGCCACCGTCAGCATGAGTGTGTTGTGGCCGCATGCATGTATTGTGGTGTTCGTGTGACAATAAAAGACGGGCTTGTCCGTTACGAGAGAGACAGTAGTCTGTCCGTCCACCTGTCTTTGTTTATTTTTATGCCTCTTGATGTGTTGTCAGAAATTCTAGTATTGTGACAAACCCTTAGCTTCTGTCTAGAGGGTCTCTTGAGGTCTCGGGGAGTGAGGTTTACCCGCTGAGAGTCGCGACATCTCCATTCACTCCAATGGACCAGTTTTTTACTCTCAAGAGTTCCCGGAAGTAAGGTTCTGGATTAAGCAGCGCTGTCGAGTTGCAGCAAAATGGTCAGTTTGTGATGTACTTTGAAAGGGTCCGACGTTTAAAGAATCAAATTGTATATTATCAGCTTTATTTTAGCATTCAAAAGTAGCACGAGCCTCCTTCCTGGCTATTCATTGGCTACTGAGTCAGGCATTTTGGACCTCCACTGGCACCACTCTTACTAGATTGCTGTGGCCCAATCCATCCCGGTTCTCCTTCTCGCCCTTTAAATAAAGCCCCTCGCCCCTTCCTCCCTCTCTCACCCGTCTGAGGACCACTTGTATGCGGGCGCCGCTGGATCAGCGGCCTGGGAGTAGACGTCCACGCGGTCGGCCACCATGAAGGAAGAGTAGAAGCCCACCCCAAACTGACCAATGATGGTGCTGCTGGCCTCCGCCTGGTTCTGCAGAGCATCCAAGAAGGCCTGCAATGTGAAGAGGAGAGGAATATTGCAGTAGTGCGACTATCCATGCAGGACTGACAGCCATGGCAAATAACAAAATATACAGAGACGAAAGGCAGTGAAAAGGATGTGGATGTGATGGAAGAAGATGAACAGCAGCAGCTACCTTGGATCCAGAGCGAGCGATGGTCCCTAGGTTGGCCACCAGCTCCTCTTGGTTCATCCCCACTCCTGTGTCCTGTAAGAGAACAGAGAAACCCAGGCAGTCACCCTAAGGGAGTGGTTCTCAAATGCGGGTCCGGGGACCCCCAGGGCTCCTTGAGGGGGGCCCCAGCCAAAAAGGGGGTAATTTATTTTCACTCTAATTCCATACATAAGTAACACAATGACTAATTTGGTCATGGGTTTTATACACTTTCTGTAATAAAACATGTAAAAGCATCAATCTTATTATCATATGGGGGACCGTGGGACAAAATCCTATCAAATGGGGGTCCGTGGTCTAATCTTTGTCAGTTTAGGGGTCCCTCATGTGAAAAGACTTGAGAACCACTGCCCTAAAGTATCATAGGCTGTAGTACAATATTTATCCACCAGGTGGCAAAATATCTCAAAAAACCAGAACAGAAAGTTGTGACAAAAAAGATCAACTCAACATGGTGGTGTAAAACCAATAAAACAGAATAGATTGGCTATTTAAAAAAATAAAAATAAAAAATAAAAAGTAAAATAACATATTCAAAGACTGAAGAGATTCCCCTTAAATGTGTGCAGGCCGCACACCTTCCACACAGCGCTGACGCTCAGTGACATGGGGGTACCTACCTGGATGGTGAAGGTGCCCTTGGCAGCGTCAGTCTGCAGATGGACCTCCATGGGGGCCGTTTCCCCGCCTCCTGTGATCAGTCTGTGGCGCAGCTTCTCCAGGGCGTCGCTGCCGTTGGAGATCAGCTCCCTGATGAAGACCTGAGGGGACGGGGAAGGAGAGAGCAGCGTTCCAGTGAGGTCTTCAGAAATGAGAGGTTAACTTGGTTCATTCAGTCTGTATGAAACTAGCTTATAGCTCGGACACACTACCCGACGGTTGTCAGTTGCTGTTCTTTTCAGATTACACAACTTGCTGTCTTATAAATGGAGTCTTTGTGGTTTTCACACTATATGACTGAGCTGAGACACGGGATCACACATTACAAGAGATTTCACCAGGACAATCCCAGACGAACACATGCTTGCACAACATAGGCCAATCTACAGACTTGGTTCAAAGTCAGAGTTATTATGTTTATTGCCATCTCAATTATTATTTTGTGTTTCAATAGATAATAGAATGATCTTAGTAAACATCTAAGATTTGCTTAGCTATTTAAATGCTTTTTAAAGTTGTTGTTTTTTGGGGTGTGGGACAGCAGTTTGCACCAAACCGGTAGAATGGCCCATACTTTCTCCGTCAGACCACTTGCTTGCCTGCAGCCTGCTGCAGACATCACCCTGGCTGTGTCTGTCTCACTACGCTCTCATTGGCTGTAGCACGTTGATGGCTCTCCCGACACGACCAGATATTTAGTGGGCTAGATAGCGATCTGTCGGGTCTTCAAAAACCCTTGATCAGGGCTTGGAGCGTCTAGACTGAACTGGGCATTACAAGGTAGTTGCAGATTCAGAATTCCTTTCTACCATATCTCTCTCACACACACACACACCTACCTCCTTCTCAGAGTACAGGGACCTGGCAACGATGTCCAGCAGCTTTTTTGTCTCAGCCTGAAACTCATGTTTGGAGAAGCCACCTGGATGGGTCAGGGATTACAACAAAGTTCAGCTGAGTGTGATCGCTGATAATACTCAAGAATGCTTGTAAGTATGCAGCTATTGCACCACCTTGCACGTCCTCCGTATCGCTGATGATGGTGTGCAGTGGCTCTTCTTCAGGGACCTTCTCGGCCTCCTGGGTGCTGTAGGAGTGCTGACTGAGGCCCAGGTGGGGCTGCTGGGAGCTCCACACCCTGGGGCGACTGCACCACCTCTGCTGCTGTCCCACCTGGCCGTCTGACGGTGGGGGGAGGAAGTCGGTGAGGTTATTGAACAAGGAAGCTGCCATTCAGGGTATTGTTGACATCTTTTGTCTGGAGGTCACTTACCAAGGTTTTACCACCCTGGACACTATACATCACCAGCCCAATGTTGTTTGGTATACATCACTTGTGTATTTACATTTTATTGGTTGAGATGGTACAGGCCAGGGGCTGTAAACTTGTTTGGGGGGGTCTGGGTTGGTTATTATCTATGATGAGATGTACTAGTGAGAATTGTATGTTGAATCTACTTTTTATTATTTTGTTAATATTTGATCTCTGTGAGTCTGTGTACATTCTAAGTGTAAAAGGGGAAGAAACACTACAATGACTGAAAGTGAAGAATCTGATAATTACAATAAAGCGTGTCTACAACGATCCAGGCAATCCCTTAAATGCAGTTGCCATAAGGTTATAATTTCTCACAAAGTTAACGGGCCAGCAAACCATGATCTCGTGTTATTCAACTGTTATGTGGCGGCTGACAGCGGGACAGATTGCACAGCAGTTGCACCAGCATGCTAGGCTAACGGAGCTAACAGCCTCACCTCCAGTGAAGGAAGCCGTGGAGACACTCCTGCTGCTCAGCCGCCGTCCTGACGACAAGAGCCGCTGTGACCCGGCTCCCCGAGAGCCCAGAGCAAACTGCACCAGCCTGACAGAGCGAGACATCTTCACACAGGGAGACAGCAAATTTGACCTAGTACGAGTCTACACCACACACATACACAACTGACAGGGACACACGCTGAGTTGAGCGCGACGGAGCCCCGGTGCCAGGAAGGACCTGTGGCGGCGCGTTAAAATGACGTCAGCGTGGAATTCATAATTCATGGGTATTCTTCACGCTGCCTGGCGACAAATATTAATTATCCAATTGAATGCCATTTTAATATACAAATAATGTGTGTTGTAAATGATGCAATAGGGTTGCAATGTAGCAAAACGTGCCTAAGCTCACCTGGGCTCGTTTATCGTACAATATCTCCCTGTTGTGTTTAATGTGGATGTGTATCTAAATTTGCCCTTGAAGGTCAAAAAGGTAGCTGCCTAAAAAAGAAGTGTAATCGTCAATTAACTAAAAGTTTGCTGTCCGCAAATTTGTAATTAATGTTGCCAAAAACAGGCATGAGACCATACTGTGTGGATGCTTCAAAAAGATTAAAATCAGAAGCCGTGTCTGTGGCACACAGGTTTATTTAACAATATGGTATATAAGTACGAAATGAGCATTTTAACCAGTTTTTACAGTGATTTCATTCTTATTTTCTGCATATTTACAGTACTATCTAGCTGCATAATTTACATTAGAGAACAGTTCATCAATTCAAGTTTAATGCAAGAGGGGGGGAAAGGATGCACAGAACTCTCTCTAAACACAAATCAGCAGTCAAACGAGTATTTCCCACCACAGGCAAAAGAGGTTCAGGACTTCATGAGAATTTCTTTAGACTGAAGGAGAAACAAAGCAATTTTTAAAACATCTGCAAGACAAATACTGGGCCCAAGCCAGTAAAATGAACATTCCGGCACCTGTGAATGAACAAGCGTCAGTGCGGGTTTCTCCACACCTGCATGTTGTGTTTGGGTGTGTGCAATACTTCCTAGTTCTATACAAATATGTTAATCTCCCATAGACTCTGCAAAGAGGAAAGAAATTAAGTCTTTCTCGAAGGCATGTCCTTTTGAAAAATGGTATATTAGAATAAATTAGCCAGGAACAGAGAAACGGAGCAAGAAGTGAAACCTGGCAAAAAATTCCCAGACAAATTATTGTACAGTCTTCTCAACACAAAAAAAACGATATTAATTTTTGCAAAGGTACAAAATAAAAAAAGAATAATAAAATGAAATATATTTTTTTGTTTTGAGAAGTTTTGTTTAAAAAAAGTCAATACCAGAGCATAACAAATGAAAAACTAATGAAAACAACACAAAGACCAGGGCAAAACTCTTTCATAATCATGGCTGGTCTGAACCAAAAATATATTCTTTGTGTCTTAGTTGTCTTCTTTTTAAACAGCAATTATTCAAATCCCTCCATGTGTTGGAAGAAAAAGCAGTCTCTTGGTATAAGGAAATGTTCACAGTCTGTAGGCCTCATATGACTCATTGTATTTTCTTTTAACTTTTTACATCAGTAAGTACAAAAAATTCTCAGTTGAAAACACAGAACAAGGCCTTTCTTCTCTCTCACGAAATGCTACAATCCTTCAACAAATTTCTCTAGCGTGTCTCCCGTGGTGTCGCCCACCATACTCATGTCATTGCTTAACCCCCCTCGGTTTGGTGTGTTAAGCTGTGGGAGCATGGCACTCTGCTCCGGCGTACCCATGTGTCCCTGCTCCATGGAGCCTGGCATGGGGCCTCCCAGGCTGGGGTGTGGGGAGTGGAGGGCACCGTGCTGCGGAGAGGGCTGGGGCTGTATCCTCGGAGAGGGACTGGAATGCGGGGGTTGTTGCGAAGGCGGACAGGGCGATTGCACCGGGGCTGGGGAGCGTACTTGGTTTCCCAGGGCGTTGGCCATAGCCTGGCCAGGTAAGTGAGCTCCTCCCTGGGGCTGGCCTTGGAGCATGTGTTGTTGTGGGCTCATGGAGTTGGACTGGGCCGGAGAGCCCATCTGCTGCTTCAACATCTGCTGCTGCTGTTGCTGCTGGAGCATGCGCTGTTGTTGGAGCAGACTCTGGGGCCCATCCATGCCCATGCCAGGCTGGCCCATTTGGGACATGGGTGGGAGCTGGCCCATGGGCCCCCCACTTCCTTGCATAGCCATCTGCTGCTGCATGCGGAGCTGAGAGTAGCTAGCCCCACCTGGCTGCTGCTGGGGAAACTGACCGTGACCCTGAGGCATGCCCGCCTGCTGCTGCTGTTGCGCCTGCTGCTGCATCTGCTGCATCCGGAGCAGCTGCCTGCGGTACAGCTGCGGGTTGCCGTTGTGAGCAGCGGTCATCATCTGCCCTTGGGGGCCCATAGGGGCCATACCCTGGGGCCCTGCTTGCTGAGGAGGCTGCTGTTGAGGTGGCATCCCCGGCCTCTGCACCTGACCTGCCTGTATGGCTGCCATGGCCTGCATTCCTGCCTGGTGCCCCAGCATGGCCTGGTTCTGCTGCTGCTGGCCCTGCGGCTGCTGCTGCGGCTGCTGCTGTGGCTGCTGGTTGGCCTGGTACTTGGCTGTCCTCTGTTTGATAAAGGCAGCCATGAGGTGGGGGTTGGACTTGAGAATGAGAAGGACCTGCTGTTGCTGCTGGGGGGAACTGGGAGATTTAAGTGTGCGCAGCAGGTCCTGCAGGGCACTAGGAGCGATGTTGCCAGGAATGCCCCGGGGCATGCCCTGCTGCTGGGGTGTCATGACCTGCTGTGAGGGCCCCTGGGGAGACATGACTCCCGGCATTTGGAGGCCCTGCTGCTGGGGCATCATGGGCCTCTGCATGAGCTGGCCCTGCTGTGCCATGGGAGTTCCCTGAACCTGCTGAGGGGCCATGGGCCCCTGCTGGGGAGGCACCTGCTGCTGGGAGCCCTGGGGGTTCTGCATGGGATTCTGCATCCCTGGACCCCACTGGCCCTGCTGCATGGCCTGCATCACTTGGGGGCCCCGTGGCCCCTGCATCATCTGCATCTGGCCCGGCATGGGCCCCACCATCCGGGGGTGGTTCATGGGCACTCCATTCATAGCGTAATTCTGCTGCTGCTGCTGCTGCTGCTGCTGCTGCTGCTGCTGTTGCTGCTGCTGCTGCTGCTGCTGCTGCTGCTTGGCCTTGGCTACCATCTCAATCTGTCTGGCCACCTTCAGGGCCGCCAACAGCGGCTGCTGGGACTGCTGTTGTGGGGGTTGTTGCTGAGGCTGCTGTTGGGGCGGCATGTTGTGCAGGGGTGACTGCTGCTGATGGAGTGGGGATGACTGGGGCCCTGGTTTGCCCTGTGGGACTGGTGTCGGGGGCTGGCTGCTGCGGCCATTGTTGGGGAAGCCTTGGTTGATGGTGGCAGGGTTAGTGGGCTGCTGTGGTTGGGGCTGGTTGGGCATGGGCTGGGGAGTCTGGGGTGTGTTAGGCTGCTGCACGGAGGTGGGGGTACTGGGGGCAGTTGAGGTAGGAGATGGTTGGGGCATACCCCTTCCTGCCATGGTGGCCATTCTGCGCTGCATCAATTGAGCCTGCTGGAGCCGGTGCTGCAGCTGCTGCTGGCGGAGTTTGTGCTTGATGTTCAGACAGAAGGGAACAGGACACTTGTTCTCCTGACAGTGCTTGGCGTGATAGCAGCATAAAGCGATGAGCTGCTTGCAGACGGGGCAGCCACCATTGGTCTTGCGCTTGCAGCCCTTGGTGTGCTGCACCACCCTCTTCATCTTCTGGCATGACGGCAGGGAGCAGTTGGCGTTGCGGCACTGGCAGGCGTGGACCAGGGACTGGATGCAGCGCTGGATGCTGAGACGTCTGCTCTCCTGAGGACTCTTGGAGGCCTCTCCACCCTGGCTGTTGCCGTCGTCGTCCAAACCCAGGCCCCACTTCACCATCTGGTGCTCATGGCCCGCTGCACTGTAGCAGTTGATGCATAGGTCAAAGTCCTAAGGAGAGGGGGAGGAATACCACATAAGGTTAAGATTTGCATCTGACGCAAAGCCACTTTCAACTCATGAAAATTCCAACGCATTTCTTGTGTGCCATCATTTCGTACCTCGCAGACGGTGCAGTGCCAGCGCGTTTCCACGTGGTGCTTGCACTCGTTGCAGGTATAGACAAAGCGATCCTGGCCCTGGTTGTGCAGCTCCACCAACATGCACATGGTGCTCCATTTGCATCTCCTCAGAGAGCTGAACTCCAAGTGCTTGTCCCTGGCCAGAGTCAGGAAGGCGTCTCGGCCGTCCATCAGGTCACAGGTCAGCATCGGGTCAGGGTCCATGATGGGTGGCAGGGTATTAATGACCGGCCCGGCATGGAGGTGGATTACAAAGAACACCTTGTGTGTAGAGAATGGAGGAGAGACGGAGGTGTGTCACATAACTGAGGACGGTCACAAATGTGCTATACATGTCGGATGTCACAAGACTCAGCACAGTCCTATATACACAATTGTACAATTTGAATCCTAACTTCTCTATAGGCTGTCAATTTAGTAAACGTCATCAAAATAATATGTTGTGGAGTTGACTTTATCTTCTCAAATAGTTATAGTAAACATCAGCATTTACGGAAACCTTGTCCAATCAAATTGCTCGGCCGGAAATAACTGTTGTATAAAGCGCCACATGAATGGCAGCAGTACACTGATTTGTCAAATATAAAAGAGTGAAATGCAAAAAGCAACAACAGGAGGGTTTAGAGCTACGAGGGGGTTTCCCACCTCCTTATGCTTCTCCATGCTGGCGTAGAGCTTCTGGGACAGATCATTGGCTACATTCGGCATCCCAGGCTTCTTCTTATTGGCCCGACTGACGCTGCTCTTGTTTTTATTGGTCTTCTTGCTATTCTTCTTCTTGGCATTCTTGCTGTCAGCGGGGGCTCCCTGGTTAATAGATGGACATGGGACATTCAGAGAGGGCGGAGATTGCACAAGAGGCAAGATGAGGTTATGCAATTAAGCTGAGTGGTTATACAATGCCTGAGTGGTTGCTGAAAGCTTTTATATAATGAGGACTTGGGGATGATAAAAATCGGGGGTGAGACAGGGGGGTGAGACAGGGGGGTGAGACAGGGGGCTGAGGCACTGGGCTGTTGTTTTTGGCATGATAAAAGCGTTCTTTTTGTAAAAGCCATACTTCTACGCTCAGTCCAGCCATATGTCCCATATGTCTTACCTCTGGAGTCTCGCAGGAGGCCGTGTTCTCCTCCTTCTTCCTCTCCTCCTCCTCCTGCTCCAGCTCCTTGATGCTCTCCTCCAGCACGTTGGGCCAGAAGTCACCGTCAAAATAGGGCAGCTCGTAGGCGCTGGTCAGCCTGTCTTCTGTTGCCTGCTTGAGGATGTCCTGCACACAGATACGACACTCCCATCAGATAACGGTAATAAAGGGCCACTTGCCAGGTTGTCGTTAGATCTTTCATTAAGACTTATTCCAGTTAGAATTCAATGTATGATAGATTTTGCCACTGAAATAAATATGACTGCACGTATTCCATGATAAGCTGCGACCAAGCTTGGTGCTTTGAGTAGGCGTGGCATAGAGACCCGCCAGAATGAGTCCGGAAGTGTATACTTCCGGGTTCGTGAGAGGAAGTCTATGGGGACTTAAAATGGGGGTTTAGCTTAAATGCATAAAATAGGGTTTGTGGTTAACAACAAATGTATGGCAACGCGAATTTGGGTTCAGCATGATAATCTTCACAAACGTAAATCACTTTTGGAACGTAAATGTGTTTTTTTAAACGCGATTTTTATAAAACGCTTCAAAAGTGGCTGTCTGACAGCGGGGGGCGGGTGGGTGGGAGTATTAGGCTCCTCCACATGCACTCTGTTTACAAACTTGTGTACAATAAAGATTTAAAGTGTGGGGAAATGCCTTTGCCCTGTCAAACAGCTGGAATACAGACATCTGAGAGGGAGGCACACCCCACACTTTGAAAATCGCTGCTCTAGAGTAAACCCTTTTTGTGTGGATTGCTTAGATCTTATTAAATTGTGGACATTTATTCATTCCCACTTATTAGACAATAGACACTATCTCTGATGGTAAAATGAGCGTAAAAAGCAAAACACAGAATTCAGAAAAATTCAAAGGGGAAAAAAAATGAATTTGGGATTTGTTGCTTTTTCCTCCGTTGTAACGTATTCGTACCGAACCGTGACCCCGAAACCGAGGTACGTACCAAACAGTGACCTTTGTGTACCGTGATACCCCTAGTTAATGTTAATGATATTGTCAACATATTTTACTGGGATATAGTGAAAATAATTTAAAAAAATCTCCTGGGGATATAACTTCAATTAAACAAACTAAAAATCACCGTCTCGCGGTTGTATGCCTCCGCCAACAAGTGAAGTTCCGGGACTATTGCGAGGTAAAAAAGTGGTCCATTGGAGTGAATGGAGTTGTCGACTCTTTTATATATACGGCTCTGGACTGTCCTATGCCTAGCTACGGCCCATTTTCCCTAGCCCCGCCCCTTACTGACCACGCCCCATCCCACCACCCACATCCCCCTAGCCACTCCTCGAATCCCGAATCTACGACCTTCCTATCCCTTGCTACAGAATCTTTTCCCTATCCCCGCCCCCTTCCTTGATGGAACGGATGGACGTGAGGTCTTGGTGACCTTGAACTCCATCCAAGTAGACGTTTGAGCCAAATTTGAATAACTTCCCTCAAGCCGTTCCTGAGATATCATGTTAACGAGCATGGCACGTAAGTACGGACAACCCGAAAACATAATGCCTCCGGCGAAGGCATAAAAATAGCTAGTTCTCACCTCTTGATGATAATCACAGAAAAAAAGTCCAGTTTTTAATACATTTGGGTAAAAGAACATCATCATACAGATATAAGATTCACAATTTGCCTCTTACAATGTGATGGAAAGAAAAACTCACATCACAGGACAATCACAACTGTGTCACAACACAAAATGATCCTTTTAGTCAAGAGGTCTTGATATACTGAATATTCCACTTTAATAACGCAGGCGTGTGACATTGTGACCCCTTGTCTGACCTTGTAGTCGTGTATGATCCTCTCAGCGAAGGCCTTGTCCAGCATCTTCCTGTACCACTCTTGGAGCCTCTTGGGCTTGGGGATCTTCTGGTCAGCAGGATGGCAGTGGAAAATGTAGTCATCTCCTTCACTGGGCGGGCAGGCCCAAATGTGACCCATCACATACCTGGGCGGGACAGTTAGTTATCAGCAACTTACTTAGCACTAGCACAAAATGATACTGTATACTGGACCGGTACTGGTCATCGAGAAGATGCAAGGAACTGCTTTGTGCAACACTTTCACCTACCCCAGTTTCTTGACATATTCCAGGTAGCCTATTAAGATCTCATGGTAGACTGCAGTCCTTAGCAAACGGGGTTTAAAGAAGTGAATACTGTCCAGGTATGATATGTAAACCCGCCTGGAAGAGACACAAGGAGCTTGTTAAAGGGGCAGTACACGCAAAACCACAAAATCAACTTTGAGAAAAACCTGGGATGTCACGGTCATGTGTTCACTGGGGTTTTACCTGGTGTTTGGGGAGGGACACTCCGAGCCGTACTCCTGGACATGCATGCCGAAGAAACAAACATCCACTCCGTCTATCTCTTCAAATGCAAAAAGTGCTTTGGTTCTGTAAGGGAAGCTCTCCACCATCTCGCCAGAGTCCACAAACCTGTGGAAACAGAGGGGCACGGGAAAAGTTACAAACGCTGAAGTAGTTTAACTCACAATTAAACTCTCCCATAGTGTTTTCTGTCCATTTGTTTTGTAGCTGTCTGGGACTGTCTCCCATAATTTTGGTTCTCTGACCCAGGTTCGCTCCTGGTAGATGTAGTTTGCAGTTTAAGAGAGGCTCTTATTTGCATATCATCGCTGTCGTTCCAGGACCTCGAATCTCCAAAACAGCAACTTTTCAGGAAGTTAAAAAAACCTGTTTGCTCTTAAAATACTGAACCAAACGTCGTCAAAGTTGGCACATGTCTTAATTATAGTTAGTTTCCCGATGAATGTGTCATTACTTTATTAATATCTTACCTGGATAAGCTCAAATGATGTTTATATTATCAGTCCGACTTGGAAGCACTCTCTCCCGGCCAGTCAGGCGGGAGAGAGTCGTATGCTCATGCACGAGCCCCAAGCTCCGGGCTGCGCGCAGCAGCAGCAGCAGTGGCCCTCGCCTCTCATGGCTGAGGCGGGGGCTTTGGCATTGGGATGAGAAGTCTGACATAACGTAGTGTTAACGTTACTTTATTCTCGTCAGAAAACACTCCGATTTGCATGTTAAAACAAGTTTGCAGCCTAGGAATAACTGGAAAACATTTGATTGATCTATTAACGTCAGAGGAAGCCAGGATGAGTCAAAACGATATGAGAAATACACAGCACGTCTGCCGTGTGACTTTTCCGGGTTTACGGTCCTGCGTGGGGGGGTACACACAGAGGTAGGGGGGGAATTTCGAGGTTTGACTGACAGATTGAGGGCGAATGGCGTTACGAGATTTACTCACAAGCTCGTTTTAATGCTTTTCCATTGGTTGCATTTGTTAAAAACCACACAGAGACGTGAAGGGTGACCAATGGCACTGATTTATGACAAAAAGTAAAAAAGGGACATTCGAGGTCCTGGCACAACAGCGACGATATTTAATTGAGGATATATGGATGACTATGCTGTAATTAAAATCATGTTGTTGTTGTTGTGGTTTTGGGGGGGGGCTGAGCAATAGTGCCAGAATTGTCATTGTACTTAGATTATTAAAAAAAGGAATGTAAAGGAGAAACTGCTACTCAAAGATGAAACAATTTGAACTTTGAACGCAACGCACAGTGGCAAATTCGAACGGTGCGTGACGCCAAGGGTAGTGCCGCCACATAGTTGAGAGGCATCACTCTCCCCACAGGAAAACAACAGCACAGCGGGCGCCAGAGAGGGTCTGGTATTCCTGTAAAGTGACCCATTTGTATAACTGTAAAGCGAAATGCATCAACTTGCCCTGTCTGCAAGACACCCCTCTAAATCCCACGACATTCCAGAAAGCCCATGACCAGGAGAAGCCTGTTCTTCCTTTGCCATGTGATACGCCCTCTGATTTTAACAAACGCTCTTACAAACGCTCTTGCCAGATAGGAGCGAAACACTTTGAACAGCACGTGAAAACCCTTACCTAGACTTCATGCCGGGCTTGATCTCCACAGTTTTGTCAGAACTGGCAACCACCCGGACAAACACCTCGCCGGCATCTGGGAAGTTCTGCCTTTTCAAGTACTTGTTCACTCTGTCCTCAATGTACGTGCCCAACCTTGTAGTCTGCAACCCTTGACAAATGCAAAGCCATTCAAGATTAATTTCGTTATTTAAATGGTGTTAAATGCATGGATTGTTGATCATGAATCATAATGTACAACTTACTTTTGGCTGAAAACTTGTTCTCCTGTCTTGTTTTGCTGGACTTCTTGAGACAGTTGTCACATATAAAGCTAGAAGAGGAGAGGTCAGAGGTCAAACAGTTTGAGGGTTGTCAATTCCGCTTGTCTCAAAGATGGATTGTATGTGCTTGAATGGATGGGGGGTGGGGTGTCACTTACCCTGATGGCCAAATGACATCGTAGTGCAGCACACAGATCTGATGCATCTTCCGTCCACAGTCTTTGCATTCAACAAACCTGAGGACCATTTTTTTTTTTTTAGATGTTTGTGATTTCCTTACAAAGTCGGTGAAGATACATTACTGTCATAATCAGCATTACTGCCATCACAAAAAAAATGGGAACAGTGGAGCCACGGCTCCAGACAGTACTCACGGTTCAGGGTCCAACTGGTCATTTTTCTTCTTTTCAAACTGCTCTTTTGATATCATGCTGCAGGGGGAAAAGCGAGAAAGAATAAGCTCATGTTGACTTCTGTGATTGAAACGCTTTGCCACAGAGGGGAAGCCCATTTCGACATTTTTTATGTCTTTTTTGGTAACACCCCGATTATTTTTGGAAAGAGGATCATGGAGTAGCGTTGACAGCCACCCGGGCGGGCACGGTCACGGTCACTTACGTCTGTGCCTGTGCCGGGTCGTCCCCCAGGGTCACGCTGTTGCCCTGGATCTCGTTGAAGCACTTCTCACAGAAGTGATACCTGTCGGCAATAAGACCATATTTGGGTGAACTGCAGCCAGCTCACACAGTAGCAGCACACACAGTAGCAGCACACAATAGAAATGACCATGATTCTGATCTGATTCAAACTGACACATACACTATGTGGGAGAAAGATATGGTCAAACGCTATGTTAACGACAGTAAATTAATGTCAACAACAAATGGATGTTAACGAAACTATCTAACTAACTAACTAACTAACTAACTATCTAATATCTATCTATATAACTATAACTATATAACTATCTATCTGGAATAGAAGGGGGGAAAAGTGTCACTACAGGCATTCATTTCACAAGCAACATGCGTTATGAGGTGGTGAATAAATGATATGATCATGCCAGGAGTGAGAGGTTGAGTGATAATTCAAGTACAAGTGTAGAGACCCTCTTCTCGGTCACGTGACCAACTGAATTTGATTAGAGACCACATGAACCCAAGTGGCGCGAGGGTCGGTGACGTATCAAATTGAAAACAGATATTGCCTGAGATGAAAGAGGGTTGAGAGGCGGCACGTAGCGTGTCGATGATTTGATTTGACAGTTCTGGGCACTGGAGTTGGCGTCGGCCAATCCGGGCGTGCTCCGCCCCCAAATCGAGCGTGTTCTGGCGCTACGCGAGAACCAGGCAGCTGGCTGCTTCCGTGTGGACTGGTGCGGACATGCCCAGGCAAGAGCGCTGCCTGCCGGCTTGGAGCGTCGACTAGCCACGGTAAAGAGGCGCGGTAAATACTATATTCCTGGAATGCGAGTTTAACGAACCAGTTACATGTCCTATGCATTCTACATCAAATGAAGACATTACCGTTTGTTTTATTTTGTATGTTGCATACTTATTGGCCAAGAGTATTAAAATTATGGCCTTAGAAAAGCCTGCCCGTGTAGGCACTAGGCGGCCATTTGCCTGCAGAATTTTCTCCTCGAAATGAAGATTGATTGATTGATAGCTGCCATGTCGTGATATGATTGGTTGAAATGGGGTAGAAATTGGATAGCACTTCGTTACGTCACCATACTGTACATTACAGTTATGAATGAAATCCTGAAAAATGAACGTTTGATGTGAAAAAGTGTAAAAAAAAAAATGAAAGAAATTTGATTTTTGCGATTTTGTTTTTGGCATACATTATTAAATAGGTGCACTGAATATCCAGGTATGTGAACTCAAATAAATAAATAAAATATATTTTTGGGTTGAGCTCGTCTTTAAGGACAAGGTCTATTCACATCAACAGGTCCTACTACAGTATGCTTTATGCAAACAGGTCCAGTTTTGTCAGAGGCAAAGTAACCAAGAGGCCCACGCAGGCACGCAAAACATTGTTTCCTTTTGCCTTGCTCAGAACTTGTTTGTTATTACACTGGATCCATTAAACTCTCATAAGCATGGGCATTGTGCCAGAAGAGGTATATCATACGTTGATACAGCCTCACAGCATTTAGTAGTGTGTATCGGCAGTAAGTGAATGGCGCTGCATTGGAGTGGCTACTGGTGTGCAGTAGCGGATTCTGTGCAGCAGGGGGAACATTGGAGCTGGTTGTGGGGCACAATAGACTCACGAGAACAACAAGCCCTGGATCATGCATATTCTCCTTGGACACAATATATACCTCTCAGTGGTGTCTCTTAAGGGAACGATGGTGTGAATAAAGCCCTTGGCACCTTGGGGATATCTATAGCTGTCTGTTAGCGGTAGCATCATTAGCGATGGTTTTGTCTTTTGAGGGTTCAGTAAGTAGGGCAGCCACAACTTTCACACCTCCACCCCTCAGTGGAGTCAGCGTGCAGTCTTACCTGTTCTGGTAGCTGTAGTAGGTGCCATCCCTGGAGATGGTGCACAACTGTTTGCCATAGCAACACAGCGTCTGGGGCGAGAACTCGTTCTGTGGAAAGACCAGACCAGACAGAAAATCGTGAGGGTGATCAAAATGTGGCCCCATCCTGTGCGTGGCCAAACACCTTCTCGGAGCATTCTCTTGCACTCACCCTCCTGCCACAGCAGTAGCCCAGGCCCTGCATGACGGGGTCGATCTCGGCCTCGAACACCTCGGCCAGCTTGGAGCAGTACTTGTAGACGCGGGACGTCTTGCGGTTGTACAGCCAGGCGTTGTTGAACATGAGCCATATGTCGTCCACGTACTGCCAGGGCTCCTGGAACTGACCCGTGTCCAGCTTGCGCTTGATCGTGGACAAGTCAATGGGAGTCTTCACTATGTCAAAGTAGTCCTGTGTGAGGTCAAGAGAAGAATCAGCTGGAGTCAACGACTGAAGCTTGACTGGGCCTCCGATGGTCCAGTCAAATTTGTAATTCAGGTGATATTGGAACAGAAAAGGTATTTGTGTGTGTGTGTGTGTGTGCGTGTGTGTGTGCGTGTGTGTGTGTGCGTGTGTGTGTGCGTGTGTGTGTGTGTGTGCGTGTGTGTGTGCGTGTGTGTGTGCGTGTGCGTGTGTGTGTGTGTGTGCACACTTACAGGGATGCCCAGTAGCATGGGATCCACAGGTTGCCTGAAGGGCAGTGACTCCGGGTCTTGCCTGTAGAGGGACTCGAGTGTGGGCATCAGGGCCTGTCTCAGCTCCTCAGGCTTGAAGACTAGACAGACAACCAAAATACTCTTATTTGAAAATGACCACAAAAACGGCACGAGGACTGCTATCTGTTAATACAGGGATTTTGAGGCAGAGCTAACTATGCTAGTAAGCTACAGTACAGGCCTGTGCCAACTGCCAAGCCCGGCCGGACTACAGATTCTGATGAATGTGCACAGGCATAACATGGGTAACATTTCACAGCTGTTACGGGACGTGTACGAGTGAGATCTATGGTCTGAGTTTGTACTTTTTTTGCGGTTCTGTGCAGGGGAGGTGGTTGACGTGCCGTTGGCCCCGCTCTCCTCCTCTTCTTTGGGTTCTACCTTCACCACCGGCTTCTTCTCCGCAGTCTCCATTGGTTCTTGCTTTGGCTCTGCCCCATCTGGCTCCTCCTTCTTCACCAGCGGAGGTTTGGTTTCCTCATCCTGCAATGTGAGAACAACAAAGATTAAAGATACTAAAACGTGATTTTAGAGCTGTAAACTAAATTATATGGCTGGCCTAATGATGAAACACAATGCTGATGTTAATATATTGACCCTGACAGCAAATTTAAGATACATATACGATAAGATGACAACTTTATTGTCCTTTAAATTTAAATTTAGTTAAAAAAAATGCATTTCATGGGTTGAAACATGTCATCTGCTGTTTAAAAATCAACCCTTAGAATTTATGACATTTTCAATATATAACGCAGTGGGGTGAACTATTTCATCGTAGTGAGTCCAATTAATTTACTGGTTCAAACAGAATGAGTGTGGTACTGGTAGGCTGTGATGGACGGAGGCTGCAGTGGTAACCAGAGGGCCAAAGAACAAATGTTTACTAATCTGATCTAATTATTTAATCGGATATAAATTTTGTCAAGCATCTAGCTGTAACTTTATTTTTATTCCTTGCCTAAACCTTACTACCGTACCTATTAACTTATCCTCAACTTAACCACTGGCCACTCTTTCCTAATCTTAACCTCACCCAGCCAGTATTCATTCACAAACTAGCCAACTACTCCTATTACCACTTATGGGTGATTTTATTTTTTTATTTTGAAGATGTAACATGTGACCATGTGTGGCAGAACAAGCATTTACGCTTTTGGCCCATTATCTCTTGGCTCCTGTGCCGGATTCGAACCCAGGACATTGCAATTATGTGGTAGGCGCCTTAGCCTACTGATCCACCACAACACCCCAAATGTCGCTATATTGTGACAGATCGCACACATGATCTAATGATCCCCTGTGCAGTGATGACCCCATGACTACGTAGTATCACGTACATACCTCCATTTTTAAGTCGGAAGGTTGCCTCTTCCCAGAGCGGCTGTCCTCGTCCTCCTCTTCTATCTCAGGTTTGGACTCGGCGCTGCTCGTGTCGGGGAGAGCCTGCTGGGAGCTGACCTCAGCCACAGAGCCTGGGGTGGGCACTCGGTTGTCTATACTGGCAGCTGCCTGGGACAACTGAAGGGAGAAATGGACTTTGTCAATTTGATCCTAGACCAATACGATCATAATACTTCTACCATATTAATTCAATCTTAATGACTGAGAAACCAATTAACTATTGATTGTGAAACAATCATCCTCTCAATAAAATCAGGTACATATAGTCATTATTTCCATTTAATAGCCCTTAAAAAAACAAGCTTAGTCAGAAGTGCACTGAGGTGTTTTAATATAAGCTGGCAAAGGCATAAGAGAGCGGAAGTGTCTTTAGTTTATCTCACCGGTGTGCTGGGGTGCTGTGCCTGCACCGAGGGGGGCTGCTGCATCTGGCTGGGGGGTTCGGCCTGGGTCTGCAGGGGCGTGAGCGGCTGGGAGGGGGCGGGTGGCGTGCCCAGGGCTGAGGGGGGGCGGGGAGGGAAGCCACTGGGTACGTGGGTCGGGGTGGAGGCGGGGGTGGAGGGCTGGCTCTGCGGGGGAGCATGGTGCTGCTGGAGCTGCTGCTGAGGCTGCAGGCTAGCAGAGGCGTTGGGTGGAGGGGTGGCGCGCCGTGTGGGCGGGGCTACAGGTCCACAGGGCAGCTGGGGACCCAGGGAGCCCAGTGCATTCAGGGGGAGGTTAGAGTTCTGCTGCTGCTGCTGCTGCTGCTGCTGCTGCTGCTGCTGCTGCTGGAGAGGAGAGAAATGCACAGTTAGCATTTCACAGTTAGCATAACGTATGTACCACACACCATTCCCATAGCAGCCCACATGCTCACACACACAACAGTTAGCATAACGTATGTACCACACACCATTCCCATAGCAGCCCACATGCTCACACACACGTCGTCATTCTCCTCACCTGTGTGACAGCGGCCTGTGCTGTGGGCTGGCCGAGGCCTACATTCACGTTCATTGGTCCACCTGCTGCTGCAGAGAACTGGACCTGTGGCAGGAACTGGCCCTGGTTGGTCGGCTGGGCCACCATGTTATTAGCATGAGGGCTCATCATGCCCTGGGCCTGAGGCATCCTGGACGGGGACATGCCCATCTAGAAAAGGGAAGAGATGGAAGAAAAATGCAAATCATGATGAGAATTGACATAACACTGAACGCCCGCCAAAGTTAAATAAACTGCATCACCACTACAATATGTCCTGGAAAGGCCCGTGGCATAACTTACAAATAAACAGTGCTCTGGATCAAAACAACGCTGCATGGCAGCACATCAAAAGCAGACTAGTAACATTAAATGGCTCTAATCCAGACCAAAAGCTCTGTCAGCGCTTCAGTAGAGACTGCTCGTTGACAGCCGGGCAGCCAGCTCATGAATGGACCAGGACCTTTACAGATGTCAACATGGTGAGAGGGCAAGGGCCGGACAAGAGGGCAAGGGCAAGGGCCGGACAAGAGGGCAAGGGCAAGGGCAAGGGCCAGACAAGTAGGCAAAGATAGTTTGGCATTTCACAGCCAATGGATGGGGAAAAGGGGAGGAGAGAGCCAAAGAAGGGCAGAGAGGAAGGACAGAAAGAAAAAGAGCAGCCAAGGATAAAAACTAAAGCTGCGTTCACACCAAACGCGATTTCGCAAATTCGTGCGGCAAGATTACATACAAAGTGAATGCAAACAAGGCGAGCAGAGTTGTTGAGCACTGGGTAGCCTGTTGCCTCACAGAAAGAAGGTACCGGGTTTGAACCCCGGTCCGTCCCAGGTCCTTTCTGTGTAGAGTTTGCATGCTCTCCTCCAGTTTCCTCCCCCATCAAAGACATGTACATGTATGTTAGGGTTAATACTCCTGTCAGTTCCCCTGACCAAGGCACTGACAATCGAAATGGAGTTGGTCCCCGGGCGCTGCACTGCGGCTGCCCACTGCTCCTAGTTCTAGGAAGGTTCCTCGTAGAGGATGGGTCAAATGCAGAGGATGAATTTCCCCACAGGAACAAGAAAAGGTAACTTAACCGATGCCATTTCGCCCGGGCGGCGCAAATGACGTGTTATTCACCTCAGCTGCCATTCACGCGAGTTGACATCTTTCAACGGGTGCGAAGAATTTGCACGGTCAAACTCGAGCGAGAAATGTGATTTTTGCGATTGGTGTGAACATACAGTTAGATGTTGACCAAGAGGGAATCAGGAAAATGGGCGAGAGAAATAGGGTGTTAGAGAAACAACAGGGTAGTAAGGTGAGAGGAAAGAAGAGGAGAAGATAGAGATCTCACCGGTGGTACGGAGCTCATGTTCATCTGCTGTGGGTGGTTCATGGGGGAGGCAGCACGTGGGCCCATGGACGCCTGAGACATCTGCACGTTCTGCATTGCCATGGTGTTAAACTGATTGAGTCCTGTGGACGGAGGGACAGACACACAGAGAGACACACACACACAGACACACACACTTACTTATAGGCCTGTTTACTGTACTTGGAAGCAGTGTTGGGCAAGTTACTTTCAAAATGTAATATACTACATATTACTAGTTACTTTCATTTGAAAGTAATAAGTTACTTTACAATATTACTGTCTGTGTAGAGTAACTCATTACTTGTTATTACACTACTTTTGCATTACTTTCACCAAAATAACAGCAGTACCAGAATGACATCGCCGCCCAGGAACATCCAGAAAAAAATAATTTCAACTGTCTTGAAGTCAGTGTAAACTTTTTTTTTTTTAATTCGAAATGTTATCCTTTTCCTTTCTTATTGTCATCTATAGTAGTTATTTGGATAAACACACACGATTTGATTAGGAAATGATTGTATCTTTATTTAAATATGTGATTTGATTTAAAAAAAAAGAAGAAGAGTAACAACATTTTTTACTTGCGTTACTTAAAGTAACTGGTATAATATTACTGAAATGAAATCCTATTGGTAATAAGTTATATTACAGAGTTACTGCTAAAAGTAATATACCGGTATTACACGTAATATGTTACTTTTCTAATGAGTTGCCCCCAACACTGCTTGGGTGTAATTTAATATTCCATGTGTAAATGAGAGATGGCCACTGAAGCAGATAACTTCCGCAGCATTCGATTGGTTGCTCGGAGGAGGAGCTAAATTGATTGGTAAGAAAGCAGAGGGGAGCACACATACCTTGAGAGACCTGCATACGGTTCATGATCTGATTTGGCACGTTGGGCATCATAGGCACAGGTCCATCTGAGAGAGGACGGGATACAACAGCATTCATGCACAAGTTGCTATACAGCTACAGTCATGAAATGAAGTCCCATTACTTTGACTTCCTGGGAAAACACGTATCTTTAATGGTGACCTCATGCTGCACTAGTAGGCATAAATATACATTTCTAATCGAGAAAACTTCAAATGAAAAAATTGGTTTAGACATTTGGTCTGATCCCTCACTGTATTTTTTTTTTTTGCAAATAAAAAAATAAAAAATAAAAATGTTAACTCATTGAATGCCAATGACGACAGCTGTCGTCAATTCAAATACTGACGTAGAGTACCAAAGACGACGATTGTCGTCAATTGCGTTTTTTGACGGTGGGACGTGGATCAATCCCTGATACATCTCTGGTACAACTATTGTAGCTATTGGAGGTCTATAACCTATTTTACAGAACCCTTAGGTGGCGACAGTGCTCTCCACATAACAGAAAGGCAAGGAAAAAACAAAGAAGAAGTCGTTATGGAAACGGAAATCGCATCGCATCCGTATGCATCGATATGCTGAAGCACGTTACTGCAGCTGTGCCTGCAGCAGCCAATCTGCTCCCACAATTGAGCCGCTCCGTGTCGGTTGCGACAGCACATCCGCACATCCGCACCGTGGAGTTGTTATTATTCTCAACTGGAAGCATCGTTGCCGGTGACAAACACACGCGGAACGCTATAAAAAAACTGGATGTTGCGCACCCTTCACTGTGCGCACAGCAAACTCAGCAGAGAGCCACCACAGACAGGAGGAGGAGTGTGCAGTTGAGGCGAGGCGAGGCGGGGCGGGGCGGGGCGGGGGGGGGGGGGGGGGGGGGGGGGGGCACGCAGAGCAGCACGCAACACCCAGACAGACCCAGGCAGCAGGACAGGATTGACAAACGCAAGCCAGAATATCCGATGCCAACCAGCAGCAAATCAAGACCAGCAAGAAGCTGCAACCAGCAGCGCACGCAGGGGCCAGCGCTGCTGGTTGTAGCTAAAAATATTATTCTGCCAAACAAAATTCCCTGGCCTAAACTGTTTTATTGAAGGAAATTATTTTTGAGGTGTGACTACATTAGAAAAGATTAGCTTCAGAGTCAGTGATGTGCTTGAAATGTTTAATTTCACAAAAGGCCAATTATCTCAGCTTCTAGAAAAAAATTGCTGTTTTTGGATGAATCAAGCTATCTTCTCCGGCTCATAACTAAAGAACGGAAAATAGGATCAATAAACTTTTTTTTGCAGATGATAGAATAGAGTCTCATCGTTCTTTGTGCGTGTTCAGTGTTTACATAGTAATATCACACAATATTCTGTGGGCCTCGAGAAATCACTGAAAACGCTCTGAAACTCTGGCACTGGGAGCGTCCGTTCTCCAAAAGTGGCTGGCACTCAATGAGTTAATATTAAAAAAACAAGTGTGTATCCACTGCATCTGGTTGTGACCCGGAGTGTGTTGGCTACTAACTGGGAGGTCGGACAGCCTGTCCCGGGCCCATGGCGTTGGGCTGGGCCATGCCAGGCTGCTGGGGCCCGACTGGGCCCACCATGCCAGGCTGTTTCTGCAGCCGCGAGCGCCTCTTCTCCTCCAGTTCCTTCTGGATCTTGTAGATCTTCTCTGCCAGGAAGTGGTAGTACTCATCCTAGGGAGTGGAGAAGAAATAATGGGCACAAATTATTTCCCCCCCAATATATATATATATATATATATTTTAATAGAGCAGTACACAAACAAGACAAAACAAACAGGCTCAGGCACAGGAAAAGAAAAGACAAATTACTTATTTTTAAACAGAATTATACTGGATCACTTTCTTTTCCCAATCTTTACTTTCTGCTGTAAAAAACATTCCCTGCTCTCGTGCCGACATGAGGAAGACCTTCAAAATAAAGACGCAATCAAAGCAGATTGTCTACTCCTGTTCTAATGCTGCCATGAAGACTATAAGCGATGATGAGTATTAAATATGTTACCCTGCTGTTAGCCGACTCGTACATGTCCCCCTCCACCTTGCGCGCGTACGCCACCAGGTTCTCCATTCGCCGGTCCTTCAGTGCTGCAGGGTCTGGGGTGGGGAATATGGCTTGTACTCTGCAGAGAGAGGAGATTTGACTTTGTTATTATTATTATTTGATTGAACCTTTATTTAACCAGGCAAATCAATTAAGAACAAATTCTTATTTACAATGACGGCCTGGCAAGAGACAAAGCCTCTTGAAGGGAGGCGGGGGGGCTGAAAAAAGAAACCAGGTTAAATGTTTAAAAGGGCAACAGTACATAAACCATCTAAACACTTCCACACAAACAGATAATGGTAGTGGTACACATACGGCATTTCCGACATACTGTAGCTAAATGACAGCAGCATGCGGATATTTACAAACCCAACTAGCAGCACAGCGATAGTAAGAAGTTAAAAGGACAAAGGGACTAGGGCTGTCACTTTTTATTCGAAATTCGAATTTAACTTTGAATGTGGGGGAGGAGGGGCATGTTCGAATGTAATTTGCCATATTCGATTTTTATTTATTTATTAATTATTTATTTATTTTTAATTAACCAAAATTAACCAACTGCTGCTTGCTGGTAATGTTAATCCCATGTCAGAAAAAGTCTCCAGATTTGTCGCGTTAGTCTCTTCTGAGAAAGATTGTCTCCAGGGTCTGAAAAGTTGTCTCGAGTTGGATGCAGCCAAGTTTGTGAGGCAGTGTTGTGACTGTGAGCGTCCAAGCGAACACAGCAGCGGAGAGGAGCTGACTGACTGGACCATGAGGACAGCTGAGGATTTTTTTTTATATTCTTTTAATATTTTATATTATATTACCGGTATATATATTTATACGATGTAACCGGCAGGCGCGGACTGCATAATCGGGCACGTCGGGCCGATGCCCGGTGGCCTGGCCTGCAAAAAATAAATAAAAATAAAAATAATTAATTAACCAAAACACTTTGAATATATTCGAACATTTTGCGGGCAATTCGAAGTTCGCTCGAACTTTATTTTGGGAGAAAGTGACAGCCCTAAAAGGGACACACATCCAAATATACCAATCAAGCAATATACAGTCATAACATTTGCAGCATATATTCCACTTACATAAACTCACGACAACAAGCAGAACAGTAGAAGAAGAACAGAAAACAAAGAGTAGCACACATGCATTAATTGTGCGTTCCTTTATCGCAAAATAACTGGGATGTGGAGGCGAAATGACGTGACATCCGTTTTGTTAGCGCTCCAATTGCAGAAAACTAGAGCTGGGAAGTTCACTGTTCACTGGTCAGATCCAGTCGCTAGCCAGGCTAGCCATTGTTAGCAATAACAATTGACAACATGGCATTTCGCGGCATTTTGCGCATACAAACACTGCAGCCTCATGTCCACACAGATAGCAGTTAGGCAGTGTTGTGTTAACAGCTGATTTAATGAGACACAAACAAAACAGAAGTGCTAAACAACATTACTATGATTAGAACTACTGTTGTTGCGCAGAGCAGCCATCTTGGATTTTTGAGGTCGGGGCTGCTGAGGCTCCTACGACTTTGGAATGGGAAATTCCAGCTCTGGTGACGTCACCGCCCAGCTCATGACATTTGAAGTCGTAAGATTACCAGTTCCCAGTTATAAAGGAATGCACGATAAGACAGACGAGCGGGAGGCAAAAAGCAAAGATAGCAGTGGGAGGGGCAACATGAAAGGGACAGACACCAATCAGCCAACAGACAGGGAGGGGGTTGGGGGTGTTACTGGGTTGAGAAACAGTTGCAGGAGTCAGTGAGGATGTCCATTGAATGCTGACTTCAGGCATAAAAGTGTTCAGTTTGAGTGTTTTCTGTAGGTTGTCCCAGTCACTGGCAGCAGCAGCCCTGAACGAGCTTTGACCAAGTACAGTGTTTGTTTTTGGACTCTTTAGGAGGATGTGTTGAGCAGAGCGAGTATTGTAAGCGCTAGATGCCATTTGCAACAGGTGACACGGGTAGGGGGAGAGATGAAGAGATGGAGAGGAAAATGAAATGCAGAATCCACCGATGACTTGGTATGGCGAGGTAGAATGTGTTTAGGTAGATGAAAGCCTGAGGCTTCTTCGTACGTCTCGGTTTAGTTGTTGCGACTTACAGTTTGTGCACCAGGTGGGTGCGCAGGTCCTGAGTGACGTGCTCGTGCCAGTTCTTCCTCACCCCGGTGGCAGAGAGAGGGGTGGCAGTGGGAAGGTTCCCCATGCCTCCCGCCACGGACCCATCCGGCATCAGCTGACTGGAGGGGAGAGAGGAGGTCAGTGTGTTATGAACTGCAAAGTCATGCTTTCATTCACTCCAACTGGGGGATATGGTAACTTAATTTGGTATAGACCTTATTCAATTGACATCACTCACGTACGCACGCCCACTGCCGCCATGTTCTCGACATAGCGCTGCAGCTCTTGTGACAACCTATGTGAGAGCAGCGTTTATCGGGAAAGCTAGCCGCCGTTAGCGTTACCTGCATCGTTCCAATTGTGTTCGGATGGTGACCTGCGTTAGGCATGGCTGTAGTAATGACAGCAATAAAGTCCCCGTGGTTTGTTTCTATCTCTACCATCCTCAGACGTGAAGGGAGCGAGACTGAGGATATGTCAGCAGCACAGGAGATGTGTGGATAGTTAGGACAGGTCAAACTTTCTGACAGCTCCTCACAGCAAAGTCTGTTCACCTCGTTTTTTCTTTTGTTTATTATTACAGGCATTAACGGCTGCATACAAACAACAACTCTGGTTTTTTTATTGCTGTCATCACTATCGCTATTTTGTAATGGAACAGAAACGACAATAAGGCCGTTACTATAGTTGTCAGCTGCAGGACGGTATGTCAACAATATGGCGCTGTCTGGGGTTAGCGAATAAGGTCTATAGCGCTGCTCTAAGATGAACTCTTTCTCAAAGAGCGTTCTTGTGTCCTCCATGATGGCTTTGACATCATATCTGATGGTTAAAGTACAAAGAACACGTAAAAGATCCTGAAAGTTTACTGATGGTGGAGCCAGCACCAAGCTTCATGTTCTCCAGCACAGAGCCAGTGGACAGTCTCCAGCACAGAGCCAGTGGACACTCTCCAGCACAGAGCCAGTGGACAGTCTCCAGCACAGAGCCAGTGGACGGTCTCCAGCACAGAGCCAGTGGACAGTCTCCAGCACAGAGCCAGTGGACAGTCTCCAGCACAGAGCCAGTGGACAGTCTCCAGCACAGAGCCAGTGGACAGTCTCCAGCACAGAGCCAGTGGACAGTCTCCAGCACAGAGCCAGTTGACAGTCTCCAGCACAGAGCCAGTGGACACTGGACAGTCTCCAGCACAGAGCCAGTGGACAGTCTCCAGCAGAGAGCCAGTGGACACTGGACAGTCTCCAGCACAGAGCCAGTGGACAGTCTCCAGCACAGAGCCAGTGGACAGTCTCCAGCACAGAGCCAGTGGACAGTCTCCAGCACAGAGCCAGTGGACACTGGACAGTCTCCAGCACAGAGCCAGTGGACACTGGACAGTCTCCAGCACAGAGCCAGTGGACAGTCTCCAGCAGAGAGCCAGTGGACAGTCTCCAGCACAGAGCCAGTGGACACTGGACAGTCTCCAGCAGAGAGCCAGTGGACAGTCTCCAGCACAGAGCCAGTGGACAGTCTCCAGCACAGAGCCAGTGGACAGTCTACAGCACAGAGCCAGTGGACACTGGACAGTCTCCAGCACAGAGCCAGTGGACACTGGACAGTCTACAGCACAGAGCCAGTGGACACTGGACAGTCTACAGCACAGAGCCAGTGGACAGTCTCCAGCACAGAGCCAGTGGACACTGGACAGTCTACAGCACAGAGCCAGTGGACACTGGACAGTCTACAGCACAGAGCCAGTGGACACTGGACAGTCTACAGCACAGAGCCAGTGGACACTGGACAGTCTACAGCACAGAGCCAGTGGACACTGGACAGTCTACAGCACAGAGCCACTGGACACTGGACAGTCTACAGCACAGAGCCAGCGCAGCATCAAACACACAACCCATCTGAAAGTGTAAAGATGTGTTCCCTCCGGTTACTTTCTTAACAAGTTTGTTCTGCCCAAGACAACTTGGGAAGAACATTCCCCACATGGAAAAAACTATCGTCTTGGCATTCTTGGATTTAATAATCACAACATGTTTACAAAATGCTTCACAATCAAGACAGAAGCAAGGTTATACAAGAAAAGAAGAGGACGGTGTTAAAGATAAAGCCAGAGCCATATGGGTGGGAGTCGGGGTACAAACAAACCCTGGTGGTTATGGTAATATTACAGCAATTAAAGCACCATAGAGGGGGGGATGGTAGAAGGAGACACATCATTAAAGAAAAGCATATCTGTAGAAATAGGTCTTAAGAAGTGATTTAAAATGATGACATTGACTCTGGCAGCCTGAATGTCTCAGAAGAAGACATTCAGAAGAGTAGGTGTCCTGTAGACAAACAGGTCTGCTGTATGTAGTATGCTGCAAGGAAGGACGAGTGGACTCACTTGCTGAGTGTGGAAGGTAGAGAGGAATCGGAGTGCATGCCAGCCTGGTCTGAAGACGCGACACCCATGCCTCCTGCCATCTGGCTCATCTGATTAGTGCCTGATAAACATCAAGCAAAGGGATGAGACACAGACAGAAACAAGTAGAGCAGTAGCAGATATATGTGGTTGAAATGGATGATATCATTAAAGGGGGACTGACCCCCCCAGATTTCTTGCAAAACGGTATTCTACTTGATTTGAAAACTCTGCAGGCAAGATGGCCGCCTATACTCCCTTCTGTACCCTGGCAGAATAAACTATCATAAGTTGGCCAATAAGTATGTAAGATACTAAACAAAACAAATTGTAATGTCTTTATTTGTTGTAGAATGCAGAGGACATGTAACTGTTTAGTTAAACTCGCATTCCAAGAATATTGTATTTACTGCACTGCTCTAAAGTTAACGTAAGTGACTCGAGACTGTTTCGTCCTGAAACCCACTCGCTCTGCGCCAGAACACAATCGATTTGGGGGTGGAACACGCCACCAGTGCCCAGAACTGTCAAATCAAATCATCGACAGAGACGCTATGGCCCGCCTCCCAGTATTTTCATTGTATCAGAGATAGAGAACGATAAATGATCAATACAGCCACGTTATAAACAAAAACTAACGCTGGTGATCGGTATGGAAACAGTGTTACTCGAAATGGTTAAAAGTTATATCAATTTGGCCATTCAGTGGCGTTTTACTGCCATGTAACATAACTAACTAGCGGCTAATATTAGCCACAGTAGGCGATTACCCATAGATGCACTGCTCTTAAAGGGCTCGCGCCGCGTGAACTACAGTAATAATCACATGGGGGGAAAAAAAACAATTTCTCACATGAGTGGAGCACGCGCAAATACCACCGTGATGTCACGATGTACCAAATCTCCCATTCATTTGAGGGCACACAAAAAAGCAGGTTTGAACCCATAGAGGGAACTTATGCTGCTGAAATGATAGGGGTTTGTAAAATTGTAACAGATTGGTCTCAAATGTGGAGATTTTGACCAGAATCCTTCACATACCACCCCAAAAGCCATATATATTGGTTAAAAGCTGAAAAAAGTGTTTTGGGGGTAAGTTACACTTTAAATAGGATATGCAGTGAAAAGTTTGAGCAGCAGTGTCTATATTGTAAGCACAGCACATAAGCTTCTATACCCACACAGCTTTGCACAGCCGGCTTGGTAACACCCTCCCCCTGCCCATCATCATCACTTTAAAGGACTGCACCTTAAACCTTTTGTTGATTGTCTTTCTATATTGTTTTTGTCTTCTACTTTTGATGTGACCTTCCCTTGCATACTTGCACTAAGTCAAATTCCTTGTACAGTATGTAATCTGATTACTGACTGTGGAGATTAAAGTGAATCTGAAAAACCTCCTAGTGAAGTCCATTACTTTAGTTGTGTCCCCTACCTAGTGTGTTGAGGTTCCGCAGCTGTTGGTGCTGGGGGCCCTGGGTGTTCTGCAGGGCGGGACCCTGTCCCTGGACATGGCCAGGGGACTGGTTCCCGTAGGGCAGGCCCAGGGCAGCGTAGGCCCTCTGCATGGAGCTCGGGTCGATGTGCGTGGCAGCGCTGTTGATGGCCGTGGCGCTGGGTTGGCCCAGCCCCACCGTGCCGATGGCGCTCTGCACGCCGGGCCCAGGAGAACTCAGCATGGCTGCCGGTGAAAAGAAGAGAGGGGGAAGTAAGTAAGAGGTTTGGAAAGATTCAGAAAAAAATAATTATATTAACACATTCACTGCCAGCCGTTTTTTTTTTTACTGTAGGTAGCTTCTGCCAAAGGGTTTTTTTGAGGATTCTGGCTCATCTTTCAAGACCCGAGGATTATTTTCTGTTAGGATTTTGTGAACACAAAATATCTCAAAAGAACTAATAGAATGTGTGCTTGTTGTGAGTTAGTAGTTATGTGGGCATTAGCAGTTGAATACAGCATGGTTTCAGCATCTGAAAATTTAAGCTGAGATAAATGGCTTTTTGTGAAATTCGATAGAACAGTCACTTTAACCATTCATTTTTGGCATCAGTAAGACGTCAGACATCTAAACAATAGTTTTGAACAGTAATTTCCTCCATAACAGCAGGAAACCCCCCTCTCTTTCAAACTCCTCCCTCCGTGTGTGTTCTCCTCCTTCCTCCGTGGCTCTGCAGCGGGCGTGTCACAAGCGAGTTGCTGCTGCTGCTGCTGCCTGTCTGCTGGCGGCCGCTCTTTGGGCGAGTCTGGATGGGCTCGCTCGTTTCTTGGGGTTTCGTTTGAGAGCTTTGATGAAGCTTTTGCGATTCTGGTCTTATTTATGCTCCGTGTTTTTTTTTTTGACGAGATATCTCGTCCACGGCAGTCAACCGTTGGTTTCTGCTTGACGAGATATCTCGTCCACGGCAGTGAACGTGTTAAAAGTAAAATTAAATTAAATTTGTGCCCAGAGCTGGTGGAGTAGTTAAGCTGAGTCTGAAGCAACACGTGTGCCTCTGCTGGTTAACCTTCTCTCCAATGTCTCCCTCTGTGGTTTCCCACTGTATGTATGTATGTATGTGTGTGTGTGTGTGTGTGTGTGTGTGTGTGTGTGTGTGTATATGTATATATATATATATATATATATATATATATATATATATATATATATATGCATACATATACATATATATATACATATAGATACTATACATATACACATATATAAACATATACTACATATACATATATATTATATAAAATAATTAAGGTGAGTGAACTTTCCACTTGTAATTTGAATATCATTAAATATATTATTATTATTGTTGTTAATAATAATAATAATAATAACTTTATTTGTATAGCACCTTTAAAATCAGAGTTTAGACAGACAAAATAAAAGCAGAATACTCAAATTATTAACTGAAATAATAAAACAATAATAAACAGGGGTTAAATTCTGTAGGAGAACAGAGGTGGAAAATCGCAAACAAAGTAAACAATGTTATAATTGTAGGATGAAAACCAAAATGAATATAATGGTAGAATAAAAGTAAGATCAAATTGAGATATAGCGTTAAGAAAGAAGATATTCCTCACAGCTATGCTGTTGTAGTTCTAAACTTCTCTCAGTGCATCTCAGTCTGAGATCCCTGCACTGCTCCCTGCTGTGTTGAGTGCTGACAGCGAGCATGCTGCTTCTGTGGGGGATTTAAATCTGTCATAGGGCCTTTGGCCAATCAGAGAGCAGGCTGTCCCAGGGCCCTGCCCCCACTGATAGCAGAGCCACAGAGACCCTCCCCTGGGTGTCAGATTACAGGCCCAGCCTTTCTAGAGGAATCCTCTCCGCTGCTCTGCGAGCCAGCACAGAGCTGTGGCAGGGCAAACCGCCTGCAGGGGGCACAATTTCATGCCGAGCCACACGGACAAGAGACTGAAGTTCACTTGCTGAGTGGACTGCCCTCCAATTACGCTGCTTTGTTCAATAGTTTACCGTTCTTTAAGGGACTTCCTTTTCAAAAATAACCTCAAATATGTGGATGAAAAAGCACCACATGTCTGCCCTAGGAACCATGTATACAGTTCTGTCATTACAATTGTTTTAACTGTAAGCTTAGTCCACATGTTTCCCAAGAGCTTCTGATGCACATTTGACAAGCGTAAAAAGAGCGCAGGTTGAAGTAGTGATGGTGGTGCTAACTCACGCTGCTGGTTCCTCTTGTCACTGGCGTTCTTCAGAGGCAGGCAGACGGGACAGTCCTGCCGCGTGCAGTTCTTCCAGTGGGAGATGATCTGTCTGGATGATGCACAGTGAGCCACTGGAGGGGAACAGAAGAAGAGAGGCAGAGTGAGGGGCGCGCTGACCAGACGTTCAGCAGGATCCGACAAGGTACCAGAGGAGGATATAGGGTGACAATGAAGACTCTCACTCTGATCAATAAATCAAGTGAATGAAGACAAGACTTGGGACTACAAAATGACTTGATAAGATGGCTCAAAACAGCACCATGTCAAATTCAAATACATAGCAGTTAGCATACATAGAAAAAACAAAACAAAACGAAACGAAACAACGGGTAGAATGTGCTAACAGCTATGTAAAAGCAATTGAGTCTATGTTATAAAACCATAAACAGCCAACAGATCCAATGCTATGACACATCCTACCACTTACCATGAGCTTAAAGCAACATTACCAGTATGAATATCAGAGGTGAAACTTAGGTCATTGACCTCTGGGGGACCACTTTTATGTCTATAGCTGTCAGGAGGAAGCTGCTAACCACCTAGGCAGACAAGGAAATGGAGACGAGAGCCACTCCACTGTTTACGTTTGGAATAAGCACCACGACAGAGGTTTTAAACAAGATTTAAATGGATGTCTGCTGATGTTCTCAGTCACTGGGACGTTTGGGACTGAATGGCTCAAGTGGCTCGACTCTCTCGACTCTAGTACTACTAGTAAAGAGAGACTCCAAAGCACAGCGCTGAGCAGATTGGTGCTTTTATAAAAACCGTGGCTAAAGATGATTGAAATCTAAAATTCATGCAAATCATTTTCAATTCATGCTAATTAATTAACTGATGATTTGCCACATAGCGATCCACCAATCCTTGCTTAGCATCCGTCTACTTCCTCCTACATGTTGCTCTCCGACAATTAGTTGTGCATCATTTTCTGGCTATCACGATTTCCGGCGATCGCATTTATGCTTCAAAAACCAAAAACCCGTTCAAAAATCCCAACTTTGAGACGATGGAACCCAGCGCAATGCTAATGACCGGGGTCGCCTACAAAAACACGCCACGCAGCAGCACTCTATTCCCACAGTTACAACAGAGCCTCCGACATCGTACTGAGAGTTTGGCTCATGTACTCATCCGTCACTGATGTGTAGCACCTAGCACATCGAAGGTTGTAGTGAGTTGGGTTTCCAGGGGTGGGTAGGGGGAGTGGCTAGGTATATGTGGACATTGGGGGAGGGGTCAGGGTCAGGAAAGGGGGGCGGGGCTAGAGAAAAGGGGATGTTGCTAGGGGTATTAAGGTCGTAGAGAGTTAAGGTGCGTTCACACAGAGATATTTATTTTTCGCTCTGTCGCTCAAGTCAACCCTTTGGAATCGCTCTGTCGCTCTGTTTAAATTGCTCATCAACAGGCACACGAAATGACGGACATGTGGGGGATATAACGTTACGCAATGTCATGCTGTTTGTCCACTACGAGCCACCATCATTGTTTACAAGCTAAGCCTATCAGCGTGCTCCTAATGCGAGCTGCGCATACCGGTAGTACAGACTTCACTTCATGTCAGCTGTCAGCCTGTCAATGTGGTTTGTTGCCACACAATAAACCAGCGGTTTGTTCCAAGCCAGAGTGATCCTTGACTCGCTCTCACACGGCAGCCAATCAGCATTGAACAGCGAGCGACTGATGCCAGCGTATTTTCGCTGGAGTTGGAATATTTCATCTTGAGCGACGAGCGTATTTTCTCCCTATCGCTCTGTCTCTGCCGCTCGGACGCCCAGCGATTATTCTCCCAGGCGAATATACGCTCAATCGCTCGTTTGCATTGACTTTGTATGTAAACTCGACGCCAGCGACAAACCTTAATAGGTCGGTGTGAACGCACCTTTAGGGGGAGTAGCTGGGGGGGGGACGCGGGCCTTGGCGGAGGTCTGCGCTGTCCCGACTAGTGCACTTCTCGTTTTACTTTATTTCATTTTTATTCCCAGGCCCCGCAAAAACAAATGAGAGAAGGCGTGGCCTGACTCACCCTGGCAGGACTTGCCGGCCTGGCAGTGCGTCATGTGGTTGAGGACGTTCTTCATGGTGCGGCAGTGCGGCAGGGCGCAGGCCCTCAGCTCCCCGTTGGCCTGCTCTCTCCGCTGGCACTTGTGTGCGTGCAGCAGCAGGACCAGCTGCTGCTGGATCAGTTTGCGCTTCTCGGGGTCGGCCGTGGGCCCTGCCCCCGCCGACACGCCGCCGCCTACCCCCACCATGCCCACCGACTGCTGCATCTGGGCCTGGAGATGGAGAGCGTGCACATATTAGACGTTCAGGTTGTAAATCCAAAAGGAACCAGTACATATCACGCATAAGAGGAATACATAAGATATGATTAAGGCAGGAGATGAGAGGTCTGTGTAAAGTGGAGGCAAGTCTAGAGAAGTTAAGGAACCGGTGAACATCTCCACAGGGACTGAAAAGGCCAAGATGATTGGTAAAGCACCATGTATTTTTATTTTGCCTGTCTCATGCTCTCAGATATGTCCCCTTGCTTGTGAGATTATATGGAATTGACTGGAATTCAAAGCAACAAGTATCAGATCAACCAAGCCATAAAAGACCTGTGGATCATCATCCATCTGTAGATGGATGATGAGGAAGATAACCAAAGGCTGAATTGTAAAGAAAAAGGACATTGTGCTTCAGCTTTTTTTGAATGCTTTATTTTCCATCTTGCTGTGAAATGTAAATGCAAGTTTGCAAAATGTCAAATGTAAATGCAAGTTTGTTACCCTGTTTACTTTAAATAAATAATACATAATAAATAATAGAGCCTTAAAAGCATTAAAAAAATGCCTTAAAAAATGTGTGATAGACAACTTTAGGGCACGTTGTTGAGCAGCAATCCCCCCACCCTCCAGGTCCCCGGCTGGCAACTACTTTCACCCAGCTGGACATTGTATGCACTCGTGGAAAACCCTGTGACATCTCACACACACAACTTCAAAAGATAATTTCAGTCAAATGAGAGAGAACAAACTGTATATAACATGTAGGAAATCCATCTTTTTAGCTTTTACAAATATAAAAAGGACCGGCACTACTTCCTGTCTTCGCTAAGTCTCTTTCCTGTTCCTCGGTGAGATTTGCATGCTGCCCACTGGCCCTGTGTTTACTATATGTCTGGAAAGAATATCCCTCTCCCTGCTGCACAGTTAGTATCAATGCTTTACAATATTTTGAGTGGGCAGCCTTATAACAAATGTTTCGCCTGCATGAATTTCATAGCACCTTCTGAAACTCATAAACTGTGTTCAATATGTATCTGTACAACCATGGAGGGTGTGTAGAAGGAAAAACACTAGAAATTTAAGAGGGGAACCACTTTTAATACAAAAAGGAAAACAATTGAAGCTAAGAGGTGCCAGGATCAAATGCATAATGTATCCAGCTGAAACAGCCTAAAGAGCACACATACTGTATAGCCATATTTACTGTTCCACTGCTTTTGTAGGGCCATGTGATTTCTGCTAAATGGATAAAAAACGGACGGAATCATGGAATTTGGTAATAAAAATGGAATCAACTGTAAAACATGGAATATTGCAACATTTTCCATCATTTGGCAAGAATTGATAAAAGGCCTAATTATCAAAATCAAAAGTAGATCTAATTATTGTAGTACTAGTAACCTAAATGATTTCATAATAGTAAAATAGGCCTAGAGAAACGATTCCATTGTCGAGGTTTGTGGTGTTTTGAGAGGGGGGGATCAGTCTTGCGTGGGACCCTTAAAGTCGAGCTGAACCCAAAAATGACTTTTCTTTTCTTTTAGTTCAAATACCTGGGTATGCAGTGCACCTATTTAATAATGTATGCAAAAAGAAAATCACAAAAATCGAATTTCTTTAGTTTTTCACACTTTTTCACATCAAAAGTTCATTTTTCAAGATGTCATTGATAACAGTAATCTACAGTTTGCTGACGTCACCTAGTGCTATCAAATTTCTACCCCATTTCAACCAATCATATCACGACATGGCAGCTGTCAATCAAATCTTCATTTCAGGATAATTTTCTCTTCCAAAAGAAAGAGAAAATGCCGCCTAGTGCCTGTCATCTGGCAGAATTCCTATCCCATAAACTAAATACTAACTTGGCCAATTATATGAAACATGAACAAAAAACAAAAACGGTAATGTCTAAGAACGCAAAGAAATGTAACTGGCTCGTTAAAACGCGTATTCCAGGGATATCGTATTTACAGCAGCGATAAAGGCACGCTTGAGAGCCTGCTGGTTGTCAGGGGTCGCACCTCGGAGATTCCAGGCCGACAGGCTGCACTCTCCACTCGCCAAGCAGCTGGCTGCCTGCGGCTCGCTGAGCTCCACTCAGCCACTAACCTTGCGTCAGCAGGCTCTTCCCGAGGAGAGCGCCACAACACGCTGAATCCCACTCGATTTGGAGGCCGAACACTCCAGGATTGACCAAAGCCCAATCCAGTCCCCAGAATTGTCAAATAAAATCATCGACATATTACTATGACCCGCCTCTCAACCTGTGATCGAAATGAACCGGAACGGAATGCAATAGCGCGGGCGTCAGAGACTGAAAACAAATCTTGTCTGAGATGACAGGGTTGAGAGGTGGAGCATATAGGGTGTCGATGATTTGATTTGACTGATTCTGGGGACTGGCTTTGGCATTGGCCAATCCTGGCGTGTTGCACCCCCAAATCGAGTGGGATTCAGCGTGTTGTCATGCTATGCGAGTGGGATCCGCGGAGTACCAGGCAGCCACCTGCTTCGTGCGGAGCGAGCGGACAATCCGATGCATGGGTGCTGCCCGCGCGCCTGGAATCTCCGAGGGGCGACCCCTGACAACCACGCTCTCAAGCGCGCGCCTTTTACGCTATTTCTGTAAATACGATATTCCTGGAATGCGCGTTTTAACGAGCCAGTTACATTTCTTTGCATTCTTAGAGATTATTGTTTTTTGTTCATGTTTCATACAATTGGCCATGTTAGTAGTTAGTTTATGGGATAGGAATTCTGCCAGATGACAGGCACTATGCGCCATTTTCTACTTCCTTTGGAAGAGAAAATTATCCTGAAATGAAGATTTGATTGACAGCTGCCATGTCGTGATATGATTGGTTGAAATGGGGTAGAAATTTGATAGTACTAGGTGACGTCAGCAAACTGTAGATTACTGTTATCAATGAAATCTTGAAAAATGAACTTTTGATGTGAAAAAGTGTGAAAAACTAAAGAAATTAGATTTTTGTGATTCTTTTTTGCATACATTATTAAATAGGTGCACTGCATACCCAGGTATTTGAACTAAAAGAAAAGAAAAGTCATTTTTGGGTTCAGCTCGACTTTAAACGGCTTCGTAATGTAGCTACTTCTAATCGAGAACATGTCTGATAAAAAGTTGCAAATGGCTCTGGCTTTGTCAGCACTTGTCTGGTCTGTTGCTTATGGGAGAAAGGAAGACGTGAAGGTGAAACAGCACTAAATGGTTGATATCAGGCAGCGAGAGGCTCGAGGGACTTTCCAAAAGCACGTCGTCGTAAAAAATATCTGTGCTTTGGAATTATCAGATGGGATGAATTTGGAAAATGGGCAGAGCGTTTTGAGTGCCCTCGCTCCTGTTTCGCTACCCTTGACCAGCCAATCAGAGTGATTTCTCTACCCCTGACCAGCCAATCAGAGTGATTTCTCTACCCCTGACCAGCCAATCAGAGTGATTTCTCTACCCCTGACCAGACAATCAGAGTGATTTTTCTCACCAACGACCCAACGCCGATAAGCCGCCGTCAAAGCACACTAGCGGGACACGCCGCAAATATTCGAGCAACAGACGCCCAGACATGGCCGACAGTCGACTGTTGGCTCGGTGTGTCTGGGGCTTTACGTCACCCCATAACTTGGTATTCACTTTGATCAACATGTCAAACAGGCTTTCTTTTCAGCTGTGGCTGACAGACATGGTCTCGGTTATACATATGGAGAGACTCCAGTTCCTGAGGACCAATTCATGTAGGAAATTCACAATCATCTGGGACCCATTTCTAGCCTACTTAGATGAGGTTAAGAACGACAAGTAACTTGCTCAACTGACTTCTCATGGACCACATTTCTTACAAGCACATGGGAACTTGATGCGGCTGGTAGCGCCATTTTGTAATATTAATGTTGGTATATGTATGTTTTGTTTGTTTTTTGTCTGAGCCTGTTTTTTTTCTATGTTCTGAAAATTATAAAATAAAATATGGGGGGGGGGGGGGGGGGCATGTCAAACAGGCTGCCTGAGAGAGCAAAGTCATATATACATACATATTAGGGCTGGGTTAAAAAAATCGATATATCGATATTGAATCGATATTCATGTGAAGGAACAAGTATCGATACATAAATCCCAGTATCGATCTTTTAAAACGCATTTTTTTTTTTTTTTATAAACATAGGCTATAATATTATAGGCTGTGTGTGGTAGTTAAAACAGTTTCAAGTTGACGTTTATTTATGTTTGTAGTTGAAACAAAAACATAAATACTGTAGGCTACATGTGCATTGTGCATGCACCATGAGCCAGATGTACAGACCTCAAATCTGTTTGCACTATAATGTTTGTGAACTGGAAATGTTCATGAGCTGTATTTTATTTTATTTTATTTACAAAGCATTTATACTTTATGAAACACTGTTTACAACATGCTGCTGTTCAATGATTCTGTTGTATAGTGGACAATAAATTTGTTTGGGTTCTCACAGAAGACTGTAAAGAAAGAGACAGAAGACTGTAAAGAAAGATAAGACGTTGAATGACTATGTTGGTCATGTTTAAATAAAAAAGAATTACATGATGTAACTGCTTGCTTTATTGTCAATTCTTAATGTAAATATTAATATTTTTTAATAATGTACCAGGTTAGAGGGTTCCTTGTACAATTTACAGCATTAGGTCTTTGAGAATTTCTTCCATTATCAAAGCAAAACTGGTATTGTAACTAAAATATCGATATCGAATCGTATCGGAAATCGTATCGACTTGGGACCTTGTGTATCGGGATGTCAGTGGCGATACCCAGCCCTAATATATATCCTAACCCCTAAACTAAACAGAATTTGGGGGAAAAATTAAATGAACTTGGGGAAAAATTAAACGGATTTCATATGGCCCCTACAATTATTGGCACGCATTTTTATTAATTTTATTTCATTATCTTTCAATGCATCTGGCATGCCAATGTAGGTGTACAATGTAAGGCGCAACAGGCAGGTGGAACAGGGTGTGGATGTGGTCACATTTGGCCCAGAAGCTGACATTTTCTTTTCTTTCCCTGTGATTAACCTGAAACGAAAGAGGCCGATGACACTCACCAGGTTCGGCACACTCCCAGCTCCCTTCAGCTCTGTGGGGAATTGGGGCAGGTTGTTGGGAAGGCCCGTCTTGTTCTGGAGCTGCTGGGAGTTGACCCCCGCTGACCCCATCTGCTGCACCCCAGCCTGACCATACTGCTGGCCAAATGGAGCTCCAGACATCCCCATCTACAGAGCAGACAGGACAGAGGGTGGTCAGAGAGGACTTACCGTAAATTCCGGACTATAAGGCGCACCGGTATATAAGCCGCAGCACCAAAATTGACTGTTTTTTACATATATAAGCCGCACCGGACTATAAGCCGCGGGTGTTTTGATGTTTAATTACCATATGAAAGGGTTCGTGCACAGAGAGGAATGTCGTGAAAGAGATGGCTGTTTGGGGAAGCTCCCATTTATTAACATTTCAACAAAACAAAACAAAAGTCAGGTCACTAATCCCCAGACAAAATCACACAACAATAGGCTATATGTGCAGCAAACGGCTGTAACCAGAGAAGTCAAGTCACTAATCCTCGTCTTCCTCTTCTTCCTGCGTACTGAAACCACCAAAGTCCTCATCTTCAGTGTCGGAAACGAACAGGTTCAGGGTGGCTTCGTCAACCACTCTCCTCTCTCCTTCATTGTCACTCAAAACCAACGAACTCCTCTTCGTCACTGTCGGCATCGAACAGCCTCTGAAGCCTCTGACGGCCCTCAGCGCCAGCTGTGGCGGCGTCATCCTCTTCATCCCGCAGCAGTCCAGCGTTTTGGAACCCGTTGGTGATTGTGGATGTTTTCACACTCCTATAATATTCCGTGATCTTCCTTTGTGTGAATTCGCCGAAGTTTGTGATTTTCTCCTGGTAGTCGGGAGGGAGTTGTTCAGTAGTTCTCGCCCGGACGGACAGTCCCTTTCGTCTCATGAATCGGAAGCACCAAGATGGGCCACCTATGAAATGTTCAATTTTCATTTCGGTGGCGACTGTTTTGGCCTTTGGTATAATGTTAATGTTGCATTTCATTATAGACACGTTTTGTTTTGAACATGGCTAAATTTGGCAAATCCAAAACACACCCAATATGGGAACAGTTACAGTACTGTCAACAGTCAAACATTAATATTGTGATTTGTGCACTATGCAAACTAAAGCAGTAACTGCCATGCACCAACATCAGAACAGCCAAAAAGATGATCACACAAGTTGATGCAAATGACGTCACATTAGTACAGCACGCTACTGAAGCGAGGGTAGCTTGCTAACTGGACAGCTACATAGCTTGCCTTCATTGTGCAGCAAGGCAACCTTGGAAACTGCTACTTTATCAGTGGCCAATGACAGTAGCTGTTGTCTGATACAATGTGAAACATTTTTGATTTACTGTTGTGTGGGTTTTCCCCGGAGAGCATTTTTGAAGGGCATCAGTTTTGTGTTTCTCAGTCCACCTTTATCAGCTATTTATTTGGGAAGTAAAGATGTGCTAATATAGTTAAGAAGACAAGTCCGAGCACTGGAAGGTTACTCAATCATAACTAACGGCAGCTAGTCAGAGGGCATTCTGTCTCATGCCTTCTGGTTCTGCCCTTCACTGGCGGGATTCTGGGCCAAAATATTTGACTGGTACTCTACAGCCTACAAAATAACCCTTCAGCCGGAGGCAGAACTCGCCATCTTCGGCTGCTCTGAGATCTCTCTGGGCTTCCCCACAGCGGTGCAACAAGTCTCTGACACTGGGGACAAAAACTCATTATGAAAGAATGGAAGTCCCCCTATTCACCTTCTTTCCAACTGTGGTTGACGGACATGATCTCTGTTATAAGGATGGAGAGGCTCAGATCCTTCGAGAACCAACTCACTTAAAAGGTTTCTAACTATTTGGGAGCCGTTTCTGACCTACCTCGACGAGGTTGGGGGCGGTGGGTGACTTGCCTTGCTGGTTTCTCTTGGACGCCATGCATGGGACCACATGTGCGACATCTCTTACAAATACATAAGCACCCTATATGGATGGCAGCACCACATTATAATAATAACTGTCGATACTATATGCATGTTTTTTTCTCTTTTCCTTTCCTGTGTCTGAGCTTGTTCATTTTTGTTCATATATTGTTAAAATTGAAAATAAAATATATATAAAAAAAATCTGTAGATGAGATTGATTCAGCAATAATTGAGTAATTGCTAACTAAAATAATTAATAGCTGCAGTCCTAAAATTGAATTCCAATGTTCACAAAAGAGCATCATATCAGTCACGTAGTATATGACTGTGATGATGCTATGTAAAAGCCTTGTGAGACATGCTTGTGATAGGGGCTATAAACTGAACTGAACACAGAACCACTATTCTTCGGTGCCAGGACAACCTGTCCTGTGATTGAGCACAGTGTTGAGGAAGTCCTGAGGAGCCGCTGCACCTTCTTGTCTCTTCTGTGGACAGCTGCCTGGTCGTCCGGCATGGGAAAGGGAAGTGACTCCTGCTACAACGCCTCTTCACATCACGCTATCTCAACCACAACATCTGACAAAAACAAGTTCATGTGAGCAGTTATAAAGTCGGGTTTGAGACAAGTGTTGAGGTGGGAAGATTCCAGACTTGAGAGATTTCAGGGTAACCTGGTTCAAACCTAACCTTGTGACTCGAGGCAGCTGGATTCACGCAAGGTCACCAAGATCACGATCACATGACAAATCCATCTTGCCACGCTCCAAACTATTGTTTTGAATCCGAACCACCAGTGGTTTGCACCAATCAGCATCCTATGATCATCATCGTAGCATGATGATCATAAACACCTTTAGCCACACCTAAAGCAGGGCTTAAAATTCGGCGCGGGATTGCGGGAATCCCGCACATTTTACCGAATTCCCGCATATTTTCAATTTATAAAGGGGGAGTAATCCCGCAATGGTTTGCGCAGACCGATCTATGCAAGCGAACGGCTGTCTGTCTGACCCACTGAGCACTGTGGAAAGAGATGCAGGGTAGCCAAGCGAATGTGATTGGATGGACGTTTGACACTAGGCCAATCAGAGGCAGAGCGGGGCGGGTCATGGCTTCGCCTAGCCTTCGCCATCATGGGGAAAAAAGGAAAAAAATATCGCGTCCCTCAGTCCTCTCTTGACATCAACGCACCTCTGCTGATTTCTCGGTGGGTAGACAGCTGCTTGCAAACATGATAGATCACTGGCTAAAAAGGAAAACTAGTCCTCAGAAGGGGGACCCGCTCAGAAAAAACAACCAGGGCAAGTCGAACAACAAAGCACTTCTAGCTGAAACGTCAACACCGAGTAACGTCAATGTCAGTGATGCATTACGTTATTGACGATGAAGAATCTGATATCGATAATGACGTTAATTATTAACGTTAATCCTCCTTAGGCCGAGTGCCAGTGATGTCAACGATGTTGTCGCCACTCAAATGGAGTTTAACATAAAGCAGCCGTGAAAATCTGGTGGAAGCATTTTCAATAAAAAGTGAAACGGCACACAGATGGTTTATAGTCACTTCAGTAGAACTCTCCCCAATGCAAAATTCGAACAGGTTTAGTTGCCAGTAATGACAGTAAGAAAGGCAGATGTAGTGAGCGAAGATGGATGATTTAATATTCCATAGATCTAACCTAACCAAATCTAACTGACATCACTATTGTGAACACAAAACAAAGAACACTTCTGATGTAATATGATATTAGTGTTTTAGTAGAGTGTATCACTGAATACAAAAAAATAAAGACTTTCATAGAACCAAAAGCCTATGGCTTTAGTCTGCAGAAGAAACACGACAAAAGCCATAGTAATTTACACTCAGGTGTGCATAAACTACTTCCTTTTTTAAATAAAAAAATTACAGTATTATCGCTTATTGGACAGGAGAAGCAGGTATTTGTTGTTATAGTATCGCCTGAAAAAATCCCCCCCAAAGTCTATAGATCCCCCCCCAAAATCTATAAATCCCCCCAGTCTTTGAAAGACGAGTACTCGCCTGGACAGACAACTGCTTCAGCCAATCAGCGTTGCCAAACTTAATCCAAATCCACTCGGAAGAACAGAAAATTTTTTATTTTATGTGGAGAAACTCCGCTGGTGCATACTATTGTTCTTGTTTAATTGTCGTCATTGAGTCTATCTCTGCAATAACTGCACTTACGGCTGTGTTTACTCTACTAACGTTAACATTACCACTCGTTCCGAGAGAGACGCCATTACTGTTTTGTCAGCTGCGGCCCTGATTGGCCAGTTACATTGTCAACTACGGCGCAGGTCCCTGATTGGCCTGTCATGGACTTTGTCATTTTGGTAAATGGCCAGGGGTGCGGGCAGAAGAGCACGCTGATCATCAGTGGAGTGAAACAAGGTGAGGTCACGTGATCAGGAAGCAGGATGGTTTGACCAGGCTAGATTGCTTTGTGTTCAAATCAAGAAAACTCCATCTAGTCTACAACGTGTCTACACTGCAGGGCAGGAATTATATAGTAGCAAGGCAGGAAGGCCAGTGGCGTGGATGCCCCGGAGTGTGGCCGTAAAGCCCCTTCGACCCACATGGCCAGTGTGGCATGCCCTGTTTGGAACGGGCCGGTGTGCCCTTACAAGAACGTTGTCGACTACCTCATTTAAAACTACATGCGACGCAGCAAATACCAGACTCACAGCATCTCCTGATAGGCAGACACAGTGAGGCGTTTAGGAGACATTTGTCATTTCTAGCTACAGAAAATAAACTGGGTTAGACTTACGTTTTCCTGTGTTACTAGACATGTAACTAACTGTATGGTCAGAGTCAGTTAATTTGCCATTTGCAGTAGAAACTACATTGGAATTGGGGTGCAAGGAGCTTAGAAACATACACAACAAACATGTCGAATCACACCTTATATAATCTAGTGGTGTGCTGTTGTATCACACTGCAGCACTTCATTTTAACCATTGCTTTTGGCCTTGGTGCCCTACATTTGGGCCGCGATGCCCCAATAACATTTTATTTATCGAAAGTCAAAGTGGCCTTGCCCTAAAAATGACTTAATTCCAGGCCTGCTACAGCTTACAAAAATCACTAGAGATGAATCATTTCAAATATTAATTCCTACTAATTCCCATCTCTCCGACCGACGGCCCGGCGTGCATCTGTCTGCCTCCCTGTAGCCCCGCTCTGTCCTGCTTTGCCTAGTGGAGCCTCTGCACTGCTAGCAGGCAGCGCACGGGGCGAGAAATGAAAGAGCAAGCCCAGCCCAGTGGAGAGAGAGAGAGAGAGAGAGAGAGGGAGAGACCAGCTTGCTCAACAGCTGAGCAGAGCAAAGCACACGCTGCTGCTGCTGCTGCTGCTGCCTGCCCCTCCCCCCTTCTCCACACAGAAACACACAGCCGCGCGCTCGCCCGCTCGCCTGCTGCCTGCCCTGCAGTACCAACATCTCCCTCCCAATCAGACCGGAGTGTGGCCTCCTCCTCGGGCCGGGGCAATATAAGTGTTGTCCTTTCCTGGTTCCAAAGCTGCATTACTGTAAAGTGATGTCATTTTCTCAACTTACCAGACTGTTCTAGCTGTTCTGCCATTTGCCTTTAGCCACTTAGTCATTATATATTATCCACATTACTGATGATTATATATCAAACATCTCATATGTGTGAATATTTTGTGAAAGCACCAAGTTAGAACTGAACATTTCACCCACTTTTGTAGAACATATCGAGATATATATATTGTGCATCGCCCTTCAGCCTATAAATACAGAGATATGATTTTGGGTCAATATCGCCAAGCCCTACCTCCTCGTCCACTCGCAGACATGGGTTCTCCCACTCAGCGATCTGCACTTAGTCTCACCATAGCCATTTTCCCACATGCGCTTTGTACCGCTAAATGACCGGAACGTGGTCTAATGCCTGCATGTGTGAAAGTTGTTGTTCCGGTATAAGCGCGACCCCGTCATCGCGGACATTTCACCAGTTTCGAGCCAGTCAGAAGAGTGGTATGCGCGATAACGGACACAAGTCTAGAACGGGTCCAGTCATTTCCCGCGACACCGGTCCTCTCATGGGCGAGGTGTACACACGTTGCTTAATGTTCCAGCGGGCATAATCTAATCATTCGCGCACATTAAAGCAAACTGGCGAAATGATCTTGTGATAATAAGAGCGGTATGTCAGTTTCATGTGTGGGCGTGCTGATTTACCCCTCTCTCCTCTCTGCTGCCTGCTCGCTCTCTGGCCACAGTCCTTCAGTCCTCCTCCTTGTCACAGCCCGACAGGGACACAGACGAAGCAAATGCACAAAGCGAAATGTGGAAGTATTTTGCTTACGTTGCCGACAGCGAAGGCAAGCCCGGACACATCAAACGAAGCCAGTCTGTAAAAAGTGCTTCAACGCGACGCAGGTGAACGGATAAACAAGCAAACTTATTTGGAGTTTTGCCGACACGTCACTCCCCACCCGCTCTGCAGTGCCGCCCCGCCCCCCAACATACAGGCAATTTCGCTGCTATTTTCCCACATGCGCGAGCCCAGGTGTGAAGGGAAATGTCCGATATTGACTTACAGGTAATTTTCCGGTACGCATGTGGGAAAACGGCTCATGATAGTGGACGCACACACGCACACACGCACACGCACACAATTCTCACCATGATAGAAGTGGACACACACTTTTCACCTTGATAGTGGACAAACACACTTCTCACCATGATAGTGGACACACACACACACACACACACACACACACACACACACACACACACACACACACACACACACTTTTCACCATGATAGTGGACACACTCACGCCGTCTCAGAGGAAGCCTTCCAGTGTTTACCCTGAATACCCTCCTTGCTGTGTCCTCTTTTCTCCTCTTCCTTCCTTCCTTCCAACTCTACACCCATCCACCCCCCCATCCCAACAACAGCACACACACAACACACAACACACACACACACACACACACAGTCCCAACAACAGCAACACACAGGCTCCTCTAAACATGATTTACAGCTCCATTATCACAGGCCAAGGGGCCCAGGGAGAGAACAGCACATGGCAGACAGAGAGAGAAAGACAGAGAGAAAGAAAGAAAAGAGTTGAAGGCTAAAGAAGGAGTGAAAAGAGAACGCCCGGGTAAGAGAAGTGTGTTGGGGAAACAGCGGGGAATTCTACGATTATTGCGATTCGATATTACGATTTATTGCGATTTTTGTTTATTTTTTTCTTTTCTTTTTTCAGTTTGTTTTCTTTTTTACACTAGATTAGAACATGGGAAAAGTTTAATCATACACTAGAGACTGTATATTATATATCATGAGTAGGGCTGGGCGATATAGTTAAAAACAGGGGCGGACTGGGATCATAATTCAGGCCGGGCATTAGATACCAAGCAGGCCAGGCTGATATGGGCCGACACGCGTGAAATTTGGGCCGTTTGAAGCCAGATTTGGGCCGTTTGAAGTCCAATTTTACAATGAGATGCACCCACTTTAACCCTGAAGTGTAATTATTACTTCAGACTAACTAATAAAGTAATAAAACCACTAGTAAACCAGTAGGCAGCGCCTGGCCTGCTGTTCAGTGAGTGGCCTGACTGCAAGCACCAAAAAAAAAAAAAAAAATGCGATTATCGATCCTGGAATAAAAGATCGATTCAAAAAATCGTGACATTAAAAATCGCGATACTTAGGTGAATCAATTTTTTCCCCCACCCCTAATTATTACCGGCAGTGTAACGGCACAAGCACACTGGAGATGGAGGCGGTGCAGCACGAGCAGGCTGAAAGAGAACCTGCACTTTCTTCTTTCTCCACATCTCACAGCAACCTCTCAGTTCTGTGGCTCAGCGTAAACGGTCTGCTCCTCGTAAGGCGCGCTTGTTTCACGTTTTCGTCTTCTCCCCACGTTCGAACGAACTTTCAAATAAAAAGACAGCCCTAGTATCTTGAAGATCAACATTAGATCCAAATATAATAATATTGTGATATCAGTTTTAAGTCCTATTGTCCAGCACTAGGTCAAACGGATAGAACTTGCATACAAAAAAAGCCAGTTTCTCCTCCCGAGACTCGAGTGACATGCGTGACACGCAAGACATTTTAACACCAGGCGTAAATGTAATCCAGCTAAAAGATATATTGACACAATCTGGATATGAGATGCTTGTTAACTCATTCTCTGCCAAAGACGTACTCGGACGTACTTTTTACAATGGCGTTCTGTGCCAAAGACGTACTCGGACGTACTTTCATGTTTTGGCTGTTTACATTACATCAGACACTTTCCCAGCCTGTGACATTGTTTCAAGTCAAACTGATAAAAGCAACCCGCTAGTTTAGTATTTATGGGTGGAGCCTGTGGTCGAAACAGAGTCCGATCCAGAGTTCTCGGCTGGCGACGATGGCGAGGAAGACGCCAGCGTTTTTGTTGTTGCTACGAAGGCTCCCCTTCACAGCGTTCTGACACGGATGAATCGGAGGAGGAGAAATGGGTGCCACTTGGAGCGATGACGATGGTAAAAAGTAGCCTATTTTTTGTATCGCGTTTGAGATGAAATGATCACACACAACATTCGAGTATAATTGTCACGCATTGTTTATAACTTATGCCGCCGGCATGACTCGCTTCACGTTTCCTCTTGCCAGCTTGAGAGCTCTGTCACACTCAAGGGAAGGGGAATCACATGGATACGTCAAACCGCGTCACACACCCGTCCCCAGCAACCAAGGCGAAACATGTGTCACATAAACATTTCAAAGTTTACAGCACTAACGTAGCTATTGTGTGATCTTCTGTGCTAACGTTAGTTATGAGAGGTAACGTGACAGCAGGTAACGTTACAGCACTCGTTATTCCTGTGTGTGTGTGTGTGTGTGTGTGTGTGTGTGTGTGTGTGTGTGTGTGTGTGTGTGTGTGTGTGTGAGTGAGAGAGAGAGAGAGAGAGAGTGTGTGAGTGTGACCACAAGGGTTCGTTCCATTTGTTTATGCTTTTATCAAGCTAAGCTAAAAATCCACATGGCAACTGTAAAATACATTCTCTTATTTTTTATTTTTTATTTATTTATTTGGGAAAACAAATACTGTATATGTCTGATGTGTCACTGAGGCAAAAAATAAAAGGCTCAAAAGAGAATTCTGCTTGAAACGGTGTCATTCACTAAAAACCTATTTTTCTCCTATTTCTGTTACAAAGGAGGGCATTTTTAGTGAAAACAAGCTAACTTCCACTGCTTGTAACTAAACAAGGAAACATGGTCGAGTTTCAGTTTTTTACAAGGGGTAAGAAGAGAGTCTCTGCTTTATTGTGAGATATGTTGTGTAATTTTATTCCTAGCACAGAATATTCTGTGGGTCCTGGAAGATCAGGAAATATGCTCAAAATCCTGGCACTGGGAGCACACAGACCGAAATGACCCTGGCAGAGAATGAGTTAATGCCAGGTCAAAACATTGCAACTGATCAATATTGTGCCATACTTTTGCAAACTTAATTCCAAGTTTCATACTGAATTTCCCATTTCCAACATTTTGGTACTCAAAGTCTAGGACAACAAAGCATGACACCAGCTTCATCTGGTCATCTTACTAATACTGTATATCATGGAGGCATTGCAACATTATTTCGATGCAGCCGGCCAACAGACAACATCACTGTTATGTCTATATACAGAAACACGTCTCTAGAGTGAAAACCAAAGATGGATCAACTTAATACTGTGTAAATAAATAATAGTTGTTATTTCCAGTAATACTAGTACAGTAGTAGCCTACACTTTTGTAATGTTTTTAAATAACCAGGCAAATGTAAAAGCGATTTCCAGAAAACGCTTCAAAAGTCATAAATGTGGTCCTCGTTTGTGAAGACTATCCTGCTGAACACACATTTCCACTCCCATATTAAGCTTGTGTTAATAACCACAGACCTTTTTTCATGCATTTAACTGTAATCTCCATTCTAAAATCCAATAGCTTTCCCCTTACGAACCAGCATGGAGGCCATTAGCCTTTTCCCCTTACGAACCAGCATGGAGGCCATTTCTGGGTAAGCCTAAAATACGTCATCCCTGTGGTACTCGTGTCTGTATAGGACAGGAGAGAGGGAGGGGCTTGTTTCATGTGGTGACGTCTGTTGAACTCAACCTAGTGAGAACTAGTGTGCTGGTTTACACTTGGTTTCCTGTCAAACCACAACAGCCATAAGAAGACTCTCAGAGGCAGGGCAGAAGACTCTCATATCGTACACTTCAAAGCCTGTGAACGTAAGCATATTCAGATAGAAATACTAGCAGCAACCGATTCCAATATTGGCCGATTTTCTATCATGGGATTTTTCTAATATCTGGTATCATATGGAAGTAGAAGACCTAAGGCATCGATTGGTATCAAACGTGTCATGCTAGCTTGTCAGGAAGGTGGCTAAATAATGTTCCAAAGTTAGGCAAACTTTTGGCAAAGATTTTTTTTTTTCAAAGGGGTCCTCTTTTTTGCTGACTGAGGAGAGCATGTCTGCTACTACCCGTGTGTGTGTGTGTGTGTGTGTGTGTGTGTGTGTGTGTGTGTGTGTGTGTGTGTGTGTGTGTGTGTGTGTGTGTGTGTGTGTGTGTTAGGGCTGCACGATATTGGAAAAAACTGACATTGCGATATTCCCTGCCCCTGCGATATATATTGCGATATGAAAAAATACAGATTTTCACCAGATTACCAGAATAGCTCTATTTTAAAGAAAAGAATACTTCTAGAATGATTGGGATGATTTTGTAGAGGAGTCCATCTGATTTTGGAGGGGAAATTAGGTATTTTAATGTTTCTCAACCACTGGGCTGTCACCTATACTGTAGGCCTCAGAGCGTCATCTATCAGGGTGCATACACATTTTGACCAATGGATTTCCATGACTTAGGCTACATACATGAAAAAGTGAGTAAGTTATGACATTCTACTTTAAAATGTCACTAGCCTACACTTCACTTAGTGTAATGCAGCCTTTAAAACCAGGGAAAGACAACATGTATGCTGTATCACCATATTACCATATCCAACATCTAAGACCATATAGTCTCATATCACAATATTGATATACAATTGATATATTGCCCACCCCTAATATTGAGTGCCAGAATCTACCTCCCAATTATGCTATTTGCAGAAAAACATTAGATTTCATTGATTATAATCACTGCTTTCAACTTCTTTCGTTCTTCTAACGTTTAAATAAATCAACAATGAAACACCCCTGCCACTTTACACACTTGGTCTGACCCCCCGGAAACCCCCTCCAGAAACGACCAAGTGGTACACTCCGCATCTGCGGAGTTCCGGTTTTTGAGCGCAAGGCTGGCAGTACAGAGAGACGAGGATTCACATGCAGCCGACCGGTGACAAACAATTCATTCGTGGAAAGTAATAAATATACATTTAATTGCCCAGATATGTCTCTTCTCTTTTTATTTTCACTGACATGTTTTGTGTAAATAAGTCGCTATGTATGATTAACTCTACCGTAACGTTACTGCTATCATGTGATGCAACATCAGAGACTTGAAGGGGAGAGACAGCCACAGTGATAACACGGACAACTTCTCAGTAATCAGCCTTCGTGTCATAAGTTGCGGTCTTGCTTTTTGGTGTTTCAAGAGTAAATATCTCCACTCCACGGACATGTTGAGTTACAGCAGCCAGCCTGCTGTATGCGAGTGCGCTGCAAACTGTGGACAAGTCCGCCTCCGCAACCACATCGTTTACAGACGGGCTACTGTCAGCAACGCAACATAAGCAAAAGATAATTCAATTTAGGTCTCTGTGCATGTTTGTTGTGTTGAAGCTAAGCACTAAATGAGTGAGTACAGTAGCGGGGCGTCTCTCTCCTTTGAGAGAGCCTGCATTTCACTCAGTAGGCTACCCCTAAAGTGAGAGTTTATCAAGCAACATGACGAGTTAATTTGCTTTTGACATCGCACGTCCTGCGATGTGACTATCGCGCATGCGCACATCGCAATGTCGATGTGTAAACGATATATCGTGCAGCCCTAGTGTGTGTGTGCATTTTAAACCAGTAGCTTTATGTTATTTAGCCTTTCTGATGCTATTGCATGGTTAAATCAGTCAATTTTATTTTATGGGGAAAAATGGTTGGTATCTGCAGTGAAGTGGTCACTGGGAAATGTGGTTTGGTACATAGTGGTACTTTGAAAGGTTTGGGAACCCCTGGTGGTCTTGAAAGACAGACTATAAGACTAATGTCTTCTTAATCTTATTGCAAAATTGGTAAGTGTGGGAAGCAAAACTGCAGTACCGGACTCGCACATCAGCTGATCATCCTGCACTGCAATGCCACTGCCACTTGGGGGGATGGGGGGGGGGGGGGGGCACGGTGGCGCAGTGGCAGCAGCCTTGCCTCGCGCCCTCGCCCCACAGCAAGAAGGCCCTGGGTTTGATTCCCGCCTGGGATGCTGTTGGTACCGGGGGAGGGTGCCCAGTGCCCAGGTGGGCTAGGTCATGAAAACGCCCTGTCTGTGTGGAGTTTGCATGTTCTCCCTGTGCCCCCCTGGGGTTTCAGAATCAGAACCAGCTTTATTGGCCAAGTATGTACTCATACAAGGAATTAGACTGCGGTTCTGCGTTGCTCTCAAAGAACTCCAACACAGAAAAAGGCATGTACAAGTTAATACAAGCAAGGCACTGGTACTTTTAAACATTTACAAAATGTTGCATTAACTACTATATACAATAAGTGTGGTATAAAGTGTCCTCAATAACATCGAATTGACCCCCCCCCCCCCCCACCCCCCCAACTAAAAACATGCAGAAGATTGTCTGGCAGCTTATGTTAGAAGAAGTTGGTCCCCGGACACATCACTGTAGCTGCACCACCACTGGCTTGAACCACCAGGATGGGTCAAACACTGAGGACAAATATCATGGCGCCTCCAATTGCGCGCGTGTGTGTGTGTGTACTAGTGGCTGCCGTGCACATGTGTGTATGTGCATGCGCAGTGTGTCTTCTGTGACGAAATAAAGACGGGGTTTGGCCGTTCGGTTTCTCTCTCTCTCTAACCAGAATGCAGTGATAAACACATGAGCATTGAACTGCTGTGAAACCCTCCACTAAGCTGTCACAACTTGGACCCAGAGGGATGGATCCACTTGGTCCCACATCCAACCCCCTCAGCTGGGTGTCTGCTTCCTCCAGCAGACCCAGTGAGAACAACAGCTGGGTGTCTGCTTCCTCCAGCAGACCCAGTGAGAAGTTGAACAACAGCTGGGTGTCTGCTTCCTCCAGCAGACCCAGTGAGAAGTTGAACAACAGCTGGGTGTCTGCTTCCTCCAGCAGACCCAGTGAGAACAACAGCTGGGTGTCTGCTTCCTCAAGCAGACCCAGTGAGAACAACAGCTGGGTGTCTGCTTCCTCCAGCAGACCCAGTGAGAACAACAGCTGGGTGTCTGCTTCCTCCAGCAGACCCAGTGAGAACAACAGCTGGGTGTCTGCTTCCTCCAGCAGACCCAGTGAGAACAACAGCTGGGTGTCTGCTTCCTCCAGCAGACCCAGTGAGAACAACAGCTGGGTGTCTGCTTCCTCCAGCAGACCCAGTGAGAACAACAGATCAATATGTGATGGCGAGAGTCATGTATCCCTCAGATAACTAACAACAGGCTAGCAGGGATTAGCAGAGCAAGAAGTTGCGCTCAAAGCAGAGTTTCTGACACAGAAGCCGTTTTCACACATGCTTACCTGTAAATCAATATCGGCCATTTCCCGGAATTTCCCTTCACACCTGAGGGCTCACATGTGTGAATATAGCAGTCAAATTACCTGTATTTGAGGAAGGGGGGGCACTGCAGAGCGGGCGGGGAGTGACGTGTGCACTTTTTGATGGGGAATCGTCCTTATTTTGGGGGTCGGCAAAACTCCGATGGTGAAATAAGTTCGCTTGTCACACAATAAATCACACTCGTTTGACTTAAGAGGGCATGTATGTTGTATCCTTCACATTCGCTAACCAGTCTTTGAACTGAAATATTTGAAGAAGTTGGGATCCGTGTCTGAGAGAAATTGCCTGGCTGGTTCGATGTTTATCCGTTCACCTGCGTCGCGTTGAAGCACTTTTTACAGACTGGCTTCGTTTGATGTGTCCGGGCTTGCCTTCGCTGTCAGCAACGTAAGTAAGCAAAATACTTCCACATTTCACTTCGTGCATTTGCTTTCTCAACAAGCGTTGGGCGGCTTCAGACTAGAAGCCGCTGCCATTTTGGCTGTGTCCTGTGTGTCGGGCTGCTGACTGAAGGACTGGCCAGAGAGCGAGCAGAGAGGGGAGGGGGGAAATCTGCACGCCCACACATGAAGCAGACATACCGCTCTTCTGACAACCTCCAAAGTGATGAAATGTCCGTGATGACGGGGTCACGCTTATACCGGAAAACAATTTTCACACATGAAAGGCATAGACCACTTTCTGGTCATTTCCCGGTATAAAGCGCATGTGTGAAAATGGCTATAGTGTACTGTTGTGAATGCAGTGTTTCCTACACACAGACTTTACTTGGGCGGGCCGCCCAGGTATATTATAAATAGATAAATAACCGCCTCACTAGGATGAATTTGAGTGTGTCACAGAGAAAGAGTGAAGGGGTGAATGTATGGAAACAGTGGATGGATAAATCCAGAAGGAGGCGGTAATGTAGCCATAAAACACCATTTTGCTCAAGTGACATCACTGATGATATCACTGACACTGATGACATCACAATTGCTCAAGTGACATCACTGATGACATCCTCACAAATGAAAACAACTCGATATTGTGAAGAATATAACGATATTCGATATGACAGAAATCGGCCCAGAAGCCACTGACTGACAGATTTGGGGTTAGACAGAGACACTGCTTTCCCTTAAATGTTAGTATAGTATAGTGAAATCAGTTGAAATCCCCTGATTTGTCTGCATGACTGTTTGTGGAGAGAAACCTGCCCAGCGTCCACACACACAACACTGTTTATGAAAATGACATTTAAATCAGTGGACCAAAACAATGTCTGACCCAATGCTTTCACTTGGCCCTGAATTCTAGACTCTGCCCTCTGCTTCCTGGTGGTCAAGTTGCCCCCAAGGCAAGATCAATAGACCTTATTCGCTAACCCCGGACGGTGCCATATTGTTGACAAACAGCAGCCGGTACCTAGTCTGACCGGCTAGTTTAACTGAACGTATAGCAACAGTTATGGCTTCGTCAAAGAGAAGTGATGAAAAAATAAGTTTGGTCAGAGGTGTGGACCCCTATAAAAAACTGACTTAGCCACCATGAGTAAATACAACTCAATATATCGCCAGGTATAACGTACCGGACATTTATAACTACCTTGTGAATACAGTATTGGCATACACGTCTCAGGAGCTGAAGGCTTTCAAATCCCTTGAGTCTTATAGCTATTTCATCTGTGGCAAGGTCTGTGACATTCTTACTTTTGTGCCACCAACAACATCATCATCAAACATTGTTGTGACAGCAAAGGTAAATAACCTTAAAGCCCCAATCAGTAAGATTTTTGACATTTTTTACATTAATATAAGAGCTTTTTAGTCACCGGACATGGTAGATTGACTTGTAATAGGGAGACCCTCGTCTTTATTTATCCCACACCGCCCTCCATTGGCCAACACTGGGACTAAGCAAGTTGTCTGCAACGTCCCGGAGCAAGAAAAAAAAAAAAAAAACAGGACGCGCGCATGCGCTGTACAGCGGAAGCGCTGCCTGAATGAATACAAGGAAGTAACTCGATTCGGATTTGCTACGAAAATGATGTTTCACGGGACTATGGATTATTATTTCGTCACGTGGTGAGTACCCGATGTCACAACATGTACATAGAGCTTCTGGCGCTGTGTTTTGTTGACTTTGAATGGCGATATCGTTAACGATACTAATGCACGCAGAGGGCGCAGTGGAAAACTTACTGAGTGGGGCTTTAACGTTAAATGTCTGTTTGATATGATCTGACACTTGCTTGCATGTTAGCCCAATGTTTGCTACTAACGTTAGCCTCTGTCTCTTTCCCTTCACGTTTGCGGACAGTAGGGATTGCTTAAAAACTAACACCCCGGCTGTTATCGCTGCTATTACTACAGCTGTGTGTTATTACACAGCACACCATCGCTGTTGTGAAATAGCTCCTGACGCAGTAAAAATGGTATTAAATAGGCTAGTAGCGGTGGCTAGCGTACTCCTGCTGCTGCTGCTATCACCAGGCTGTCAGTCACTTTTGTGAGCGTCGCGGAAATGTCAACAATATGGTGGCGGCGGGCCTGCCCGAGTGCCCGTACATGAGTTACGTCAGTCGAATAACGTCTATTGGTACAATCAGTCATGAATTCCAGCCATCTTTATAGTTATATAGGGATTAGCAGAAGGTAGTCTAGAATGTTTGATCCGTTGCTGAGGATGATGATGATATATATTTTAATGGGAGAGAAAACTGGTGTAATTGAGCATAATTATAACTGTACCTCATAGTTGATTTGGATCATTTAGGCCCTATGCTTTGTCTCCTTCTTGTAACTTGCTGCAAAAACAATCGCTCGCTTTTGGGACAAAATGAAGTTGAACCCTGAATCTTGAACCTCACCTTATTCATGTTTGCAGCCTGCTGAGTGTTCATGGCGTTGTGTCCGCCCATCTGTGGCCCCCCCTGGGTGAGCGTCTCTGCCAGCACACTGCCCGTGACACCAGGCCCGGCGCCCACCTGTGCCCCCTGCATGCCCTGGTACTGCATGCCAGCCCTACCCCGACCCCCGGGTCCTATAGTCCCGTTCATCACCCCGTGGCTCTGCCCACTGTTCAGCATGGCCTGGTTAAAGCCTTGTCCGGGGCCACCTCCTCCTTTCTGGGCCTGGGAAGACGGGTGGTTGGGTGAGCCCTGCCCGAGGGGGCTTTTGCCCAGCACAGCGCCTAGCTGGCCCCCCCCGCCCATACCTCCCTGCTGGGGGCCGGCGGAGTTGAGACCGCCTCCCAAAATGGAGGAGCTGCCTGGTCGCAGGAGCTCAGACAGCTGCTTGTGCTTGGCGGCTGCGTCGGGGACCATGGAGTTCAGGCCGGGCCCTCCACCTCCTCCTGGGCCGCCATTGGAGGACATTCCCATCAGGCCCAAGTCTCCATTTGGGATCAGCTCATCTGGAAGGTCATTTTCCAGGTCAAACAGAGACACCAGATCTAACGGAGGAAGAGAGAGAGAGAGAGAGAATGATTAGCCATCATCAGTACTCCAACACACTCCAACACAAAACCAGTAAACTGCCGAGCCTTCGAGAAGAAAAACGGTTTTTCGAGAGAAAGATCAATCAATTGATCATTGCAATGATCATCAGCCTCCAACCTTATTTCAACACCGAATGTGGAAAAAAGTTTAGAGACAGCACGAACGCATGTTAAGTCAAACCCAACTGAAGGAGGCCAAGAGGAGGGTGAGGTGGATGCAACTTCACCCTAGGTCAGGCATGTCCAAAGTCCGGCCCGGGGGGCCCTTTGACCGATCTTAAGTGGCCCTCGGCTTGTGTCTCAAAATATACTATATGTGGCCCTCCTCCACACAGTATTGGTTCATCAAGCAAGTTCATTTAGCATTTTGTCCATTCACCTAATGATGACAGCACTATCATACAGTTTGTAGACAAGCACCAAGTAGGAACAGCACGGGCAGAACTAGTGTTTTCAGATGGTAAACAAAAGCACAATTGTATTGTATGTGATTTTTATTTTTATAACCCATATATGATGCGAGAAGCAGCTGGCCGCCCCCCCCGGTAATTTCACATGATCTAATCTGGCCCCCGTTCAAAAAGGTTTGGACACCCCTGCCCCTAGGTGGTGTCAATTAAACAAAGAGGCGTTTGCTCTCTAGGAAATCTCGTATTTACAGCGGTATTTGTGAGCAGTAACACTGACTAAGACATGTTCACAACATGTTCACACAAAGAACACATTGGCCATGCTGCCTGCCAAACCTGTCACAAAATGATTCTGTAAGCATGATTTTTTTTTTTTTTTTTTTACCTTTATTTATACAGGGGGAGTCTCACTGAGAGCAATGCTCTCTTTTTCAGGAGTGCCCTGTTCACATTCACAAACACATTCATACCTGGAAGCTGACCAGTACAACCACAGTCTGATCTGCTGGCCACTGATCAGCTCCACTGGAGCAGTTGGGGTTAAGGGCCTTGCTCAAAAGCACCTCAGTGGTGGTAATGAGGGAGGGGCAAGCGCTGCCTTTTCACTTTCCCCACCCAGATTTATCCTGCTGGTCCCGGGGATTGAACCGACGACCTTCCGGTCACAAGCTTTTGTCCTTGCATTTAGGTAAAACCAATGCTATCCTCTTTGGCTCAAAGCACAAACTCCGGCTGCATCCAGATATGAAAGTTATGTGCAATAACCAAGTAATAATCAACAAAACATCTGTCAGTTATTTGGGACTTGAACTTGACAGTACCCTCAGCTTTGAAAATACAGGCAAATCTGTTATTGGTAAAGTTAACTCTAGAGTAAAATTTTTACATAGGAACAAGAAGTTTCTTAATGCTAGTTCTCTGAAATTACTTGCTTCCAGTCTAATCTTATGCCATTATGACTATGGTTGCAGTGTATGGTACTCTGGCCTAAAGGCAAATCTCAAACAGAAACTCCAAACTGCACAGAATAAAACCATAAGATGTGTGCTTAATCTTCACAATAGGTTTCATATTGGCGCTACTGAGTTTAGTAAACTTGGTTGGTTACCGATTGATTTAAGGGTGAAGCAACTTAAATTGTGTCACATATATCGCATTTTGAACGGCCTTAGCCCTGGTTATCTCAAGGAGGGTGTTGTAAGAACAAGTGAAATTCATTCCTATAATACCAGATCTGCCCAATATTCAATTCAGAAACCTATTGCAGGAAGCCAAACCCAAACGTCATTTTGTAACACTGCTATCAACTTTTGGAATAATTTACCTGCTTCAGTGCAAGGCATAAACACTGTGAATGTCTTTAAACGTGCTCTCAAGACTCATCTAAAAAATGAGATGTTGACTAGAGAGTAATTGCAACACCTTCGCTGAGATTTCATTTGTATATATCATATATTTTATGTGTCATCGATAGACTTCCTTTTTCTGTTTTTCTTTTATAAAGTACAATTGTGTAATATTAAGGTTTTGATATTTGAAGGACCCCAGTGGAAATAAGCAGGCTTCTAGTTTGTAACTTTAAGCTGCTTTACTGGGTTATCCTTGGATCATTTTACTTTCGTTTTACATATTGTGTACTTTTTTACTACTGTATTAATTGTAAATTTGTAATGGTTTTTATGCATTTCTTGATCCGAAATAAACTAAACTAAACTAAAGCTCGCTTCTCTAACCATTGGGCCACCACTGCCCAGATGATAGAATAATGAAATAGAATGCTGGGAGGGATAGGTTTAAAGTGAGCTACATTATGTCAGCATTCCCCACCTTTAAAGCTAAGAGGTCAAGATGGTAAATAGCCTGCATTTATATAGCGCTTTTATCCAAAGCGCTTTACAGGTAGTAGGTGCATTCACCCATTCACACACCGATGGCGGCAGGTTACCACGCAGGGTGCTGGCAATTTGGGGTTCAATTTGGGGTTCAGTGTCTTGTGCAAGGACACTTCGACATGCGGGAGGAGCCGGGAATCGAACCACCGACCTCTTTTATCCAAAGCGATTAGCGACAGCCGCCCCTGATTCAAGAGAAATGTCAAACACAACCACTAATAATAACCCCTCCGAATATCCTTGGATGCTTTCTGTTGTGCCATGTATCGTCATCGTCACACTACTCATTTCAATACTTCTTTTTCAAGTCAAGCAATCAAACTCATACAAGTAAAGTGGAATGTTGCCAGTGTGAACATAGGGTAACACTGCAGCACTCAGTGTGAACATAGGGTAACACTGCAGCACTCAGTGTGAACATAGGGTAACACTGCAGCACTCTGTGTGAACATAGGGTAACACTGCAGCACTCAGTGTGAACATAGGGTAACACTGCAGCAGTGTGAACATAGGGTAACCCTGCAGCACTCAGTGTGAACATAGGGTAACACTGCAGCACTCAGTGTGAACATAGGGTAACACTGCAGCAGTGTGAACATAGGGTAACACTGCAGCACTCAGTGTGAACATAGGGTAACACTGCAGCAGTGTGAACATAGGGTAACACTGCAGCACTCTGTGTGAACATAGGGTAACACTGCAGCAGTGTGAACATAGGGTAACACTGCAGCACTCTGTGTGAACATAGGGTAACACTGCAGCAGTGTGAACATAGGGTAACACTGCAGCACTCAGTGTGAACATAGGGTAACACTGCAGCACTCTGTGTGAACATAGGGTAACACTGCAGCACTCAGTGTGAACATAGGGTAACACTGCAGCACTCTGTGTGAACATAGGGTAACACTGCAGCACTCAGTGTGAACATAGGGTAACACTGCAGCAGTGTGAACATAGGGTAACCCTGCAGCACTCTGTGTGAACATAGGGTAACACTTAGAGATGCTGCGATCGAGATTTTTCAATTCCGATCCGATTTCGATATTTTAGCTCAAAACCGATCCGATTCCGATCAAATTTCGATACCCGATTCGATACCGATTTCGATCCGATACCGATACAGCACATACCGGTATTTAAGTCTCTCTATGCTGTCTGATAGCTAGCAGGCAACAAACATTTTTAGGGTTAGGTATGTATGTGTGTGCTTTGGTAATATAGTATGTAAACGATTTAGTTCATCTAATTCATTTGATGTAAAACTAAAACATAACAATCAAATTAGGGCTGGGCGATATATATCTCGATATTTTTGAAATCTCTCATAAATGCTCAATTTAACCCTTCAGGGTTCATACACATTTTGACCAATGGATTTCCATGACTTTTCCATAAGTTCTTAACCTGTATTTTATGCACACCTGGGGTAAAAAAGAAGAAGAAAGAAAGGGCAGATGTAGTGAGCAAAGATGGATGATTTAATAGTCCATAGCTCTGACCTAAGCAAATCTGACATCACTATTGTGATATAATATGATTGTTTTAGTAAAGTGTATCACTCAATAGTCAGTACAAAAAATAATGGCTTTTATAGAACCGAAAGCCTAGCTGCTTAGTCTGCAGATAAAACATAAAAAATTAAATTTAGACTCTTATTGGCATGACGGCAACATATAAGCTGTGAATTTTGCATTGGGGCCAGTTCTATAGTGAGGCATGGAAAGCCTCACTATACGCCATCATATCTGTGTCGTTTCACTTTTGACTGAAAAATGATGCCTGTAGTCTAGATTAAAGAAAATACATGTATGTGATGTAGGGATGTCAACGGTTAACCGTTAATCGATTAACCGTCGCTAACGTCGTTGTTCGGTTATTGCTGTCGGTCTATCAGTTAATATTTAAAAAAAAAAAAAAAAAAAAAAAAATTTTTTTTTTTTTTTTTTTTTGGTCTATTTACTCAATGAGCTCATGCCCAAACAAGGCGTGTCTATTTAGATGCTGAAATGTTAATGCTTTTTGTGTTAGAAATTCTAACACAAAAAGAATTTGTGTTGAAATGTTGATGCTTTTTGTTAATGCTTGTTAATGCTTTTTGTGTTAGAAATTCTAACACAAAAAGCATTAACATTTCAGCATCTAAATAGACACGCCTTGTTTGGGCATGAGTTCATTGAGTAAATAGACAAAAAAAAAAAAAAAAAAAAAAAAAAAAAAAATTAATATTAAAAAATTATGAATTAACCGATAGGTTAATCGATTATTAGCGTCGGTTAATCGAAAGTGAAATTAACCGAAAATTGACATCCCTAATGTGATGTTGACAATTATGTAGGCTATGTGCGCATTCGTTTTCCTTATAGATCATGAGTGCTCCGCAGCTAGCTACGTTAGCTTGCATGTAACGTTAGTTGATTTTGGAGACACAAACCCTGGACGTTTAATTTTGAGTAGGCTAATGCATGAGGTTCTCTATGGTTTACGCCAGCTCTGGGAGTATGAAATGCTTTAAATGCGGGGGTTTTGGTCACAACAAGCTTGTGGAGCGCTGCCCTGCAAGTAGATAGCCTAACCAGCTAGCTAACGTTAGCCCCGTTAGCCATCATCACAACAGCTAACGTTAACGCCAAAACAAATCCGCTGCCTCATCCCCACGTTTGGTTTAGCGTAACGCCAGCTCAGACTTTCCCCTAATCTCAGAAACCTTGCGGGGCATGTATTGCAAATTGCAATAGTGGTTGTTTTGTTATCATTTGAGAGACTGTCAGCCACACTGGGGGCGGCCATGTTTTGCTAGTCTATGGTGCGGACGCGTGATTTCGAATCGCACATAGGTTAAGGACGGGTGTGTCTGACGTTTTGGCCCTGGCCATCCTAGGCTCAATGCGGCCTCTGCTGCTGCTGCTGCTGCTGCATGCTGGATAGAAATCCTGGAGCGGAGTCATGGAATGGAGTGCTTATATCGGAGCCTTGGATCGGTCATTTTCGCTGGAATCCGATCCGATCCGATCCATGTTTTTTGGCTGATATCGCGCCGATATCCGATCACATGATCGGATCGCAGCATCTCTAGTAACACTGCAGCACTCTGCGTTGGCACAGCTGCACATACGTAGGTAAGCTGGACCCAGCCCTGAAAGTGCCAGGAAGGAGGAAACCATCTACCGGTAGTTGTTTTCTCTGCAAGCGGTGATTTGATTTGATTTGGGCCTATGTCAGCTCTTATAACATCAGTTAGCTTTATTTGTAACACCAATAATGCAGTCTTAATTAGGGGTGTCAACAATTAATGTCTCCCCCACACCTAAACATTTTCAAATCATTGAAGATTATAAAAAAATCTTGAGAGTCCACACACCTCACGATAGAGATAACCGTTTCTTTTTTACATTCCAATCTTGGAACGCACACACAATCGCTATCGTTCAGACGCACCCCCACGATGACACTGAAGACTGTCACCTCAGAGGACTTGGGATCTCGCAGAAACTCGAGTGATTAAACGTGACTTCAGAGCAGAGGATTGTAGCCTATTACAGCCGCGCTGCCCCCCGAATGACATGCCGAAAATATGGACTCGTTAAAAGTGCGTCGGAAAATTTGCAGTGAGACATGTGCGTTATGGAGTGGAGAAAAGTGTTGGGCAGAGATCTCGTGTTGTGGAGTGTGTATGGAGAGCTGTGTGTGTGTTGTGGAGTGTGTATGGAGAGCTGTGTGTGTGTGTGTTGTGGAGTGTGTATGGAGAGCTGTGTGTGTGTGTTGTGGAGTGTGTATGGAGAGCTGTGTGTGTGTGTTGTGGAGTGTGTATGGAGAGCTGTGTGTGTGTTGTGGAGTGTGTATGGAGAGCTGTGTGTGTGTGTTGTGGAGTGTGTATGGAGAGCTGTGTGTGTGTGTTGTGGAGTGTGTATGGAGAGCTGTGTGTGTGTGTTGTGGAGTGTGTATGGAGAGCTGTGTGTGTGTGTTGTGGAGTGTGTATGGAGAGCTGTGTGTGTGTGTTGTGGAGTGTGTATGGAGAGCTGTGTGTGTGTGTTGTGGAGTGTGTATGGAGAGCTGTGTGTGTGCGCGTGTTTTTGGTGCCAATTCTGTTCCGTTCTGCGCGCTCTCTCCCTGCAGCCTGCAGACTTTTGCAGCACACATCATGCCCGGCCCAACGTTGCTATTTTACTATTTTCTGTGAGACTGTGTTGGTCGTGCCCCATTTCTCCCCACTCCCCCCGCCCGCTCCGCTTGGTGACGCTTCACCATCAGCTGGCTCTCTCATTGGCTCTCTGCTCAAGATTCCATCGCCTGTCGAGTTGTAAATATCAACCATGTTTGATATGCCCGATTCACAATCGGGGAAGAGCCCCGACACGTCAACACAGCAGTCTTTGAACCCCACACACTACGGGATATTTTGGCGCAGATTAACGGTTCCCGACGAGGTTCGAATCGGGAGCACCCTCGAGATGATCGCGAGGGGCCAAGGAGTCTTGGCCACAATCGGGCAAATTCTCGTCAGGTCTGGGGAAGGCATTGGGCTTGCCGCGGTCTTAGGTGTTACCGGTGTTAAGCGGTGTTGAGGCATACACCGATTACATAACATGCCCACCGGCAACACCTTCCACTCCACCCGCTCGTGACAGTTTCAGCATGCGCTCAGCTGCGCTGGTGTATATTACAAGCGCTCCCTCTATCCTGGCTGTCTGAGTGCATCATATCTCTGGTTAGACAGACCAGCAGGTAACGTTAGTTGTACATGTTGTGAACACAACCCCCCCTCATACACATGTAGGCAAGACCCTTATCTAAGCCTGTGTGTATTATCTTGCCACTGCCATCTCTAAAATGTGGTTTTACTTTTAACACAGCTAAATCTCCGCTAGCATTGATGCTAATAGGTTAGCTAAACCTCCGCTAACATTGATGGTAATAGTCAGCATTGATGACTTAGCTGTGATAAAAGCACATGCTACTCAGCTATCGTCATTGCCTGGCTTACTGCTGCTTGCTGACCACGTTAATCCCATGGCCAGAAGAAATCACCAGATTTGTGGCTAATGACGTTAGTTTCTTTTCTCCAGGAGGAGAGTCTGTCCCCAGTGTTTAACGTTATGTGAGGCTGACAGACAGCGCTCACAACAGCGCGCAGCAGCAGGGATGGGAGGGGCTGACTGACTGGGGGAGAAACATGGGGTAGAAAGGATCGTGTGCAAAGTAGTCTAATTTATAGACCGACAAACGTAACCGCTCCAAACTACTCTCTGTGGTTAACCTGACATCCCTACCACGCTTGTATTGGTGACTATCTTGACGGGTGTGTCGGACTGAGCAGTTAAATAAAAAATCCGGACCGTGAGGACTGCTGAGCAGCTCTGGAGTGTTTTTTTTTCCGTTTTTTACGGTGTCACCGGTAACACCGGTGCTGTCACGTGTTGATTACCCGGTAACACCGGTGCTGTCACGTGTTGATTACTCGGTAACACCGGTGCTGTCACGTGTTGATTACCCGGTAACACCGGTGCTGTCACGTGTTGATTACCCGGTAACACCGGTGCTGTCACGTGTTGATTACCCGGTAACACCGGTGCTGTCACGTGTTGATTACCCGGTAACACCGGTGCTGTCACGTGTTGATTACCCGGTAACACCGGTGCTGTCACGTGTTGATTACCCGGTAACACCGGTGCTGTCACGTGTTGATTACCCGGTGGGAAAATGTCCACACCGTGGCATCCCTAGAAGGCATAATCAAAGATTGATTAATTGGTCGCTTGCTCGAACATATGAAATTGACTACTGGCGAGAATTTTATTTTGACTAAACTTTTCTTTTTTTTTTACTGGTGTGCGGCAAAGCTTGTTGCAGCCCTCACTTATCTGTCACACACACACACTCACACACACACACACACACACACACACACACACACACACACACACACACACACACACACACACACACACACACACACACATCAAAGTAGCCCAACTCCTGCTCTACATGTACAGCAGCAAATGGGCAAAGGGAAAATGTTGAGGAGAGGGAGGTCCTGCTCTGCTCTGCAGCAGGGAGCATTCTTGTGGCTGGCCGGGCCAGCGAGAGGAATGAACTGAGCGCAGACAAAGTAAACAAGCACGCTCCACATACAAATACAGATCACTAATGAGGGCTACAGTCCAAATCACGCGTCTATGCCAAGGTCCTGCACGTGAGGGTGTCGAGTGTGTTTGCCTGTGTGTGTGTGTGTGTGTGTGTGTGTGGCTGCCTGCCAAACAACGATTTCAACAGCACGACCGGCCACACCCCCCGCGCACGCCTAGCTCAGCGTCTGGGGCCGATTGGGTTGCAAGGTTGGAGAGAGAGAGACCCAACCTGTTTCTGAACGAGTGCCTGGAGCGGAGGAGAAAATGGGGGACGATAATGGGAGATCTGCTGGCAATTTGCGCTTTCAGTGCATAAGAATGGCAAAAAAGGACCTGCGCTTAGCCTCTGCCAGAGACCTATTCAGCAGCAACAAGACTGAGAACATACGCAGTTGAGGAGGAGACACGCACGCTCGAGCCAGAAATGCAGCTGGAGCGAGAGCTGAAAGAGGAAACAGTGTGGCGAGTCACTTCTCAACAGGCTGACGGTACAACTTGAATCTGCTCATTAAAAACCAAGGACGTGACGAGCAGTCTGGAAGCAAGCAAGCAGAATGCCAAGTAGTGACAATGGAAGCATGGAAGAATACTTAAGTCATCCTATTCTCACCTGGAGAGGAGCGCCGCCGCCGCCGCCGCCGGTGACAACGCTGCACCCAGAGCTTCTCAAAGTCCTCTATTAGACAGACTGATTCAGACTGAGAGCTAATGACAGACTGAAGCTGCTGCCTCGCCAGTCACAGAGGGATGGGGTGGAGAGAGGGAGCCAACAAGTGTCTCCCCCACCCAGTTTTCTCCCCAATTGTAATAATAATAATAATAATAATAATAATAATAATAATAATAATAATAATAATAATAATAATAATAATAATCATAATAATATACTGTCTTTATTTATATATCACCTTTCCTAACCTAAAATGCAGCTCAAAGTGCTTTACAGAAGAAATGATTTCAAAGCAAAAAGGAGAGGTATTTAAACATTCAAACAATAAGAAATAGCAAGATCTAAGGGCTCTAGGCTGAGTGTACATAATAGGGTTGTCAAAAGTATCAATAGTATCGAAAAGTATCAACACAAAAAATTGGCTAGAGCAGGGGGTAATCTGCTGTCAAAGTTCAAAGTTTTAGATCATGGAGAAGTGTGCGTCTGTCCTTCCATCTGTCTTATCTTTATTTTTATCCCTCTTGATGTGTCGTCATCCACCCCTTCCCGTGGTATCGAAAATATTTTCCTGGGTATCGGTATCGAAGTAGAAATGCTAGTACCGTGACATCCCTAGTACATAACGTTACCTGAGGAGCAAGGCAGTGGAAAAGTGCAGTTATCCCGCCTTGTACCTTCACTTTGCACGTTCACTCAGTGCTTGGACAGATCGCTCGCTGTGTTTCACGCAACCAGCGTTGTCCACATCATCGTAAGCACACTTTCAAATGTTTAACATGACTTCTCCGTTATCTCGCTGTCTCTCTCTGTGCCTCTGACTGTGTGTGTGTGTGTGTGTGTGTGTGTGTGTGTGTGTATCATCGACAGTGTGTATCTGAGGCAGTGACAGCGAGCTGGACTGGGAGCACCCTCCTTGATACACATAGCACACAAACAGTGGTGGCAGGCTGAGTAGAGAGATGTGTCTCTTCTGGATCATGGAATAGCGATATTTCCGTTATGCCAGACGGAAAACGGAACAGATAATGAACGTTTGACTGAAATCAGTTTGTAGACGGAGCTCCGACTGCCACCCACGGTATTTACAGTAGGCTAATCTGCATTTTGACATGCGAGCACTCCGTGCTGTCCATGGTGCTGATTGCTAATTTTGGAGTCAATGAATAGGCTCTATGCACGCAACATGGTCCCATATAGACAACACTAGTCATATCTAGGGATGTAACGATAACCGGTTTGAATGATAACCATGATAAAAATTCCTTACGATAACCGTACCGTTTAAAATTTTCATTATCATTAAAACCGTGGTACCGTGATTACCGTGGTACAGTGATTATAGTGCTTTGAAAAACATGGTAAATACTGTCCATCATCAACCAAAGTTGGCAACAGTCTCCCAGATGCAAAAGTGCAGCCTTGGAGAAATTATTTCAGTGAGTGTATCAATCCTTTTTGGGTCTGAATTTTCAATATAAAACGTAAAATGATTTCAGTGAGTCTTTCAGTACTTTTTGAACATTTTCAGCCATTTTTTTACGAATACCTTGATAATACGATAACCGTGATAATTTTGGTCACGATAATCGTGATGTGAAATTTTCATACCGTTACATCTCTAGTCATATCATAGCAACAAACAAAACAAAAACAAAAAGACAAAACAAAAACAAACAAACAAAAAACGGTCTAAACTACATTATTATCTCATGGCATAATGTAATTAAGCCTCGACGCACAACAAATTGGAATAAAATAGACCAAAAAGAGTGTAGTTTAGTTGGGAGAATCAAAACTGAGTCGAGACCAATAGTGGAGCAGATTAACTCATTGAATGCCATGGACGTCCTTCGACGTCCAATTAAATAGTGACGTAGAATGCCACGGACGTCCTTCGACGTCCAATGCGTTTTTTGACGGTGGGACGTCGATCAAAGCCTTCCGCAGCTCCTGTACAACTATAGTAGCTATTGGAGGTGTATAACCTATTTTACGGACTCATTAGGTGGCGACAGTGCTTGCTCGGTGCAGTCCAGATTAGAGACAGGTCCGAGAAACAGCCTAAAAGCCGTGGATCAAAGACAACCCGATGCATGCTCCCAGAGCCATTTGCTCTGTCGCGGGAGCTGACATTGGCTCCGAACAGGAGTCAATCCGCGCTCACAACTGAGCCCCTCTGTCCCTGTCTGTCTGTCTGTCTGTCTGTATAGTTTCTCCACCCGATTAGCAGACAGGAAAGCAGCCCCTGACGCCAAACCATTCAGCAATCCGGGTTGGCTCTTCCCTGCTGTGGCGCTGAGAGCCGACAGCAGCACACACACGCAGCACTCCGAAAATATAATGGTTGCGTGAGGCTGTGTGCAGTGTGGGGAGGAGTTTACGGGGGGAGGGGGGGAGGGGGGTGGTGCACGCAGGGCATCACACAACAACTACGTCACTACATCAGAAAATATTATCTTCAGACTCAGTGAATGTGCTTGAAATGCTGCATTTCACAAAAGGCGGATTATCTCAGCTAATAATTTGAAAAGCCTGAAAACGCTGAAAACAACCTATCTTCTCCGGCTCATAACTAAAGAACGGAAAATGGTATCAATAAACTTTTTTTTGCTGATGATACAATAGAGCCAGCTCGTTCTTGTGCGTGTTCGGTGTTTACATAGTAATATCACACAATATTCTGTGGGCCTCGAGAAATCACTGAAAACGCTCTGAAAACTCTGGCACTGGGAGCATCCGTTCTCCAAAAGTGGCTGGCACTGAATGAGTTAAATGCAGTTTTAATGTAAAATCGTTCACAAGTGGAAAGAATTACCAAAATTGCCACAAATACTCCTTGGGGATTGTTCTTTTGATTAAAAATAATTAGCCACGCAAAAATCTAGATTTTTCCAATATGGCCGCAATTTCCACCCCGGAAATACTATTTGGGGGGCAACTTTGTGTAGAATTGCCCAATATGAATGATCTTCCTATCAAACCATATATTTATGACCACAGAGAAGCCAGATTTATTCCACGTAAATTTCAAAATGGCGGCCATTTTAAAGGATGGTTGCCATTTCATAAATTTTTACCATAGAATTTCACTGTCCAGGGCGATTTTGATGATTCTGGTGTTAATGACTTTTTAACTATGGGAAGATTCAAAATTATACATCAGAAATCCTTTTTATATCTCCTTCTGCCATTTAGTCTGCATTTTTTTTTTTAAGTGTGTGCAATGTGAAAAATATGCAGAAAAATTATGTTAGCAAAAAAATGACATGATGCATTGAAGGCATGTGTAAAATGAATAATCTGACCATTTGAGGATCAACAGTTATGTTATAGAAACTGAGCATGTATAAGCTTATGCTCTGGGTTGAAACAGAGCCTAATCTTCACATGTGCATCTGCAGCTACACCGTGCTGTGCAATCACATACCTGCCAACACTGGGCTTTGAAAAAGAGAGATTTTCTGGGGTATCGGTGAAAGGCCTACTACCCTCAACGTCCCCCCGCCACCATATAACCCTACACCACAAATTAATAGAATACATTTAAGGATGTCAAGTAAATTACTTTTAATTCATCTTAAATTCATACAGTAAAATAACAAAATGTACAAAAGATGTGGTCAAAAGTCACAATCTAAAATTTTCATTACAAAAATTATCAAGTGCAAACATTGTGTCAGTGAGTGACTGAGTGTGTTGAGGACTCGAGGAGCCATCATTGCCAGAAGATCTGGAACACCTTTCTTGATCCAGCCCCAGACAGAAGGACTTTGTGCTTCTGGTTGACAAAGTAATGATTGAGCCCATATATCCATCCAGCCTGGTAGGCAGCATGCTTTACATGCTGGAGTAGAGCAGCTTAGGAGAGATGGCTTCATATGGTCACTGCTTCTGAGCAAACATGTCCAGCCTTGCATCATCAACAGCATCAGCTGTACTGGACATGTCATACATCATGACCACAACGTTTTCCAAGATCATGTCGGCGTCATCTATTGTTGGTAGATACTGGCTGAGGTTGCTGAAAACATCGGAAGCCTTGTTGTATATGTCGAAGGTTTGACTTGCAGCCTTCGGTAAATAAAGCCACTTAATGCCATAAACTGACAGTCCATCAAGTCAGTTTTGGTAGAGTATGAAGTCCTTCATCACTTGTGGTAGTGGTAGGGAGTGGACTTGGTTCAGGCGATGTCTGCCCAGCGCTTGGCGGATCCGGATCCGACACGCGTGGGGCCAGACTCCTGGCCTCCAGAAAGACCCCGAGTGCTTCGGGATCCACCATCTCCTCCAGCTGTGCCTGGTTCCAGGTCACCAGGGCCGGGTTAGCGCCATGGTCCAGGAGCAGCTGGACGAAGGCCGCGTCGCACCCGAGCCCCAAGACCTCACGCAGCAGGCGAGAAGCCACGTTAGGGGTCAGAACGCCAGCAGCAGGCAGAAGCAGTCCAGGTGGCGGAGCACGGCGCTGATGTAGAGAGGAGACCTCCAGAGGGTGCGATCGCTGTCTATGTCAACAGGAATAGCAGCACGGAACCTGATGAGTTCCTGCAGTATGTCCAGCCTTCCCGCCCGGGCAGCCCAGTAGACAGGGCCGTATAGGTGCATGTCGGGGTCGGCCCCAGCTTTCAGGAGGATCTGGACGCAGTCCAGGTGACCGGTGAACACGGCCCAGTAGAGAGACGTGTGGATTACGTCATCAGCTAGGTCTACCTGGGCTCCCTGGGTGATTAGGTAGGTGGCACAGGCAGCATAACCGTTCCAGAAGGGGTGCTCCCACCACAACACCGCTTATTGATCCACCTTCTGAAGCGCTCTTCCTGCAGCAGGGTCCACAGTTTGTCCAGGTCCCCTGCCCAGGTGGCATCGTGAAGCTGCCCCATGTCATGCTGTGCTTGAGCAGCCATTCCTTCAGCTCTGTCACCGTACCTCAACGACATCTCAAATGCAAGAAGTGTGTGTTGACATGAAGACATCATACAATGATGACATCACTCATGACATCATTCACTATTGACATCACAATTACTCGAGTGACATCATTGATGACATCACAATTGTCCGAGTGACATCACGTCCCGCCTAAAGAGAATTATGAGCGGATGTCCCGCCTTATCCGTTCGTATTTCTCCAATCACCTGCATCGGGTAAAACTTCCTCCCGTCTGAAGCGTTTTTCCCCCCCAACTTCCTTTGTCCATGTTCTGTGGGCGTGAATTACAGTACAGACTGTTTAAGCTGCATTCGCAGAATGTAGAAGAGACAGTCTGGCTTGAAAGACTACCAACGTATAGTCTTTATTCACCACGCCCACTTTTTCTCTCTTCCGTCTTACCCACAATTGTATTTGTTCTTCCGGATCAGCGCTAGTTGGCGGCCAATTTCAAAACAAAACGTCACTATGAAGTTTTAGTATGAAGCTACACTGCGGCCAACTTCAGTTACCGGTATATGTTCATAGCGTTACTGCTGCGAGGAGCCGATGGCTGTACCCGGTCGGCATTTAACGTTTACAAAAGCATGTCGACAGTGTTTTTTCTCACTGCCAGACAGTAGCCTACAGTAGGGTTTGACAGATAGCTAATCCGACCGGCCAGCACAGCCAGCGCTCCCAGTCCTCGCTGCTCGTTAAATATTTCCAAATAGGCGTTATTCTGATAAACTGGTCACATATTTGGAATGTTCTCATCCGAAAAAATATTAAAACTTTATTAAAAAAAAATATATATATATATATTTTTTTTTTTTTTTGGTAAGAGCTTTTTGGTAAGTCTAAAAATGACTACGGTAGGCGTCATCTACTTCTGTGTCTAAAACGGAGCGACGATTACAAAATGACGTCATGCAGAAGCGTCCTTGTATGGGCAAAGAATAAGGTGAATACTGTACATTATAAAACATGTTTGGAGGGGATGTTGTAAGTTTAATAGTCTTCAAATTATTATTGATACAATCCTTGTACCTAACATTTATGACATTACTAATGACATCACAACTGTCCGAGTTGCTCGAGTGACATCTTGATGACATCACAACTGCCCAAGTGACATCACAGTTGGCAATTGTGCGCCATCAGCCCTTCAGGTTGGATTCTCTGCCCAAACTTGAGCCCAGCCCATCGGGCCCGCGGGCCAAACTTTCCCTTTAATTCCTCGAGCCCGGGTCGGGCCATGCTCGTGGTCAGATATTTATATAATTGGGTAATATTTGGTGTGATAATCAGAATGTTATAACATTGTAACCTTAAAACCTTATGTATTCATAAGACTGAACATACAACAGGGTTATAGTTTAGATAAACAGCCAACTTACCAGGGCCCAAAGGACCAAATTAATTTTTTGACTCACCGGCCAAGTGGCGGGTAGATGGAAAAGAAACACAGGCCACGCATATTTTTTACCGGCCAAAATAATAGGTAAGGTAAGGTAATATTTTATTATTGTGTCATGCATACTTCAGTATGCCCAGCCCGCATGGGCTTACAAGACACCATTGATTGCTTCATAGCCAGAACCATAGTGCAGCATATAGGCTTACATAATTGTAGACTATACATTAATATTCAAATTACAAAATCAGAATTACCATCAACAACTTGAACGACAACATTCTCATCATCACCAACACTGATAGCATCAACGACAGCATCAAGGAGATAAAGAAAACAAAACAAACAGCCATTATATTTGGCACCTCAGGCCATCTAGAGTAGAGCTCTTAGTTTGAATGTGGGGGGATAGAAAATGAAAAACATAAATGTTAATTAAATAAAGTATCTTGTCTTATTTTCCAGGCTTTTGAAATAACATTTCCACATACATCAAAATTAACCTGTTAATCCCTAAGCCTATTTTTCAGCTCACCTGCCGAAAATGACATGCCCGAACTGAATGGAGCATATCTCCACAACTACAGGGTATTTTCTGAAAATTATTTTTTTCAAAAGCTAGCCAACACCTGTGAGATTGCTGTAGAAGTGTCAGAATCAATTACAAATGTACTGTATCAGAGTAAAATCAGCTAGAACATGGCAAAAAAATTAAAATTCAAGCTCCGCCAAAAAACAACAACACTATTTTGGATGTTATGCACCTGAAAATCATGGGTTGGCAGTAGGGGTGTCACGATACACTCAGTTCACGATACGATACGTATCACGATACTGGGTTCACGATAACGATACGATACGATACGATTTTAACAATATTTTTTTAAACTTGAATAATGACAATATATGACTGGAAAAGTAGTATTTTATTTGAAATGCACAAATACAAAACATGCTGTTGTGGGAAATTGTTATTACAATAACAACTAGAAAAAACATGAGATTGGAGATAAGGCTTATCTTGAAATAGAATGAGTTACACCGTCACTTAGATTTACTTTGAACTAAAAGGTTTCTCAGCAGTATAAATTCTCATTATGCATCTTCAGTTTTTCTTCAAACTCAAACAACAAGACTTTTCTTAGTCTATTTTTTATGTATCTTCAGTTTTTCCTGTCAAGTAAACAGTTTTGCCAGAAACTCAATTGAATGGTTTCTCTCCTGTATAACTTCTCATGTGTCTCTTCAGAGACTTGTTCAACTGAACTACTTTCCACACATTGAACTTCAACAAACAAAGACGTTTCTTTGTCTACTTTTGGAAAAAAAAAAAAAAAAAAAAAAAAAAATCACGATATGAGATTTCATCTCAACGATACATATCGTGACGTTTTACTATCGCGAAATTTCGTGGGACGATATATTGTGACACCCCTAGTTGGCAGCCAAACTCTTATATGGAGCAATAGACTAATATCTTATGAGTGCTTGTATCAAAGCAAATCATTAGAAAGTGAACCAGAGCAATTTTACAGATGATTTACTACATGTAGGCCCAGGCGAAACTGATCTGGGCACATTTTGGGCATCTTGGGTGCCATTTGACTTTTCTATGGTAGAAGACTAAAATAAAATAAAAATCTCCTATTTACATATCGCTATAGGTACTCAGTTAATATGCGTTAAAAAAAAGCAACTGTCGTAAGCAGGCCTGGATTGGGACAAGTGGCCCTGGCATTTTTGGCCCAGACCGGCCCACCTTGTACACCATCCTTGACAACAATAGACACGTTTTTATAGCCTATATGCTTCCCCCCCCCCCCCCCCCCCCGTTTTTTTTAGAAAGGTTTTTCCAACTATATATTTTGCAATCACAACATCACAGTTCTAATATGACGAAAATTATTATCCTAATTAAAACAAAAGTACCGTAAATTCCGGACTATAAGCCGCGGCTTTTTCCCCGTTTTTTGGCCCTGCGGCTTATATAACGGTGCGGCTTATCTATGAATTTTTTCAGGAAAAAAAAAAAATATATACAAATAAAATCTCTCTTTTTTAGCACTCTTTCTAACTATAAATCCACTTCTGTTTTAATTTCCTCTCTTGCCCTCTTTTCACCACACCGCGGACACTGTGTGCACTGTAAAAATAAACAAAGGTGGTGTTGTGTTATGTTGTTTTGTTGAAATGTTACGGTAATACGGTAAATGGGAGCTTCCTCAAACAGCCATCTCTTTCCCGACAATCCCCTCTGTGCGTGACCCCTTACATATGGTAATTACGGTAAGCAAACGGCCACTCGGCCAACAACTCCCTCCCCCGACTACCAGGAAAATCACAAACTTCGGCGAATTCACACAAAGGAAGATCAAGGAATATTCACAACAAGACGAGCAGTAGAAGCAACACTCTCTCACTTACCATGGGGAAGGTACGCAGAAATTCACACGACGCAGCTTTCAAGTTGAAAGCAGTCAATCTCGCATTAAAAGAGGGAAACAGAGCAGCAGCGCGTAACCTGGGCATCGACGAGTCAATGGTGAGGCGTTGGAAGGTGCAGCAGGAGGAACTGTCTCAGTGCAAGAAGACCAAAAAGTCCTTCAGAGGTCATAAAAGCAGATGGCCCGAACTTGAAGATTCCCTTGAAGATTGGGTGTTGACCCAGAGAGCAGACGGCCGAGGCGTTTCCACGGTGCAGATCCGACTGAAGGCCAAAACAGTCGCCACCGAAATGAAAATTGAACATTTCATAGGTGGCCCATCTTGGTTCTTCCGATTCATGAGACGAAAGGGACTGTCCGTCCGGGCGAGAACTACTGAACAACTCCCTCCCGACTACCAGGAGAAAATCACAAACTTCGGCGAATTCACACAAAGGAAGATCACGGAATATTATAGGAGTGTGAAAACATCCACAATCACCAACGGGTTCCAAAACACTGGACTGCTGCGGGATGAAGAGGATGACGCCGCCACAGCTGGCGCTGAGGGCCGTCAGAGGCTTCAGAGGCTGTTCGATGCCGACAGTGACGAAGAGGAGTTCGTTGGTTTTGAGTGACAATGAAGGAGAGAGGAGAGTGGTTGACGAAGCCACCCTGAACCTGTTCGTTTCCGACACTGAAGATGAGGACTTTGGTGGTTTCAGTACGCAGGAAGAAGAGGAAGACGAGGATTAGTGACTTGACTGCTCTGGTTACAGCCGTTTGCTGCACATATAGCCTATTGTTGTGTGATTTTGTCTGGGGATTAGTGACCTGACTTTTGTTTTGTTTTGTTGAAATGTTAATAAATGGGAGCTTCCCCAAACAGCCATCTCTTTCCCGACATTCCTCTCTGTGCACGAACCCTTACATATGGTAATTAAACATCAAAACACCCGCGGCTTATAGTCCGGTGCGGCTTATATATGTAAAAAAACAGTCAATTTTGGTGCTGCGGCTTATATACCGGTGCGCCTTATAGTCCGGAATTTACGGTAAATGCAGTCGGGTACCAAGTGCGAGCGATTGATTGATTCACCCGAGTTGTCAATTTAGCGGTAGGTAAAAAGCGCTATGAGGAACTGAATTCAAATGCGTACCACAAATAAAGCCAAACAGGAGCCAAGAGTGAGTGCAGGAAAGCCTGGCTGACGCAGGTGCCATGATGTGGAGTGAGTAAGAGGAAGGTGTGTATGCGTAATGTGTGCATCGTGCGTATTGGAGACCTCTCCAGTGTCCTGACAGGTTCTTACTTTGAGCGGCAGTGTTTTTTTCATCAAGGCAATGCCCAGGAGATATTAGCTCATAAGTGTCCGCAAATTAGGGCTGCACAATTAATCGTATTTTCATCGTCATCGCAATATGAACATGCGCAAAGACTGCCTGAAACCCAATGAATAACAAAAGTGGTTTTATTTACATGCGTCATGCATTCCCACTCAGCATCTGATGATTTTGTCTTGTGTTCAGCGTACACCTTTCCCTTGCAACAGTGCGCTCCGCCCCTCTGCCAAAGCCCAAACACGGTGTGTGTAGTTTCAGCTAGAGTCAGTGTCTATTTCATTTCTTTATTCAGTGGGCATAGGCTATGTTTGAGGTCTATGTTAGCATTATTAAAGCACAAAGACATAGGAACTGTATAGCTAATATGCATACAGTACTTTATTTGTTTATTTATCGCAAGTCGTATCGTCATCGCTATTTTGAACAATGTTATCGCACATCGCAGATTTTCCTCATATCGTGCAGGCCTACCGCAAATGCAGATAGATGGGAGCGTGCATGTTGTCTGTTTAAATAACGGAAGCGTCCTTGCCGGGAACGACATGCCTGTTGATTCAACAGACATGTCGGCATTCAATAATGCAGACCGATTAAATATTCTTGCTGCAAAGTGGGGTTCTTAATGACATCACTGGAATAAAGATGGAGTCACCCGACTATCTTCCATCAAGTTTCCCTCAGCACTCTTTTAAGAACCAAACTACTACCACACTTCAGACTTAGCTAAGAGGTCTCAGGGGCGCTGTTACTGCCTTCCGCCATGACAGTTTCCATTGAGAAAAATATACCAACATTGCATACTGCGCGTATGGGGAGACTGTTGCTAGCCTTTAAGACCTTAAGTCAAGTTTCATGATTATAATTTCAGACTTTTTAAGAATTTATAAGGACCCGCGGAAACCCTGTACTTTAAAACAAGCGCAAATTCTCTATATGCCAGGCAGCATGTGTTACTGCTGACATCACTGATGACGTCATCCGTCATCTGGCTGCCTGGTAAAGATATTGCCAGGCAGCTGCCTGCCGGCCAGTGATCATGTCATTTGTCCTCAGGGTTGTGAGTCAGTCTGCCTTCCGAATGATGTCACCAGAGCAATTGTGATGTCATCAGTGAGTGATGTCATCAGTGAGTCTGTTGTTTCATTCTCTCAAAGGATTTCAAGGTTTAAAATTTAATAAGCACACATTAAAAACCCAGTAAAATAAACAGTACCAGCGCTAAAGTTGTGTCTCAGATTAGCTTTAAAAGATACAATTTAAGCACAGTCCGAGAACGTGCCACTCCAGGTCAGGATACATTCTTTCTTCATCAGTCCGGTATGAGTGAAAAAACTACATAATGTCATGACATTTAATGCCACATTTAGGCTACGCAAGGAGGCCCAACGGCGGGTTAAGTTTGCCCGCCTTTGATTGGCAATACTTGCGTAAAACTTTTATGATGGTGCTTTATGAGAGGAGGTGTGATGACTTCAAGATGTGCAGAATTAGTGGCACGTTGCTGCACTTGCCACGCTGGGCATGCAGTCATTTGCTGCAGTGCATTTATGACACAACCACAGGCCGTTCAGAGAACATGACACGGAGAATTCCGCAGAGGCTACGCCATCTGAGAGAGGAGGGCCGAGAGAGAGAGGTAAAAGTGTTTTTCTTCAGCTTTTGCAGACGGACACAAGAGGTTCAAATGAAAATCCCCCCCGCTGTTTCGAAAGTCGGCCAGTCTCGCCCCGGATGATATTAGTATCCTGTGGATGGGAGAGCTCGGTGGGGAACAGAAGGGGCAAAACGGCCGTGGTACAGAGGGGGGGGGGGCAGCCAGGGCAGGGCTGCAGGTGTGAGGCCGGGGTACAGAGGGGGGGCAGCCAGGGCAGGGCTGCAGGTGTGAGGCCGGGGTACAGAGGGGGGGGGGGGGGCAGCCAGGGCAGGGCTGCAGGTGAGGCCGGGGTACAGAGGGGGGGCAGCCAGGGCAGGGCTGCAGGTGTGAGGCCGGGGTACAGAGGGGGGGGGGGGGGGGCAGCCAGGGCAGGGCTGCAGGTGTGAGGCCGGGGTACAGAGGGGGGGCAGCCAGGGCAGGGCTGCAGGTGTGGGGCTCCACTCCAGGTTGGCACATCCAGTGGTGTCTCTCACCCCCCCCCCCCCCCCCACACCCCCCCCACACACACACACACACACACCTTTGCTCCTCCTCTCAATCAGTTCCGCTTCAGCCCAGATATGAGCCGGCGGAACCAGCCCAACGTCTGCCGCTGCTTTCTCCCCAGCTGGTGGAACAAGGCAGCATTTTTTAACGCTCGACTGTATCTGTGCTAATGCTAACGTAGCTGAATAATGCTCACTCAGGGGTCGGTGCCCCATACACACACAGGGCAGAGGGAGGAGGGAAGCCCGCTAGGTGAGCAGAGGGAGGAGGGAAGCCCGCTAGGTGAGCAGAGGGGCTAAAGAGTGTGGTACTCCTTTCTCACCACAGGCGCCGACACATTCACTCAGCCATACAAATGAAAACAAGGCCGACCGACACTGGCCTGTGGGGCATGGAGCATGGGCACGGAGACACACTGACACAAGACTGCAGTGTCATCAAAGGACTGTCACACATGAACATAAAGACATGCGGCATGTCCATCTGTGGCATTAAGGGACACCTCAGTGTGTGGTGGGCTGGACGTGGCAGAGGGAGGCGTGTTTGCTCTCCGTCATATCGCCCATAATGGACGATGGCACTAGCAAACGTGACTTTGTGAGCCAGCATCCAAGCCAATCAAACTGTACTATTTGATGGCTTCTTTTCTAAGCCTGGCCAAGCCAGCTCATAATAAATTGGCCATAAGCTGGGCTAAGGGAGGAGAAGGTTTTTGGAAGCAGACGATTGCTTCCGCCCCTGGGCTGCTGAAATCTCTCTTAACGGAGGAGCCCTTCACGAAGGTGAAGGTGTGTTGCTCAGGAGGGATGAGGAGCGGAGGAACATGAGACGAGGCGCCAACAGCCAAGATTGAGGAGGTGTGAGAAACACCGGAAACTTGAAAGAAGAAGAACCCGGGTCTAGAGTGAGACCATCCAACTGTGAGAGGCAGCAATGTGCCACAAGGCATCCAGTCTGCCAGAAAGCCATTAGAAGAAGATGATGATGAAGAAGCTGGTCTATTCAGTTGTGTGTAGGCTTGCTTTTGAGTCTTGTCTATGAAGTGGGCTAAATGTCGTTTGCCCCCCCAATTATTTTCATATTTTTCCACATTTTCTCAATTGTACTTGACCAATTTCCCCTTGCTGTCTCGGTCGTTGCTCTGATCTGGGGAGAGCTGTGGACTAGCTTCCTCTGATACATGTGCATTCGCCAGCCGCTTCTTTTCATCTGACAGTGAGGAGTTTCAGCAGCAGAACGTATAGCACGTGAGAGGATCACGCTATTCCCCCAAGCCCCCCCCCCCTCTCCTTCCCAACAGGTGCCCAGACCTACCAGAGGAGGCACATACCATTAATCCAGACCTACCAGAGAAGGCACATACCATTAATCCAGACCTACCAGAGAAGGCACATACCATTAATCCAGACCTACCAAAGAAGGCACATAGCATTAATCCAGACCTACCAGAGAAGGCACATACCATTAATCCAGACCTACCAAAGAAGGCACATACCATTAATCCAGACCTACCAGAGAAGGCACATACCATTAATCCAGACCTACCAGAGAAGGCACATACCATTAATCCAGACCTACCAAAGAAGGCACATACCATTAATCCAGACCTACCAGAGAAGGCACATACCATTAATCCAGACCTACCAGAGAAGGCACATACCATTAATCCAGACCTACCAAAGAAGGCACATACCATTAATCCAGACCTACCAAAGAAGGCACATACCATTAATCCAGACCTACCAGAGAAGGCACATACCATTAATCCAGACCTACCAAAGAAGGCACATACCATTAATCCAGACCTACCAGAGAAGGCACATACCATTAATCCAGACCTACCAGAGAAGGCACATACCATTAATCCAGACCTACCAGAGAAGGCACATACCATTAATCCAGACCTACCAAAGAAGGCACATACCATTAATCCAGACCTACCAGAGAAGGCACATACCATTAATCCAGACCTACCAAAGAAGGCACATACCATTAATCCAGACCTACCAGAGGAGGCACATACCATTAATCCAGACCTACCAAAGAAGGCACATACCATTAATCCAGACCTACCAGAGGAGGCACATACCATTAATCCAGACCTACCAGAGGAGGCACATACCATTAATCCAGACCTACCAAAGAAGGCACATACCATTAATCCAGACCTACCAGAGAAGGCACATACCATTAATCCAGACCTACCAAAGAAGGCACATACCATTAATCCAGACCTACCAGAGAAGGCACATACCATTAATCCAGACCTACCAGAGGAGGCACATACCATTAATCCAGACCTACCAGAGGAGGCACATACCATTAATCCGGCACCCACAGACACGGCCAATTGTGCCTGTGTATGCTGGAGGTAAAACGGGGGCTCAAACCTGCGACCCTCGTGGGTTGGTAAGGCAGTAGTCTCGCTGGCCAGACTATATCCGTTTCGCACTGTACCAGCACAGGAGAGAGTCTGGCTCCTCTTATACCTTTTTTACATGAAAAGTCCCAGTACACATGTTTTTGTTACCCAGCAAAGAAGCAGGGGGTAGCACTAGCAGCAGCAGCATCGACTTTTAAACTTTTAGATCGCGCACTCAACCGGTGTTGCTCCACCGCTGCAGGCTGTCTCTTCCCCCTCCCTTTTCCCTTCTTCTCTCAAGGCTGTCCAGATGCAGCTGTCCACCAGCCAAAACAAAATGGAAACTTCCGGGTAAAAATTTCAACTAATGTGATTTAAACAAGTAAATAGCCTCACTGATGCACGTTGGAGGAGGAAAAGGTGTTTCAACAAACGAAGCAGCAAACATTGTATCAAAATACTCGTTTTGATGTTAAGATTACATAATAGTGAGCTAGTCTGTAGGTTTCTGCCGTTAGCTTGCTAGCTAGTTAGCGTTGTTGTTTTCACTGCGGCGGCAGGGCACTATTTACAGCGACACACAGGGAGGAGGGAGCGGAAGCTGCTCTGATTGACATGGTCGGAGCCAATGACAGAGTTTGTAATAAGCCGGGAGCAGACATCCGTCTGCCACCTAAACAGTCACTCAAATGGGAGAGCACAGAGCAGAGTAGAGCAGGGGAGGGTTTATCCCAGTTATGGAGACCTGCGGCGCCAGACTCCTCGGACGGAGGGAAGAGGAGGCTGGCCAGCGAGACTACTCAAAATGTGAACGTTACAGCGAGGGCTTTATTTTGAAAGAGCTAAAGCGGACGAGCTACTTACATTCTGGCTGACTTAACGCAGTCTATGCGCCTTGGGCTGGCTGGGCTGTGTGGGGGGCACTGCACTTGTGCATGACGAGAGACACTTTTTTTCTCTCGCCATATTCCATCAATGTAAAATTAACTGTTAACTCATTCACCGCCAAAGACGTCTTTGACGTGTTATCAGAAATAGCCATCCACGCCAAAGACGTGTTTGACGTGTTTTTGTTTTTATTAGTGCAGCGCGTAGTTCAAACACTTCCCCAGCCTGTGACATGTTTTCAGGTCCCTAGCCTCAAAGTCAAGCCGACAGCACGTTATCAAACACATACCGCAGCTGTTGTTTGAAATGAGGAAGAAGGAGGAAAGGAAGAAAAACAGAGAAACGCGCTTCCTTGTAGAGAGGAGAAACGCCATTGAAACGCCCCTCGGCGCGCTGCACTGCTCGCCTTGCTGCAGGGCGAACCTGGATTGCCTAGTCAAACCCGTGACGAACATGATCGATCCGGTTCCAGCAGCGCCTGGTCCCAAAGCCAAGCCGGACCCGTTCCTGTGTCGTGTCGCAGCATTCGTCCCAGCCCGAAAGAGAGGAGGAAAACGAGCAGAGGCAGAGGAGGCTAGACGCTGATCTCAAACCAGTTAGGTGTTCCCCTCCTATGCTAATTTGCGGGGGAAGGAGGTGCGATCCAGCAGCAGCTGTGGACAGAACTCTCTCTCTGTGTGTGTGTTTGTGTGTGTGTGTGTGTGTGTGTGTGTGTGTGTGCGTGTGTCTGTGTCTGTGTCTGTGTCTGTGTGTCTGTCTGTGTGTCTGTCTGTCTGTCTGTCTGTCTGTCTGCACACTCACTCACACTGAGTAAACTGTATTGTTGAATGTAAAAAAAGCACTTCATATATATATATATATATATTTTTGTCATTTGTGTCATAATGAATAATATTTACATGTCTGATGTCAATACAGTTCAAAATAAAAGAATTGAGAGCGAGTTCTGCCTGAGATTGTCTCTTTTACAAAAATTGCCTTTTCTGCTGTTTCTCTTCTCCGAGAGACCTTTTTGGTGAAAACAGGGTGTATATAAATGGCTATAAGTAGAGTACAGAACATGCTAAAAGCTCACTTTTTTTTTCCTGGTGAACCCAGAGACGTACATCTTCATTTTGAGGTATTGCAAATCACTTTGGTGCTAATAGATAATTTACTGTGGGTCTTGAAAGATGACCAACAATTATGAAAATCTTTGGCCTGTGCTAAATATTGGCAGTCCTAAACTGGCCATGAATGAGTTAAGAAAGTCACATTTCAGCCTGTGAGAATCACTGAATCTACTGACTCACGCTGGAAAAGGGGCGGCAAATCAGGAGGATGAGAAGCAAGGTCGGAAGATCACACATTGGACCACCGCCAAGATTTATATCGCCGTGACGTGCAGAGCCGTCGCGTAAAAAACCCACCTAACTTGCAGGGTCGCTTTATCGGCTAAACGGCCCGGCTTGGAAACTTTTAGACTGAAGAAAATGCCACTAGTTTGTGGATATTAGTGGGATTTTTGGCCAGTCTAAAAGGGGATTTACTCTCACTCTGACTGGTATAGTGGGGGAAAAGGCTCTGTTATCTTTACAACCGTCTAGCCTGGTAAATCAGCCGGTCACATGAACATTTCATTTCGTTCTACCAGAAGGTCTCGCTTTCACGTGGCCGGAAGTTACGCGGGTGTACTTGCCTTGACAGACAACTCCTTCAGCCAATCAGCGTTGGATCCAGTCAAACCCAAATCCCAAACCCAAGAGAACGGCAAAAACATATTTTTCGCTGAGAAACTCCAATGTTGCATACTCCTGTACTTGTTTAATTAATTTCTGCAATAACTGCACTGCATGGCTGTTTAAACTTGTTGTTTGACGTTACTCCTCGAGGCGGACAGGAAGGAGGCAGCCATTGTTGTTTTGCTAGCGGTGTTCCTGATTGGCCGGTTACGATGTCAACTATGAGGCGGGTCGCTGATTGGCTAGAACGCTTTGCAATTTCTGCAAATACCCTCCAGGGCTTGAGGCCAGATGGTCAGGTAGAACAAAATTAAATGTGAGCTCACGTGACCGGCTGGTTTACCAGGCTAAAGTAACAACCATCCACCAAAAGTACCAAGCAGGCCTGCTTTATTGCACAATCCAAATCTTCGTCAGAATTTGCCATTTTCAGCGTGTAGGTTGCTAGCTTGCTAGCTAGCGTTGTTGCTTCACAGCTGCAGAGGCATGTGAGAGTGGACACGCAGGGAGCCGCTCCAACTGAAATGCTCGGCGCCAATGGTGCTGAAGAGCCACGTGACATTTAGAAAAATCCTTATATAACGAGTTTTAAGGCTGGAACCAAGCCAACCCGTGACCTACTGAATCGTGAGTGAGTGACCATAAAACATTTCACTTGGAGCAAAAACAAAAAATAAAGATGGGGAGGGAATGGAAAATTTATTTTTTTGTTGGTGTACTGTGTTTATACTATTGTACTTTTATACAGTTATACTTCTCTAAATATTTGTTGCCCTGCACAGCTCAAAAAAGATTTTTTTTCTTTCAGAAGTTACACAATTTTCGCTTTTACTCTGAAGGCAGAATAGCCCATCCTCCTGTCCCATTCCTACCTCACGCTGGCCTAACTTCCTGTCTGTGTTGCTAGCTAACCTGCAGTCTCTTGACACGGGTAACTTAGACAGACAGAGCGAGGTTGCGGACGTTACACAGCCAGAAGCTGTAAAAAGCTACTCAGTGGTACCACATGCTGTTTTTAGGGATGGGCGCGAGTACTCGGGTACTCGGGTACTCGAGCACTCGTTCATAACGTCAGTATTCGAGTAACATTTCTGCTGTTCGGGTACTCGCCCCACTCCCCACCCCTTTAAAAATGGTATAGAAGATCTACGCACGCATCGTCATGTGGATCTGGCAGCAACCAGCAGCAACTGCACGGCCGGGCGTCAAGTCAGCCAGAATGTACAAGTACGTCATCCGCTTTGTTGCTTTCAAAATAAAACGCTTATTGTAACCTTATTTATTTTGAGTAATGCGTTACAGCCACAGTTTCACGCCATATAACATCACGAGTATTTTGATACAAGGATGCTGCTTCATTCGTTGAAATACCTTTTCTCCTCCAACGTGCATCTCCTCCAACGTGCATCAATAATCTATTTACTTTTGTTTAAGTAACATTATTTTGAAAGTTTTAACAGGAAGTTTTCCAGCTCTTCCCGAAAATGGTGACTGGAGATAATTCTCCCGAATGAGAAGCACGCTTCTTCATAGCGCACGCCCGATAAAACTCATTCAAAACGTTGCACTAGTTTACTGACTACACTGTCGTTTCCCATAACGTTAGTCACAAGAAATGTGGAGAAAGAATCACTTTTTGGGAGACAATCGCATCATGGTGATCACTATTCACCAACAATGGACATGTATTGGAAATCAAATGCCTTCGCTTGTTTCACAACTTGTCTGCTCCAAAGCGCTAATCCAACCATCGGAGATACTGTCTAAAGGTAGGCTTTAGATGTTAGCTTATCGTCACCTAATATCACAGTCAGTCCCTCTCCTGACAAAAAATGCTCCAGGTAGCGCTTTTTCCATGCAAAAATGCAAACGTTATGTGTGAACAGCCCCACAGCAGACTACCCCTGCTCAGTCATTACCATAGTAATCACACAGCCCGCGCCCCCCGTGTGAGTACTCGAGCACTCGTTCATAATAGAAGGAGAGTACTCGAGTATTTAAATTGCTTAAAATGCCCATCCCTAGCTGTTTTGTTGTGATAACGTGTAGGGATGCACCGATCGATCGGCACGTGACCGGAAATGGCCGATTTTCACGTGATCGGCCTCGATCGGTGATCTGCGCCGGTCACTCTAAATAGCCGATTCTGTGAGCCGATTTTCACATGACGTGCGCGCAACCCAAAGCATCGAGACAGGCACCCAGCCACCACACCACACACGCCAGCATACCTTCCTCGTTGTGGATTTTTTTCACCGTCAGTGAAGTAGACAAATCTCGCAGTTTGTCACACATGCAAGTCGAAAATAAGCTGTGGAGACAGAGATGCGGCCGAGTCCCGCTCGGCTGGAGTCCAGTCTGAGCGGCTCGCTTCACCTCACTGGCCCCCCTCTCTCTGCTCTCTCTCCCCGGGAAGCAGTGCTGCTGCACCCAGCCACAGCGCACAGCTGGCTTGGCGAGGTGAACGTGAGCATTGTGTCCAGTATAACCATTCCCCAACCTGCTTTTCCATTCCACATCAGCGCTGCTGCCTCAGCCTGTCAAGTCATGTTGTAACGTTGATACAGGAGAGACTATATTTGTTTCGTATTGCAAATAGAACGACATGAGAACGACGGACATAATAATAAAAATGCATCGGACTCACAAGTGTGCAAGGATTTCTGTGCGTGACGATATTTTTTCGGATGGCAGATAAAAATATGCATACCAAACTTCGGACTGTGTGTAAACTCTGCCTGATATTCAGACTGAAGATCGTTACTGTAACTCATAAACTCATTTCCCCTCTACGAGGACTGGTCTGGAGCCAGTCTATAAACTCCTTGTCCATGGATCATTTTGATGTTCTGTTGCACCTGTTTTCTTTTGGAAAAGTAAATGCATGATAGCTGTGGGATATAGACTATTGGATTTAATAAAATTTTTGTATTCATTGTATTTGCACAAAAAAGCTCTGTCCAGTAGCCTAACCTGGAACACTTTTATTTTGAGATGTGTTTGAGTGAGATGGTCCTACTTTATGCAAATGATAAGAATTGTTTATTTGGATCCTCATTAGATGTAAGAATTGTTCTATGAATCTTAATTTTCAAACAAAGTTACAAAAACGTTTGTGTAAGCTGTCAATTGTTGTTTTTAGAAAAAAAAATCGGAATCGGCAAAAATCGGTATCGGCAAGTCAGACTATTCAAAAATCGGAAATCGGAATCGGCCAAGAAAATGGCAATCGGTGCATCCCTAATAACGTGTTCTAAACGCAATGTTTGACCATGCGATCATAACACTGCTGTATTCGTGAAACGCATGTGTGTGTCTGACTCCTGTCAGCTGAGCTACAAGTAGCAACCTGCATGCTATGGACAGCAGCTGGCGCTCCACATCTAACGTTATATTTGCCTTCCTCAGAGCCGCATAGAAACAAACACGTGTTGTTAAAGAGGGTACGCTAATGTCATGTATGGTAAACAACTAATTTTACATGATGACTATTGTGGGACTGCAATGCTGATGGCAAGTGGAGTGAGCGGACTAGTGGTTGTGACGTCAGTAAACAATGCTGAAAATGAGGCCGAAGAATGCCGCAAAAGGAGAGCTTGGGGGCTGCCAAAGAGCGACTGTCATAAGATCAAAACACACCGCAGTTTTAATTGTTTTACATGACTATTTTGTCACTCGCCGTGTGGCGGACAGACCTCTCAGAGGCACTCGCCAAACATGAAATCTACTCGCCGGTCGCCAATGGCGCTTGGCGGGGGTTTTGCCCCGACAGTCTAAAACCCTAACCCTTTACCAAATTTTGGGGGCACTTAAAAAAGTAATGAATGCATAAAGTTGCTAAAGCGACAACAGCGCACTGTGTTTTCTTCATCTTCTTCTGGCAACCAGCTTGCAAGTGTTGAGTGTCTGATAGAGATGGAAATTAAATTAATTGAATGAAAAGAAAATTATAGAAATCTCCCTGGATCATTGTTTTTAGGGGCATTCTGAGATTTCTTGTCGGCATTTTTGTCCTTGCCCCTGGCTAAATTCCTACACTGATACTATTTTATTATATCACAATTGCAATATTTTCCACAATCACTACTTTTTCACCAAGTCGTGCAGCACTACAACTGAAAGAAAAGGTTATAAAGATGTAATTTCCACAATCAGCCAAATATCGTCAGCAAAAACATCAGACAGATAGCGCTATTGACATCATCCTAACAGTACCCTCCCCTCTACGGGCGCCACCTGGCGTCCAATGAGACCATCAAAAGGGTCAATGTCACGGTCCGGTGGGGACCACCAAGAACTGTGTCTCTGACGCAACACCTCAAACTCCGCAGGCTCCGAAGGTGGAGTCCCAGCGGACGCTCCAAACTTGGAAGGAGCCAAAGGGGGTGTCGCAAGCTCAGAGAGCGGAGCACCAGAAGGCTCCGCACAATCCAAAGGCTGAGCCTCAACCAATGCTGCTGTTCCCGAAGGCAGAGCCACAGGAGGCTCTCCCCCGGGGGGTGGCGGTCTAGGCAAAAGGCTGGCAGAACAACTGAATCCCTCCAAACCCAGATAGGAATCCCAGGATTGAGCAGGAACCGAGTCTCAATAGCTGAGTCTGCAAGGTTCGAAAGATGGGAACTGTTGCAGAAGGTTGTCGTGAGGTTAGTCTATGAACAACTGCAGAGGACTCCCGAATATGACATCACCTTGTGTTATGACATCATCAGTGAGACCATCCGAGAGGCATGATTTAAGACACTTATGAATCATGACATCATCACCGCCTGTGACATCATCAGTGATCTGTGACATCATAGTAGGAATGATGACATCATCCTAACACTTTTATCTAAAGCGCTTTACAATGAGCAGGTACATACATTCACAATTCTGTCTCTGTTGCGATAGTTTCTCCATATGATTAGTTGCCAGAAAAGGAGCACCGACACCAGCGTCTTTCTGAAAAGTTAAATTATTCTCAGCTGGGAGCGCTGGGAGCCGGCGCACAAAAACGCCGGAGCGCTCTGAAAATAGACGGTGGGTGCAGCGCACTTTGTCTAGACGTCTGTGTGCGCTCGCATACGCTCTCCCCCCATTGGAAACAACTGAAAAAAGACGCTGGACCTGAGGAAAAGACGCTAGGTGGACACAGGCCCTTAGATTGCCATGTTAACTTTTCCAGCAGTGACGTGGTTTCCCCTATTTATGCGAGGACTGATGTTTAAAGGTGACGTTAAAAGGGGAAGACGTCACTTGTCTTTGTTTTCGAAAAATGACAGATGAGGAGCCCCTGCCAGGTTCTCCTACTCTTAATGTGTAGGCCTAGGCTATATTGATCTCATCGTCTAGTCGGGCGGCTACTAGCTCTGTTTTCTCAGAGACCATCTGATTGAGACTTCTTCTTTTTGACATAATTCACTGACTCACTTTGGCGGTTTTACTCTCCCGCTTCAAACACGTTTACCACAAGCAAGTCGCCGAATGAAATACACCACCCCACAGTCTCGTATGATTGGTTCTCTCGCTCTATATAAAAGCATGATACATTTGCATGGTTGAACCAGGAAGACTCCCAGGAATCTCACTAAGCTTTGAGGATGGGGGGGGGGGGGGGGGGGGGGGGGGGTTCCTGAATAATTTTTTCTAGATCATCGCCTCTGACTTCAGTTCACACATGACCCTGACATTTTCCAGATTTCCGAATGAAGCTGCAAGGCTTCCCCACTGCTCCTAGTTCCAGGAAGGTTCCTAGTGGGGGGGTGGATGGGTCAAATGCAGAGGATGGATTTCTCCACCTGGACAATAAAGGATAACTTAACTTATTCAGGGCTAGCCTCCTCCTCGACAGCAGGTGATGACTATGATAACTGGTGACCAGCATCAGATTTATATGACCCGGGGATCTTTAAGATTCTAGTCTGCTTCAGATTGAAAGGCAAATAAGCTTATCAAATAACAACCAAACTAGCTTGCAGCCACGTCTTCTGGCCCCGCCACGGAAGCGGGAACAGTATCCAAGAGTGTGTGAACAACATTACGCTTCATTCACACAGACAACCTACGCCTTGCCTTGCCTCAACCCACGCCTACGCCGAGCTGGGCGTGAACCTGTTACACGCTTTTGCGATCACACCGCGCGCCTTTTGCACGCCGAACCTGGAGCCGAGTCACAAGCGCCTCTCCTCTCTCCCGACTGTATTTTTTCACGTGTTGTCCAGAATTGTCATGGGTAGCCTCTAGGTAAAATAAATCGGATATATTTAATGTTCTATTGATGCTGGATATGTATAACCAGGTCTGACTATAGTCGGACATTTTAGAGAGGTAATCTTGCAAGAATATGTGCTGGCACAACAACATTGTCCATCTTGCTTCTTCGGTCGCTATTCTCTCTCATGAAGATTTGTTTGCCGACGGGGAGAAAGCCCCACGTGATAGCCACCCGTCAATCTCTCTCTTTCTTTCTCTCTCTCTGCTCAACACTGTTGTAACTCCATTTTATTTTGAAATTCAGTTGACTTTGCCAGTTCCCACGGATATTGTCGCGTTTTTCTTTCATGGCTTGACAGAAAAGCCTGCCTGCACGCGCCTTGTCGGCGTGAAAATAGAACTCTCGCCTATTCGATAAAATCGGCAAGGCACAGGCAAGGCGTGGGTACACGCAGGGTTCACGCTCAGGCGCCCGGTGTACACAGCCTCATTGACTAAAACGGACGCCTATTTAAAAGCGTGGGTAAAGGCAAGGCATAGGCAAGGCTTGGGTCGCCGGTGTGAAACCAGCCTTAGGAGACCATTTAATGTCAATGTGCACTGAACACACACACACTTCGCAACAGATGTGTGAGAGGGTGGTATGCTGGTGACCACCAAACTAATCACACACAATGTTATAGTACAACAGATGTGTGAGAGGGTGGCATGCTGGCGACCACCAAACTAATCACACACAATGTTAGAGCTATAAAATATGACCGGTCGTAAAAAAAAAAAAAAAGGACACTTTAATTTGACATGATACAAGTCTACCTGCTGGTTTACGGAAGTTGTTCTGCAGGTTGGATTGGTGAAGATATAGACCCTGAGGCTACTTTCTGATATCTCTTGGTAGCAGTTTTTCACTCAACTCTGCAGCTATGTAACATTATATAGCCTACCTTGCCCTTGACAGGACAGATAAATTGGCCACAGAAGTTGGATGTGGGTAGAAAACAGATACAAGCTAGGCTATAGCTATAGGCTTTTTGTTTGTTTTAACCAGCAATGTTCACATTTGAAGTTCACGTTTCATTGAAAGAAAAAAGTTCTAGGCCTTTACTGGCTTTGGTTACAGAGGATATTTTTCAATCAGACACAGCAGGTTCAAGTCCCTGCTGCACTGCTTAAGTGTCCTTGAGCAAGACACTGCACCCTACCTACCACACTAGCTGCCCCAGCACTTTGAACCCAGTAGTGTTTCCCCTACTACAGGATCAAAATACCATCACATTATCATCATGTCCAGTTACACAGGAGGACATGGTAGTGTATAGAGATGTGTAGACAGCGACAGCACCAGTCCAAAAAAGCTGATGGGGGGCTTGAAACTAAATAATCGGACAAATAAGGTAGAATATAAAGAAGATACACCGCCGTTTTCCGCGCATTACATCTCACATCTGAAAATGATTAGTAGTAAACATGTTTTTATTATTATTAATTATTATTATTACATCGGGGAGCGTAATTAAAGTGGCTGCTCATTACTGGAGTAGAAGCGTCCGAGTTGAAAAATCACAGTAATAGCCTAGTCGTAATGTTCTGTGGTGATAGTACTGTCTGTGGTAACGTTACTCAACAGTTTATTGTGACCTAATCGCAATTTTTGTAATTCCCCTCCTCCGCTCCCCCCCCCCCCCCCCCCCATTTCCAATGACACACACATACAACTTACCATTCCTATAGGTAGGCTACTTCTTAGTTTTGCCATGACATTGTCATTTTGTATAGCAGCCATCTGAACTTTTTTCTATTATGGCGTTAGGGTTGCTGTATTGATTGATATTTTTCCTAAGGTGAGCTCCAGCTCCAAAAACACAAACCAGTATGAATGTATCATTGTATTATTATTATTACCGTTACTTATTGCAAGCAACAGACCACATCGGCACATCCCCCCCTTAAAAAAGGTGTGCTGCTGTCCTTACCTGGACCGTCTGATGCTGAGAGCGCAGGTGAATTGAGCTTCGGTCGCTTTGCATTGGGGGGTCCAACATCCAACAGATTGTCAGCCATTCTGCTCGGTGTGGTTGGTGATGCAGGAAAAAAAAACAGGGTCCGTCCAACTTGTCACCTTCTGGCACGTATTAACTGATACGTTTTCTGGGCGTAAAGGGGCAATTTATCTGCTTTAGCTGGCAGACTAGCGAAATGCTGCCCAGAGAGAAAAATTCTCAAAAGAAGGGCAACAGCGCCACGCTTCGCCGCCGACAATCAACCCATGATAATCCAACACCCAACACCCACATAATTATCCTCAATAATCGCGTCCAAAAATTATTTTAGTTCGAGAAAAATAAATAAAAATCAATCATAAAATATTACACAAAGCGTAGACAAATCCCTTTCTCCGCAGATCGCCGGTTTCGCGTCTGTACAGAATCATTTTTTTCGTAGTCGAAACGAACAGCCATAAAATCTAGTTTTGGCTTAAATAAAAAGAGCAAAATTCAACAAATATTTTCTATGGAGCGGATTATTTTTCTCGTCGCTGTCTCCCGGTAAATACATCGGCTCGGAATGGAGATACGGCGACAAGCGGCGCTCTCTAAAAGGGAAATCAAATATACAGGGGGCTCTCGAGACGACAAAAACCCATCCAATCGTCACATGTTTGCAATAATTCTCTTCGAAAGAACAAATACTTCGCTTTTCTGCACGAAAAAGCCGCCTGAGCCCGGTCGGGGATGCTCGAATCGGGTTTTAAAAATAATGCTCCCTCAGAAATCCCGATTCTGAGCCGCGTCAAGATGGCGGATGTTGATTCCTCCGATACAAAAAAAGTTTTTTTTTTCTTCCCAGCTAGACTGTGGGGGGAGGAGGGGAGGTGCCGTGCTATGACGCCCTGACGTAACCCTGTCCCACCGTGCGTCATGTGGACGCACGTAAAGTAGCCTCTAGGGGCAACATCATATAATTGCAGCGCCGCAGAGCCCGCAGAGCCAGCTGGCTACGCCTCTTGACACTCTTGACACGGTCTGGCTACGCCTCTTGACACGGTCTGGTATACACATCACCCTTCAAAATAAAATACTCGTTGCTTTCTATCTTCCACACAAAATAAAATACTCGTTATTTTTCTCTTGATTTAAAGAATTACAAGAACAATTATGCTTTCTATCTTCCACACTGAGCGTAGTTAGGCTCGTTTTCAACTCACCCAACACATTTTGTTTTTCATATGTATATTTTATGGATTTGGAAAATGTTTCTAAATCCTTTTTAAAGGTTGTAGACAGAGTAGAGTTTTGCTATACAGTATTTACATTTCTGTATAAAATATTTGGTCAAAATAATTACATTGTTCATTAAAAATTATTTTTTTTTACCTTCAATGAATATTCAAAATTTGACAGTTTCAAGTATAAATGGTGGTAGTGCATCAATGCTATATTTAATCCATAAATTCAAATTAGACCAAAAGCTAGTAGCTAATCCAGTGAAAAACATAAATTATCTGTTGTCTCTATCTCTGTATTACAAAAATGGCAAGAATTACAATCAATATTAAAATTATTCTCAGGAATAATCCCCTTGTTGGAGTGGATATTGCGTTATAAGAGTGGGGGGCACAGGACCCCCTGGTGCGCAAGGTCCTGGAGGTGGGGGGTCTCTGCCGGAGGTGTGGTACCCGGGCAAGGTGAGGGGCAGGGCGGGTAGTGGAGGGGGACCTGCCTGGGTCTCTGGTGCCCAGGAGAGGGGCTCCAGGCCTGGGTAGTGGATGGGTGGTGATAGGGGACTTGCCTGGGTGTCTGGTGGCTGACAGAGGGGCCCCAGGCCTGGGTAGGGGATGGGTGGTGATAGGGGACCTGCCTGGGTCTCTGGTGCCCAGGAGAGGGGCTCCAGGCCTGGGTAGTGGATGGGTGGTGATAGGGGACCTGCCTGGGTCTGTGGTACCCAGGAGAGGGGCTCTTAGCCTGGGCAGAGGCAGTGTGGAGGTAGGGGGCTGGCCTGGGTGTCTGGTACCCGAGATAGGGGCTCTTAGCCTGGGCAGAGGCAGTGTGGAGGTAAGGGGACCTGCCTGGGTCTGTGGTACCCGAGATAGGGGCTCTTAGCCTGGGCAGAGGCAGTGTGGAGGTAAGGGGACCTGCCTGGGTCTATGGTACCCGAGATAGGGGCTCTTAGCCTGGGCAGAGGCAGTGTGGAGGTAGGGGGCTGGCCTGGGTGTCTGGTACCCGAGATAGGGGCTCTTAGCCTGGGCAGAGGCAGTGTGGAGGTAAGGGGACCTGCCTGGGTCTGTGGTACCCGAGATAGGGGCTCTTAGCCTGGGCAGAGGCAGTGTGGAGGTAAGGGGACCTGCCTGGGTCTATGGTACCCGAGATAGGGGCTCTTAGCCTGGGCAGAGGCAGTGTGGAGGTAAGGGGACCTGCCTGGGTCTGTGGTACCCGAGATAGGGGCTCTTAGCCTGGGCAGAGGCAGTGTGGAGGTAAGGGGACCTGCCTGGGTCTGTGGTACCCGAGATAGGGGCTCTTAGCCTGGGCAGAGGCAGTGTGGAGGTAAGGGGACCTGCCTGGGTCTATGGTACCCGAGATAGGGGCTCTTAGCCTGGGCAGAGGCAGTGTGGAGGTAAGGGGACCTGCCTGGGTCTGTGGTACCCGAGATAGGGGCTCTTAGCCTGGGCAGAGGCAGTGTGGAGGTAAGGGGACCTGCCTGGGTCTGTGGTACCCGAGATAGGGGCTCTTAGCCTGGGCAGAGGCAGTGTGGAGGTAAGGGGACCTGCCTGGGTCTATGGTACCCGAGATAGGGGCTCTTAGCCTGGGCAGAACTGACACACACGAACTCTTAATGCGTTGTTGGACCGTGTCAAGAGGCGTAGCCAGACCGTGCCAAGAGGCGTAGCCAGACCGTGTCAAGAGGCGTAGCCAGCTGGCTCTGCGGGTCTGCAGTTAGATGTATCTCTCTAGGGGTGGAATAACCCCAAAAATATAGGCTGTCCCATGTTCTCTATGAGAGGGTGTAAGACTTCATTCAAACTTTGCTATAGGCCTAGTACACACACGTTTACTCACAAATGTATGTATGAAACACTCCCCTGAGAAAAATAAATGCATTTTTAGGTGGATAATAATATAATTTTAGGAGGAGGATAATATACAAATATCATTTAGGACTATCATATAACCTACAATATCACAGCAACAAGTCATACAGCCCCGATGATTTTATAGCACCCTAGACAATATATGAGTAGTACACATAGGACTCGCAATATTAGAGTGATTTTTTTCCTTTGAGGTATTTCATACATACATTTCATTCATACTTCTGAGCCTTCTTCCATTATAAACACATTGAAACAGAAGTATGAGAATAGACCTGTGTTGCTGTAGCCGAGTGCTGTTTGATGTTCATGGATAAGCTCTGTCACATTTCAAACATTTTCTCATATTTTTGATCAATCACACTTTAAACAAATGGAATCTTCCGAAGATGTAAAAAAGAATCCTCGTCATTTCTTCTGGGTGAGTGCTGGCTACCCTGAGGTGTAAATACATAATCCACGCTACAAATTCAACAGGACAACATTTCCCAGCAACTGACTTTATTAAATTTGTAACCTTCATTTGCATACCTCTTAGCGTACTTACTACTATATACAAAAACAATCCCAAAGACAGCAACAATTCATTAGAACTTGGCTATAGCAGGCTACTGAGACGCCTACCCACAGAAATCTACTGTGTTTGTCTTCATGGGACCAATTCAATCAAACCCCCAGGCGTGACTGTCATATTTTCTGAGATGGTTGTTGATGAATTTGACTCAAATGTCCAGCTCACATCCCGACTCCAAAACACACACCGTCACAGTTTCACAACACACACACACCTTTACACACATGCAGGCAAACAGAACACACAAGTAGTATTCCAACATTATTATAACGACCCAGTTCCTTATCATATTTAATAATCATGCACATGTATAAATAATAGAAAATGTTCACACTATACAATATAAAGGCATAATAATGTACATAAAAAGTGAGTGATTTGTGCAAATGTATACTTTTAACACTGAGTATAGAAATGATTCATCTTAAATGTGCACAACAGAACCGGCAAATCGAGAAGGAGATGAGACGTTCAAAATCCAAGAGATGGCTGCGAGTGAAAATTCATGACACTCTTTGGCATCAAAATATCCCCAATGTGCCATTCTGCTAGTTCAGAATGTCACTTACATCTCAACTCTAACCCATTGACAGAACCCGCGTTTGCAGAGAAGGCAGGGTGATACTCCAAAAAACTCAAACAAAGCTATGTCAAAGGGACAAAGCCTGGTCTCTGTCAAATCTGTGAGTTCACACACTCATTTCCCTTTGTTCCTGTTTGTACCAAATACAGTAATCCAGCAAAGAAAGAAAATATATCAGATGGTCACCTTATCAAAATGACCAAGGGAAAAAAACATAGCTTATACACATTACCTGGCACTCAAGTGTCATCATAACCTCTACTAAGTACTTATCCTCTGATAAAAAAAAGTAAAAAAAAAAGCAACACTGATTATTCTAAGCATCCCTTTATTGTAGTATAGTGTATAGAATGTGGTGCTGTTGTAAGGGTTGTGTGCTCAAACGCATAAAGGTCATTTTTCCCTTTGAATCCAATGATGTGTATTATTGCATTTAAAACAGATTTTAAACAGATTACTTTGAATTGAGCGTGTTAAGAAAAGGCACTGCTCAAAGGTGTGGGAGCATGAACTCTTGTTCAAACTCATAGCGAGACGTCATCTAAATGAATCCTAATAATTCACAAAGCAAACCGAAACATTCTCCTGCCTACGTAGCGCACGCTCTCTACGTAGCACATGCTCTCTACGTAGCACACGCTCTCGAGAAATGCAAAAACGTAGAGCTGACAATCGAGAGGACGTCACGTCGGGAAGGTTCAGTTGGAAGCTAAAAGGCACAAGCTACTGTAACTCCACGCAAAGAAACCAGCGTAAAACAAACTAGCTTGACTACTAAGAACACATGTTAAGTGCTGCTGTTGAATTAAATCGTCAAAAAGAAGGCAAATGGCTCCGTGTTTTGTTCCACCTCTTTTGGTTTCTTTTATTACCTAGAGAGCATTGATTATGAGATGATCAATATTCAAAAATTATATGAGCTTGAGACTTAAACGTCAAAAATAAGACACTATAAGCGGAATTCATGTTAGTGCAATTTGTGTTGCTTGCCTCTGAGCACACAACCCTTTTTGCTGAGAAAAAGAGTAACAGAGAGAGATAAAGAGAGAGGGAGGGAGAGAGGGCGAGAGGGAGAGAGAGGGAGGGAGGGAGAGAGGGAGGGAGGGAGAGGTCAGAAGCTATGATGGGACATGTACAGTTTAATCAACAGTATTTCCTCAATAACTAATGACACAACAGTATAATCAATGAAGAGATAAAGAGTAAAACAACACCGGGCGTCTGGGTAGTGCTGGGTTCAATTCCCGGCAGCGGTACCTCCGGCTTGGTCAGACGATCCTACAGACACAATTGGCCGTGTCTGCGGGTGGGAAGTTGGTGGGGTATGTGTCCCGGTCGCTGCACTAGTGCCTCCTCTGGTCGATCGGGGCGTCTGTTCGGTGGGGAGGGGAACTGGCGGGAATAGTGTGAGCCTCCCGTGCGCTACGTCCTGCCGGGGAAACTCCTCACAGTCAGGTGAAAAGAAGCGGCTGGCAACTGCACATGTATCAGAGGAAGCATGTGTTAGTCTACGGTTCTCCGCAGATCGGCAGAGGGGGTGGAGCAATGACCGGGACAGCGGGGGGAATTGGCCAAGTACAATTTGTAAGAAAATGGGACCCCAAAAAAGAATACGAGTAAAACACCGATCATATGGAATGAATTATTTGCACTGTTTGCAGCGACACTTCATAACACTGTAAATACAAAGAAGCTGATGCAATCTGTTTGCATCAATTGTTTTTTTCTTAAAGACATAAGAGTGGGGAGATTCACGTAACAGTTCAAGTTTTGTGTCATAATAAAATACAATGAAACAAGTTTTCTTTTGATTCGATTTGTGACATTCCCTTTTGATTATCCCACCTACTACATGTAACACATAGTGCGTAGCCTACCCTGTAGCCATCTAGACAGTTGCTTCCTCTAATTGATATAATATCACAGCTAAAGTTGCCCTAAAGGTTGCCTAGTAGGATCCACTGAAATACCCATCGACACTAAAACACAGTTTGAGTTCCCAAAGGAGCATTAACCTGGATCACGGAGGAGGACACATACACTGTACTAGCCTTTGACGCTAACAGTTAGCCTCATCTAAAATGCTGTTGCTGCTAGCATGCTGGCTGCTAAAAGTCTAGCTGAGGCCGTCATGCTTGGGGACTGAGGCTATACGAAGATGTAAACCAAAACCGGAGAAAGAGCTGCCACATCAGCAGGAGGGACTTGTTTTTTTTCTTCTTCTCCATTGTGCTCCACAACTTTTTATCAGTCATCCTGCAGTTTCATCAACTCTATGGCAGAACTCATAGGCACGTCTCTGCAGGAAACTCTGGACCGCTTCTATCACCACATGCGCGCGCACACACACACACACACACACACACACACACACACACACACATACACACACACACACACACACATACACACATTCATACAAACAGCCTCCTCTGCCCGTATTGAAGAACTTGTAAATGTCCTCTGCAGCATTTCAATGCAGATTGTACTAATACTCTATTCTTAGACCACCTGTCGTATTTCCTCTTTGATTCCCTCCCAATTGTAGCACTATAAGGTCATCTTGTTGAGCTCTTCATCTTTGATAAAAGGCAGAAATAACACTGCAAAATAACACTGCAAAAACATGACAGACTAAAAAAAAGTAAACTTGTAACAAAAGCAAAGCATTTTCTTCCAAAAATTGCACTGTTTTTTCTTTTTAGATTTCTTACTCCCAAAAAGGCGTAGTCTACACATTATTCTATTCTAAAGGCACTTAAAAGACATATAAAATACAAAAGGCAAAACAAAATTCAACAAATCGAGATTAAAGGGGTTACTGATAATCAAGTAGGTTAATGGGAGACGATGGGATCTGTAGCAAGTAAGAGAACCTTCAGAATTGGCCATCGCATCTTCTCTGCTGTCCATACAGCACCCTCCCCTGATAATATCAGCCAATCAGCACCCTCCCCTGATAATATCAGCCAATCAGGCCATCAGCTTAAGACCAAAGACAACCTGCTGGCTGGCTGATGCAGAACACAAGCCCTCTGGCTCTGTTGCTATCTGAGCGTGGACCAAACGCACAGCGAACTCCAGAAATGCCAACAGGCAGGAAAAAGAGACTTAGCTTAAAGGGCGGAGTATTAATAAGAAAAGTGCCATTGTAGAAAAGTTCTTAAAGTTTGGTTAGCTCTCCTACGTTACTGTCATAATCAGCCTCGTTTTTAAAGTTTGGTTATCTCTCCTATGTTACTGTCATAATCAGCCTCCTTCTCTACATCTTTCTGGGAGTCCGCTGTGGAATTTGGGGTGGCATTTGGCTGGACAGAGGGAGAGATGATGAGCTGTTTGTTATTCGTAGAGGGAGGAGGTCCTTCTAGATTGGTAACAGGCAGAGATGTCAGGCCAGCATGAGACGAGGAGCGCCTGGCATGAGAAGTCTCGGTAGAGGGACGTCTGCTGGCAGTAATGGTGCTGCTCGCAGTCACGCTGCTTGCGGGCACCATGCTGGCGATTTCATCAGTGGGCGAGCGGCCGATGCTGCCGTCCACCTGCGCCCGGATCTCGGGCGAGACGGAGAGTTGGTACTGCGGCACAGGGCCACTGTCACTGCTCTTAGGGTACAGGAAGGTCTTCATCTGACCTTTGCCCTTGACATTAACGGTGCCGCGGTAGTCAAACTCGTACTCCATGCTGCTGAGCACACAGTAGCTCTCCTCGCTGACCTGGACACGGCACTCCACGCCGGTGGTATCCATGCGACTGGCAATGTTGACCGTGTCGCCCCAGATGTCGTAGAGTAGCTTGGTGGTGCCGATCACGCCCGCCGTCAGAGGGCCGTGGTTGAATCCGATGCGAAGCTTGAAGCCGAAGCCCAGCATGTTCTTGTTGAAGTCGTCCACCACGTGCATCATTTCCAGGGAAAAGTCGAACAGCGCACGGAGGTGGGCTTGAGGGTGGGCCGCGTCTGCACACTGCTGCGCATTGAGTCCTGCAGCCGCCATGTACGTGGCACCGATGGTTTTGATCTTTTCGATGTTGGTGAAGGCGGGCTTCCGTAGCAGCTCATCGAAGTCGCCGATTAGCTCATTGAGGACGCGGTAGCACTCTTTGCCGCCCTCGTAGCTTTCTTCGTAGAACTCACTGAAGTTAACAATACTGGCGAAGATCACGCCCACATTGTCGTGGTTCTTGGAGTAGCTCTGGGTGACCTTCAGCTGCTCGGCCACGTGGATGGGGATGATGTTGCGGAGCAGCCAGTCGGCCTGGTCCCTCATGTTCTGGATCTTGATGCGGTGCTGGTCGGCCTCCACGTTGCCGTGGTAATGCAGGCGGTAACTGACCTCAAACTCCCGGTTAAGGAACCAGACGAGGAGGAGAAGCAGGAAGAAGGCCACGCACGCCTCAGGGGCCAACAGGTCCCGGGGGTCGGCCTCTAGCTCTGGGTCTCCTGGGCTGTCAATCACACTCATGGAGCTGTTATCGGTCTGGTCCTCTGACCTGGAAGAGAGACAGAAAAAGGAATTTCAGGGCGTCCGGGTAGTGCAGCAGTAGGTACCCTGCCTGCCAACATGAGGGTCGCAGGTTTCGAGCCCTCACGCCTGATTAAGGGTATGTGTCCTAGTCGCTGCATCAGTGCCTCCTCTCATCACTCGGGGGCGCCTGTTCGGAGGGGAGGGAAACTGGGGCGAAACAGCGTGATCCTCCCAGGCGCCGGTGAAACTGCAGTGGATGGCGACTGCACATGTATCGGAGGAAGCGTCTGCTAGTCTACAACTCTCTCGCCAGATTGGCAGAGGGGGTGAAGCAGTGACTGGGACAGCAGGAAAAATTGGACAAGAACAAGAATTTTGAGAAAAATTGAGAAAATAAATTGTAAGAAGGGAAGGGAAGACATGAAGAAGATGGAGGAAATGTTATTGATGATTTATGCTTCTGAGTTTTGCATGTCAAAACAAGACGTGTGTACAGCTGATACTCTCTTGGTGTAAGTTACATGCACTTTGCCAACATTTCAACTGCACATCATGCAGGCAGTTCACATGAGTGGTTACCAGCAGCTGTCTATCAAAAAGAGGACAACTGATTGGTCAGTGATGCATGACTACTTCACAGTGAAAGTGAAATGAGAAAAAGCTGCTGTGCTGTCTACAACGCTACCATGTGATCTGTGCACAGGTATTATCAAGGTGTGACCAGATATACAGCGGGATAATGGTGCTAGCAAAGCAAGCCAGGTGCCACTGAACATATACAATACTGTGATGGATTCTCACTGTACTCACCAGAAAAACAGAGCGTTGGCAACACTAGAGGAGACAAAACACAAGAGGAGACAAAACACAGTCAGGCAGCAAGAATCAATGAATCTAAGTGGAGCTAAAGATACTGCTCATCTGATCATGCACAATTTGTTTTATTCCAGTAAACAAAACCAATGTCATGAAGTCTTTACAATATTGTTCATTAGACATTTTAAAGCAATATCAACAATTTCAACAACCATGATGCATTGGAGATTTGTATCCTCACATTTTTATTTAACTTCACTACTTTGCCATCAAAGTTGCAATTCCCCAATGTCTCCAAAATGTCTGCACAAGGGGTCCGTTTCTGTGCGCATATTCTCTGCAAGTGTTTTCTCTATCATCTGAGTAAAGTAGAGCCTGCTGTCTAACTTGAAGAATATGTAGAAATGAAATGCATACAAAATCTGGATTTCTGTGTCGCCGCGCCTGCCAGCTCCACATAATCCACATTTACATACATCACAGGAAAGCAGAGAGAGATGCAATTGAATTTCTACCTGACTAACAGAAACGCATATGGAAGGTGGATAAATCATATCTGGAGATTATCTGGATATAATAAGGGATGTATGAAATGATATGTGTACATGAGGCCTGTTATTCCCTTAGGTTGCAACCTCTTCAGTACATAGTAAAATGGTAAATGGACTGCATTTACAATATGCTTAGTTTACACCTACATTCAGCCATTCACGCATACGTAAGTGTGTAGTACCTGCAGGGGGGGCTGAAGAGCAAGGCCAGCATCGCCAGTCCCACCAAAGTGGCCAGAGCCGAACGCATCCAGTAGCAGAGCTGGCAGAAGTTACAGTACTGGATGATGGCTATGATGACAGCGCAGCAGGTGAACATGGTGAACTGGGGAACAGACAGGGCACAGAGCAACCGCCATTAATCAAAAGAGCCCGGGACTATTACATACATAACGCTGATTATTAGCTGTATTTAACATACAACTAACAGACAAAAGTTCTAATGTAGTCAGGAATGGAAATGATCCTAGCCTGGTAGCCTTACATTTAGCGTGCTTTACAGGGACTCGCTAAAAATATGGCATTTCACCCGGATCGGCGCAGTTTTGTAGGACGTAGCGTTGCGCGCTTCGGCGAGCTCAGGACCGTCTCAACCCGTGCTCTGGTTTTAAGGCAGAGGAGGTGGTAGGGTTGAGGCGTCATGAGGTCACTGAGGCTATTGTTAGAGCAAGCTTACGGTCAAGGCTGTCGTAAAAGTCATGAAAAAGTGACGAGACGAGCCAAAACGAGCAGACGAGAAAGCACATCAGACACACAAAACACTGTGTGATACAGGACGTAAGGCATAAATTAAGTTAAGTTAAGCTATCCTTTATATATGCCCATGGGGTAATCCATCCCCTGCATTTGATCCATCCTCTACTAGGAACCTTCCTAGAACTAGGAGCAGTGCAGTGCAGCACCCGGGGACCAACTCCTTGGTCACGGGCACTGACAGGAGTATTAACCCTAACATACATGTCTTTTGGTGGTGGGAGGAAACCAGAGCACCTGGAGGAAACCCACACGAACATGGGGAGAACATGCAAACTCAACACAGAAAGGACCTGGGACGGACCGGGGTTTGAACCTAGGACCTTCTTGCTGTGAGGCAACAGTGCTAACCACTGAGCCACCGTGCCATGAAATGTCATGTTTTTAGGGAGAGCCATGCTTTACAGGTCAGGCTAGAGCAGGGGTGCCCAAATTATTTCCCATGAAGGGCCAAAACTCAATCTGGGTGGAGGGCCGAGGGCCAAAAATAAACGTTGTGGAATTACATTAAAATGTATTGTGTTTTATAGAAAATTTACATTCTAAATCTAAAATAACATTTCAATATCATAATCTACTTTTTATCTGTTTGGTAATTGTAATAATTTGCAATTGGTTATATATATAAAAAAAAACATCTGCATTTGTGGGGAGCTTAAACATTTAATCAGTAAACACCCAGTTAAAAACAGTTGTATTTTCCACCTTTGTAATCAAGAGAGAAATTTGACTTAATTCACAACTTGAAAAATCCTCAAGGTACTTTGAAAATCAGTTTCGTAGTGGCGACGTATATTGTACTCTTTCAAAACAGCCACTCTCTGTCTGCAAATGAGACAAACCGCTGTTGAATTTACTTCGGTAAAAAAATACTCGTCTTGCCACTCCGTCCTAAACTTTCTTTTGTCAGTGTGCCACTGCCGTGATGATGATCTGTCCATCTTGCTGAGCTGGTGTAAAGCCAGTGACTGGGGAGGGATCAAATATCAGAGCTCACCCCCCAACCAGGTGATTCAGCCAACCAATCAGGAGCAATCAATCCTCAGATAGCAATGCCTCACACCCGTGTGATAGAGTCGGGGAGAGAGAATACCAGCAGCACAAAATTAACATTAATCGTAGATAGAAGAGTCCCGACATCTCCATTCAGGCGTAATAATGACTGCATAATCGGGCACGTCGGGCAACTGCCCGGTGGCCTGGCCTGCAAATTATTATTATTATTTTTTTTTTACCCCCAAATCCGTGGCGGGCCAAAAAAAAACTTGGCCCGCGGGCCCCAAATTGGGCACCACTGGGCTAGAGCAACACTCTCCTCCCCAGTGCACGACACTGGTGAAAGTGGGCCGGAACCGTCCGGTGCGCAGTTCCGGTAAGACTTTTGGTGCCTGAACGCCGTTGGGGGAAGACATGCCTGTCAATCAAAATCCGATTGCTGCAGAGTGCAGTCGATCCATAATTTCCAACAAGGAAATGCATGGCTGACGTTATGTCATTACTAATAAACAACAGTCTCTCTCATAAATTGCTTCTAAATTGTTCCGTGTTTTAGACCTGGCTGTCAGTGGTTTTTAATCCGCGCTGTGTAGGCTGATTTGCGCTTCCAGCACGCAGCTCCTGCACTGGGCTGTGTCTAGTCTAGTCTCGCTTGCGGCTTGCCTCCGCTCCGCCAAACAGTTCCACCAGGATTGCACGAGTGTAGTTCCCAAGCAAGCAAGCAAGCAAGCAGAAACGGTAATATTTCCAACCACTGAGGCAGCGATGTGCCGCAAGGCATGGGTTTACTTTGTGGCAATTGTGGGGCGAGTAACAGCAGGCTGGAGGAGGCGCAGTGAAATGACTGCGGTCACGCCATCCGCACTTTGAGGAAGCGTAGTCGCGCTATCTGCAAATCCATTGAGCGTCTACTTCGCTCTGCACGGTAAAGAGTGGGTGAGCCCCTCATGGTGCCTTCAGGTACGCCTCGTACACCCAGAAAAGGCTACTAATGGCGACAGAGATTGTTGTAAACAGCACAGATAATGTTTTTCTTATCACTTTCCCCTGTTGAAATGCATACATCTGTCATTAAGGCTACTTTATTGTTCTTCAAGACAACATTTTTAATAATTAACTGTCAATGAGGTTGTTTGTGGTGCCATTTGTCTGTCTGTATGTCTGTTTATTTGAATTAGACAAAAACTAATATGCACATTTTCATGAAACTTGGTGGAAGGGTGAAGCATGGACAAAGGAAGAAGGCATTACATTTAGGTATGGATCTATGTCAGACTGACCTCATGGTGGCGCTATAATAGAGGGTATGCACGTGATGTCACAGAGGCAGAAGTCACTGTGGGGTCACGCCCACTGAGTCACAGCAAGACTGAGCTTGAATGCAGTAATCAGCCTAGATAACTGACACCTGCTGCTCAGGGAGGAATTTGACACTCAATTTGACACTCATTCCTGATTGAGGGGGCGTCTTCCAGTGGGTGTGCATACCCTCTATAGCCCTCTTTACATAGGCTGATTTTCAAAAGGCCATGAAAACTTCAAATCAATTTGTTTCCTGCAAACTCTACCAGATTCTTGCTCAGTACTCCCCAGTCTACCTACATGGTGATTTTCAAGTGGTTTTACTGCAGCATTTTGGAATAATCCAATGACAAAGTCATATAGCTACATTATGCATAATCTGACATAGACTGATTATCAAAAGGCCATGAAAACTTCAAATCAATTTGTTTCCTGCAAACTCCACCAGATTCTTGCTCAGTACTCCCCAGTCTACCTACCTGGTGATTTTCAAGTGGTTTTACTGCAGCATTTTGGAATAATCCAATGTCAAAGTCATATACATTACGCATAATATGACACATTGGCTGATTTTCAAAAGGCCATGAAAACTGCAAATCAATTTGTTTCCTGCAAACTCTACCAGATTCTTGCTCAGTACTCCCCAGTCTACCTACATGGTGATTTGGAGTGACATGACATGGAGTGATACACACAGTGAAGTGCAGCGCTGTTAACGTGAAATGGATGGCGGTAGGCAACTCTTGTCCAATCAAATTACTCGGCCGGAACTAACTGTTGTATAAAGGTGCGTTTGATTTATTGTTCCCGGACATTTTGCGACCAAATGCACCTATTTTATTAATGCAATTTGCACCGGGCAGCGGGCAAGGATCGATAATAAACGAGCCCAACATGTTTGCCATTGTTTTCAGAACAAAAGGAGCAGAAACATGCAACGAACAATAACTCAAATGTTTAAGAGGAAGGAGAGAGATAAAGAAGCAGATAATATGGCTAAAGTTAGAAGAAGAGAGCAAAGTGAGGGCCTCTGCAAAATGAAAACCCACCCTCAGATGCAAATACAGGTGATGATGCTAATTTAGACCAGAGAATGGACATGAAGTTAGCTTACTAGCAAACTAGACAGTGGCTTACTCAGAACACAGTCTGTGTGCATACAGTACAACATTTTTTATGTATCCTACACATTGTAGGATACATTTTGAGATATTTTATTTGACTAATAATCTGTTTGACTGTTGATGAATTTAGTTGTAAATGTTATTCTAATTTAATTAAAACAGTTGAGGGCCAGAGGGAGGAAGAGGAGACTCAACAAGAAGCAGCAGGTCCCTCCTCAGAAGAAAGAACAGGCGATGGGGGTGGGAGGAGAACAATATGAAACGATGAAGGTTGGGGTAGTAGCCTATAGTTCCTGCAAGAAATTCAAACCACTTTCACCCCTGGTGCACGATATGACTGGGGGCCAATCCAGATGCTGCAGAGACAGCAGTCAAACAACACTGCCGGGATCCAAAAATCTTCATGATCCATCCCAGACTACAGAGACAACTGAGAATGGGATATCTTCCACCTATGAAAGTAACAGCAGTCCACCTGGATGGAGAGATGCATGTCACAGGTGACATGGGAGAAGACAGCCACAGCGGGCAGTGACACCAGGACGGCTCCTAGGAGATGACGTGGCACCCAGCCTGAGATGGCTCTCATCAGGCGCCGGGTGCAACTCAGCACACTGTCCAGGTAGAAGGCCATGCTGGAGGGGGAGGAGGAGGAGAGGAAGCATGCACAGTTCAAATATCGGATTACATTCTGATATTGACCCCAGCTTGACCACACCCTGAAATGTAGGCATGTCAAAACCTGAGTATGTGTTTGCAAAACTTCCACCTTTGCTAACCAAGGGTCAGTAAACAAGACCACCCATCTCTGTCCACCTTATTCCTAGCTGCCATGATGCCTGACGTGAAATATGGGCGCTTCTTCCGGTGTAATCCTCCCAGCCCCCTCCCCCCGTTACGTTGCTGACACAGACACAACATAGCCCGTCTGTAAACGATGTTTCAAAGTTGCAGGCGAAGGGAGCCAATCACGTCCAGCTTGGCCAAACAGCCAAGATAAATATCCCGACTTTTTCAAAGAGCAACAGGTTAATGGATGTGATGGATAACATAATTACATTCCCTCAAATAAGTCATCAAATGAGTGTTATTCCTTTGTGACATGCAGACTTTTTTCACCGTCGGAGTTTGACGAGGAAATGCGCCGAGTACCAGCGCCGCAGACCCTCTGCCAACAACAAGTAATGTTAACAACCAGCTGCTATATTGTGGAAGGTCAGTTTCAGTCACGTTCTAGAGCGGACCTTGCACCCATAATCTTTTTACAGCGGGGCATTAAAAAATAAGGTGGAGAGGACGAATCAGCGTGACATCACAACAACAACAAAATCACTTCCGGGTGCCACTGCAGCAGTGAACTAGTATGAAATATAGCTGATAAGTGACAAACAAACGTTAATATCTCAAAAACTATACATCGCTTATAAATTCTGAGTGAGAGTAGAAGCTAAAGGGTCCCATGTATAATTATGTATGTAGTGTTAAAGTTGTGTGAACTGTCAGAGTTTTAAAATGTGTGAATTTAGTAAAAAGTACAGCCTGCTAGAGTGAGACCCACTCAAGGCTCTTCAACTGGACTGCCCAGCCACTCTCCTACTTCCTCTTTAGCATTTCAAATTAAAATGCATCACAGCAGAAAGCACATACTCATGAACAAGTACAACATACAAGCCTATGTGATAATCATGTCAACTGCCAGTCATAACCTGATGTTCTCATCTGCATAAACAAGTTAGCAAAATGCGGTTTTCTGACTTCTTCATGATGGTAAAGGTGTGGCAGTCACAGTTCCCACAAGCAAACCACATGCCTCTCAACTCCTCCGTCCCCCCCATGTGTCTCACCGTATCGCCAACAGCAGAGCCAGTGCCTCCAGCAGGGCGGCGCCGGCAGTCACGATGACAGCCGGTGTGGACGGACTCTGCTGGGTGAGCAGCGGCCGGAGGAAGCAGGCCAGGGAGAGAGCCAGGAAGACCGCACAGCACAGCAGCATGTCCAGGAAAGAGCTGAATGTTGGGCTGGCAAAGGTCTGCACCGCTGCCTGGGTCTCCACCTGAGAGAGAGAGAGAGAGAGAGAGAGAGAGAGAGTGTGAGAGAGAGAGAGAGAGAGACAGAGAGGAACAGAGAGAGAGACAGAGAGGGACAGAGAGAGAGAGAGAGACAGAGAGGGACAGAGAGGGACAGAGAGACAGAGAGGGACAGAGAGAGGGACAGAGAGAGAGAGCGAGAGAGAGAGAGAGAGAGAGAGAGAGAGAGAGAGAAGCAGAGGATAAATAAGGCAGTGGATGGGGGAAAAAGTCAAAATGGACACGGGAATATGAAAAGGCACAACAACAACAACCAGATGGACAGAACCCATCTTTATTTGTCACAAAGACAACCACAACCCATGCTGACGGTGGCTGTTGAAATACAGTCTCTGCTTGTTTAACCCAGACATGGCATGTCCTTTCCTCTGAGGGGCAGTCAGGAGCAGTGTACAGCGCCCGGGGACCACCTTGTGTCCTCATCGCTGGTCAAGCGGCGATCTTCTTGCATGTTTTAATGAGGGGTTCATACAGTATATATGGAGGAAACCCCCAGGTGGAGCACGGGGAGAACATGCAAACTCCACACAGAGAGGCCCATTTGACGAGATAACCCACCTGGGCATGGGCACTGAAGACATGGGGGGACACGCCCTCTGCGCCAGGTGGGAATCGAACGCAGGACCTTCTTGCTGTGAGGCAACAGCACTACCACTGATGGATTTTATTTTAGGAGGCAGGACATATACAGTATGTTATTTCTCAAATAGTACAGGGTCTCTCTATATCTGCTATGGACTGATGATCTGTCCAGAGTGTTTCCCTGCCTAAAAGATGATCCAATGCATGCTGGGATAGGCCCCAGCCTCCCATGAACCTGCATACTGTAGGAATAAAGGTGTAAAATAACCAAATGAATGAATGAATGAACGAACGAACGAACAAATCAATTAATTAACCCCTAAATCCGGGCATACACTGTACGAATTGAGCCCATTTCTGACCCGATTTGTGAGCCGCACGACTCATTTTAGAGTTGGGCTGAATTTCAGCTCCTTCGGGTGTCGTTTGCCGTGCAGAGTACAGGGGGCAGCGACGAGCAATTAACTGCTCCCGAGTGGCCGTCGGACGCTCGGATGAATTTCTGACATGACATGTCAGACATGTTGGTCGGCCATCGTCAGGCTCTCACACAGCTGAAGCAGGTCCAGGAGTGGAGTCCCTCCTCAGTACCTTTTCTCAATGCGTTTCACTCATTAGGCCTGACCATAGATACACCTGCCTCTCTGATGTTTCCTATCACGACCGATATGAACGAGACAAACGTTGACAGGGAAAAAAGCCGTTGTGAGCTTCAGCTCAGAATGCTTATGTTCTTTGCCTAGCGCTCAGCACAGATTCCTTCTGGATCAACTTGAAATTAATTAAGAAACCCTATACAACAAATGAATTAACAAACTCTCTGCTGAATCAATCTATCTAGTGCAGTTCTGACGCAGACAGGAAGACTTCACAGTGTAGCAACAGTTGGAGTTGTGAGATTGAACATGCACTTCTGAGGCTGCACCAGCAGAGGACATTACAAGCTAACACAACACTGCCTGTGAGGTCCTGCAGTGATTTCTCTTTGCCGCAGTCCTGCCCTGGTCTGGTCATAGCACAGTGTTTTACAGGCTTCCCACACAAGGAAGACAGAAAGACAGAAAGAAAGAAAGAAAGAAAGAAAGAAAGAAAGAAAGAAAGAAAGAAAGAAAGAAAGAAAGAAAGAAAGAAAGAAAGAAAGAAAGAAAGACAGACAGACAGACAGACAGACAGACAGAAAGAAAGACAGAAAGACAGACAGACAGACAGACAGACAGACAGAGAGACAGACAGACAGACAGACAGACAGACAGACAGACAGACAGACAGACAGAGAGACAGACAGACAGACAGGCAGACAGACAGACAGGCAGACAGACAGACAGAGAGACAGACAGACAGACAGACAGACAGACAGACAGGCAGACAGACAGACAGACAGACAGACAGGCAGACAGACAGACAGGCAGACAGACAGAGAGACAGACAGACAGACAGACAGACAGACAGACAGACAGACAGACAGAAAGACAGACAGAGAGACAGACAGACAGACAGACAGACAGACAGACAGACAGACAGACAGACAGACAGACAGACAGACAGACAGACAGACAGACAGACAGATGGTACGGTGGTTAGCACTGAAGAAGGTTGTGAGTTCAAATCTCCACCCGGGCCTTTCTATGTGGAGTTTGCATGTTTGTGTGGGTTTCCTCCCACAGTCCAAAGACATGCTGTGTTTGTGTAGTAGTGTACGGTAATCAAAATGTCTTTGTATATAATATAGTATGTATATGATGTATGTAACCTGTGTAGATATGTAGTACTGTGATGATGCTATGGAAAGCCCTTTGAGACATGCTTGTGTTATAATAAGGGGATATAAACAGAACTGGACGGACATACATACATACCCCATACATACATGCCCACCCACACACAGGCACATATGCACACTTGTATCTGTAGACACACACACACACCTCTTCCTGGTAGCTTGTCCGGTAGGCAGACTCCAAGCTCTTCTCCAGGAAGGTGTGGCTCAGCTTGTTGATGGGGGGCTTGCAGAAATAATCCTTCATCAGACTGTCAGAGACACATACACACTCTTATATCATGATATAATGTACTGTGTTTCCATTGATATAACTAAGGGATCGTGTAATACTGTGGCTATAGGTTCGTTTATAATTAAGGGACTGTCTAGTACTAGTACAGGAACTGTGCAATACTGCGATAATCTGGTGTTGTGATTTGTTGTCATGTATATCTGTTTTTTTATGTGCAACGCCATGAAATGAAATTAATTTGACCGAAAATCCATTTCCCCACGGGGACAACAAAGTACCTACCACTACTACTACTACTACTACTACTCTCTTACAATGGGAGGGCTTAAACAAAAAAATGACAACAAAAAAAAAAAGAACTTGTTAGTCCAGGTCTAGTTTTCTCTCGAGTTGTACTCGACACAGAGAGGTTGTGTGTTATATGGACAAACGTCACCTGTGTTTCGACTGGCATGAGAGTGAGTAGATGATGACGACACAATTTTCATTTTTGACTGAACAGTTCCTTTCATGAATAAACTTCACCCTCAAGGGAAAAGCAGCCAAACGCAGGTCACCTGTCCTCTTTGATGACATCCACAAAGTGGGCGTCGCTCCTCTCTCGGAAGTTCTTGGAGCGTAGAGGGATGAGCGCCGAGTGGTCCATGCCCAGCGCCGCTCCGCTCCACGTCTTCTTCTCCTTCTCCTGCAGCATCTCACACAGCGACGTCTGGCTGTTGGTCAGAGCCTCCAGCCGAGGACTCAGCAGGCCGTTCAGGGCCCGGGGGCCACGCCCTGCGGGGGCCGCCGGGGGGCACTTCAGAGCGGAGGGGTCCTGGGGCGGAGAAGAGGCAGAGATGGAGCCTGAAAACTCAACCTGAATTTCCAAAAAAGAGGGCATAGTTAATGATCCTGATCCCAAGCAAGCGGGGAAAAGAGAGAAAGAACCTATTCTGCACATACATAGAGAGCCGCAGGGATGACGTATTTTTGTAGGCTGAATGCGGAAGTCCCGAACTTCCTGGTTCAACACTGTTTCTGTCTATGGGATTTTTGAATGGGTTTTTTGGCGCGATGCTTCAAATAAGGTCTCTGGGCAACGCAAGTTTAATCAAACGCGAACCAAGGTTCAGCGGGATAATCTTCACACATGAGGACCACTTTCATGAGTTTTGAAGCGTAAATGCGAGCCCTAGAAGTAAAATGCTCCAGCTAAGCTAATCCAGAACTACACACTGTCGCATAGGCTTCCACGTCACGTCAGCACTCAACCTGGACTGTTGTTGATGTGTGCACTGATTACCCCGGGCTGAACGGGCTGAACCAGGTGAGGGAAAGAGAATTTCCGTGTTCGCCCTTTGAAGTGGTGACGTTATTGACGTATATATCCCCATCGACTCAAAAGTGTAGTCTCATTTAGCCCTTTGCTAGCTAGCCGTCCTTTTAACGGCACATAAAAGCTTCAAAACTCATAAAAGTGGTCTTCATGTGTGAAGATGATGTTACTACCATCTGGTTCGCGTTTGATTAAGCCAGCGTTGCCCAGAGAGCTTATTAGAAGCATCGCGCCAAAAACCCATTCAAAACTCCCATAGGCGAAAACTGTGTTGAACCAGGGCTGTTAGCATCGATGATTTCCGGACTCGTTACTGCGGCTCTCTATTATACATACACTATCTGCAGTAGGATGCACTGTGCATTGTAACCAATGGGGTTCTCTACAGCAGTGAATCCAAAAGGGTGGGTCGTGGCCCACTGGTGGTTCGTGGAGGTAGTGTAGGTGAGCCGGAAGTGGCGCACCTGCCAACACTCCCGATTTTCGCGGGAAGCCCCCTATTTTTAACCCTTTCTCCCGCTGTGCTCCCGATTTGTAATTTCTCCCGTTACTTTCAGAGCCTTTGGTGGGCTCAGTTTTGAAGCCAGAGGTTTCTGGTATCATATGGAACTAGAAGACGTACTGCATCCATTCATACCAACCATGTCATGCTAGCTTGTTGGTAAGGGGGGTAAATGACGCTCGAAAGTCAGGCGGGGGAAAAACAAGTTCGGGCCCTTGACCTCTCACCTCAAACTATCTGAATTGAATTTTTTCTGTTGTTGCTCATCAGTTCACCTCAACAAATATCTCATCTGTGTTCTGCATGCAAATACTTCTGATGAGGAAGAGGAAGAAAATGTTGGCAATCTGGCTTTTGGGTATTTTGCCTCAATTCTTGTATGTGGATTATTAATTTATAATGCATTGCCATATGCCCACGTTCACATGCCCTGTTTATGAAATACTAAATATATAGGGAAATAATTCCTCTTAGTCTTGTGTGTTGATCAGAGTTGTGATTAAAGGGTTGGGTGGGGGCCCAGAACATTTTCAGATTTCAAAGAGGGCCCCAGCTTTCTTCACCAAAAAACAATGCTGAACATATCCAAAAACTGTAAACAAGTTGTGGACCAGTGTTGTGGACCAGTGATGTCATTCATGCACAATTGACGTCACTGGTCAACAATTGAACTCAAATTGACTTGTAAATGAATGCCTAAAAGTTTTCAGGTGTGTGAACTGTGAGATCATGTTTCAAAATAAATGAGCATTGTTTTTTCGGTGCAGTGCTCCTTTAAGTTTGGGAATGGCTGCTCTACAGCCTGCCAGGAAGTGAAACAAAATGTCAGAACTGCCTTGGTGGGACTTTCTTCTCTAAACAGTGAGATGCAGTTGTACAGTACGGAGGCTAATTCAAATTGAAAATGTCAAACTGCGTTTAAGCACGTAAAGATGTCACTGTCACGTAATAATCACCACCTGAGGTCAACCGTTTAAGAGTCCCATCTGTCAGGCTTGCAAGACGGCAGGCTAACCTTGTTGCTATTGTTCTTGTGGTCGTCATGGCAGCCGTTCTGCTGCACCGTTCCTTCCTCCAGAACCTGATCCTCCCCTGGCATGGGGACCACACTGCAGGAGGGACAGGGAGGCTGCAGACAAAGAAGAGAGAGAATTGATATTAAATAAAGGGAGAGCTAACAGATCAAGGGAATGCGAATAGACGGTTGAGATGAAGCGAGGCTGGGGACAGCAGGAGAGACAGAAAGATGATGAAACAGGCCATCAGCTGTGATGAGACAGCAGCCAGACAAACCCTGTCAAACGCTAACTAGACATGCAATGACAAGTCCTCTACTCATTTGTCATCGTTTTGTTGGCTGGACACACCGTCCTCAATCTGCTTCAGCGGCAGTGACAGAGCCAACTGGACAAGATGGAGATGGAGAGGAAGAGGAGGGGTAGACGGGCTCAAGGTCTGTATTTTCCTCCCACTCCTCCTCTTCGAACAGAATGTCAATTATGAAAGAGAGAGCAAGAAAGAGAGGGGAGAGAGAGAGACATGATAATTATGCTATGACTATGGATGTGCCAAAACACATTCGTTTTTGTTTTGACCTTTTTTATACAGGGGGGAGTCTCACTGAGAGCAATAATCACTTTTTCAGGAGCGCCTTGCACACACACATAAACTGGAAGCTGGGGACGACCCCAGCGGAAGAGGCGACCCATACGCAGAGACCCCGGTCAACTGTGCTGCACATTGTAGGTTTTTGGGGTGTCAGCCGGAGTTTAGTCTGACAATGTTGTGCACACCGGATAGTTAGTTAGGTTAAGTACATACATAAGTGCCTGGATAGCGAGCAGACGGCGGTATTTGATAATTTAGCAGCTAAATCATAGATTATTGAAAGATATTCCATATTCCAGACTGAAATGCTATAACAGAAGTGTGAGTATTGGCCAGAATGACATGAACATTTTAACACTTATTCAGCTGGTATCTTGCTTTTTTTTTTTTTTGCAATTCCATCGCGGGCCACACAGGGGGCGCCCGTGGGGCCGCCAGTTGAGTATCACTGTACTACAGGAACTCATCAGGTTCTGTGCCGCTGTTGACATGGACACTCTTCACACCCTCTAGAGCAGTGATACTCAACTTGCGGCCCGGGGGCCAGATGCGGCCCGTGACAGGGTGCAGAGTGGCCCCCCGACCATTTTCTAATAATTTCACGTAAGTTTTCATTGTGAATTAGAATCTAATTCACAATAAAAACTACAGTGAAATCAAGTTTGACTGAGCTCCAGCTAAATTGACAAATACCACCGTCTGCTCGCTACCCAGGCACTTATGTATGCACTTAAAGGTCCCAATTCGTGCAGCTGTAACCTCTTAAAAACGTGTGTCTCTGGTCCATAAAACATGATTCTGGATTAATTTGTCGAAAATATAGCAACCCCGTTTGTTGTGACGGAGTTCTCACTTCCTCATCTCGTCGCTTCCCAAGAACGGTCTGTTTCTATAATATATTCAGAACTAACAGTTCCCATTGGCCGCTGAGGGAGAGCCCGCCCCAGGCTCCCAGCGGCCAATCAGATTAGTGTCTGTGGACCAGCACGCTAGGTTGCGAGTTATCGTTAACTTAACGGTTACTACGCTAAAGAGGACATCTCAAAATGCCTAGACTTACCGAATGCACCTCTGCAGTTGCTGGATCACGTACAGTTGGCGTCACTCCAGCTAGAAGTGTTAATTTTGTGGCTATAGACAAAATGGTGCAGGTAACTTGTGTGAGAGAGACCCGCGCAGTATGCGTGAGGAAGCTCGTGACGTCCCAATTCCCCTCTGGGCAAACGAAGCGTTTGGGGGTGTGGCTTGGAGGAGACTGCAGGGGGAAGCTGGATAGGGACAAATCCAACTGTGGCAGTTCTGAGCTTGTGACCACTCATTACAGGGAGGGCTGACAGCAGTATATATGCATTTACAAGTAAAAACAGCTTTTGCACGGAATGGGACCTTTAACCTAACTAACTTAACCTAACTACAGTAACTATCCGGTGTGCACAACATTGTCAGAATAAACTACGGCTGACACGCCAAAAACCTACAATCCGCTACAGAAAAATGTATCACTCACTCACTCATCCCATGGCCTAGAGGGCCGTAGGGGTGTCATGGTGGATGCTTGGACAGTCAAGGATCTCCATCGCTCACGGTCTTCAGCTGTTCTTAGCAGGGTTTGGAAGCTGCGGCCAGTCCATTCTTTGATGTTGTCCATCCAGGACTTTCTCTGCCTGCCTCTTCTCCGCTTTCCCTCTACTGTCCCCTGCAGGATGGTCTTTGACAGGGAGGTGTGTCTTGTGACATGGCCATACCAGGCCAGTTTGCGACGTTTTACTATTGACAATAGAGGTTCCTGGTCTCCAGCATGGGAGGTCACTAGCTGTCTAACATAGTCATTTGTCCGGTGTTCTTTATATGAAATATGTAGCATTCTTCTGTAGCATTTGCTTTCAAAGGACTGTATCCTAAAAAAAAATGTATGTTGTTTGTTTATTAACTGGCCCCTGGCCTCCTATCACTTCACGAAAGTGGCCCCTGGGCAAAGCAAGTTGAGTATCCCTGCTCTAGAGGTCTTTCTACATCAGCGCTGAACGCAACCACCTAGGGCCGGTTGCACCAACTGGTCTTACACTGGTCTTAAGCTAAGTTGGTCGTAACTTTACGACCTACAGCTATGCCGGTTGCACCAAGACGACTTAAGCCTTATTTTCACTAAGACCAGGCGTAACTCCTACGCCTCGTCAGGAGGAGGCGTAGAGCCTGCCTGTAACAGAGATCTCCGCGGAGACCTTTTTGACCGTCATCGTCGTAACATCGCCAGTTCGCCGTCTTTGAAAGCACGACGTTAGATTATAACTAACTACTTGTGTGGCTTAGCCTTCCCAAATGTTGGCGTTAATTCTTTTAGAATTTAATACATAGAATTGGGAACGTTACATTCAATTTCATTCAGACTCCCTGACACTAATCGCCGCCGCCATTTTCCCCCGGGGCTTCCACAGGAGGAGGGGGGTGGGAGGAGGGAGGGTGTAGTGACGCACATACAGTAGTGGGTGACGGCGCGAGGCACATGTGGGCCAATCAGAGGGCATTCCCCGACAATTCACATGAACGCGCATTGCTATGACCAGCGTAGTTAAGACCAGAGTAAGCCGTGTTGGTGCAACAGGCGTAAATCCATGGTCTTAACTAAGACCGACGTAGGAGTTACGACCAGGCATAGTTAAGACCAGTTGGTGCAACCGGCCCCTGGACTGCTCCAGGCCGCTGGCGTTCTGACCCGTGACCGTGGCTTCTCGCCTGCTGCATACGGCACTGAGGGAAGGATGCAACGCAGCCTTCGTTCAGCTGCTCCTGGACCACGGCGCAAACACGGCCCTGCTGACCTTGGAGCAAGCACAGCTGAAGGTGTGGGCGGGTTCTGAAGCTCTCGGGGTCTTTCTGGAGGCCAAGAGAGATGTCCTCGCACTCGAGCCCACGTGCGTCGGAGCCAAGCGCTGGGGGCAGACAGATCGCCTGAACCGAGTCCGCTCCCTACCACTACCACAAGTGATGAAGGACTTCATGCTCCACCAGAACTGACTTGAAGGGCTGTCAGTGTATTTCTTTTTATTTCCCAGATTAAACACCATCAGCATACACCACATGTAGTGGAGTAAAGGGCAGTTTAGAGTCCAGCGATTTATCATAGCCCGACGGGCGTCGCTGAACGTGACGTCCATTCCAGTGTCGCTCGACGCTGATTTTGGACGCTGTCGCTTGTAAAAAGTATAAACACCTAGGCGATAGGAGAACGCATCGCAGAGGCGCATGTGATATTTTCACATGAATTAATGCCGGACGGACAGAGAAGCTGCAACGGTAACAGGTATAATGTTACCGTTTTGATTGCAACATTACAAAACTGTCTATCTGCTTGCTAACATGCTGTATGATTATCCATGCTAACGATGTGTTAGCCGTTACTTACCGTCTGTGTTGAGAATGTACGCTTTTCCAGGCATTTGCCTTTATAACAGCATCTTTATAATCTGCCCGGTCGTTAGCCAAAAGGCATTACGTTTTCGACAAATACATGTATGTGATCTTCTTCCATTGATAATTCAACTAACTAGCTAGCGTTAACTAGTGGCTTCAGAAACTGCAGTAGGAGAGAAACAAATTGTGGTTGTCATGACAACGGAGCCAACGATAGGGTCAAAGTTGAATCCAGATGAAGTCTTGATGATGGTCGCAACGTTCATCGCAACGATGGCATATCCATCGCTGGAAGTATAAACACTTGTCGTAATCACCGACAACAGAATGTGATCAGGGTCGGCTGCAACGACCATAAATCGCTGGACTCTAAACTGCCCTTAATTCTGTTTATCGTGACGTGAGGTTCAGTTAGCTTTGCACAGAAACAGCTGGTAGGAATACGTTTTACATTTATACTTGATTACATTTCAGAGCCTGTATTGTATTTGTATCTTTTACTTTACTTTTTACTCTACGTTTACCAGTCTTTTCTCTGGTCTGTGTGCGTGCGGGCGTGTGTGAGCCAGGCAGGAGCTGAAAAGCTGGAAACAGGTATCATTAGTTGTAGGCAGAGAGCTTGTGAAGGGCTTCCCGTCTCCCGGCGTGAGCTACCTCATTAACGGGCCTCGGACCCCTTCCACTCGCCTGCCCCCCCATCGTTCCCATCTCCTCTCTTCTCTCCTCTCTCCATCCTCCATCCTCATTTCCCCCTCAACACCCGTGCCTCCACCTGCCTTGGCAGAGATGCTAATGTGTACTGTATGTACTGTAGCA